>NC_083421.1:64480522-65151707 GCF_020745735.1 Hemiscyllium ocellatum
GGAGGGTAGACACTGTTGTGAAACCGGCTGGTGTGTGTTCAGGCTTCTGTACCTTCTCCCCGATGGTAGAGGTTGTAGAAAAACATTGCCAGGGTGGGATGGATCTTTGAGAATGCTGGCGGCCTTTCCTTGACACCCGGCCTGGGAGATGGATTCTATAGATGGGAGGGTGGCCTTTGTCACTGTCCGGGATGAGTTCCCCACTCTCTGTAACCGTCTCTGATCTTGAATGGTACAGTTGCCATCCCAGGTAGTGATACATCCAGACAGAACACTCTCAATGGCACACCTATAAACGTTGGTAAGGGGATTTGCCGTCATGCCAAATTTCCTCAGCTGCCTGAGGAAGAAGAGACGTTGTTGGGCCTTTGTAACCACTGCGTTTACATGAAGAATCCAAGAAAGCTTGTTGTGGATGACCATTCCTAGGAGCTTGACACTCTCCACTCGTTCCACCTCCGTGCTGTTAATGTGCAGGGGGGCGTGAGTAACATCCCACCAAAAGTCAATAATGAGCTCCTTGGTTTTGCCGGCATTGAGAGCTAGGTTGTTCTCAGTGCACCACTTTTCCAGGTCTTCCACCTCCTGCCTGTAGTCTGTTTCATCGCCATCTGAGATTCAACCAACCATGGTGGTGTCATCAGTGAACTTGTAAATGGCATTAGTCTGGTATTTGGCGATGCAGCCATGGGTATACAGTGGGTACAGTAGGGGGCTGAGTACATGCCCCTGGGGGGCTTCAGTGTTGAGTGTTAGTGCGGTTGAAATATTGACCCCAATCTTCACTGTTTGTGGCCTGTGGGTCAGGAAACTGAGGATCCAGTTGCAGAGAGTGGGGCTCAGTCTGAGATCACTAAGTTTAGTAATCAGTCTCGAGGGGATAATAGTGTTGAAGGCTGAACTGTAGTCAATGAGTAGAATTCTTATGTAGCTGTTCTTGGTATCAAGGTGTTCTAGGGAGGAGTGAAGGGCAAGTGATATGGCATCTGACGTGGATCTGTTGGTCCAATAGGCAAATTGGAGTGGGTCAGGAGTAGTGGGGAGGCTGGAGTTGATTAATACCATGACCAGTCTTTCAAACCACTTCATGACCACCGAAGTTAGGGCCACTGGGCAGTAGTCATTGAGACATGCTGCATGAGTCTTCTTCGGCACAGGGATGATGTTGACCCTCTTGAAACAATGGCCTGCTGCAGGGAGAGGTTGAAGATGTCCGAGAAGACCTCCGCCAGGTGATCTGCGCTTGCTCTGAGTGTGCAGCCTGGTACTCCGTCTGGTCCCATCACTTTCCTTGGATTCACATGAAGGAAAGCTGATCTGACCTCTGATGCAGTGACGGTTTGGATAGGTTCACCAGGACTTGTCGGAATAGGTGTTACCTCTCCGCCGAAAGTCTGCTCAAAGCGAGCAGAGAAGGTATAGAGACGATCTGGGAGGGGTATGTCATCGTCTGCTGTCTTGCCCTGTCTCCTTTTAGAACCTTGTGATGTCATTCAGTCCTTGCCACAGTTGCCAGGTGTCTGTCTGAGTCTCTCGTTTGGATCGGGATTGGTCCCTGGCTGTCTTAATGGCTCTGCAACGGCTATACTTGGATTCCTTATATTTGAGTGGGTCTCCTGATCTGAAGGCCTCACGTCTGGTTTTTAGCAGGTTCTGTATGTCCTGATTCATCCAGGGTTTCCTGCTGGGGAACACCCAGGTCGACTTCCTCGGTATGCAGTCCTCCACACACTTGCTGAGAAAGTGTGTAAAAGTTGCAGAGATTAAAAGGCTGCTGCAGATTGACTATAATACACAGAGACCAAATGCCTACTGATTTATCATCTCCCTAATTCCAGGTCACTGTGGAAAGCTGTTTCTCAGTGAATCAGGAACTCTGAACCTGACCAGTTTATGGGGGAAGGATTGCCTGGTGACCATTGGACGACCACTCAATGAAGTCATCACTGTTCGCGTTCTGACCAGCTCCTTAAACTGCACAAAGAGTAAGAACCCAGAATCTTTGTGATCATACCATACCCCAGTGAGAGTCAGTGTGTGTGGGACTGTACCCCAGTGAGAGTCCGTGTGTGAGGGACAGTATCCCAGTGAGAGTCAGTATGTGTGGGGACTGTACCCCAGTGAGAGTCCGTGTGTGAGGGACAGTACCCCAGTGAGAGTCCGTGAGTGTGGGGACTGTACCCCAGTGAGAGTCCGTGTGTGTGGGGACTGTACCCCAGTGAGAGTCCGTGTGTGTGGGCACTGTACCCCAGTGAGAGTCCGTGTGTGTGGGAGCTGTACCCCAGTGAGAGTCAGTGTGTGTGGGAGACTGTACCCCAGTGAGAGTCAGTGTGTGTGGGAGCCGTACCCCAGTGAGAGATCTGACCTTCAGGAGTGCCTTTGTGACACTCAGTACAATGTTTCTGAGCTGGCCTTTCTGGTTTCTTCCTTGTAGAGGACTCTTTGTCTTTTTGTGGGCGTCGATTGTTTTGGAAGACTTGCTCGCCATTGAGTGGGTTTAAGCTCTCGTCCATCACTAACACACTCACAATCAGGCAACGGACCAACACAGACAACAGTGGAACCATCCTTCAGTACTTCAGTAGTGTCTCATCTCGACAGTATTACAGAGGTGGGTACTCTGCTAGAATCTGGGCTCATCCGTTTCACATGATCAACTGTGGCTCAGTTGTGAACCGCTTCAGAGCATTGATCTCAAAATCTGGACAACTGACAATCCTGCTGCAATTCTGGAGGTTCGCCACACTGTCGGAGGGTCAGTACTGGGGGAGTGCCGTACTTATGGAGGGTCAGTGCTGCGGGAATGCCACACTTATGGAGGGTCTGTGCTGAGGGAGTGCCACACTGTCAGAGGGTCAGTGCTGAGGGAGCGCCACACTGTCAGAGGGTCAGTGCTGAGGGAGTGCTGTATTACGGAGGGTCAGTGCTGAGGGAGTGCCGCACTGTCACTCTTTGATAGAAGGAATTCTTCATTCTGGGATAATGCCCACCTTGGTGCTAGATTCTCCTACACGGGGGAACTCCGTCTCAGCATCGAGTCTGTTCAACACCCTGCTAAATGTTGAAAGTTTCAGTCCAGTGCCCCTATGGGAGGGTCAGTAATAAAGACAATCTGCAATGTCAGTAGGTCAGTACCCAGAGACTGCTGTACTTTCAGAGATGAGAGGTTAATCCAAGATCTGTGCAGTCTCCTACGGATGTTTCTAAAATTCCATGGACAGGTACCAAAGACTAATGAAAAAGGCTAACAGGAAAGTTGGACATTACTTCCAGAGGACTGCTATCTAAATAGGTGCAAGTTATATTTACACATTCACAGAGCTCATTTGGAATTGTTCAGTTCTGGACTCTATAGAAAAGGTAAATAAGCCTTAGAGGGCACATAGAGAATGACCAGAATAATGCCAGGGTCAGAGGTTTGAGCTGATTAAGAGGTTGCATAATTTAGGTTTGTAGATTCCTTCAAGAATAACAGAAAAGGCTGCGATGGGATAAAGATGTTTGTGATTACAGTAGGGCCTTTAAAAAAAGACTAAAACAAAATCAAAACAGAAAAAGCTCAGCAAGTCTGGCAGCATTTCTGGAGAGAATTCAGAGTTGACATTTCCTTCCAATGACCTCTCTTCAGAACTGACTATTTCCTGTGGTGGGGAATGGTGCAGGAGGTACTGCTGGTGGTAGGGGACACAATGATAAAACTGAAGTAGGTTGCTCTGCATTGATATAGGGAACCACTTCCTCTCAAAAGGGCAGTGAAAATCTGGAAAGCTTTTTTCCCCAGAACAGATATCTGTTTCCCAAATGATCTTTGTCTTTTTTGCAGAATGCGACAGGCAGCTGTACGGACCACAGGGCGTTATAGTGAGTCCCATGCAGCCCTACAGAGAGGGGCAAGTCTGTCGGACCATTATCAATGTGGCTCCAACCAACCGGATCGCAATCAGAGTCCTTTACCTCAGATTCAATATTCTATTCAATGTGACTGCAACTGACTACATTCTTGTGAGTTGGAGTTAGAATCCTGTGAATTTGTTTCAAGAATTTATATTCTTCACTTAGTTTACCCCAATTCTCTCTTTTTTTCACTGGGGTATGGTTTCCCACACACTGCCTCTCACTGGGGTACACTCCCACACACACTGCCTCTGACTGGGGTACACTCCCACACACACTGACTCTCACTGGGGTACACTCCCACACACACTGACTCTCACTGGGGTACAGCTCCCACACACACTGACTCTCACTGGGGTACAGCTCCCACACACACTGACTCTCACTGGGGTACAGCTCCCACACACACTGACTCTCACTGGGGTACATATTGCTATCTTTTTGCAAACAGCTGGAGGGTCATTATGGGCCAAATGGCCTCCTTCCAGACAACAAGTTCTAATTTTCTCAAAGAGGAGAGATGACGTTAACATCATGTTAGTGATTACAGTTATTTCAAATGTTAACAACTACTGACTTTAATCTTCAGCCTGTATGGATTCAGTCATGCTCCTGTCATTACAGTGTTGCTCAGTCATTGACTGTTAAAGTCTTTTTGTTCTTAGCTAAAAGATGTCACCACACAGAGGTATTCGGCATACCGTGGTAACAGCCTGTTCCAGTGGCAATCACAGGGAAACTCCGTTGAGATTGAATTTCATGGTGATTTCGGATTCCGGGCTTTGTTCAGAGCTCTGCCCTCCCTGACCCTCGGTACTACCCGGAGGCTGAACTGTGGCTGAGACATTGAGGCAGAATCTCTCTCCCCCTGGATCACCCTGCTGCTTCCTCATTTCCACATGGTCATTCTCTGGTTCTCACCACCTGGTGGCACTTGATCAACCTTCTCCAAAGCCAAGACAATCTTTGCTGTACTTACCTCCCAAAAGAAACCAAACTTGCCGTGATGTTAAGCTGCAAGCTCCCGTTGTGTAGAACCTAATCGCAGGCTTCAGTAACTCGAAGGTAGTCGAATGGACACTGAAATGTTCGAGCTATAACTAGAGACTATCTGTTTCAGTCTGTGCTTTCGACTGCCCAAGGTTTCCAATTGTTCAGAACCACTGCATCAATTGTGATGAACCAGAGAATAATTAGAAAATGGTATTTGTCCCAATTCAAGCTCCAAGCAAGACCCTCCTTGTTTACACAGAAGAGCAGCAAAGAGGCATTGTGTTTCATTTCTGACGACCTGGGAATGATAATTTAAAAGGGGATTAAGGGATAATCTAATTGAGCTGTTAAAGATGATTTAGGATTTGATAGGGTCAATTGAAGGAAGCGGAGGTTCTGGGGTGAAAGGGAAGATTATTCAAATTCAAGCCAGGCTTTCAGGGCTGATGTCAAAAGAATGTCCTCACCCAAGGAAATCCAGAACTTTCTCTCCCTGAGTTAAGACTGTTAATCCTGTGGCTATAGTAGGGGTGGGCTGGTCTCAATTAAAACTTTAAAAACTTAAATGCTCACAACATTCCACTTTCTCAATGCTCTTTGTTTAGAGGTTTCTTCTGAATTTCCTGTTGATTTAATACTGACTATATTATATTTATGCTACCTATAAATTGTTCATGTTAAAAATTTCAAATTTGAGTAAAGGTGTATGTAGACAGTGTTGAGGAACATCAGGTCTCGTGGTACAGTATTACATCTACACTGAGTGGTGGGACAGTGACTTAGGTCCCCACATCCCACCGAGTTCACACACTGCCACTTGTGGGTGTCTCTCGAACTCTGCCATCTTTGAGCCAACCCAGCCTGAGTCAGATGGCCGTTCAGAGTTGAAAAGAGGTGCCACCCACTGTGCCAGCTCAACAGAGGAGATCCTTAGGCTGATGTATCTTTCCCAAACTCATGAGCATATTCGTGCATGTAGAACCCCATCTGAATTGATGGAGTGGAGCAGAGTAATGTCTCACAATCGATTAGTGGTAGATGCAACACATCACATGAATATCAGGGACCGGCAGTAAGTTAACCTTGGATGATAAGTAGAGAGAAAGTAAATGGGCAGGTGCCCTGAGAGTGTGGGGAGGTGTTGAAAAAGAAGTGGGCCAGAGTCTCCCACAGGGTAAGGTCCCTGCAGGATGCTGACAAGGGAGGGAGGGGAACATGTATCTGGTGGTGGAATCCTGCCGGAGTTAATGGAATGATGGCTTACAGTCCTTTGGATGAGGAGGTTGGTGGTTAGAATGGACAAGAAGGACCGTATCATTATTATGGGGATAGCAAAAGAGCAGGAAATGGGTTGGACACAGTTAAGCGTCCTATCAACTGCAAGTAGCATGGAACCTTAATGGGGGGGAGTGGGGGGGCATCATCATGTGACAGAGACAGACATTATCCATTTATCCAGAGCCTTCTGTTTTGTTTAGATAAGCAGTCCTCAGTCTGTGTTCTATCACTCCCCTAACACTGTGAAGTTTTTATACAAAGTTAAAAATCACAAAACACCAGGTTATAGTCCAACAGGTTTAATTGGAAGCACACTAGCTTTCAGAGCGTCGGTCCTTCATCAGGTGGTAGTGGAGGGCTCAATCCTAACACACAGAATTTATAGCAAAAATTTACAGTGTGATGTAACTGAAATTATACATTGAAAAATTGATTGTCTGTTGAGTCTTTCATCTGTTAGAATACCAAGATAGTTTCACTTCTTTCATGTGTAAATCACAAAACCTTTGTTTTAAAAAAGTTGCATTCTCAGGTTAGCTGTTAACAATGGGTGATAGCTAGACAATGTGTTGAAGGTGTTAGCCCCCTGTGTTCTCTGTCTATGCCATGGTGTTTAGATTAATTCTAATCTAAAAAAGTGAGATAACAGAGTTTTATGCAATTTTTGAGCTCAGAGTTTTACATGAATTCATGCAGTTTTTGAGCAAAGTACAATGTAACTCTGCAAGTACAAATTCACCCCACAAAATATATGTGATATGGGTCTTTGTCTGTCTGTGTGCGTGTCTGTCTGTCTGGGTTGGAGGTTGTGACTGTGATAAAGTATATGTGTGTGTGTATAGTGAGTGTAGAGTGTCTGTGAGGGGGTGCATGTGTGAGTGTGTGTGTCTGTAAGGGTGTGTGTGGGTGTCTGTGTGCGCGTCTGTGTATATGTGTGTCCATGTGTATGTGTGTATAGCTGTGTGTGTGTAGGAGTGTCTGTGTGTGTGCGTAGTGCAATGGTGATCACCTGTAATGTGACGTGAACCCAAGGTCCCAGTTGAGGCCCTCCCTATGGGTACCGAACTTAGCTATCAGCCTCTACTCAGCCACTTTTCGCTGCTGCCTGTCCCGAAGTCCACCTTGGAGGATGGTCACCCGAAGGTCCGAGGCTGAATGTCCTGGACCACTGAAGTGTTCGAGTAAAAAGTGAGGTCTGCAGATGCTGGAGATCAGAGCCCTCTGGCCCGAAACGTCGAATTTCCTGTTCCTTGGATGCTGCCTAACCTGCTGTGCTTTAACCAGCAGCACATTTTCACCACTGAAGTGTTCCCCAACTGGGAGGGAACCCTCCTGTCTGTTGATTGTTGTGCGGTGCCCATTCATTCGTTGCCGTAGCCTTTGCTCGGTTTCTCCAATGTACCATGCCTCTGGGCATCCTTGCCTGCAACGTATAAGATAGACAACGTTTGCTGAGTCACATGAGTACCTGCCATGTACAAGGTGGGATGTGTCCCCACGTGTAATGTTGGTATCTATGTCCACACTCTGACACGTCTTGCAGTACCTATCATGACAGGGTTGTATGGAGTTGTCCTGAGAGCTGGGCAGCTTGCTACGAACAACGATCTGTTTGAGGTTTGGCAGTTGTTTAAAGGCAAGTAGTGGAGGTGTGGGGAAGGTCTTGGTGAGGTGCTTATCCTCATTGATAATGTGTTGCAGGTCACGAAGAACATGGTGTAATTTTTCAAGTCCTGGGAAATACTGGACAACGAAGGGTACCCTGTCGGTTACACCTCACCAAACTCAAACAGATCATTGTTTGTAGCAAGCTGCCCGGCTCTCAGGACAACTCCATACAACCCTGTCACGGTAGGCGCTGCAAGACATGTCAGAATGTGGACATAGATACCACCACTACATGTGGGGACACCTCCCACCTTGTACATGGCAGGTATTCATGTGACTCAGCCAACGTTGTCTATCTTATACGTTGCAGGCAGGGATGTCCGGAGGCATGGTACATTAGGGAAACCGAGCAAAGGCTACAACAACGGATGAATGGGCACCACACAACAATCAACAGACAGGAGGGTTCCCTCCCAGTTGGGGAACACTTCAGTGGTCCAGGACATTCAGCCTCGGACCTTCGGGTGACCATCCTCCAAGGCGGACTTCAGGACAGGCAGCAGAGGAAAGTGGCCGAGCAGAGGCTGATAGCTAAGTTCAGTACCCATAGGGAGGGCCTCAACCGGGACCTTGGGTTCATGTCACATTACAGGTGATCACCATTGCACTACACACACACACACACACACACACACTCTCACATACACAGGGACACACGTACACACACACACACACATACACAGACACTCCTATATACACACAGACACCCTTACAGACACGCACACTATGTGCCTCTAATTAAACCTGTTGGACTATAACCTGGGGTTGTGTGAGTTTTAACTTTGTCCATCCCAGAAACTCCACATCAACGTTTTTATTGGGTATCGTCTCAAATGCTTTTTGGAAATCCAAACCTGCTACATCTACGCGTTAACTTCCGATAGCGACTTCAAAGGACTCTAATACATTTTAAAAAACAATTTTCCTATTATACAAGTATGTTAGCGCTGTTAGATTGTGTTCTGGTATTTCTAAATTAAAACCCATTGTGGTCTCCTTACTTCCGGCACACTGAGACGTGGCACTGTCCAGTGCACTGCGCATGCGACACCGGCTTCAGGCTGGCCCCGCCCATTGAGGGCCGCGCCGTGCCACGTGGGTCCACAGTGGTTTCCGCCCATTGAGGTCGCGGCGCGCGCAGGCGCGTTTCGGGACTGGGCTCTCGGTGACGATGCTGAGCGGGGAGAGCGGGAGCGGGGAGAGCGGGGGCGCGGAGCCCGGGCCCGAGGAGCCCGGGCCCCGGCCCGCTCCCGGCTCCAGTACCGGGGAGCCCATGACCTGGTGGTACCGCTGGCTGTGCCGGATCGCGGGGGTGATCGGCGGAGTGTGTGAGTGCTCGGGGCCCGAGGGGGAGGGGACCGGCGTTATTACCGAGCCCCGGGGGGCGGGGGGGGACGACCGAGGCCCAGCCCCAGCCCCAGCCCCAGCCCCAGCCCCAGCCCCCCCCTCCCCCCAGCACCCCCCCTCCCCTGGCTCCCCCTCTCCCCCCTCCTCCCCCTTTCCCCCCCGCCCCCCCCCGAGGTCCACGCCCCCCTCCTACCCCCACCCTCTTCCCCAGCCCGGATCTCCCCCCGCCCCCCCCCCCCCAGTCTAACAGAGTCAGGCTGGGGCTGGGGTGTGTCACGGACGCGGTGTGTGGGGGTGGGTACGGGGGGAGGGGGTGTGTGTGTGGGGGTGGGTACGGGGGGAGGGGGGTGTGTGTGTGGGGGTGGGTACGGGGGGAGGGGTGTGTGTGTGGGGGGGTGGGTACGGGGGGAGGGGTGTGTGTGTGTGGGGGTGGGTACGGGGGGAGGGGGGTGTGTGTGGGGGGGTGGGTACGGGGGGAGGGGGGTGTGTGTGTGGGGGTGGGTACGGGGGGAGGGGGGGGTGTGTGGGGGGGTGGGTACGGGGGGAGGGGGGTGTGTGTGTGGGGGGTGGGTACGGGGGGAGGGGGGTGTGTGTGTGGGGGTGGGTACGGGGGGAGGGGGGTGTGTGTGTGGGGGTGGGTACGGGGGGAGGGGGGTGTGTGTGTGGGGGTGGGTACGGGGGGAGGGGGGTGTGTGTGTGGGGGTGGGTACGGGGGGAGGGGGGTGTGTGTGGGGGTGGGTACGGGGGGAGGGGGGTGTGTGTGTGGGGGTGGGTACGGGGGGAGGGGGGTGTGTGTGTGGGGGTGGGTACGGGGGGAGGGGGGTGTGTGTGTGGGGGTGGGTACGGGGGGAGGGGGGTGTGTGTGTGGGGGTGGGTACGGGGGGAGGGGGGTGTGGGGGTGGGTACGGGGGGAGGGGGGTGTGTGTGTGGGGGTGGGTACGGGGAGGGGGTGTGTGTGTGTGGGGGTGGGTACGGGGAGGGGGTGTGTGTGTGTGGGGGTGGGTACGGGGAGGGGGTGTGTGTGTGTGGGGGTGGGTACGGGGAGGGGGTGTGTGTGTGGGGGTGGGTACGGGGGGAGGGGGTGTGTGTGTGGGGGTGGGTACGGGGGGAGGGGGGTGTGTGTGTGGGGGTGGGTACGGGGGGAGGGGGGTGTGTGGGGGTGGGTACGGGGGGAGGGGGCTCGGGGGGTGGGTACAGGGGCGCGGGTGAGAGCCCAGCAGCAGCAGCTCTTGACTGTGAGCGGCCCTGAACCTCAGCGAGTGTCTCCCTCAGCAAACCGCATTGAGATTGGATTAGGGAGGGAGGGAGGGAGGGGAGAGGCTGGGGGAATGGATGGGAGCTGAGATATATCCCAGCTCAGGGACGGGCCTGAGCATCTGCTGTCCTGTGTTTAAATGTCTGTGCCTTTAATGGTGAGCAGGGTTATTGTCCAGGATGCTGAAGGTGGGACGTGAGTGATCTGATCCTGATGGCTCTTGTCTCCTGCCCACATGCTGCTAACCAGATATCCCAAGATTTATGTTGGGGAGAGACTGAATAGTGGAATTACATTAGGTTGTTCCAGCCAAGAACTAGCACCCAAATGATGAGTGGAATAGTCTCCTCCAGGGTGTAGAGCTGAAAATGTGTTGCTGGAAAAGCGCAGCAGGTCAGGCAGCATCCAAGGAGCAGGAGATTCAACGTTTCAGGCATAAGCCCTTCTTCAGCTTATGCCCAAAACGTTGATTCTCCTGCTCCTTGGATGCTGCCTGACCTGCTGCGCTTTTCCAGCAACACATTTTCAGCTCTGATCTCCAGCATCTTCAGTCCTCACTTTCTCCTCCTCCAGGGTGTAACCACCTAAGAGTATTTCCAAATTTTAGACATCACTGAGGAAGTGTAAGTGAGTTGCTCTGACATGATCTGTCGTACTTCACCTGACTTTCAGCATGTCCCCGAGCTGCTTCTACTAATAGTTTGGTGCTATCAATCAGAGTGAGATCCTAGATCAGGGGTTTAGCACTCCACTCTGTTCTGAAATGCCCTTTCACAATGGTTTTCACTGTTTCCTGCTCTTTTGCTTTAATCCTGCAGAAATCAGAAAAGATGGGAGAGTCGATGGGTAGGTACCACTCTGGGCTCTGTACTCATAGGAACCCCAGTCAAATGCAGGTTCCAGTTATACTGAGATGTTATAGGGTAGAATTGTTTAATTTGCTGCAGGAGGATGAGGCATTAGACCATAAGATGTAATAGCAGAAGTGTTCATTATACCCATCTACACCAGAATATTGTGCTAATTGAAAGAACAGCAGTTTGATAAGGTAGTGGTTTGTGGGATGGGTGCTATGGAAGTCATTGCTCTGTGCCGACTATCCAAGTTTCTGATACTCGATATGTGGGATAATCTGCTTCCAGCAGGTTGTACATTTTTAACAAGGGTTGTTTGTATAATTCAGCAGGTTAATCTGATCTAAAGGCAGATGCAGTAAGATGAGACGTGTTATAATACCTTAGTCAAAATAAGCTTCCCTCCCTTCCTAATTTTCTCCAATTTTGTGACTTAATGCAGATTAAAGATGCGGAGTGTTTTAATAAAAGATATTGTGTACACAGGTAATGATGATTTCTGAGCTAGGAGACTTAGGTTAAAGTCCCACCTGTTTCAGAAGTGAGCAATAGCATCTCTGAGCAGGCTGGTTGGAAAATATCTGTTGAGTGCCCAGTATTGCCCTGAATTCCCAGCACAGACGGAGAGTAGTGAGGAAGTGCACCTTGCTGCAGCAGCAAATAGTGGATTGTTTATTAACAATATGTTTAAAGGGTTGCCTTAGAGGGAAAGGAATCGAAGGATAGAGTGACAGGGTGTGAGGAGGTTTGTGTGGTGCAGAAAGTCCAGCAGATGGGCTGAATTACCTTTTCCTAAGTTGTAAATGTTGATCCATTGTTTTAGTTGAATTTTTCTGGGCAATGTTAGAGGATGCAGCTTAATTTGGAGTGTAGAGAGCAATTTCTGTGTCTTCTACCTCACTCACTAGGTGTAGTGAATTATTCAAAAACTAGAAACATTAATGCAGAATCCATAATGAGACGGAGGTATTACGACTCGATCTCAGATTGAGTATTGTTCAAACTGAAACTCTATATCCTAGGCCTGGAAGTGAAAGGAGTGGGGGAGACCAATGCAGAAAGCATCTAACCGTGACCACGAAAGTGTTGTCAATTGTTTGGAAAATTTATCAGGTTCACTGATGTCTTTTAGGGAGGGATCTCTGCTGTTCTTACCTAGTATCAACTACATTTGATGCCAGACCCACCAGTGTGGTTGACTCTTAACTGTCGTTAGGGATGGACAATAAATGCTGGCCCAGCCAGTGGCACCCATGTCCTGTGAATGAATTTTTTAAAAAAGTGAAAGTGCTGAAAGTAGATTCCAAGGAGGCAGAAAGGAACATTGCCTGGACTGATGGGTATGTTGAGATGTCTAGTGTATCACTGTTGCCAGTTTTGAAGTAATCTTTCTCTGTGTGGTTTTGCAGCATGTGCAGTCGCTGGCCTTTGGAACTGTGTAACCTTCGATCCCCTCAACATTGCAGCCGGGGTCTGGATGATGTAAGTAATTGAGTAGAAGCTGTCCTGTGATTCTCGAAAACACTTTGTCAAGTTCTCCAGTTTCCAATGTTTGATTCTGTCAGCTTTCCAATGCCAACCTCATTTCAATTAAAAATCATTTTAGACTAGCCCACTGGCTGAATCCAATTGACTGCTGAGCATGAACGGAAACTTAAGGGTAATTGATTCAGTCAATTCCTGAACTTCCTCAAAACTCTCCTCCAGTGTCACTGTAATTGTTTTTTTCTCACTACAGCTATTGGTCCGAGTAGCTTAGTCCACCCACTTTATCAACTGCATCCTGCTCAAGTCCTTTCCACCTCTTCCCACAGTGCCAAGCTTTAATCCTGAGCCACTATGTCCTGACTGAAACTCATTTAAAATAGATCTTTTCTTATCCATCTTTCTAAAGATTTGAAGGATCAGTTTGAACAGCAGTTTGATCTTGTATCCTTTCCCAGAGTTTGCCTGGTTTAGTTGTTGAGCAGTGAGGTTAATGCCTGGATAATACAGCAATGGGACATTGTCCTGGATACTGACAGGGAGCTTCTCTTTATCCCTCGGTTTCAGTGAAACTGGCAGCTGTTCCAACAAGGATCTGCTGTGAGTGTGACAGAGTGGGAAATTGCACTCAGTGACCTGATTCCCAGCTCAACATCTAGCTGCACCTTCAGCATGTGAGACCTGACAGAGAAAGACTCGACCACAAGAGCCCTCTAATTTTGCCTCAGCTTTTAATTCCAGACTTTATTGAATTCAAATGACACCACCAGCTGTTCTGGGATTTGAGTTCAGCTCACCAGGGCATTGCCACTTCACCAACACCTCTACTTCTAATTTTCCCTTAAACATCTCTGAGATATTTAATTTCCTGTAGGGTTTGTATTCTCCCCACTAAGTCTAATATTGAGTTGTGATCTAAAGCAACCTGTTTTGGTGGCCTGTTACAGTGTGTTCTCCAACCTTTAATCGCTCTTTTTAATTTTCATATGCAGACTGAATGCATTTGTCCTCTTCCTCTGTGAAGCTCCGTTTTGCTGCCAGTTTATTGAGTTTGCGAATGCTGTGTCAGCGAGGGCTGATAAACTCCGATATTGGCAGAAAGCAGTCTTTTACTGCGGGTAAGCATGGAGTCTGTCTGGCACACATTGGTCACAGTGAGTGTTCAGTCTGTGATGTAACAGAGCTGGAATGCCCCTGATTTTGGGTGGGAGATATGAGGTTTAATGCTGCTCCAACGTTGACTGACCGATAATCACATGCCTCTCAAATAACTTTGCCAATTTGTTATAACTTTCTTGTGACAGGTGCACATAATATCTGAGATATCTGTTTTCTCCACAGGATGGCAATCTTCCCAATATTCCTGAAATTTTCAATCACTACATTATTTGGGAATGCTATTGCTTTTGCATCAGGAGTACTTTATGGACTCGCATCACTTGGTAAAAAGTGAGTTTTCACGATATGTCAGTAGTGAACAATTTATTATTTGGTGCTTTTAAAGTTGGACAATTTGGCAGTGTTGGTTGTCACAGAATGTGTAATCCTTAACTGGCTGTGGTTTACACGTGCTGAAAATCTGCCGCAAAACCTGAGGGAGGAAGCCTCAGGTCAGGGTTAGGTATCGATATGGTCACGTGGAAACTGCATGGATTCAGAGTTTAAACAAAAATGCTACCTTGAGTGGGGAGTAGGAAAAGGAGGAACCCGGAACAGAGGAGATAATTGTGTAATTTCCATTTGTTTATGCCAGAGACTGCAGTGCCTTCAGTGCCTAGGATTAATTTTTCTGCAGTTTGTTTTTATTCTGTGACTATCCATCACTCTCAGTATTTCTTTGGAGAAATGGTCTTGTTTTCACCTGGGACTGTGCAGCATTAGATATATTTTTCAGTGTCGTAGTTTGTACTACTCTATTAAAAGCAGATCACAGCAAACAGATTTAAAGGTAGATCCTGCAGGTTGTGGACTGTGGTGGGTCAAGAAAGCAGCTCACCATCCCCACCTCGAGCAGTTGATGGGCAATAAACACCACTTCGCCAATCACACAATCCTACCCGGGAATGAATAATAAAAACTCAAAGTCTGTTTAGCTCAGTTTTACAACTCATTGGTTGTAGTGCTGTCAGTACTCCCTTCATCAAAATGTTGTTTCGCTTTGATTTACAAGCTTCTGCCTGTGTTTATGTTCTGAGGTAGGACAGGATAGAGTTGGTTACAATACCTTTCAGCTTTAAATAATCTGCTTTTTGCTTTGGCTGGGCCACCCAGGTATGGTGTCAGAGAGTGACTCATTTTTCTGTACTGTAACATTATAATGCAAATCGTTCTTTACTTGTTGTTAATTTGCTTGGGGCCCTCATTGACATTCCTCTGGTATAAGTTGTATTAAACCTTTAAAACTCTCTCTTCCCAGCTGGAGGATTGAGTCACAATTCTGCCCACTGCCATTTCAGGATATTGGAATTTCAGGATTATGTAAATAGTTCCAGAGATGGAAGGGTTTTTCATTACTGGATATGCATAAACTGAGGTAGCTGTACATGTTACAGCGAGGATTAAGGGAAGATTTAACAGACATGTCCAGGATTAATAAGGGCTTTCTGGAGTAAATGAGAAATTGTTTCTGGGCGGAAAGATTGATAACTGGAGAGACACTGATTTATAATAATTGACTAAAAACCCAGAGATGATGTGGTTGGGCAGTTTTGAATGTTTTTGATGTTGTGATCTGGGATGTGCTATCTGAAAGAATGATGGACGCAGATTCAATCAGAACTTTCCAAAGGGAATTGCAGAAATACTGGAAAAGAGAGATTTGCAGAGCTATATGGAAAGAGTAGGGCAGAGTACAGTTAATTGAGTGGCTCTCAAAGAGCTAGCACAGACAAAATGGGCTGAACAGCCTGATTGGTGAAAACAACAAAGATCAAGGAAGGAGTTGCCTCAACAAGTGTAACATTTCTTATACCAATTGAATGAATAAACCATTGAAACTGTGATCTTCATAAACTATGAGTAGCCAGCTGAGTGCTGCATGTATCTCAATCCCTCAGTTGTGTGTTAAGCTGGATTTGGAGTACTTGTTTTGGACATTTGCTAATGCTGCTCCCTCTATTTCCAAAGGGGCGATGCTGTTTCATATGCCAAGCTCCAGGACAGGAGAGCAGCTGATGAGGAAAAACAGTCTGGAATGCTCCAGGGTGAGACAGCAGAACAATAAAAGGGACTGGGATCTGTACGCCTGGGTTAGCAAACTGACGAAGCTTTCTCAACGTGGATATCTGTTTTATCTATGCACTGCAAAGAGGGGTGAGCTCCAGGGTGGGTTCCCTCTTTGCTCAATATACAGCTGATTGTTCAATTGGACAGCAGCTGCCAGCTCTCTTTTAAATCTGGTGTTTTTGTACATTTGTCTTAATCAGGGTCTGTTTCTGTGCTGTACATCTCTATGACTCTGTGGGTTATGTTTGGAGCTCTGATTAATTCCATTACTGACTAAATCGTCCCAATTTGGTGGATTTGGTTTTTTTTAATATTGAGGGCAGCAGTTGCAATTGGAGCATACATGACTTGAACAGATTCTGGTCACAGTTGCTGGGAGCCTTGCACTGTCTGGAATATCTTTTATATTACAGCATTGATGGGATTCAGGTCAGAGCTGCCATTGTACTGCTGCTATCTAAAGCACATTTTTAAATAAGTACTGCTCTTTCCAGCTCTCTTAAATCAGGGATTGAGAAGGCAATCATCAAAAATGGGTCATTACTCTCTCCCACCCTCCCCAGCCAACTCTTCCACTGGGGGCAGTTGTGCAATATTAGCTTGCATGGGGAGGGTTGGTGTAGTGGCATTGTCACTGAGCTAGACAACCAGATGCACAGGCTAATGATCTGAATCATGGTTCAAATCCGCCATGATAGTTGGGGGTTTAAATATAAATAAGTCTGTAATTGAAAGCTAATCTCAATGACGATGACCGTGACACTATCATTGATTGAGTCATAATCGTCTAATGCCTGGTTCATTAACGTCCCTTCAGGGAAGGAAATCTGCTATCGTCACCTGGTCTGGCCTGCATGGGGCTCCAGGCCCCAGCAAGGTGGTTAACTCCCCACTGCCTTCTGAAATGGCCCAGCAAGCCACTCAAATACTGAGGCAGTTCGGGAGAAGCAGCAGATGCTGGCTTTGCCAGTGATGCCCACATCCTCTGAAAGAGTAAATAAAAAGGTTTTGTTCAGGGACTGCTTTGTTTGTAACCTGTAGCTTCCTCGCTATGAACAGGAGAGGCTGAAGTTATGTTTCGAGTCTGACTCTAATCTGGAGGGGGCTTTAAACATTGGGAGATCAGTGGGAGTGATGAAGGAAGAGTTGTGAGAGTTTCCTGCAGAGAGTTGCAATCAAGCGTCTGACCCTACCTACTGAGATAGCGACACCAAATGAATAATTCATCCTTTAACCTGTGCTGGATAATTTGCTCTAGTCTTTCTGAGTATGAGGCCAGGATCCATACCACAGAGAGGGTGGATTTTATTCTGCCTCTTCCTGGATTAATTGTACCCGCTCCCAATTCTGAAATTCATTGTGGTACCTGAAATTGTATATCGAAATGTTTTGTTTATATGAGGTGCTAATGTAGAGAGAGGTGAATCCTTGCTGAATCTAATATGTGATCTGGGGCAGCCTGATAAGACATAATCTGGCTTTTCCAATCAAATACAAGTTTGATCTATATTGAACTCCCAGAGCAAGTTAGGTATCTCTTCTGTGAGGTGGGATTGCTGACATTTAGAAACTCCGGGAGATTTTCCTGCTGTTGCACCTGTTTTAGTTCTTTAAGCAAAGCACCTGGGACTTGTTTCAAAGACACTGCCTGTATACAGACTGCTGCTACTGTACCACACCCACCACAGGCCCAGCTTTGGCAAGAACTAACTGAGGATTCCACTGGTTAATATAGATTTGTAATGAGATTTATGAAGTTAGCTTCCAGTCAGGATATGAGCAAGCATCCATATCTGATGTGGTTTGAGCAACATGTGGATTAATTTCCCTGGGAAGCTTGGTGATGGCCATTGGACACACTCGTAGCGAGTTAATGTAAAAGAGTTTACCTTGTGTGATTTGAAATTGAAAATGACTGGGTTCCAAGCAGTGTTCAACAGTTTATGGCTATGCTGTATTGGTACTCTGTAGAAACGGGATGAGCGGGTTAACTTTGTGGGATGGTGGGGGCGGTAGGGAAGGTGGTGTGGTTTGCAAAATCATAAAGTCTCACGATGCAGGAGTAAGCATGGGGAAGAGGTCTTTCAGCTCAATCAGTGGAAAAAGGTTTTAATATTCAGTAACTGTGCGGACAGCACATTATTTATGTACAGTATGGACTGAGGCATTCAGCTTCAGTCTGTTCGTATTGCTTCTGTACGTGAGGAAGTGGTTCTAACATCCAGAATCAATGACCGTAGGTTTGGGGGTAGGGAGATTCAAGGGGAAATATTTTCAGCAGAGGTGCGTGTCAGGAACTCACTGCTTCACGGGGCAGTGAAGGCAGAAACTCTCCTAACGGTTAAAATACAAAACCCAAAGAACCTGATACTGTAAATCACAAACAAAAATAGAAATTGCTTGAAAAGCTCAGTAGGTCTGGCAGCATATGTGGAGAGAAATCAGGGTTAACATTTTAGGTCAAATGACCCTCCCTCAAAAGGGTCTGATTTACAGTTAAAATATAATTGGAAGTACCCTTGAAGTGTTTGAGCCAATTGGGACAATTCATCCACAGCAGGATCAGGCTGGATGGCTACCCTCTGCCCAGTCGTCAGGGAACCCCTCACCCCACATGCAGTACGCTTGTGATTCATACTCCCCATCTCCTGTCACCTCCCTTTCCCTTCAACCCCCCCCACCCTCCTGTCTGATGTTGACCGTTTGTAGGTGAGAGTGTGGGTTCTAGCCCCTGGGAGTGAATACCAGAACTCAGCAGGACTCTGTTTCTGCTGACTTCTAACCTGATTATCTTAGAGGCACTAGAGTGAGGTAAAATCTGTTATTGGAACAAACTTGTAAACTCTGCCTGTCCTTTTGAAATGTTAATACTTTCTCCTATTATTCTGTGACCTCAGGATCAAACAAGAGATCCCAATTTTGTAGACTTTGTATTGAAATTTCTAAAGAACTAATATCCTGATATCCACTTCTGATGCACAGTGCTGTCCATTTTTTGAAACATTCATACCTTTCCTGTAAAGTGAAGCTCCATATTGTGAATATTTGTTTAACTTGAGCCTTCGGTTTTATATGAACTCCTCATTACCTCTTGAATTTTATATTCTGTTTATTCACTGGCTGCTAGTTTTGTTTGTAGTGCCTCTGAATTTCAGCAAAACTGCAGACAGCCCGTAGCTGACCCCTCTGGCATGTGTGAATATTGACTGAGGGTAGTTGCAATTGACATTCCTTGCTGTGTGGTTTGTAATGTCCTGCCAGTGCTCATGGTGAACCTTCTTGCGAGAAGTGGACATTAGACTGAGGGAGTGGGATATTTCTGGTGCTTCCCACTGAGAGGCTGTGCTTTCAGGTATTCAGGACAATATTAGCCAAAAGTGGGGGGCTCGAAAGAGACAGGATTGAGTCACATCTTGCTAAGTTATACTGGAACACTGCCTGTCTATTGTACTTCTCACTTATGAGAAGATCAATCTTTGTGGATAATTTTAAATTATTGATTATTTATAAAGGTTTAATGTCCTTAGCTAGTTATTGCTATTTAACTTGTTATAATTCAGTGTGTACTTTATAAAGATACTGCAACTTTCCAGCAAGTTTGTGAGTTTCTCATTTCTGAGCTGGAGTTGGGCTTGTATATGAGTTTGAATTGTTTTATTAAATGGGAGTGACAGTTGCAGTGTCTGCCTGTTGTACTGGTGTGTAGTGTTGAGGGTAGGAGTGGTGGGACTTGTTAAAAATGGCTCTTAGTTAGAATACAGTCCAGAGATATTGGCATCCATGAGACCAGCGGCCAAGTAACTGAAACATCATGCAGTGAAATTCCCCAATGCTGCTGTCATTTCCAGCAGAGTTTCCACAGGAATTATGCTGGAAGACCTTGTGAATAAATGGGTTTGTTCCATATTGCTGGGATATTTCCCTGTTGTAGTTATACATTGTGGCCGCTATACAATGACTGAGAGGGAGTTGTATGAGAGAGCCTTCAAACTGTCTCTGTGGTGGGGCTGAGCTTGATTATTGCACTTTATTCTCAATTATTTAAATGTCTGTTTCTGACCAATTTCTGACCATGTACTGTGAAATAAAAAAGTTTTACTCTGCGTCTTGTCTTTTTGGAAGTGGGTTTCCTGTTATTGAAACATAACTGGATACAACAGAGTTATAGTCACTTAGAGTGGATTTAATCCCAGTCTGTAACTCCCTCCCAGGTATCTGTTGTTCTATATATAAACCATCCCATAACCCCTCATTTAGATTCCAGTACGTAATTCACTCTTGGGTATCTGTTATTCTTTATATAGAACTTATCGTTTCATTCTGGTGAAGAATATTAAATGGACTCTTCATTGAGAACATGGAGTTTTTCTTCATATATATTTAATTTTGCATCAGTAATTCATACTCCCATATAAACCAGGAATACCTGCAGAAGAGATTCTGTATGTATTTACAAACATAAATGTGTGCAGTTTTAAAAGTGCATGTTTAGTTACAGTTAGTGAATACACTTATGAAGGCAATCTTTTAAACATCCTCCCTATCAAAAGACTCCTATTCATCAGCAGGACCTTTGAACTGTATTTATACTAACTGTGGTTTGACTGTACAAAGCCTTTGTCTAACTTCAGTGAATTGTCACTGAGGAAAAAGAACTATTCAAACCAACACATCTGTTCCTTCCGCATGTTTTGGATGTAGTTGTTGTTGGTTGATTTTTCTTGCAAAGATATCAACCTTCTGGGTGACATCTTCGGTGTTGTGTAGCTTCTGAAGAAGTGATTTTGGAATTGTCTCACTGGAGAATATGAACTGTTCTAGAGGCTTTTCTATAATATTACCCATGCTGGGAATGTTTGAAGTCACTGCAGAGAGGCCTTTACTCCAAATCTAACCCCATGCTGTCCCTGTCCTGGGAATATTTGATGGGGACAGTGTAGAGGGAGCTGTACTCTGTATCTAACCCCGTGCTGTCCCTGTCCTGGGAGTGTTTGATGGGGACAGTGTAGAGGAAGCTTTACTCTGTATCTACCCCTATGCTGTCCCTGTCCTGGGAGTGTTTGATGGGGACAATGGAGGGACATAGGTAAATGTATATACAATTTCTATGAGCCATCAATGTAAATGTTAAATAAAATCATAGTCCAGCAGGATTAGTCTAACCTTGTAGCTTCAGTGAACAATGAGAAGGATTAACGGTGGGACTTCAGTTTTTCGAAGTATATTTTCCCTCGTCAGTTGTTCACAACAGCTCTGGGTGCTTTCGGGTTCTGGAACAAGTCTTGAATTTGTTCCAAGCTCCTCTTCCTTGTTTCAGGAATGCAGAAAGCAGTAAATATTATTCCCAGAATGGATACTGCACAGAAGAACAAGAAGGGGACAGCAAGTCCAAAGGTATGCTGGAAAAGAAAAGATAAGGTTTCAAGTTCTGTCTTTGTTCCTGTTGTGATCAGCAGCTTTTATACAAGCTGTACAATGTTTAACCCTTGAGAGTCTGATAAGCAGGATAAAAGAGTGAACATTAGAAAGGCAAACTTCCACAACTTAATTTGTGAAGTTCATTGTCATTTACAGAAAAGAGAAGTAACTGCTGGACTGTAGGAAATAGTAGGAAGTGGGTAATGCAGATGCTGGAGATTAGAGTGGTGCTAGAAAAGCACAGCAGGTGGGTAGTGTCTGAGGAGTGGGAAAATCGACGTTTCGGGCAAAAGCCCTTCCTCAGAAACCTACCTCCAGAACTCGACCTGAGCTATAAATCTTCTCAAAACTTGTTTAGACCTATGGGTGCAATATGCTAAAACTGGCCCGAAAATGGGAAATTAATGCCAATGGACTGTGTGCCACTCGCGAACAGCTGTACTTCCTGCACGAATGCCTAAGGTAGCAGGTACTACCTAAATGTCTTCAATACCCCACTGGCCATAAGAATAACAAAGCAAAATGGCTGCAGAATGCTTAGAGAAATGATTAATGATACCACAACAGACTCTGTAAATATAATCAGGACATTTTGCACTAAAACTCTTTACTCACTCAAGTAACAGACCATGAATGGGCAGACACCGTACAATAAGCCATAAATATGAAAAAACTAGAACTGCATAAAAAGACTAGGCAAACTTACACAAAGTGACAACACAGAAGCATGGATAAAAAACCTATCTGACCAACACTTAACAGACACTGAAAAAGCCAACTTAGAGCATTAAGTTACACCGTCCAGGATGAAGACAAGGAAGATTTCTTCACAGCATTAAAAACAACACCAAAAGACAACCAACTCACAGAAGAAACCCAGCAAACTATCAGGCAGGTAGTCACACCTGATAGCAGAAAAAGGAAGGAAACACACTCAATACACAAAAAAACGACAGCACTAGAAGGACTTAAAAAGATAAAAACATTGTTATCCTACCTGCAGGTAAAGAACGTATGACAGTCATTTTAACCCAAAGAGACTACATTGAAAAAGTGAAAGCACTATTTGCAGATAGTAATATTTACCAACAAGTGGCGATAACCTGACCCTACAACTAGAGAACAGAATCATAGCCCTACTCAAAAAATCTTCAGAAGTCTGGAGAAATAAATAAGTCAGACTTCCAGAAAATGGATCCAACACACCACGCTTCTACGGATTACCCAAACTTCACAAACCAGGAGCCCCCCTCAGACCCACAGTCTCACTACCTGGACCACCTACCTACAGACTGGCCAAGGAGCTAGACTAAAGACTAAAACACTTAGTAGAAGGCTCACACCACTCCATCCAAGGATTCCTGAAGACCATCAAAGACACTAAGATAGAAGAGGGTGAAATAATGGTCACCTTGGATCTAACAGCCCTGTTCACATCACTCAACATTAACCTGGTCAAGAAGACACCGACTACATTATTAGACAACCCAAAGACACAGATACCAAACTCCACCAACTTCATCAGCAAGGACAGTATCGTCAAGCTCGTGGATCTATGCCTTACCACCCACTTCACCTTCAACAACAAAACCTATGCAACACCCACGGGATCTCCGATATCAGGGTTCTTAGCAGAGGCAGTAATGCAGAGACTCGAATAAATAGCTCTGCCAACCATCCAACCCAAACTCTGGGTCTGCAATGTAGATGTCACCTTTGGTGATGACAAACAAAACAAATTAGAGGAAACCTTCAAGACAGTCAATAATACCCTTTCTGGCATAAAATTCCCTAAAGAGGAGGAAAGCAACAACAAACTGCCATTCCTAGATGTCACTGTGGAGCGAACAGCCAATGGGGAACTTCAAACCAGCGTCTCCAGGAAATTAACACATATGGACCAAATGCACTACAGAAGCAATCACCCCAAAATCCATAAATGAAGCTGCATCAGAACGTTATTCCAACGAGCCAACACACACTGCAGCACAGAGGAACTATGCAGAGCGGAGGGAAATCACCTATACCACGTATTCAAAAAGAACGGGTACCCAATGAATATAGTCCACCGATTTCTCAGCAACAAGCCCAAACAAGCAGATAAAACACGTCCAGAAACGCTAGCCACTCTCCCCTACATCAAAGACATCTTGGAAATGACTGCCAGACTACTCAGACCCCTTGGCATCATACTCGCCCACAAACCCACCAAGACACTAAAACAGCAGCTAATGAACTTGAAAGACCCTATACAGACAACAAGCAAAACTAATGTCATTAACAAAATATCTTGCAAGGACTGTAATAAACACTACATTGGACAATTGGGCAGAAAACTATCCCCCAGGATACATGAACATCAACTATCCACAAAACAACCTGACCCTCTCTCACTAGTATCCTTACGTACAGATACACTTCGACTGGGACAACACATTCCATCCTAGGACAAGCCAAACAGAGAGACACATGGGAATTCCTAGAAGTATGGTATTCCAAGTGGAACTCTATTAACAAACACATTGACTTGGACCTGACTTATCACCCCTTGAGAAAAAGAACTGGAAATGACATCACCAACCCAAAGAAACCCGAACGTCTAAGTTGAAAGCAGGAATCATCAGCAATGCTTCGTCCAGAGGTCACTGAAGATGTTACCTGGTATGGTGACAAAACATCTGAAAATGAACCCTCCAGCTCAGTGAGTAAACCTACATCCAGATGGAATAGTCTCTTCCATCCCACATCCTACCACATTGGTCGGCTGGATTAGTTGGGACTGTGTTCGCTGGAGTTCAAAAGAATGAAGAGGGATCTTCTAGAAACTTAGAACATTCTAACAGGATTAGACAGGATAATCATAGGAAGGATGTTCCTGATGGCTGGGAAATCCAGAACCAAAAGTCACAGTCTAAAGTATATGGGATAGGTATTTAGGACTGAGAAGAGGAGAAATGTCTTCCCCCAGAGAGTGGGGAGTGATTCTTTGTGATTCTCTCCTGCAGAAAGTGGTTGAGGTCAAAACATTGAACATTTTCAGGAGGGAGTTAGTTCTCAGGGCTAAAGGGTATGGAGAGAAAGTGGGAAAAGGGAACTGATCATGTTGAATGGTGGAGTAGACTTGATGGGCTGAGTGGAGAAAGTGAGGACTGCAGATGCTGGAGATCAGAGCTGAAAATGTGTTGCTGGAAAAGTGCAGCAGGTCAGGCAGTATCCAAGGAACAGGAAATTTGACATTTTGGGCATAAGCCCTTCTTCACGAATGAGGAAAATGTGTCCAGCAGGCTAAGATAAAAGGTAGGGAGGAGGGACTTGGGGGAGGGGCGATGGAGAGGTGATAGGTGGAAGGAGGTCAAAGTGAGGGTGATAGGCCGGAGTGGGGTGGGGGCGGAGAGGTCAGGAAGAAGATTGCAGGTGAGGAGGGCGGTGCTGAGTTCGAGGGATTCGACTGAGACAAGGTGGGGGGAGGGGAAATGAGGAAACTGGAGAAATCTGAGTTCATCCCTTGTGGTTGGAGGGTTCCCAGGCGGAAGATGAGGTGCTCTTCCTCCAACCGTCATATTATTATGGTCTGGCGATGGAGGAGTCCAAGGACCTGCATGTTCTTGATGGAGTGGGAGGGAGAGTTAAAGTGTTGAGCCACGGTGTGGTTGGGTTGGTTGGTCCGGGTGTCCCAGAGGTGTTCTCTGAAACGTTCCGCAAGTAGGCGGCCCGTCTCCCCAATATAGAGGAGGCCACATCGGCTGCTGCGGATGCAATAGATGATGTGTGTGGAGGTACAGGTGAATTTGTAGCGAATGTGGAAGGATCCCTTGGGGCCTTGGAGAGAAGTGAGGGAGGAGGTGTGGGCGCAAGTTTTGCATTTCTTGCGGTTGCAGGGGAAGGTGCCGGGAGTGGAGGTTGGGTTGGTGGGGGGTGTGGACCTGACGAGGGAGTCATGGAGGGAGTGGTCTTTTTGGAACGCTGATAGGGGAAGGAAGGGAAATATATCCCTGGTGGTGGGGTCCGTTTGGAGTTGGGCTGAGTGGCCTGCTTCTAGTTTCTATGAATGTAATTTCACAAACAGTCATGTCATCTCCCAGGAGACACATCGAAAATGCAGGTGGAGTAAACCTTTCGCTAATTCTGAGCAAGAAAATAAATCAGGCACTGAGGAAAAGTGTACGCAAAGATACTAAAGAAAAACCGACCTTCACTTGTAAGAAGAATTCTGTTAAGATGAAGGCTGTGACCCAACTGACAACCACACACAAGCCTGATGCGAATCCACGGACCTTGAGTGGAAGGATCTCCGACATCATCAGCCAGGTGATTGGTCCCCAGCCCAAGGCATAACCTGTATACACGGGTCAAAAGGGAAAAGTTCAACCACATGGAGGCAATTCACAAACCCAATGCTTAGGCAAAAGGCTCCATACTAAAGATAATAAGTCCAAAATTAAAATGTAAGATAAGAGCTCAGATATTGGGGGTGACATATTAACAGATGAAATTGGCTGATGGAGGACTGCACGTTAGCAAGCTGTGGAGGGAAGGGCATGATTGGCAATTAAGTATCCCAGGATATAGATGCTTCAGGCGGGAAAGAGAGGGAGGTAAAAGGGGTGGAGGTGTTGCATAACTGGCCACAGAGGATATCACAGTTGTGCTGAAGGAGGGCCCTATGGAGGACTCCAGCAGTAAGGGTATGCTCAGAAATAGGAAGGGTGTGGTAACAATGTTAGGGTTGTACTACAGGTCTCCCAACAGCAAGTGAGAGATACTGGTCCAAAGAATATAGAGCAACAGGGTGGTTATGATACGACATTTTAATTTTCCCAACATTAACTGGGATTCACTTAGTGTTAGAGGTCTCAATGGAGCAGAATTTGTGAGGAGTATCCGGGAGAGTTTTATGGAGCAGTCTGTAAATAGTCCAACTCGGGAAGAGGCCATACTGGACCTGGTGTGGGGGAATGAGCCCAGTCAGGTGGTGGAAGTTTCAGTAGGAGATTACTTTGGAAATAGTGATCACAATTCTGTAAGTTTTAGAATACTCGTGGACAAAGATGAGAACAGTCATAGAATTCCTACAGTGTGGAAATGGGCCCTTCAGCCCAACAAGTCCACCTAGACCCATTCTCCTACATCTAGCCCTGATGAATGCATCTAACCTACATATTATTGACCACGATGGGCAATTTAGGGTGGCCAATTCACCTAACCTGCTCATCTTCAGACTGTGGGAGGAAACCAGAGCACCTGGAGGAAGCCCACACAGACACATGGAGAATGTGAAAACTCCACACAAACAGCTGTCTGAGGGTGGAATCAAACCTGGGTTCCTAGTGCTGTGAGGCAGTAGTACTAACCACAGAGCCACCATGCTGCCTGAAAGGAAGAGTGCGGAACATTTCAGAGAACACCTCTGGGACACCCCTCCAACCAACCCAACCATCCCCATGGCTCAAAACTTCCAACTCCCCCTGCCACTCCACCAAGGATATGCAGGTCCTTGGACTCCTCCATCGCCAGACCATAGCAACACGACGGCTGGAGGAA
This sequence comes from Hemiscyllium ocellatum, assembly GCF_020745735.1. NCBI lineage: Eukaryota > Metazoa > Chordata > Chondrichthyes > Orectolobiformes > Hemiscylliidae > Hemiscyllium > Hemiscyllium ocellatum. The sequence goes on from NC_083421.1 coordinate 64,507,481, forward strand.
CAGCGCCTCATCTTTCGCCTAGGAACCCTCCAACCACAAGGGATGAACTCAGATTTCTCCAGTTTCCTCATTTCCCCTCCCCCCACCTTGTCTCAGTCCCAACCCTCGAACTCAGCACCGCCTGGTTAAGGAAAATCCCAAAGCCTCTTATTCATATATAAGGGTAACTAGGGAAAGGGTTGGCCCACTCAAGGACAAAGGAGGAAAGTTATGTGTGAAGTCCAAGAAAATGGGTGAGATTCTTGATGAGTACTTTGCAGTGGTATTCACCGAGGAGAGGGACATGGCGGATGTTGAGGTTAGGGATAGATGTTTGATTATTCTAGATCAAGTTGGCATAAGGAGGGAGTAAGTGTTGGGTATTCTAAAAGGCATTGAGGTGGACAACTCCCCAGGTCCAGATGGGATCTACCCCAGGTTACTGAGGGAAGCAAGAGAGGAAATAGCTGGGACCTTAACAGATATTTTTACAGCACCCTTGAACATGGGTGAGGTCCCGGAGGACTGGAGAATACCTAATATTGTCCCCCTGTTTATGAAGGGCAGCAAGGATAATCCAGGTAATTATAGACCAGTGAGCCTGATGTCAGTGGTAGGGAAGCTGCTGGGGAAGATTCAGAGGGATAGGATCTATTTACATTTGGAAGAAAATGGCCTTATCAGTGATAGGCAACATGTTCTTGTGCAGGGAAGGTCATGTTTTACCAACTTAATAGACAACGTTGATTGATGAGGGAAGGGCTAAAGAAATCATATACATGGACTTCAGTCAGGCATTTGATAAGGTTTCCCATGGTAGTCTGATGGAGAAGGTGAAGTCACATGGGGTCCAGGGTGTACTAGCTAGATGGATAGAGAACTGGCTGGGCAACAGGAGACAGAGAGTAATAGTGGAAGGGAGTTTCTCAAAATGGAGACCTGTGACCAGTGGTGTTCCACAGGGATCTGTGCTGGGACCACTGTTGTTTGTGATATACATAAATGATCTGGAAGAAGGTATGGGCGGTCTGATTAGCAAGTTTGCAAATGACACTAAGATTATTGGATTAGCAGATAGTGAAGGGGACTGTCAAAGAATACAGCAGAATATAGGTAGATTGGAGAGCTGGGCATAAAAATGGCAGATGGAATTCAATCCAGGCAAATGCAAGGTGATGCATTTTGAAAGATCCCATTCAAGAGTGAACTATACAGTAAATGGAAACAACCTGGGGAAAATTGATGTACAGAGCGATCTGGGTGGTCAGGTCTATTGTACCCTGAAGGTGGCAACGCGATAGAGTGGTCAAAAAGGCATTCGGCATGTTTCCTTCATTGGATAGGGTATTGAGTTGGCGGGTCATGTTACAGCTGTATAGGACTATGGTTTGGCCACGTTTGATGTATTGTGCACAGTTCTGGTCACCACATAACGAAAATGATGTGGATGCTTTGGATAGGGCATACAGGAGGTTCACCAGGATGTTGCCTGGTATGGAGGGCGCTAGCTATGAAGAGAGGTTGAGTAGATTAGGATTATTTTCATTAGAAAGATGGAGGTTGAGGGGGGCCATGATTGAGATCTACAAAATCATGAGAGAAATCATTAGACAGAGCGGATAGCAAGAAGCTTTTTCCCAGAGTGGGGGGGGACTCAGTTACTAGGGGTCACAAGTTCAAGGTGAGGGGGAGAAGTGCATGGAAAGTTCTTTACTCAGAGAGTGGTGGGTGCCTGGAGCGCGTTGCTGGGGGGCTGGTAGAGGTGGACACGGTAGCGTCATTTAAGATGTATCTAGACAAATACCTGAATAGGCAGGAAGCAGAGGATACAGACACTTAGAAAATAGACAACTCGTTTAGATATAGATTCTGGATCAGCACAGGCTTGGAGGGCCGAAGGGCCTGTTCCTGTGTTGTAATTTTCTTTGTTCTAAATAGTTTACTGCAGGGATCAGTGTTGGGGTCCCAACTATTTATTAATAACTTGAATGAATGGCCTACCTACATTTGCTTGTGAAATCAAGGTAAGTAGGAAAGTAAATTGTGAAGAGAATGTAAAGAGTCTAAAGGGAAATAAATAGGTTCAGGAATTGGCTGAAAATTTGCAAGATGGAATACAATGTGGAAACATTGGAAATTGTTCACCTTGGCAGGAAGAATAAATAGAGCAATAGAGGGAGACTACACAACTCTAAAGATCAGAGGCATCGGTGTGTCCTGATGTTTCACGTCCGGAAGCTAGTTACCCATTTGGATGTTCAGCAAATATTTAGGAAAGCAAATGGAACGTTGATCCTTATTGAGTGAAAAATGGAGTATAAAACAGGGAATCCCTGGGATAAAACTGCAGGCCTTGAGGACACTGCCCCTGGAATATTCTCACTTAAGTGCGAAGAGTATATTTGCATTGGATGCAAGTTGAGAAGGTTCCACTCTATCTGTCCCTATCAAACACTCCCAGGACAGGGACAACACAGAGTTAGATACAGAGTAAAGCTCCCTCTACCGTCCTCCATCAAATACTTACAGTTGAACTTACCAAAAATGAAAACCATGACACTGATGAGGGGAATGATGGTTAACCAGTCTGTCATTTTGTGTTGAAGTAAATGCTGAGCTGTTAAGTGGGCCGTATTTTCAAAGGAAGCATTGCTGCTGGTATGATTATATTTAAATTCATCCAGTTTGACATAGACGCCAAGACTCAATGTTGAGATGGACATGATGACACCTGGCAGGGGGAGGAGGAGGAGGAGAGAGGTCAGTTTCTTTGGTGGTTTCACTATCAATGATGGGGATGTGGATTGCGCTAGCTATGGGCAGTTTGATGGCTACATTTCTGGATTAATGTACCAAGGGATATCATCATGGTATCTGATTAATAAACTGAAATCAGGACCCTGATGTGATCAGGTTTTCATAAAACCCACTGGATCCTGTGTATCCTTCAGGAGAGGAAATGGCCTCCATGTGACTCCAGTCCCATTCCAATGACCCCCTGCAGTGACCATTCCATTTGTACCAAAGCCAATGGTTCAGGACAGTTAGCAATTGTCTTATCAAAAAAGGCTCAAACATTGAGAGTTATTTCAAACAATAGTCCCAGCATTCACTGATTGTCAGAACAACCTCAGAGTTGGGCTGAGAGTATTGTGATTGGGTATTAACCACCTGGGCTTTTCATTGGGAGTTAGGCAGTTTTAGTGACTGATGTGTGATGCAAATTGTTCAGAATGTCAGGACAAACCCTCACCCAGATCTCAGAACAGCAGAATCACAGAGTCGGATAGACAGAGGATGACAGTGCTGTCTCCTGTCTCACTGTCAGACGATTGACAATGGGTCATTGCAGCTGAGCCTTGTCCTGTCTCGGAGTACCATCAGGATAGTGCTCAGGAACAGGAGTCCCAGCTGATTGGCCTAACTCCAGAGAGGCAAATAAACAATTTCAGTGCATGCCACCCCTCCCCCAGCAGCACCATGTTATCAAGTGGGATCCCTCATTTCCATTCTCTGCTGTTTGCTGAGTTCCTGATGAACAATAGGCTCTTGCATTCTGTTCAGTTGAAGCCCCTGCCTTACTCTACCTGAGACAAAGAGAAGTCTCCGTCTTCCAGCTTTGTCCATCAGCCAGGCAGCTGCTGAGACAGAGAGCAATCGAACAACCCCCACAAGCACTGCATCTTGACGGCCTGCCTAATAAAAACAAACCTTCATTAGTACGTGAGGCGAGGGAGCGGGGGACAGACAGAAAGGGGAGAGAGAAATGTGGGAGGAAGCTGGCTGGGAGAGAGATAGAGGGGAGAGACAAATGGGGAGAGGTGGAGAGAGGAACAGAGAAAAGAGGGGTTAGGGGCAGAGAGTGAGACTCGGTGGGGGAGAGAGAGAGAGACGTGCAGACAGAATGAGTGTAACAAAGAACAGAAGAGTGAGACAATATGTCAGGTAGAGAGAGAGTAAGATACCAGAGAGTGAGAAGACAGAGATATCCTCTCATTCTAACTCCCAGGAGTATCAAGAGATTACAGCAGAATTGGATAGATTCTTGATTAGGGGGTGTAAGGTCATTTGAGACAAGTGGGAATGTGGCTTTCAAGTTACAAAGAGCCAACTCTGGTTTATTGAATGATGGAGCAGGCTTGAGGGGCTGAATGGCGTTCTCTTGCTCCTAGTTCAGATGGTAATATGATTTATCATTCCACTGCTCCCAGCTCAGTTGGTATCTTAGAGACAGAGGATGAAAGCTACGACATTCCTGTTCTGGGACAGTGTTGGCTGTAGGTTTGGGTGTGACCAGGGAACTGGGACAATGCTGGAGACAGCAATCCCCCCCAGTGAGTCAGTGGGGACAGTACTGTCAGGCACTTTCTGTATGACAGTGTGCAGGTTATATTACTGGGCTGGGAACCATGACCCCTGATTAAACATCCAGGAAAAAGAACGAATCCCGTCCTGGCCTGTTCCAGAATTTCAAAATTAAAAATTTGGAAAGTGGTAAAAGTCACCACAAAGCTGTCGGACCGTCGGGAGACAGCGTTCCCTGCAGGCAGGAAAGCTGCCATCTTTAGCCAATTGGAGCTGGACCCTGAGAGCAGGCCTCTGCTTTAGTACAAAGGACAAGCTTAGATTGCACTTTTTAACACAACAAAACATCCGAAAGACCTTTGTAATCACTGGTGTAATATAAGAGAAAGGTCAGCCACACTGTGTACTCCAGTGCAGTGCAGTAACCAAGATAAGCTGTTTTTATAGTGTGGCAGAGGGTCAAATGCCTGAACAGTGGGATTTATTCGTGCTCTGGGATGATTCCAATACCCTGACCAATGAGACAGGGTCTCATTGCATTATCTTTTTCATACATTCAGAGGACATGGGGATCACAGGCTGGGCCAGTATTTATTGCCCATCCCTACAGAAGATGGGGGTGAGCTGCCTTCTTGAACCCCTGCAGTCCACTTGCTGTGGGACAAGGGAGGGAATTCCAGGATTGTGACCCAGCGACACTGAAAGTCAGGATGGGGAGTGGCTCGGAGGGGAACTTGCAGGGGGCGATGTTCCCATTTATCTGCTGCTCTTGTCCTTCTAGATGGAATTGGACATGGGATTGAAAGGTACTGTCTAAGGATCTTTGGTGAATTTCGGCACTGCATCTTGTAGATAGCACACACTGTTACTACTTAGAATTTTAATGTGGTGAGTCCAGTTGAGTGTTTGGTCAATGGTACCCCCCAGGATGTTGATAGTGGGGGATCCAGTGATGGTAACACCACTGACTGTCAAAGGGCACTGGTCAGATTGTGTCTTATTGGAGATGGTCATTGCTTGGCATTTGTGTGGCATGAATGTTACTTGCCTTCTGTCAGCCCAAACCTGGATATTGTCCAGATCTTGTTGCATTTGGACATGGGCTGCTTAGTATCTGAGGAGTGGTGAACATTTTAATCATCAGTGAACATCTCCACTTCTGACCTTATGATGGTTATGAGGGTTGTTGATGAAGCAGCTGAAGATGGTTGGGCCTAGGACACTACCTTGAGGAACTCCTGAAGAGATGTCCTGGTGCTGAGATGACTGACCTCCAACAGCCAGAGCCATCTTCCTGTGTGTCAGGTATGACTCCAACCAGCAGAGAGATTGCCCCCTGATACCCACTGACTCCAGTTTTGTTTGCAGTCTCACCTGAAAGGTGCCCATCGTTGGTTCATGGTGGTGCCTGGCATTAGTTTCACAGTGGGCTTGAGCTGGGCAGTAGCTCTTGGTGCTGCCAGGACGCTGAAATCTGAAATATGCCTGGGTGTGGGATTTGGATGAGTGTTGGCTGTTTGGTTGCTACTTACCAGAATTACAGCGGTACTGTCAAAGATAATCTGCATGTTGACCAGGAACACTGTAATTCCACTGAACTGCTGGAAGATCCTCATGAAGACCGCAATTAGCATGGGTTTGTAGATGTGACGTTGACTTAATTCAGAACATGAAAACCGACTGACCTGAGTGGTGAATAGAGTTACATTCTCACTCTGCAAACAAAAACCCTGCAATTCTAGAGTCAGAGCAGCCTCTCATCATTTACAGCCAGTGCAGTATGTTCAAGTGCATTATCAAGGATCTTATAACAGAAAACTGGTTGAATCAGACACAATTAACATGGTTTTATGGAAGAGAAATCAAACTCAGCAAAGCTGAATTCTTTGAGGATGCAACAAATGGAGTTGATGGGGGGGAGCTGGTGGATGTGTTAGATTTTCAGAGGCTTTTTGATAGGGTCCCACATAAGAGATTAACATGTAAAATTAAAGCTACTGGAATCAGGGGTAGTGTATAGAGATGGACAGTCAATTGGTTAGGACACAGGAAGCAACAAATTGGAATAAATGGGTCTTTATTAAATGGCAGGCATTGACTCGAGGGGTAGTGCAGATTTCAGCGCTTGGACCCCGGCTATTCATGATATATATTCATGATTTAGGTGACAGAACTAAATATAATGTCTACAAGTTTGCAGATGACACAAAGCTGGGTGGGAGGGTGAGCTGTGAGGAGGATGCAGCGATACATGAGTGTGTAAGTGGCTGATATAGTATAATGTGGACCAATATTTGGTAGCAATTGCCAGAGGGCAGATTATTGCCTGTAAATTGAGAGAGGGGAACGTTCAACAGGGTCTGGGTGTCCTCATACACCAGACGCTGGAAGTGAGCAGGCAGTAAAGAAGGCACATGGTATGTTGGCCTTCCCAGTGAGAGGCTTTGAGTAAAGGAGCAGGGATGTCTTGCTGCAATTATACAGGCCTCTGGTGAGATCACACCTGGAGTATGGTGTGCAGTTTTGATTCCCTTATCTGAGGAAGGATATAGAGGGAGTGCAGTGAGGCTGACCAGACTGACTCCTCAGATGACAACACTGATATATGAGGAGAGGTTGAATCAGTTTGGATTGTATTCACTGGAGTTTAGAAGAATGAGGGAGATCTCAGATAAATCTATAAAGTTCCAACAGGAATAGGCAGAGTAAATGCAGGAAGGATGCTCCTGATTGCGAGAAAATCCAGACCAGGACCATAGTCTAAGGATAAGGGATAAACCTTTTAGGACTGAGATGAGGAGAAATACCTTCAGCCAGAGTGTGGAGAGCGTGTGGAATTAACTCACACAGAAAGTGGTTGTGGGGAGGGTATTGATCTCAATGATCAGACTGAATGATGTGCAGACTTGAGGGGCCGAATGGCCTACTCCTGCACCTATTTTCTATGGTTCTAGGTTGCAGGCCTGGGCACTTCTTTAATGATGGAAACACAATAGGTAAGGTAGGCAAGCAAAATCCCACAGACAGCATTTTATTTCAATGATGCAATATGGTCAGGAAAGGTCTCCGGCTCTGACAGCAGATGTGGCCCTCCCTCAGTACGGACTCTCAGGTGTTCTGCTCTCCCAGCACTGACCCTCCGACAGTGCGGCACTCCCTCAGTGCTGACCCTCCGACAGTGCGGCACTCCCTCAGCGCTGACCCTCCGACAGTGCGGTGCTCCCTCAGCACTGACCCTCCGACAGTGCGGTGCTCCCTCAGCACTGACCCTCCGACAGTGTGGTGCTCCCTCAGCACTGACCCTCCGACAGTGCGGTGCTCCCTCAGCGCTGACCCTCCGACAGTGTGGTGCTCCCTCAGTACTGACCCTCTGACAGTGTGGTGCTCCCTCAGCACTGACCCTCCCACAGGGCGGCACTCCCTCAGCACTGACCCTCCGACAGTGCGGTGCTCCCTCAGCACTGACCCTCCGACAGTGTGGCACTCCCTCAGCACTGACCCTCCGACAGTGCGGCACTCCCTCAGCGCTGACCCTCCGACAGTGCGCACTCCCTCAGCACTGACCCTCTGACAATGCGGTGCTCCCTCAGCACTGACCTCCCACAGGGCGGCACTCCCTCAGCACTGACCCTCCAACAATGCCCACTCCCTCAGGACTGAGCCCCCGACAGTGAGGTGCTCCCTCAGCACTGACCCTCTGACAGTGCCTGCTCCCTCAGCACTGACCCTCTGACAGTGAGGTGCTCCCTCAGCACTGACCCTCCAACAGTGCCCACTCCCTCAGCACTGACCCTCCAATAATGCAGCACTCCCTCAGCACTGACCCTCTGACAGTACCTGCTCCCTCAGCACTGACCCTCCGACAGTGCAGCACTCCCTCAGTAGGACGGGCTCCCTTAGTAGGACCAGGCTCCCTCAGTAGTGTGGTATAATGTGAGTTTGGATGTTGGCTTCATGTCTCTGGAGTGGGACCTGACCACTGACCCTCTGTTCTGTGAATGTTCATTGGTTTAATGTGACAGGTATTCCCATCATTGGTTCAGGACTGGCCTGTGACCCCTAACTGAGTGAGGGTGAGAGTGACTTCTTGCTGGGTGAGGGTGAGAGTGACCTCTCGCTGAGTGAGGGTGAGAGTGACCTATCGCTGAGTGAGGGTGAGAGTGACCTATCGCTGGGTGAGGGTAAACTGAGTGACAGAATCACATCTGAGCTCAGTACCAGAGGGCACCTGGTTACCATGGAAACTGTCTCTGATGTGGACCCAATCCCTGAAAGTGGAAAGAGTCAGTGAAGCCTCCCAATGACATTTCAATGCAAAGTGAAGATAAAACAACCACTTACATTGCTGCTGAGTGAAGCCTCGATCTCTCTATACTCATGTTGGTAATTGGCCTCAGGACCCCGAAGCCAGGCAAGCGCCTCCATTGCTTCGTTGGACTGGTGTTTGGAGATTAAATAGCGTGGGGATTCCGGCATGAAGCACATTAGAGTGATCATGATGGTGGGGATAAAGGCACCAACAACAGCCAGCCATCGCCAGGAGAGCACCAGGGCTGATGGACAAGAACAATTCCATGTTAAATTGACTCTTTAATCACCAACGGCTTCGCCCAGTAATCCCCACAAACTCAACCAACCCCACCCTTCCCTCCCTGCTCCCCCCAATAATCCCCACAAACTCAACCACCTCCGCCCCTCCCTCTCTGTTCCCCCCAATAATCCCCACAAACTCAACCTACTCCACCCCTCCCTCTCCGTTCCCCCCAATAATCCCCACAAACTCAACCAACTCTGCCCCTCCCTCCCTATTCCCCCCAACAATCCCCACAAACTCAACCAACTCTGCCCCTCCCTCCCTATTCCCCCCAACAATCCCCACAAACCCAACCAACTGCACCCCTCCCTCCCCGTTCCCTCAATAGTCCCCACAAACCCAACCAACTGCACCCCTCCCTCCCCGTTCCCCCAATAATCCCCACAAACTAAACCAACTCCATCCCTCCCTCCCCGTTCCCCCAATAATCCCCACAAACTCAACTAACTCCACCCCTCCCTCTCTGTTCCCCCCAACAATCCCCACAAACTCAACCCCTCTCTCCCTGTTCCCCTAATAATCCCCACAACTCAACCAACCCCACCCCTCCCTCCACGTTCCCCCCAATAATCCCCACAAACTCAACCAACTCCACCCCTCCCTCCCTGTTCCCCCCAATAATCCCCACAAACTCAACGAATTCCACCCCTCCCTCCCCATTCCCCCCAATAATCCCCACAAACTCAACCAACTTGGACCATCAAATCCCTCCCTCCTTATTCCCTCCAATCCTGATGAATTAGCCCCTTTCCCATTCATTCAGATTGTGCTGTTGGTGACAGTGAGCACCATGTTGCTGTGGTAACATTATCATTTGCAGGCATGTTTAATCCTGGATCCAGTCCCAAAGAGATTCCAGTGCTCCCCGTCCCAGGGTTGACCAGGAATCTTGCCATCACACATTGGAAAGGGATGGAACGATTTCACATTGATCCCCGACCTCTTTGGTCATTTGATGATGACCAGTGGTGATGATATTGAGTAGTGGGGGCAGACTCAAAAGGCAGAAGGATCAGGAGTAGGCCATATAGTCCAACGTTTATGGACAGGCCGAGTGTAATAGTCAGTCCTTGATTAGGCCTCTGAGCGGAGGTCTTGCATTGGAGCAGGGAATGATCCCACTGAGTACAAACATTCCTCTCATTGCCAGTGGACAGAATCCCTCTGCACCAAGCAGCGTTCCCAATCTGTGGAATTCCTCACCCAGTGCATACAGCAGGAGTGTTCCAAGTACAAGCATGATTTGGGGTCCAACTCCCATTCTCCCCCTCAGCTTGGCCACCGAGATCTCCGCAATGTATACCTGCAACACAAGAACAAAATCCTTTAGTATCTGCTGCACTATCACTGTCTCCTGTATCTGAGCAAACCCAGGACTGCTGGTTAGACCTACTGCTCAGATGGACAACACAGTACACAGGGAGATCACCTACATATCCGCACAACTTTCAACTTCCTCAGACTGAGAATTCTAGGGGTTCCCTGACATAACACACAAAGTGGAATGAAAATTTCAGTCAATCTTTTCTCAGCACTGACCCTCTGACAGTGCGGCACGCCCTCAGCACAGACCCTCCCACAGTGCGGCACTCCCTCAGCACTGACCCTCCCACAGTGCGGCGCTCCGTCAGCACTGACCCTCCCACAGTGCGGCGCTCCGTCAGCACTGACCCTCCGACAGTGCGGCACTCCCTCAACGCTGACCCTCTGACAGTGTGGCACTCCCTCAGCGCTGACCCTCCGACAGTGCAGTGCTCCCTCAGCACTGACCCTCTGACAGTGTGGCACTCCCTCAGCACTGACCCTTCAACAGTAAGGCACTCCCTCAGCACTGACCCTCTGACAGTGCGGCGATCCCTCATCTCTGATGCTCTGACAGTGCGGCACTCCCTCAACGCTGACCCTCCGACAGGACGGCAATCCCTCATCTCTGACGCTCTGACAGTGCGGCACTCCCTCAACGCTGACCCTCCGACAGGGCGGCAATCCCTCATCTCTGACGCTCTGACAGTGCGGCACTCCCTCAACGCTGACCCTCCGACAGGGCGGCAATCCCTCATCTCTGACGCTCTGACAGTGCGGCACTCCCTCAGCACTGACCCTCCGATAGCACGGCGCGCCCTAAGCACTGACCCTTCAACAGTGCGGTGCTTCCTCAGCGCTGATCCTCCGACAGTGCGACAATCCCTCAGCACTGACCCTCCAACAGTGCGACACTCCCTCATCACTGACCCTCCCACAGTGCGGCACTCCCTCAACGCTGACCCTCTGACAGTGTGGCACTCCCTCAGCGCTGACCCTCCGACAGTGCAGTGCTCCCTCAGCACTGACCCTCTGACAGTGTGGCACTCCCTCAGCACTGACCCTTCAACAGTAAGGCACTCCCTCAGCACTGACCCTCTGACAGTGTGGCACTCCCTCAGCACTGACCCTCCAGCAGTGCGGCACTCCCTCAGCACTGACCCTCTGACAGTGCGGCACTCCCTTAGCACTGACCCTCTGACAGTGCGGCACTCCCTCAGCACTCACCCTCCGACAGTGAGGAACTCCCTCAACGCTGACCCTCCGACAGTGCGGTACTCCCTCAGCACTGACCCTCCCACAGTGCAGCGCTCCCTCAGCACTGACCCTCCGACAGTGCGGCGCTCCCTCAGCACTGACCCTCCAACAGTGTGGCACTGGAAGTGTCAGGCAGATTTAGTGCTCACGAGTGGATTCCGATGGGGTGAGTCTGATTCTTCAAATGTTCCTGATAAAGATCACACTTCGATCCTGTCCCTCCAATGCTCCATCACATCTTTCATCTCTGTTTATTCTTGATGTTTGTCTCTTGAGCCCGCTGTACAGTACAGGGATCCACGAGCACTCTCCCACCCCACAACCACTTCCATCTCGAGGGTCAATGGCAGTTGGTGCGTGGCAACCCCACCCCCTGCAAATTCCCCTCCAAGTCACTCCCCATCCTGACTGGGAAATAAATCACCGTTCCTTCACTGTCGCTGGGTCAAAATCCTGGAATTCCCTCCTTACATGCAGTGTGGGTCTACCTACAGCACACAGACTGCAGTGGTTCAAAAAACATTTCCAACACAACCTTTCTTGTGGTGACTGCATTAGTCTGGTATTTCCAGCACCTGAACAGGCCATTCAGCCCATTGGGTCCATGGTGGGGTTTATGGTACTTAGCCTCAGTGTCACTTTGCTCTGATCTTTTCTGCTCCTCACTCTGTGTAATGTGTGGATTCATTCAATGGTCACGGAGAGCCCCCGCCCCCCTCCCATGATGGTCCCACACACCCCCATCTCTCACCCCACCCCGAATGCCATTCCCTCTCTTCCTCCACCCCCATGCCCCCAGCCAGCAGTGTGCTATCTCAGTAACTGCCACTCAGTGTCTTGATGCCTGATTTTCTGTTCACATCTTACCGGAACTGTGCCTGACAGCATTCCCCCTGCGATCCCAGTCAATGCCCGACCCAGGTCCAACATCCACACTGCCTGGGCACTGCCCATGATGAGAAATCCCAAAACAGAGGGCACGCTGGACAGCATGATGGTCAGCTTCCGCCCGACGAGATCATTCAGGAGCATGGTGGTGAGGCCTCCAAACACAACACCCAAGGTGAAGACAGACTGTGAGAGTAGAGAGAAACACACACATGGTGTAACCACTACATCTTATTATTTATCTGTAGTTACGGTCATGGACTGAATTGGGAAAAGTCCTGTTTAATGAACCAAGGAAAGGCCGAGCGGAGGTTACTGTGGGCTAGTTGGAGCCAGGGGTCTGTACACAGGGAGATTCCACCAGCAACAAGTCACTGATTGGTTGTGGAACGGTGACCAGCCTTTTACCTCAGTTCCGTCATGTGGCTCCACCCCAGAGGGCAGTTCAGAATCAATGGGGCTGGGGCTATTTTCCCCGGAGTATCGGAGGCTGAGGGGTGACCTTATCCAGGTTTATAAAATCATGAGGGGCATGGGTAGGATAAATAGACAAGGTATTTTCCCTGGGGCGGTGGAGTCCATAACTAGAAGGGCATAGGTTTAGGGTGAGAGGGGAAAGATATAAAAGGGACCTAAGGTGTAACTTTTTCACCCAGAAGGTGGTACGTGTATGGAACAAACTCCCAGTGGAAGTGATAGAGTCTGGTATAATTACAACATTTAAAAGACATTTGGAGAGGTACATACACAGGAAAGGTTTAGAGGGACATGGGCCAAAACAGGCAAATGGGACTAGTTCAGTTTGGGAAAGTTGGTCAGTATGGAGGAGTTGGGCTGAAGGGCCTGTTGCCATGCTGTATGACTCTGTAACAGGTCTGAAGTCACATGTAGGCCAGACCAGGTAAGTTTGGCAGATTCCCTTCAGGACATTGGCAAAGCAAATGGGTTTTTATGGTAATCAACAATGGTTATATAACTAATTTTAATACATTGTAATTTCACCATCTGCCTTAACAGGATTTGAACCCACATCCCTGGAACATTAACTCAGGGTTCAGGATCACTCTGCCGCTGACAATATCACTATGTCACCATCACTCCTACTTTCCAACATCGATGTGATTGGCTTGAAGCTTCTGGATGTGAGCAATTTAGCCAGAAGCCTTTGAACCTGCAAAAGAGGACGTGCTGTGCTTTACACTGCAGTGAAAAACAACCACATGATGTCTGAAGGAGGTCTGTTTATTCCCCTCATCAGTTTTTGGAAGCCTATGCGTTTAACCAGTAAGTCAGAGATTGTATAAGTTATGAATCAGTCAGTCTGTGCCTCTGCAGCAGGTGAATGTCCCTGGAGAAGGAAGATTGAGGAGCAGCAAGTCCTGGACAAACCAAAACAAATATCTCCGAGCTCTCCCTGTGGTCAGGGGCCATTGAAGTGCCTTCCCAGTTTTTCCCACCAGCCATAGCACCCACAGAGAGAGAGAGAGAGAGAGAGAGAGTGTCTGTGTGTGCATGTGCGTGTATGTGTGTTTTTTAACCACGTTATTCTTAGGTTGGCACATTTTTTACTTGATTCTGGGAGTGTGTGTGTATCTGAACATGTATCTGTGTGTGTGCTAGCAGGAGGTGAGAAACAGTAAAGCTGCCTCTACAATGTTCTCCATCAAACACTCCCAGGACAAGAACAGCACGGGGTTAAATAAAGAGTAAAGCTACCTTCTACACAGCCCATTCTAACAAATAACAATTCTCTTCTGAAAACATGAGTTATTTCCTTTGATTACCTCAAAAAAGGAGGCCTTGTAGTCATCCAGTCGAAGCAGTGGGTCGGGAGACTGCTGCAGTTCTGGGATCACAGGAGAGGTGTAGACGAGGGCATAGCCAAAGCTCAGATTTCCCAAGATTGCGGTGAAGACTGCCAAGTACAACCAACGGTTCTGGAATCTCCTGGAAGGTGGAGGCTATTATCATGTCGACTTCACACAGATAGGCCATTCAAGCCAATGAGTACGTATTAGCATTTCTGCTCCACCCCAATCACCTCCCACTCCCTCTTCATATCCCCATCCTCATCGCTATACACTGTTTTTGCTTTCTACTTTGTGCATTGATCTAGCTTCCTCTTTAAATACATCAGTGCGATTCAACTCAACTACTTCCTTGGAGAGTGAGTCCCACATTCTTCTGATCCCCTGGGAAAAGGTTTTCCTGAATTTCCAAAGGGATGTATGAGGATTATTTTAAGTTCTGACCAAATGGGTTGAGTCTTGTTCACATGTAGCCCTGGTCCTCATATGGTTTGGTCTCACAATGATATAGTTACCTTTATGGAATTTGCATTGTCTTTTAGTGCTTGTAATATTAGGTTGGTTTATCGGGGAGTAATAATTTTAATCATTTAAATTATCAACATAGTTCCTTTTCCAGTCCGTAGTTTTGCCTGTTACCTGCTGAAATTGTTTGTCTAGTTTTTAACTCTGCTTAGGTTGGCACATTTTTAACTTGATTCTGCAGGAGATTGAATAGCTGTCTTGATGTAATCTCATGGTATGTATCAGAACTGGAGCTTGTGTCGTCCCAGGGGGAGATTTGCCTGTGCTGGTGGAATGAACTTCAACTAAACTTGTCAGGGAAATTGCAAACTCGAGAGGGAATCCACATAAAAAGAAACAAAAGCTTTTTATGGGAAGTAACAAAGTTGAGAATGAAAGTGAAAAGCAGCAAATCATTTGCAGAATTTGCAGAACAGTGTTAAAAAGGCAAAATTGAAACTTGTCATTGGAGTTTACAAGACCAAGAGCTGAATATTAAAGGATATTTGACGCTTAGGAATGACAGATAAAAGGAGAGAGACCTGGGTAAACACTGATTATAAGGAATGGGATCAGTTATAGTTAGACAGGACCTCTAATCAAAAGAAGAGGGTGTAGAATCTGTTTGGATGCAGCTAAGAAATAGCAAGAGGCAGCAAACATTGTGAGGAGTGAAACAGCCGTGACAGTGTAGCACACTGTATACATTCAGATATGAAAGATGTAAGTAACAAGGGGAATACAGTAATCATGGGTGACTTTAATCTACAGAAAGGAAGGTACATCTAATAGATACCAATCTTGTGAAAGTCAAATTCCTGGAATATGATTAACAGCATTTCCTCGAGAAATATGTTGACAAACTAAGACATGGGCTAATAATATGCAATGAGAAAGGGCTATTAAAAATCTTGTTGTAAAAGACCCTTTAGGGAAAGTGATCATAATGTGATAGAATATGCCGTGAAGTTGAAAAAGGGTGTAGGTTCAGTATGAAACTGAGCTTTTCTATTGAAATGAATGTAATTTTGAAAACATGAGGAGGAAGTTGGTTATAGTGGATTGGAAAGTTACATTAACAGGTTTGACTATAGATAGACATTGGCAAATATGTAAGCAATAAATGCTTGGTTTTAAAAAGGGATATACTTTTAAGGGTAAAGTGGAGAGTGCTTTTACTATCAATGGCAGTTAAAGACAGTATTAGGTCAAAGGACTAGGCTGCTAAAAATGAGCTGGAAACCTGTGGATTAGAAGAATTTTAGAATTCAGCACTGGGGGACCAATAAATTGATAAATTCTTCCAACCGATATGTACCACTTATATTGATTGAAGTAGAGGTTGAGTTGACAATTCCACATTTATTCCATGTTTCTATATATCATGTGTTTAATATATTAGCAGGGCCATATGGATAGGGTAAATAGGCAAAGTCTTTTCCCTGGGGTCGGAGAGTCCAGAACTAGAGGGCATAGGTTAAGGGTGAGAGGGGAAAGATATAAAAGAGACCTAAGGGGCAACTTTTTCACGCAGAGGGTGGTACGTGTATGGAATGAGCTGCCAGAGGAAGTGGAGGAGGATGGTATAATTACAACATTTAAGAGGCATTTGGATGGATATATGAATAGGAAGGGTTTGGAGGGATATGGGCTGGGTGCTGCTAGATTGGATTGGGTTGGACTGAAGGGTCTGTTTCCATGCTGTACATTTCTATGACTCTATGACATCTTAGATAGCATCACTTGGGGAATACCTTAATGTCACCTTATATCACCCTGTATCATATATGCCAAATATATGCACTATCACCTATATAAATCATTTCTCTCACTTACCTCACCCTATATCACTCATATCTATTGCCTGTACACGGTATCATTATGTATCATTTTCAAGTCTGAACAAAGAACAGGAAAAAAGACTTGTTGTTTTGCACAGTCTCAGGGTTTTCCAAAGTGAATTACATTCAGGCGTGTAGTCACTGTCACAGTGAAGGTGACACAACGCACCAGGCATGCACAAGAAGATCCCACAAAAGCAGGCGATGGTGACCGGATGCTGTTTTGTGCTGGGACAGACCTGTTTCTCCTCAGGCAATGTTGCCTGACCACTTCAACATTTCCAACATTTTCTGATTTTATTTCAGACTTTGGTGAGGACTCCTCACCAAGTTAAACCGGCGAGATAAAGGCACCGCATCAAGGAAAGACAACTAGCCATATGCTGAGGCATAACAACTTACTGAAGAAAAATTAGAGGGAGTAAGAAAATTATGATGTTAGTCAACTTAAAATGGGAGAATTGTACAAACTACTGAAGAGAGGCTGTAAACAGTGACGTTTATATTTCAAAATTTTATTTTTTTGTGAAATAACTTTTGTTTTCTTCAAGATGCACTGCTTTATTCCAAATAAAAGTTTCTGTTACTGGATCTAAGAGGAGTTTTTTTGTTTCTTACCCCGTTTCAGTCGGTTGAAGAATCCTTTGGAAGGTACTGTACTGGCAACGAGAGTCCATTCTGCAACGAGTGTGTGACTCTGCCTGAATAACACCCCGCTTTTATTCTGTCCTGCCCTGCCTTTGACTTCCCCTTCAAAGGATTCCACCGTCTGCAGAAATGACTCACTCTCACCCGTGTTCATTTAGTCAGCTGCATGAAATCGTTGCAAAGATCTGATCAGATTCCCTGAAAGTTCACTCGGACCAATGTCTTGATTCAATGTCAGAGATACTGAAATCCTCCAATTCGCCAGTGGGATCTGCGGAAAATCTGTTGCTATGAGGTCAAGATTTTACAGAGAAATGCCAATTTATTAATGGATGGAATCAGGGATATTAAGATTGCACAGAAAGTCCATTTGGTCCCTTGTGTCTGTGAAGCCACACAGGTCCAGCCCCAGGATTTTAACTGAAAAGAGGAGCGTACTTTAAAAAGGTAAAAACAATGACTGCAGATGCTGGAAACCAGATTCTGGATCAGTGGTGCTGGAAGAGCACAGCAGTTCAGGCAGCATCCAAGGAGCAGCGAAATCGACGTTTCGGGCAAAAGCCCTAAAAAACACTAGTCAAACAAGTTCAACAGGGTTCAAAATCACACAACACCAGGTTATAGTCCAACAGGTTCATTTGGAAGCACTAACACCTGACTAAGCAGCAGTGCTCTGAAAGCTAGTGCTTCTAATTAAACCTGTTGGACTATAACCTGGTGCTGTGTGATTTTTAACATTGTTCACCCCAGTCCAAATATCTGCATCTTCAGCAGGTAACAGGCAAAACTGGCCTGGAAAAGGAAGTGTATTGATAATTTAAATGATTAAAATTATTAATCCCCAATAAACCAAATTCTGGAGATCACAGTGGGTCAGGAGCAGCCGTGGAGAGAGACTGACTCTTCATCAATCACTTACACTCCAAATGTTAGCTCACTCACAGTCTCTCTCCACGGCTGCTCCTGACCCACCGTGATCTCCAGAATTTGGTTGTTTTCAGGTCAGATTCCAGCATCTGCAGGTGTTTACTCCTGGAATATGTTATATTCATTCACAAGATGTGGGCATCGTTGGCTGGCCCAACATTTATTACCCCTCCCTAATTTCCCAGAGGGCAGTTGGCCAAACACATTGCTGTCATATGGCGGTCAGACCAGGTAAGGATGGCAGATTTCCTTCCCTAAAGGACATTAGTGAGCCCGATGGGTTTTATCGACAATAGATTCATAGTTGTCATTAGTCTCTCAATTCCAGGTTTTTATTTTATTTATGATTTCAAATTTCACCACCTGACAGATACACAAACTGTACAATTATAAGGTGATGTGATTGAGTTGTTTGAGATGATTAAAGAGTCTTATAGGATCAATAGGAAGGTGTTACACAGCATTGCCCTTTGGGGAGGGCGCTGCCTGTCACTGGCCACTCGGGTGTTTCCTTTCTTCCTGAATATAAATAAAGATTTACACATGGGTGCTGGGGAAAGATAAAAGAAAGAGAAAAGAAAAACAGGAGTTTTCAGACAGCCTGGTCACTCTGAGAGCTGGTTCTGAGGGAGCTGCATCCAAATAAAAGGGGATTTGATGATGGGATACTGGCCTCTGGAGAGTTATTTTCAGATCAAACCACATACATGTACATTGTGATCTGGAGCTATGAATGGTAATTATTGGACAAAAAATTTTTGTTTTCCACCACGTTGCTGATCAGGATTTTTCTGAGAATTCTCTGGGAGGCAATGGTGGAGCTTTTGGCCTTGATCTTTGAGTCGTCATTGTCTACAGGTTGAGTACCAGAGAACTGGAGGATTGAAAATGTTGTGCCCTTGTTCAAGAAGGGCAGTAGAGATGACCCAGGTAATTATAGACCAGTGAGCCTTACTTCTGTTGTAGGAAAGGTTTTGAAAGGATTATAAAAGATAGGATTTATAATCATCTAGCAAGCAACAATTTGATTGGAAATAGTCATGGCCAGGTCGTGTCTCACAAACCTTATTGAGTTTTTGAGAAGGTGACCAGGCATGTAGATGAGGGTAGGGCAGTTGACGTGGTATATATGGACTTCAGTAAAGCTTTTGATAAGGTTCCACATGGTAGGCTGTTGGAGAAAATGCAGAGGCATGAAATTGAGGGTGATTTAGCAGTTTGGATTAGAAACTGGCTTTCTGAAATAAGGCAACAAGTGGTGGTCGATGGAAAATATTCAGCCTGGAATCCAGTTACTAGTGGTGTGCCACAAGGATCTGTTTTGGGACCACTGCTGTTTGTCATTTTTATAAATGACTTAGATTCAGGCAAAGGTGGGTGGGTTAGTAAATTTGCAGACGACACTAAAGTCGGTGGAGTAGTGGACAGTTTGGAAGAATGTTACAGATTGCAGGGGGACTTGGATAAACTGCAGAATTGGGCTGAGAGGTGGCAAATGGAGTTCAATACAGCTAAATGTGAGGTGATTCACTTTGGGAAGAATAACAGGAAGGTAGAGTACTGGGTCAATGGGAAGATTCTTGGAACAGAGGGATCTTGGAGTCCATGTACATAGATCCCTGAAAGTTGCCACCCAGGTGGATAGTGCTGTTAAGAAGGCATATGGTGTGTTAGGTTTCATTCATAGAGTTCTAGAGCCGTGATGTCATGCTGCAATTAAACGGTGGCTTAGTGGTTAGCACTGCTGCCTCACAGCACCAGGGTCCAGCCTTGGGTAACTGTCTGTGTGGAATTTGCATATTCTCCCCGTGTCTGCGTGGGTTTCCTCCGGGTGCTCCGGTTTCCTCTCACAGTCCAAAGATGTGCAGGTCAGGTGGATTGGCCATGCTAAATTGCCCGTAGTGTTAGGTGCATTAGTCAGAGAGTAATGGACAGGTTGGGTTACTCTTCGGAGGGTTGGTGTGGACTGGCTGGGCCGAAGGGCCTGTTTCCACACTGTAGGGAGTCTTATCTAAACAAAATGCTAGTGCGGCCGCACTTGGAATATTGTGAACAGTTCTGGTTGCCATATTTCGGGAAGAATGTGGAAGCATTGGAAAAGGTGCAGAGGAGATTTACCAGGATGTTGCCTTATTAGGAGCGAAAGTCTTATGAGGAAAGGCTGAGAGACTTGGGTCTGTTCTCACTGGAGAGAAGAAGACTAAGAGGGGATTTAATAGAGACATACGAGATGATCAGAGGATTAGATAGGGTATACAGTGAAAGTCCTAGGATGATGACATCTGATTCTACGAGGGGGCATAGCTGCAAATTGAGGGGTGATAGATTTAAGACAGATGTTAGAGGTAGGTTCTTTACTCAGAGAGTGGTAAGGGTGTGGAATGCCCTACCTGCTAATGTAGTCAACTCGGCCACATTAGGGAGATTTAAACAATCCTTGGATAAGCACATGGATGATATTGGGATAGTGTAGGGGGATGGGTTTAGATTAGTTCACAGGTCGGCGCAACATCGAGGGCCGAAGTGCCTGTTCTGCGCTGTATTGTCATGTTCCAAACTGGGTCTTTTTACACCAGGATGATGTCAGGAAATGCTTTCCCACACTGAGGTTGGTGGACAGACAGTGGAGGGAGGTGGGGTGCAAAGCTGGGACTCTCTCACTCTCAAAATGAAGCTGCTGATGTTGCTGGTCAGTCAAAAGATACAACCTGAGATTTCAAAGTTATTCAACAGGTCTGGCAGCCTCTGTGCAGAGAGAAACAGAGTTAAAGTTTCAGGTCTGTGACCTGTCTCCGGAACTGGGACAAGTTGGAAATGAGGTAAGTTTTGAGAAAGTGGAGGAGAGCGAGTGGAGTGGTGGGAGCAGGAGACCAGTGTGACAGAGTGAAAGGGAAGATGCCAGGAGAGATTCAGTGATAAAAGACCAAAGGGAGAGGGAATGGGTAAGTAAAAATTCAGACTTATCTCTCGAGGAGGTGTGAATGATAGGACCCTGAATCACTTGCTCTATGAAAACAAAATCAATTAGAGAGATGACAGAATGACAAAAACACAAACCAGCAAACAAACACAAAGCAAAATGGGGGCTGAGGTGAGGATCTAAAATTGCTGAGCTCAGTGTTGGCTCTGGAGGCTGTGAAGTGCTGGGTCAGACGATGAGCTGCTGCTGTCACCTTGAGCTTGTGTTGGAAGCTGCTGCAGACCAAGGACAGAGAGGGCAGTGAGGGAAGCAAGGGGAGGAAGAACAAGGATAAACTCAGGGTCATGCTTGTGGACGGACAAAGACCTTCCACAAACTCAATGGAGAGGACAGCACACTGTCAGCAGGAACGCAGTGTTACAAACTGAAACCGTTCAGGCAAAGGTGGCATCTCCTGGGTTTGGATGGAAAGGTACTGTGAGGGGTGATTGAGGATTGCTCCAGGGCAGCACAGAAATACTAGCCCCTTTGGAATGTTGGTGGGGGAGGGGATGGTGTGTTTGATGGTGGCGTCATACTGGAGCGGGGTGTGGTCTAATGGACCACAGGTTGGTCAGAGGCGGTGAGGACAAGGGGAACTCTATCGTCATTCTGGGAGGCAGAGGAAGGGTGGAGAGCGGGTGTGTGTGAAATGGCTCAGACAGACTGGAGGATCCTGTCCACCTGACTCAATAGGAGTAATGGGGGGAGTCCTCAGCTGAAGATAAAGGATGACAAATCGGAGATGCTGGTGTGGACAGTTATATTGTCTGAACAAGTGCCAAGGGGGCAGAGAAATTGGGGAGAATGGAATCGAGTCCCTGCAGGAAATGGGGCATGAGCAAGAGCAGGCAGGAGGGGCAGGGAGTCTGTCAGCTTGGAGTGAAACTGGATCAACTGTAAAATCCCAACCATGGAGACCGAGAAGCTGAAGATGGGAAGAGTTGGAGATTGAACGTATGAAGGGGAGGAGAGACGAAACAATGATGGTTGAATTGATGAATTTTTCAGTTCAGGGCGTGAGCAGGAGGGAATATTGATACAGTTGTCACTGCCCTGGAGAAAGAGATGAGGCAGAGAACAAGAAATAAGATTGGAACAGCAATAGCTTGACCTAGTCATACTCAGGGAATCCTACCCTAGAGACACCACCATTACCATCCCTGGATAGGTCCTGCCTCACATACAGTAAAGGTGACGGCTCAGTGGGATACAGTCCAGAAGGTGTTGCCCTGCAAGTCCTCAATGTTGACTCTGGACCTCATAAAATCTCTTGGGTTCAAGTCAATTCTTCTGCTGATTACCATGAAGCATCCTTCCTCAGTCGGTGAATCAGTATTCCTCCATGTTGAGGAGGAAGCACTGAGACTGGAAAGGACACAGAATGTACTCTGGGTGGGGGATTTCAATGTCCAGCACCAAGAGTGGCTCAGCGGCAGCACTACTGATCGAGCGGGTCAGGTCCTAAAGGAAATAGCTGCCAGACTGGGTCTGCAGCAGGTGGTGAGGGGACCAACAAGAGGGAAATTCATAATTGACCTCATGCTCACCAATCTGCCAGCTGCAGATGGATCTGTCTATGACAGCATCAGTAAGAGCGGCCACCACCCAGTCCCTGAGGAAACAAAGTCCCACCTTCACATTGAGAATACCCCCCATCGTGTTGTGTGGCACTGTCACCGTGCTAAATGGGACAGACTTCAAACAGATCTAGCAACTCAAGACTGGACATCCATGAGATGCTGTCGGCCATAAAGAGCAGCAGAACTATACTCCAGCACAATCTGTAACCTCATGGCCTGGCATATCTGAATATGGACTGGGGTGGACAAAGTCAGAAGTCACACGACACCAGGTTATAGTCCAACAGGTTTATTTGAAATTACAAGCTTTCAGAGCGTGGCCCCTTTGTCAAGAGAAGTGGAAGGAAGCACACAGACAGAGTTTGGAGGCAGAGATCGATTCTGGGCCTGCGCGCTTCCCTCCATTTCACCTGACGAAGGGCCCACGCTCTAAAAGCTTTTGATTTCAAATAAACCTGTTGGACAATAACCTGGTGTGATGTGACTTCTGACTTTGTCCACCCTGGTCCAATACTGGCATCACAACATCACATTCAAATGCAACAAGATCTGGACAGTATCCAGGCTTGGGCTGGCAAGTGGCAAGGAACATTCATGGCAACCAAATGCCAATTAGAGACAAACTAACCACTGCCCCTTGACTATCAATGGTGTTACCATCACTGAATCCCCCACCATTAACATCCTGGAGAATCACCATTTACCAGAAACTCAACTGGACTCACCACATAAACAGGGAGAAAGTGAGGACAGCAGATGCTGGAGATCAGAGTTGAAGAGTGTGGCGCTAGAAAAGCACAGCCGGTCAGGCAGCCTCCAAGGAGCTGGAGAGTCGACGTTTCGGGCATAAGCCCTTCATTCTTCGGCTCGCCACATAAATACTGTGGCTACTAGAGCAAGTCAGAGGCTCAGAATACTGTGGCGAGTAACTCCCCTCCTGACTCCCCAAAACCCTGGGTTGATACCCTGGGTTGAAGCCTGGGCACCTCCCAGCAGAGTGCTTTAGCGAACATCTCTAGGACACCCGCACCAATTAACCACACCGCCCCGTGGCCCAACATTTCAACTCCCCCTCCCACTCTGCCGAGGACATGGAGGTCCTGGGCCTCCTTCACCGCCGCTCCCTCACCACCAGACGCCTGGAGGAAGAATGCCTCATCTTCCGCCTCGGAACACTTCAACCCCAGGGCATCAATGTGGTCTTCAACAGCTTCCTCATTTCCCCTTCCCCCACCTCACCCTAGTTCCAAACTTCCAGCTCAGCACTGTCCCCATGACTTGTCCGGACTTGTCCGACCTGCCTAGCTCCTTTTCCACCTATCCACTCCACCCTCTCCTCCCTGACCTATCACCTTCATCCCCTCCCTCACTCACCCATTGTACTCAATGCTACTCTCTCCCCACCCCCACCCTCCTCTAGCTTATCTCTCCATGCTTCCAGCTCACTGCCTTTATTCCTGATGAAGGGTTTTGCCCGAAACGTCAATTTCGCTGCTCGTTGGATACTGCCTGAACTGCTGTGCTCTTCCAGCACCACTGACCCAGAATCTGGTTTCCAGCATCTGCAGTCATTGTTTTTACCAAAGAGACCGAAGGGACAACTTTATCACACAGAGGGTGGTGCGTGTATGGAATGAGCTGCCAGAGGAAGTGGTGGAGGTTGGTACAATTGCAACATTTAAAAATGGGTATATGAATAGGAAGGGTTTGGAGGGATATGGGCCGGATGGGACTAGATTGGGTTGGGATATCTAGTCAGCGTGGATGAGTTGGACCAAAGGGTCTGTTTCCGTGCTGGACATCTCTATGACTCTATATTAGTGCTTGAAATTATAAGATGACACTGGAAAGTAGTGTATTGTGAAATGTTGGGATATTTAAAGAATTTGTGCAACTTTGAGTTGTGCAAATGATTTCTTGGCAAGCTAAGGGCTGATCGCTGACTTTGCAACTCTTGGAATGAGTGAATGGTAACTGCAAGAGAATGTCAAATTCAACTCAAACAGCTTTCGATTCCCTGATGCTCAGAAATAGTCAGGTGAGGAAACGGGAAATTCTGGAAATTTGAAGAATTCAAAGGAAGGGAAGCCCCCAGTTTTCAATCATCTGACCACAGCTATTTATATTTAACCAAGGTCAATCCATTACAGGATGGTACAGATGTCCTCAGCCTACATTTGCTGAGGTTTCAAATATTGCTGGGCAACTCAGTTGTAAGAGGGTGTAACAGATTGAAAAGTGCTTTACACAGCACCAGACAGACAGAATGAATGCAGAAGTGGGGAGCAATCAGCAACATGGAAAACTATCATGAATAAAGCAGAAGGGGGAGATTCAGAAAGCTTACACTGTCGAGGAACCGGGTTTCATGAATCACACATATATAATATTTAATCAGAGCATGCAGTGAACATGATTATGTAGAACGACATGTTACTATAGCTAGTTTGCAGCAATCTGGACAGAAGACCAGGTCCGGTTCCATGATGGACCACCAGGTTACCTTCCAAAAGCAAATCCATGTTGCTGGAGAGAGAGCGGGAGAGAGAGAGAGAGAGAGCAAAGGACCTTTACAAAACTGATTTGTTGGACAAGGTGATTGACTCACGGGAATCTTACCCCAGTGAGAGTAAGTGTGTGTGGGACTGTACACCAGTGAGAGTCAGCGTGTTTGGGAGCTGTACCCCAGTGAGGGTCAGTGTGTGTGGGAGCTGTACCCCAGTGAGAGTCAGTGTGTGTGGGAGTGTACCCCAGTGAGAGTCAGTGTGTGTGGGACTGTACCCCAGTGAGAGTCAGTGTGTGTGGGAGCTGTACCCCAGTGAGGGTCAGTGTGTGTGGGACTGTACCCCAGTGAGAGTCAGTGTGTGTGGGAGCTGTACCCCAGTGAGGGTCAGTGTGTGTGGGACTGTACCCCAGTGAGAGTCAGTGTGTGTGGGACTGTACCCCAGTGAGAGTCAGTGTGTGTGGGAGTGTACCCCAGTGAGAGTCGGTGTGTGTGGTACTGTACCCCAGTGAGAGTCAGTGTGTGTGGGAGCTGTACCCCAGTGAGAGTCAGTGTGTGTGGGAGCTGTACCCCAGTGAGAGTCAGTGTGTGTGGGACTGTACCCCAGTGAGAGTCGGTGTGTGTGGTACTGTACCCCAGTGAGAGTCAGTGTGTGTGGGAGCTGTACCCCAGTGAGAGTCAGTGTGTGTGGGAGCTGTACCCCAGTGAGAGTCAGTGTGTGTGGGACTGTACCCCAGTGAGAGTCAGTGTGTGTGGGAGCTGTACCCCAGTGAGAGTCAGTGTGTGTGGGAGCTGTACCCCAGTGAGAGTCAGTGTGTGTGGGAGCTGTACCCCAGTGAGGGTCAGTGTGTGGGGGACTGTACCCCAGTGAGAGTCAGTGTGTGTGGGACTGTACCCCAGTGAGAGTCGGTGTGTGTGGGACTGTACCCCAGTGAGAGTCAGTGTGTGTGGGAGCTGTACCCCAGTGAGCATCTTTCAGAGCCTCCCATTGGCGACTTCCGGTCTGGAATGTATCGGTTTGTTGCCTGGTAACGGTCTTGTTGCAGTTTCTCGCCATGTCTCTGTGCGGAGTGAAGGAACCCACCGTGAAATACCTGAAAACCAGCCCAGAGCCTGAGCCCACCGCCCCGGGCCGGACCAGCCAGTATTACCGGGTGAAACCTGGCGTTCCCGAGAGATTCGAGCATCCGAGCTGTTTCCAGGGATACGGGTACGGGCACGGGATTGGGATTTCACACCGGGAACGGGCACGGAGTGTGAATTAGAGCGTGTCAGCATTTACAGGAGGGTCCCGGGGGGAGGGAGGGGGAGTGTGTCAGCATTTACAGGAGGGTCCCGGGGGGAGGGAGGGGGAGTGTGTCAGCATTTACAGGAGGGTCCCGGGGGGAGGGAGGGGGAGTGTGTCAGCATTTACAGGAGGGTCCCGGGGGGAGGGAGGGGGAGTGTGTCAGCATTTACAGGAGGGTCCCGGGGGCGGGGGCGGGGGAGTGTGTCAGCATTTACAAGGGTGTCCCTGGGGGCAGTGTGTCAGTACTTCCAGGGGGGTCCCTCGGGTGACTACGTCAGTATTTACAGGGGGAGGGGGATCCCCAGGGGGAGTGTGTCAGTATTTACAGGGGGAGGGGGATCCCCAGGGGCAGTGTGTCAGTATTTACAGGGGGAGGGGGATCCCCAGGGGGAGTGTGTCAGTATTTACAGGGGGAGGGGGATCCCCAGGGGCAGTGTGTCGGTATTTACAGGGGGAGGGGGATCCCCAGGGGGAGTGTGTCAGTATTTACAGGGGGACCCGGGGGGGTGGAGTGAGTCACTATATAGAGGGAATCCCTGGGGGTGAATGTATCTGTATTTACAGTGATCGCTGGGAAGAGATGAGTGTGTCAGTTTTTACACAAATCTATAGCTCGTGTGTGACAGTTTATGTGACAATTTATCTTTTATGGGACCAATGTCAAATGGAAAGTGTACGGTTCAGGATAAACATTTAAGGACACCTACATAAAGATGTATTTGCTTTAAAGTGAGTGTAATATTGAAGCATCAAAATTACACTGGGACTTCGAAGGTTTGATTTTAAGTTTGAACGTTTTAATTTTAATTACATAGATCCAACTTGCCCTTGAATTTCAGAGATTATTCAATTTTAAAGAATGTAATTAACAGGGTAAAGGGGAATCAGGAAAATGTAGTAATGTGGGTTTCCAATATCCATCGATTGGGATCAATAGGTCAAAGAAGGGTCCTGAAGTTTGGGTAATGTGTTCATGTGGACAGGAACCAGAGATTAGGGATGAATAGAGCATATACAAGTGACAGGATGTTCTCATTGCACTGCTGCAAGACCTGGCGCTCCAATTGTTTACAATCAATATCAATGACTTTGATGAAAAGGCAGAGTGATGTATCTGAGTTTGAGGATTATACAAAGCTAGGTGCGGAGACCACTGTATCTGCAAAGAGCTATCGGATGGAGTGTAGAGTCAGGAAGTGTGAGGTTATTGTTTGAGAATACAAATAGAAAAGCAGAATATGGTTGAAAGGGATGAAACTTCTTCATGTTGATGTTCAGAGCGAGTTAGCATGGAGGTAGAACATGGCATTGGGAAGGCCAATGACATGTCCCCTTTATTTGCAATACAAGAATGCAGAAAGCAGTTTACAGTATGACAGAGTTTTGGTGGGACCATCCCAACAATGTGCAATTTCCATATTGAAGAAAGGCTCATCCCGCAGTGGGAGGTGTTACAGTCAAGGTTCAGGAAATTAGCCACTGGGATAAGGGGCTCTCCTCCGATCAGTGAACTGGGCCTGTACTCACTGGTGTTCAGCTCAATGTGAGGTGATCTCATTGAAACATTGAAGATGATGAGGGGCTTGACAGGGTTGACACTAAGAGGGGGGGGTTTCCTCTTGGGTGGGACCATAGAACAAGGGGCACAGTCTCAGGATAAGGGGGGATCACCGAGGGCTGGAATATGGAGATATTTCTTCACTCAGAGAGTTGAGAATCTTTGGAACCCTCCAGAAGGTGTTTCCTGAGTGTATTTACAGTTGGGATAGACAGATAACTTGTCTCCCAGGAAATAAAGAGATATGGTGAAATGGAGTATCAGCACAAGGGGCCAAATGGTCTACTCTTAGATTCTTAGGAAAAGACAAAAGGGCACTGATTTCTCACCCAGTGAGTAGATGTGGTGTGGAAGGCACTGCCTGGAAATGTGGTTCAATGGTTCAACTGAGCCATTCAAGAGGGAATTTGGAAAGAAACAATGTGCCGAGAAATGGCACAAAATCAGACTGCTCTTTGGAGGGCCAGTACAGACATAATGGGCAAGTTTCCTTCTGCATTATAAAAATGCTGTGATTCTTTCTGATTTAGATCAGAAGTCACATGACACCAGGTTATAGTCCAATAGGTTTATTTGAAATCACAAGCTTTTGAAGTGCTACTCCTTCATCAGGTAAAGTGACGGGAAACACACAGGCACAGAATTTATTGGCAGAGACATCAAAAGATTGTACAGATGGTGTGAGTGGAGTGTGACAGGCATAAATGCCGGAAGAAACATCAAAGAAGCGCTTCGCAGGAGGCTCCTGAGCACTGATGATGTCTCCTAGCCAGGGGACGAAACGTTTGCAACAAAAACTTCCAGCTCGGCGAACAGAACCACTACAATAAGGTGGAGAGATCATAACAAATTATCAAGGTGATGGTGTCAAAACAGGACAGTAAGAAAGATTTTACAAATAGAGGACAGTGTGGTGGGGTTACATGTAGCACGTCATGAACCCAAGATCATGGTTGAGGCTACCTTCATGGATATGGAACTTGGCTAGTAGTTTCTGCTTGGCAATTCTGTGTTGTTGTGTATCTCGAAGGCTCCCTTGGGGGATGCTTATCCAAACATCAGAGGCTGCATGCCCTTTACCACTGGAGTGTTCTCCGTCTGAGGGGGAACATTTCTGTCTGGCCATTGTTGCACAGTGTCCATTCATCCATTGCTGTAGAGTCTGCCTAGTCTCACCAAATATACCAGGCCTTGGGGTATCCTTGCCTGCAGCATATGAGGCAAAGAATATTGGCCAAGTCACATGAGTATCTGTCATGTATGTGGTGGGTGGTGTTCCCGGGTGTAGTATCAGTGTTGGTGATCTCACATGTCTTGCAGAGGTCCCATGGCAGGGCTGTTTTATATTGTGGTTAATGTTGTTCTCCTGGAGGCTGGGTAGCTTGCAGCAAACAATGATCTGTTTAAGGTTTGGCGATTGTTTGAAGGTGAGAAGTGGAGGTGTAGGGATGATGTTGACAAGATATTGGTCATCATTGATGACGTGTTGAAGGCTGTGAAGAACATGGCATACTGAACGACAAGGGGCACTCTATCAGTCATATCCTGTGTCTGTCTTCTCAGGAGGTCAAAGTTAGAAAGCAAACTACACAAGATTATAGTCCAACAGGTTTATTTAGAGGCTCTAGCTTTCAAAGTACTGCTTCTTCATCAGGTAGATGTTATTTTTAACTTTGTCCACCTCAGTCTAACACTGGCTCCTCCAAATGCTGAGGAGGTAATTGCAGTTTTTCACAGTGGCATATCGGAACTGGCAATTGATGGGTTGAGCATCATATCCCATTCTTATGAGAGCATCCTTCAAAATCTTTCGGTGTCTATTGCATTCCTCCTAGTCTGAGTAGATCCTGTATATACATCAGGCTTGTCCAGAGAGCCTGAGCCTGTGACTCTGATACCTATCATGTTATTTCAGACATTTGATTTGTCTCCAGAACCATTTTATTTTATTTTTGTAATTATCTGCCTCAATTAATCATACTATAGGCCATCCCTTCACTTGTTATTCATGTGTTGACACTTTACTCTTGCCGGAGAAAGTGAGGACTGCAGATGCTGGAGATCAGAGCTGAAGAAGGGCTCATGCCCGAAACGTCAACTCTCCTGCTCCTTGGATGCTGCCTGACCTGCTGCACTTTTCCAGCAACACATTTTCAGCTCTTTACTCTTGCCATCTGACACTTTTGATCACCTGCAGAGACTTGTCATTTCAGCGGCTCGACACTCCACTCACACCATTTGTTCAACCTGTACATCTCTTTGCCTATAAATTCTGTGCCAGTGTGCTTCACTTCACCTGACAAAGGAGCAGCACTCTGAAAGCTCGTGATTTCAAAGACAGAACATTTTGTTTGAATGATCAAATGTCCGGATAACTGATCTGCTGGCCGCACCCACGGGGGGCGAGTGTGAGACCAGGTTGCAGCTCCCTGGTGGTTGGCTGGTGGTGTCACCTGTTCCCGTTGCTCCAGGAACGTGGTGGTCCCAGATCCAGCTTCTCTCACTCTCTTATTTCAGCTTTAATTTAATATGTAGCTATTATGCTATGACACAGGATCTTTGTTTCAAATAGAGTATCACACTTCAAGTGATACAAGATGGAGCAGAAGATTTTTAAGCTTTCAGGTCTCAGGTCTCGTCATTGTTACAATTTACCCAAACATCAGGACCTTGAGATCTTGTTTGGATAATCCGAAATTTGGATGATCGAGGTTCAAATAACCCAGGTTGCTCTGTAAACCTGTTGGACTATAACAGGTACACCCCAGTCCAACACCGACACCTCCACATCTGTCTGGTTTAGTTAGATTAGATTAGATTACTTACAGTGTGGAAACAGGCCCTTCGGCCCAACAAGTCCACACCGACCCGCCGAAGCGCAACCCACCCATACCCCTACATTTACCCCTTACCTAACACTACGGGCAATTTAGCATGGCCAATTCACCTGACCCGCACATCTTTGGATTAGATTAGATTACTTACAGTGTGGAAACAGGCCCTTCGGCCCAACAAGTCCACACCGACCCGCCGAAGCGCAACCCACCCATACATATACCCCTTACCTAACACTACGGGCAATTTAGCATGGCCAATTCACCTGACCCGCACATCTTTGTGACTGTGGGAGGAAACCGGAGCACCCGGAGGAAACCCACGCAGACACGGGGAGAACGTGCAAACTCCACACAGTCAGTCACCTGAGGCAGGAATTGAACCCAGGTCCCTGGCGCTGTGAGGCAGCAGTGCTAACCACTGTGCCACCGTGCCGCCCTAAAACTTTGGGAGGAAACCGGAGCACCCGGAGGAAACCCACGCAGACACGGGGAGAACGTGCAAACTCCACACAGTCAGTCGCCTGAGGTGGGAATTGAACCCGGGTCTCAGGCGCTGTGAGACAGCAGTGCTAACCACTGTGCCACCGTGCCGCCCACAGTTAGGGCATTAAAGGGAATTATATTACCTGATAAGATTTGAAAAGATAAGCTAATTCCTCTGGGTCGGAGGGGTGACTCGAGAACAAGGTTTGTGGGGTGGGCGGGTCTAGTGCAGAACCTGAACATTGGGGCCTGGGGCTGTTCAGGGTTAGCATCGAGTGGTAATTTCTCACAAAAGGGAGCAGATATTTGGAACTCTTCTCCTTCCCCCAAAACTCAAAACAAAAATCAAGTGGTTGAACTGTGTGAGCGTGAATCCTGAGTGTTTGCAGCAAACCACTATCAGGGAAAAAAATCAAACCAGAGATTCATACGTTGTTGTTCGACGACAGTTTTCAAGATCCTGGAGGTTAAAACATCTGTCAACCTTCAACAATAGAATGAAAGAGTAGGAAGAGAGGCTGAATGGCCTCCTCCAGGACACAGGGCCAATGTGACGATTGCAGGTACTGGAGGTTAGAGTCAAGATTAGAGTGGTGCTGGAAAGGCACAGCAGGTCAGGCAGCATCTGAGGAGCAGGAAAATCCTCCAGGACACAGTGTGAGAAACATGGGAGCTCCAATCACATGGTTAGGATTACACATGTGCTGGATGCATGCAGCTGGCAAACAGTGGGAAGGTGATTAGCTCAGTGATAGCCCAAGAGACAGTGGTTATAGAACTACATGTGTTTGATATCCGATCATCACCACAATTACCTTTCATTGACTGACAATTGACAGATCTCAGCCAACAAACCCGCTCTACAGAACGACAAACCAAACTTACGGCAGTCAGCAGCCAACTGTTCATGAAATGCCGGTAAGAAATGTCACTTCCTGAAATCAGCTAGTTTCATAGTCATTTCATAGAAATGTCAAACCCAATGGAGTGGAATAGACTATTTATAGTCTCTGTCCAGTTGAACACATTCAATGTATGTGGGAGCTGTACCCCAGTGAGAGACAGTGTGTGTGGGACTGTACCCCAGTGAGAGTCAGTGTGTGTGGGAGCTGTACCCCAGTGAGAGTCAGTGTGTGTGGGACTGTACCCCAGTGAGAGTCAGTGTGTGTGGGAGCTGTACCCCAGTGAGAGTCAGTGTGTGTGGGACTGTACCCCAGTGAGAGTCAGTGTGTGTGGGAGCTGTACCCCAGTGAGAGTCAGTGTGTGTTGAATCTATTCCTTCCTTGGAGTAAGTCATTTTAAAAGTTTTTAAAGTGAGTCTCCAGCACACATTTGTTTATTTTGTAAGGGTGGGGAGGATTGGGTTTGAGGGTGGATATGGAGGAGTGGATTGAGGGTGGGGATGGGTTGAGGGTGGGGAGGAGAGTGGGTTGAGGGTGGGGAGGAATGGGGATTGAGGTTGGGGAGGAGAGTGGGTTGAGGGTGGGGGATGGCTTGAGAGTGTGGGAGGAGTGGGGGTTGAGGGTGTGGGAGGAGAGTGGGTTGAGGGTGGGGACTGGGTTGAGGGTGGGACTGGGTTGAGGGTGTGGGAGGAGTGGGGTTTGAGGGTGTGGGAGGAGAGTGGGTTGAGGGTGGGGACTTGGTTGAGGGTGTGGGAGGAGTGGGGTTTGAGGGTGTGGGAGGAGAGTGGGTTGACGGTGGCGGTTATATTTGTAGCAGATTGCAGTGGGTGTAATTTGCCCCCAACCTCATTGTTGCTGACCACTTGTCTTTCCAGACCAGTTACTTTACAGTATCTCAGAAACTTTCTGAACATTTAAGTAAATGTGGGATGTACAAGGACCACGGATTTAACGTGGGCACGGAGAAATCGCTGGTCACTGGACCAGAAAACCTGATCACATTCCAGGATCGGCTGAACTTTCATCGCTCCTATTTCTCCGCTGGTCCTTCCTACACAGATTAGGCAAGGCCCCGTGTCCACGCAAACTCCAAACTCAAACATATTGCTGCAGTGTCCAAAACACTGCCAACCCTCTGTGGAACATGTCATTCATTGTATTAAAAAGATTTATTCAAATACAAACTCAAAACTATTTGTCTTTTACTTAAAAAAAAACCTTCGAGTAAAAAATGAGGTCTGCATTTGCTGGAGATCAGAGCTGAAAATGTGTTGCTGGTTAAAAAATACCACATTGTTTCAACCGTTACAACTGGTGTTCAATCAGAGATAGCGATTCAGACACAGTCAGTGCTGAGGGAGTGCCGCACTGTCAGAGGGTCAGTGCTGAGGAAGTGCCGCACTGTCATTGGATCAGTGCTGAGGGAGTACCACACTGTCATATGGTCAGTGCTGAGGGAGTGCCACACTGTCAGAGGGTCAGTGCTGAGGGAGTGCCACACTGTCATAGGGTCAGTGCTGAGGGAGCGCCGCACTGTCAGAGGGTCAGTGCTGAGGGAGTGGGCACTGTTGGAGGGTCAGCGCTGAGGGAGTGCCACACTGTCAGAGGGTCAGTGCTGAGGGAGTGCTGCACTGTCATAGGGTCAGTACCTTTTATTCCTGATGAAGGGCTTTTGCCCGAAACGTTGATTTCACTGCAATTTGGATGCTGCCTGAACTGCTGTGCTCTTCCAGCACCACTAATCCAGAAATAGGGTCAGTACTGACGGAGTGCCACGCTGTCAGAGGGTAAGTGCTGAGGGAGTGCTGCATTGTTGGAGGGTCATTGCTGAGACAGTGTTTCTCAGTTTAAAGAGACCATATATTTTAGATAAAACATTAATCCAAGAACTATTTTTTTTTGTTATATATGTTCCGATATGCGTTTTTCTATATGTGTTCCGATCCCAATTGTTTCCCTCATTGCGAATGTCCATTGACCTGTTACTAGTGTTTCTGGGGACTCACTGCTGGAGTGTTACAGTTACTGGCTATCATTCTCTTCCTGCAGTTTCTCAAAATAATGAGTGAGCATACTACAGAGTGTTCCATGTGTAGGATGACAATATCTGAATACTTTTGAAAGTGCTGGAATGTTGCTGAATGCAAGATATTAAACCAGTCTGTGGTGAGTGTTGGAAAGCAGGGCTGTGCTGGCCAGAGATGAACCTTGTGTAATTCCAGTCTCACAAGCTGAAGCCGTGATCACTCTCTATGGATTGAGCAATGTGCATCCATTGCTAAAGAGCTACAGGAACATTGGCAAGCTTAAGTATAATTACCAGAAATCAAACACAGTAAGATGAAGCATTTCCAGTTTCAGACTCCAGACTGTAGAATGCTGATGCTAAAGCTGGCTCCTGGCTTTTAAGAAATAAATGCTTCTGTTTTCTCTCTCCCTCTTGTACATTTGTGGACCGTGTTCTTGTCCTTTATTAGGTCAGGTTAGATTTTATCGAACCTGTTTGGTCTCTTGTTACTCCTACTCAGAGATCCTTTATAACATTTTCAATGCACATATCCAACCTCCACAAGTTTCCTGTTGGCATTTTGCAGAAAAAGACCAAAGTTTGCCAGAAGTTTTGGCAATTGGGCACCGTCACATCATTGTGCTTCTATACCCCACTTGCTTATGTCTTCAGTAACACAGCGATTGGCATAAAATGTATCTTCAAGCTTCCATGGTCAAAGCGAAACTTTCCTTCACGCAGCCTTTGCAGCTGTTTACTATTTCACAGTTGACATTTTTCTGATTTGGAGACGCTGGTGTTGTCAACCACCTGATGAAGGAGCAGCCCTCCAAAAGCTAGTGTGCTTCTAATTAAACCTGTTGGACTATAACCTGGTGTTATGTGATTTTTGACATTTTTCTGAACTGTTCTAAAGTTTACATTCCCTCAGACCTTATTCTGAATATCCTGAGAAGTCTCGCTGATACATGTTTTACATTTCTTGGCCAGGGTGTACAATTCAATTAAAATTTCAATTGCAAAATTTTAACGAGCCCAGTATTTTAACAAAGGGATTGAACACCTTGCCCCGGGGCCATTCATTAGACAGAGACCTTTTACCCTTTTGTGCCTGTTATTG
Source organism: Hemiscyllium ocellatum (assembly GCF_020745735.1). NCBI lineage: Eukaryota > Metazoa > Chordata > Chondrichthyes > Orectolobiformes > Hemiscylliidae > Hemiscyllium > Hemiscyllium ocellatum. The sequence continues at coordinate 64,542,775 of NC_083421.1, forward strand.
TTTTATAATTTGTTTGCAGGGTGAAGGCACTGCTGGCTGGACCAGCATTTATTGCCCATCTGTGGTTGTTTAGAGACAGTTAAGAGTCAGCCATGTTGCTGTCACATGTAGGCCAGACCAGATGAACCAGATGGGTTTTTCCAACGATGACAATGGCTTTCACGGTCATCATCAGACCTTTAAATCTAGATTTCTGTTGCATTCCAATTCCACTGTCTGTCATGGGTCCCTCAGATATGTCCTGGGTCTCTGGATTCTCAGTCTAGTAATAATACCCCTAGGCCATCACCCATAGCAACAGCATTGGCAACGCATATATTTATGGAATATGAGAATGGGAAATAAACATTACTGATTGCAAAGGATTTATCAGTGATTACTTGGAGCTGAGCAGTTAAAAGACTAAAGGAGATTACAGTCTATTTACTGAGTAAAATAAGTGAATTTGGAAAGGAGGTAAATGTGGAGTTTTATTGCTTTAATTGTTGAGCAAACAGACCCGAAAAAACCCTAATGGGTCTATGCTGCCATAGCCTATCAACAGCCTCTTGCCTACCATCATGAGACTTGACAGCGTAAATGCTGAGAGGATAGTTCCCCATGAGAGAGTCGAGGTCCAGAGGGCATTGTCTCAGAATAAAGCAGCACCAATTTAAGACAGAGCGCTGTGGGGACAGAATCTGTGGATATTTAAAGCAAGGATAGATGGATTCTTGAATCAGTGAATCAAGTGTTACAGGGAAAAGGCAAGAAAATGAATGAAAGCAATGTCAGATCAGCCACAATTCTACTGAATGGCACAACAGTTTTGAGGGGATGAATGGCCTACTCCTGTTCCTAGAAACTGTAGACAGTTGCGAGATAAGTTCAGTTGAAGGTTGAATTATTGTCTCAGCTTGTCTGAGTCAGAGCTTAGAGCCAAACGCAGCATTGTCTATATTTCTCTCAGTGAAACAACTTAGGGGATTACAAACTGATAAAAATGTCAAATAGCAGGAGTCTGGTTTTTTAGCTGAACTTAAAATTGGGCCTGCATATTCCCATCATTCAGTGACCGAAAATAAAGTGAACTGTTTGACAAGAAACTAAAAGAACCGCGATAAAGTCACCTCATTCTTACTTTCTCATCAGGCTTCACTGTTGGCAGGGGTTTCCTTTGTCGTTTCTGTGTAAGAACGTGTGTATGTTTGAAATCGGGGCAGGCCTATCATTTCATTCACATAGCTTAGTCAAGAAGCAGCTTTCCACTTGTTTAAGGAAGTGGTCTGTTTGTAATAAATGCATTATTTTTGGGTTTATTGAAATGACCAGTAAAAGCATCTTGCTTTCAATAACAATAACAACCAGAAAGAAAACTGACCATTTTTGATGACTAAGACATTTTCAGTACAGCTTGCAGACATGGAGCTTCACTTCCCAAACCCTCCTCCTGCCAGTGGGAACAGCAGGAAAGGGATCGATCCTCTTCTCCCATTCGTTTGGACTACAGCCAATCTGTGTCTCAAAGTTTGGGAGAAGATTTGTAGCTCAGGTGCTCGTTGTTGTGGTTCTGTTCGCCGAGCTGGGAATGTGTGTTGCAAACGTTTCGTCCCCTGTCTAGGTGACATCCTCAGTGATTGGGAGCCTCCTGTGAAGCGCTTCTGTGATCTTTCCTCCGGCATTTATAGACGTTAATTTGTAGCACTAGATATCACCTAGACAGGGGACGAAATGTTTGCAACACACATTCCCAGCTCGGCAAACAGAACCACAACAATCTGTGTCTCAGCTCCAAAGCATTGTCTGACTTTCTCACATATCACAAATCACTTCATCGCTCAGATTCTGTCCTCACATCAACAAGTCAATCAATTCAAGTTTAGAAATTTCAGTAGCCCTCCAGCGTTCACAGCCTTTGTGAGGAAGAGAGTTTCAGATTTTCCTGAAACTAATTGACAAATGTTTCCTGACATCAATAGCCTGGCTTTAGTTTGAAGGTCTGGACTGGAGAACAACAGCAACATTTCTTTGAGTCTGTTCTAGCTAAACCAGCATCAAATTTTAAAACACTTGGAAAAAAATACAGATATATTCATTAAAAAAACATTTGCCCCACACTCTCAAATTCACTTTCTCAAAGTCCAAGGTTAGGGACTTGGATTTGAAAATGCCCTATACAAGTTTGTCTACATTTTGTTTTGAACAGCACGAAAGGACGGCTGTTCACTTGTGGCATCATGCAACAGTGAAAAATGACATTGTAGCTCCCTCTTGTGCACTGTTAAGATTAGATTACTTACAGTGTGGAAACAGGCCCTTCGGCCCAACAAGTCCACACCGACCCGCCGAAGCGCAACCCACCCATACCCCTACATATACCCCTTACCTAACACTACGGGCAATTTAGCATGGCCAATTCACCTGACCCGCACATCTTTGGACTGTGGGAGGAAACTGGAGCACCCGGAGGAAACCCACGCAGACACGGGGAGAACGTGCAAACTCCACACAGTCAGTCGCCTGAGGCGGGAATTGAACCCAGGTCCCTGGCGCTGTGAGGCAGCAGTGCTAACCACTGTGCCACCGTGCCGCCCAAAGGGCTGATGCCTAGGTCTCCCACTGCAGAACTGATATGAGTGCCATGCTGTCAGACAGTCACTGCTGAGAGAGAGCTGCATTGAAGGGTGGTACTGAAGATGCACTGTAGTGTTAGAGTCAGTGCTGTGGAAGTGCAGCACTGTCAGAGAGTCAGTGCTGAAACATTGCAACATTATCAGAGGGTCAGTACGGAGGGAGCTTTACACTATTGCAGGGTCAGTGGTACACTAGGAGAGGTGGAGTCTTTTGGACGAGATGAGGAAGAAGCCCTTCATCCATTCCTGTTCCTTGGATGCTGCTTGACCTGCTGTGCTTTTCCAGCAGCGCTCTGATTTCCAGCATCTGCAGTCCTCACTTTTGCCTAGAAATTTTTTCAGCCAGAGGGTGGTGAATCTGTGGAACCGAGTGCTACAGAGGGCTGTGGAGGCCAAATCAATAAGTGTCTTTTAGACAGAGATAGGCTGCCGATTGGTAAGGGGATCAAAAGTTACTGGGGAAGGCAGGAGAGCAGGACTAAGAAACTTATCAACCAAATTTGAATAGCAGAGCAGACTTGAAAGGGCAAGCGGCCTCACTCTGCTCCTAGCCCCACATCTTCTGACATCCCAGGCCTCCCTCTGATAGTTCTAAATGACCCTAACCTCCTTGTCAATGTTTATGCCTTAACTAATAGCTTAAATCATATGATTTGGCAATTATTATTATGTGCTGCTGGGCTTTATTACTGATGTTCCATTGCCCTTATTAGGTAATTGTGGAACTTTCCCTTCAATCAACGCAGGAAGCAACTGATTTGCCATTTTATTGAGCTATCAATCACACCCTGGGACTGGAGTTACATATAGACTGGGTCAGGCTGGCAGGTGGCTACCCATGAAAGGACTTCAGTGGGATGATAATTCAGTATCATTCTCACAAGCATATACAGAAGGCCACTTGGCCCATCTAGTCTTCTCCCCCATTTCAATAATATCATGGCTGATAAGTATACAGTTTCAAATCCATTCTCCTGTCAACCTCCAATGACCTTTGACCCTTTCATTAGCAAGGAATCCACCTTCCTCAGTCTTGAAAATACTCAAAGATGCCATCAGTCCCATGGGGAATGATCCTCACAGCAGGAAATTCTCACTTGTCTTTAATGGGAGACACCTTGATGTTAAACTGTGTCCCTGTCTCACTCAGGACACCATACTTTCAGTATCCATTTTCAAGTCCCCTCAGGATCTTATCGGTCTTAGTAAGTTCACTTCTTGTTCTTCTAATCTACAATACGGTGGTTTCAGACCCACTCTATCCAACCTTTCCTCATTACCTATCTCCTCCATCACACACATCAATACAGTCCCTCTAGAGGTGGTCTCAACAATGCCCTAAACACCACCAGTAAAATCTTCCTACATATTTCCCCCATTCCTCTCGCAATAAATGACAACACTCCATTTTGTCTTCCTAATCACTTGCTGTTCCTCCATATTAACTTTGTGATTTGTGTACCAGGGAACCAGATACTCAAAATTATGCAACCCATCTCCATTTAAATCGTCATTATCACTTATTCCTGCAAAAGTGGACACATTCACATTTTCCCACATTATACTCCATCTGTGATTTGTTTACATACTCACATTCGATTAGATTCGATTAGATTCCCTACAGTGTGGAAACAGGCCCTTCGGCCCAACAAGTCCACACCGACCCGCCGAAGCGCAACCCACCCATACCCCTTACCTAACACTACGGGCAATTTAGCATGGCCAATTCACCTGACCCGCACATCTTTGGACTGTGGGAGGAAACCGGAGCACCCGGAGGAAACCCACGCAGACACGGGGAGAATGTGCAAACTCCACACAGTCAGTCGCCTGAGGCGGGAATTGAACCCAGGTCCCTGGCGCTGTGAGGCAGCAGTGCTAACCACTGTGCCACCGTGCCGCCCTAACATCTATAGCTGTTTGCAGCCTCATATGACCTTCTCATAACTTCATTTCCTACTTACCTTTGTCTCTTTGGGAAATTAAGCAACTATACCTTCCACCCCTTTGTCCACGTTTACTGATGCCAGATTTATAGTCCCAGGCCTTTTCAAAACTGAACTAAAATTCTCAAGCTGCCCTTATTTGCTAGATTCCAAGGTTCCCACTGTCCAGAAACAGGACAGTCCTGTGGAATTGGCAGCGGACCGTTTAGAACATGATGTGATGCTTTCTTGTGTGATCTTTTAAAAAACACCAAGTCAGAAAGTCAGAGATTTTTTGCTCTCATTTGGAAAGGCAGGTAACTTTGGAAGAAAGAATCTGCTGAAGGCTTTTAAGAGATTAAGAGGTGGATTTTACAACTTAATAGCAATCGTTGCTGCTCATTGTCTAGCAACAGCCTCTGGACTGAAGTGTTGCTTTTTTCAGACTGTGGCAGCTTTGTTACATCTTCGACTGGGTTACATAAATTAAACCCACTCAAAATTCACAATCATCAACATTGCAATACCACTCCAACAACTGACAGAAAACAAAACAGACAAACGTGTCAGATTTAAGTTTACTAACAAATTCAAGCCTTACAGAATGCGACTTAGTATGTACAATTCCTGTTACCGTGTCAAACTAAAACTTCCTGTTGCTTTAAAAAAATGTTCTGCTAATCTGACAAGGTCAGGCCATGTCATTTAATACTGTTCTGGTTTACAATGAGGTTGGTTAGTGCTACACAGTTCATTGTAATGTCCATCTATTTCTAGAACTTACTACTTGCCTAGCATTCTCTCATTTAAATAGTTCACCTCCGAGAGAAACCCTCTTTCACCTTTACCCCTTGTCTATATTAGACAGACCCCTCCCATTCATACAACACATGCTCAGTCAACAAGGGAAATTGATGTCGAACTAGATTGCAAGCTAAAAAATACTTTTCAAAAACAAAGTTGAAAATGTGTGCTGGATGGCTGGATGGGGGTCTCCCAGTGCCAGGAGATGCAGAGAGTGAAACCGGTCGATGGGTTCATTTCACCACTTCCTGCCACCTCACCCATACAACCATATATGGAGACAACAGGCTTCATCAGATGTTGGTGGGTCAGTCTAGTTTGGGCACTGTACACCTGTAAGATGCCATTTCCTTTAAATTTTCCACAATTCCTGTCAAACACAACTAGTATAGATCGGGTCAAGCAGTGTGTGAAGTTATATTGTTGTGGTGTCTGATTATTCCAGTGTATCTGAGGTCCTGAGCTGACCCATCATGAAGGGAGGAGATACAGTTAGGACTGGACAGTGTGCTGTTCATTTCCTGACCAGCCTCTGTCTGCTGCTACTCCCCTCCCCACCCACACTGTCCTCAAACGGGATCAGTGCTCCCTGAGCTGTGTCCGTTCACCTGTGGTTGGGTGGTGGCATTGCTCAGAGCCACTCTGCCATTAGACTCTCCTGCAACTGTTGACGCAGACCCGGCCATCTCCGTCACCATCTCCTCTTCGGGTGTGACCACCCCCTCCTCCTCCTCTTCCTCTTCCTCCTCCTCCTCCCCTCTCCGGTATGCTTCACAAAGTGGGAGGTCAGCACCATCCCACAGGCTGTAGCTTGGCCAGGAAAAAACATGGTATTAAGAAAGAAGGGGAAAGGATGCAAGAACAAGTCAAGAGTACAACAAAACATCAAGGCTGTTAGTGACAAAGAAAGGTGTGCTGGCATTTTATGGTGCCTTTAATAAAATGCTTCACAGCCAATGAGTGCACAGCAAGATCCCACAATGAGCAATGTGATAATGACCAGATCAGCAGTCTGAGTGACAAGTTAATGGCTAACTATCATCCCAGGAACACTGGGGAGATTGCTTGAGTTCCACTTCTCTGTAAAACCTTTGGATTTTTTACACCACCTGACAGGTCAGATGTGGCCTCAGCTTAATTGCTCTAGTCCGTGTGGACCCTCTGACAGCATGGCCTCTCCCTTAGCACTCACCCTCCACTGTCTTGCCCTTTCTCCATAACCCATAATTCCCTAAATGATCAAAAATCTATCTTAGAGTTAAATATCCACAAGTAATCTGTCCCTATAGCTCTCTGTGGTAAGGAGTTCCACAGACACACAACCATCAGAGAAAAAAAATCCCTCCTCATCTCAATCTTAAATTGATGCCTTTTTATTCTGAGACTGTACCCTCTGGTCCAGACTCGCCCATGAAGGGAAACATCCTTTCAGCATTGACCCTGGATAACCCCTTAAGATACCTATTTGTTTCAATGAGAACAACACTCATTCTTCTAAACTCCAGTCAGTAGAGTCTCAATTTGTTCAACCATTGTTTTTAAGATACTCTCTCTCTCTATTAATGAGTTTTGAGAAGATTTGTAGCTCAGGTTGAGGTTCTGGATGTAGATTTGCTCATTGAACCTCCGAATGAAGCACTGGTGGTGTAGCCCGCTTTCTAGTGATATGTAGGAGCTTCTGTGGGTTGGTGATGTCATTTCCTGTGAACATTTCCTATGGTGATGTCATTTTTTGTTCTTTTTCTCGGGGTTGGTAAATGGGAGCCAAATCAATGTGTTTGCTGATAAGAGTTCCAGTTGGGACAACTCCTAGGACAAGCCAAACAGAGACATGCACGAGAATTCCTAGAAGCATGGCATTCCAACTGGAACTCTATCAACAAACACACTGACTTGGCTCCCATTTACCACCTCCGAGAAAAAGAACAAGAAATGACATCACCATAGGAAATGTTGTCACCTCAGGAAATTACATCACCAACCCAAGGAAACTCAAATATATAACTAGAAAGCAGGCTACACCACCAGTGCTTCATTTGGAAGCAGACTGAAGATGTTACCTAGTATGGTGATGAAACATCTGAAAACAAACCTTCCAGCTTAGCGAGAAAACCTACATCCAGATTCTCTCTCATCCAAGTGAATTGTCTCTGCCCCCTCCAATGAAATGACATCTTTTCTTAAATAAAGGACTAAAACTGCTGACAGTACTCCAGATGTGGTCTCCCCAGAGCCTTGTACAGTTGTAGTAAGACTTCCCTACTCTTATACTCCAACCCCCAACACTCCATGATGCTTCCTGATTACTGCTACTCGTGTGTTTGCTTGCTGTGTTTTGTGTACAATTCCCTGCCCCAAATCCCTGTGTTGCAGCTTTCTACAGTTTTTTCCCCATTTAAATAATAATGTGTTCTTTAGTCTCCCAAAATATACAACTTCACATCTGCCCGAATTAATCTCCATTTGCCAACATTTTGCCCAATTACTTGTCAATATATCTCTGCCAACAGTTTGTAATATTCTTGTAATTCACTTGCAGCCTTTTTTAAAAAAAAGCTTGTTTGCAAACTTGGCTACAGTAGATTCCCATCCTTCCCCAAGTCATTAACATATATTGTAAACAGCTGTAGCCCCAGCACTGATCCCTGTGGAATCCACTAATCACTGGTTGCCAACCTGAGGATCCCCTTATTCCCACTCGCTTCTTCCTGCCCATGAGCCAATTCCCTATTCATACCAATATACTACCCGGAACACCATGGACTCAAGAAAAGCCTTATCAAATGCCACCTGGAAATCCAAGTATTTATTATTGGGTTCCCTTTACCTACCCTGTATTGTTACCTCTCAAAACAACTAATAAGTAATGCCTTTATTCAAATACTCACACTTGGGTTTTCAACTCTCTCCATGGTCTCAAACTCATCCCAAATACCCCATTTGGACCCAGAACCCTCCAATAATTCTGAAGTCCTCAGTTCAATCAGCTGGGCTTTCTGATTTATAGACACTCAGTTCTAGAATTCTCTGCTTGAACTGCTCTGTACCTCCTGTCCCGACATGTTACTCCTAAAATTTCTCTTTTTGACTGGGCTTTTTATGAACAGACCTAATATTGCTGTGAAAGACCAGGAGATGTAGAACCATGTGGCTCAGTGTCAAACTTGATTTGTAACAATCCTGCAAAACACTTTTGGCTGTTTTATTACATAAAAGGCACAATATAAATGCAATTTGTTGTTGAATGTGGATTTGCTTTAGAAAATGAGCCATACAACAATACAGGCCAAATGAAAATTCCCAGGACAGGTACAGCATTGCTTCATATGATTCCTAAGTTCCCTATACACTGCAATGAAATACTCTCAGCACAAGGCCAGTACAGGGTTAGATACAGAGTAAAACTCCCTCTATTCTTTTCAACAGAAAGTAAAGCTCCCTCCACACTGTTCCTATCAAACACTCCCAGGATAAGGACAGTATGCGGTTAGATAAAGAGTAATGCTCCCTATTGACTATCCCCAAACACACTCAGGACAGGTACAGCACAGCATTAGATACAGCTCCCTCTACTCTTAACAGTAAGTTAACCTCTCTCTAAATTGTCCCCAACACTCCCATATCAGAGACAATAGCGTTAGATATAGAATAAAGTTCCCTCTACTCTTTTAACCTTTCCTCGACACTGTCCCCAAATACTCCCAAGGTAGGTACAGTGGTGATAACTAAGAAGGATCACACATCTGACTGATAACCACCAGAAATTGGTCAGTATTTGTAACTCTAACCCTGAAATCAACAAGTGTCAATACTCATGACCCTCTTCTTCTTCCTAGTAACGATCCCCCAACCCAGCACAGCCGGAGGACAGGAGCTGGTCTGCTCAGCTTGGTTACACTCCAGGCAGTGTTTTCGCTGACTGAAATCTTCCAAGGATCTGGTCTGTGATTAAAAGGATATTTTAATTTAATTGATAAATGGCTAGTGTTTGAAAGGCAGCAGAAGCAAATAGCAGGTGCAAAGCTGAGGAATGCCAATGAGTTGATGTGAAACAGAAAGACAGAGATTGGTGATTATATGTTTTGACTTTTATTTAGGAAGTATTTAAAATGCTGACTCGTTAAAGTGAGAGACTGGAATGTTTAATCGAATGAAGGATGCGGTTTTTAAATTTATATATAAATCTTAAAGCAAAAATAAACATAAGTACAGATATAAAAACAAATTTCATCTTGAAAATGTTGGGAACAGTGAACAAGGCACAATGACAATTATTAAATGAAACACTCACTATTGCAAGGCTCAATAAGTAAAAACAGATCGCAGTTTTAGTCCACACTCAATCATTGTAGCTCTGGGTGGGAGATTGAGTGACAACACCTTTTTAGATTAAAGCATGCATTTAACAGAAATGGATTCAATTACACATGAAGGAGGTGGTCACATTGATTTGAAATGGCTCATTTGGCTGAAAGGGGTTAGGGGCGTGGGATGGATACAGTTTGGGATTCTCTGACGATGATGCATCAGTGAAAGCCAGTGGCAGTTCTGCATTCTCACCTCTCCATGTCAATGTGCGTGTTTCTGTCATAACTATTTGACTGTGTGGTATCACAGCTAAACCCAACCTGATTGTTGCTAAATTGTGGACATGAGTGTGCACGTGGGAGGATTCACTAAAACTGGGGCAACACGATGGTTCAGTGGTTAGCACTGCTGCTTCACAGCACCAGTGACATGGGTTCGATTCCCACCTCGGGTGACTGTGCAAACTCCACACAGACATTCCCCCCAGGGTATTGCATAGGTTTCCTCTGGGTGCTCCGGTTTCCTCCCACAATCCAAAGATCTGCAGGTTACGTGATTTGGTCATGTTAAATTGCCCATAGTAAGGGGTAAATATAGGGTGGGGGAATGGGTCTGGGTGGGTTGCTCTTCAGAGCATCAGGACTTGTTGGACCAAATGGCCTGTTTCCACACTGTAGGGAATCTAATCTAATCTAAAAGCTGATCAGGAATGGGAGCTCTGGCTGGGCTCCTCTCCTCCTAGCCCATTTCCCTCACTAGCTCAGGCACACGGCGTAGTTTTTAGTTTCTGATGCAGCCACAGTGGAACCCGTGAACTCAACTCAGGTTGGAACCTGGCCTCTCCATAATCTAGTGGTTGCAAACTGATCCTGAACCCAGTGGCCCAGAACAGAGGCTTCAGCAGAGGCACACAGTTACTCTTTGATTCCCAATGAAGCAAAGTTACTCACTGAACATTTGGGACTGTGATAAGACCTTAAACTGTAGAGAATGATATTACAAGCTACACACGGACAATTGCAGAAATGTACAGTGAACATACTAAAGGGGAATATTATGAGATGTATATATAACACAACAGATTATTACAGGATGTGTGGAGAATATCCTGGCATGTACAGTTAATTTAGACTGATATATTTATGAAAGGTAACACTGAAACATGACATGATGTGTGTATAAACAAGGAACGAGTAGGCCATTCAGCCCTTTAAGCCTGCGCTGCCATTAAGCTCATGGTTGATCTGATTTTAACCTCGACTCTGCATTCCTCCTGATTATCGTTCATTCCCTTGATAATCCAGAATCTAATCTGACTTAAAGATTCTGCACTCGTTGCCCTTCAGGGAATTCCAAATATTCTCAATCTCAGAAAAGTTTCCTCCTGTTTTAAATGGGCAACTCCTTGTTTTTAAGCTATAACCCCATTTCTAGATTCTCCCACAATAGGAAACGCCCTTTCCACATCTACCCAGTCAAGTCCCCTCAGGATCTTATAAATTCCAAATAAGTCACTTTTGACTCTTCCAAACTCTAAAGGATAGAGGCCGAGCCTGTCTAATCTTTTCTTGGAAGGCAAGCTGCTCATTCCAGGCAAAAGCCTGGCAAAGATTAGAGAGGTGCTGGAAAGGCACAGCAGGTCAGGCAGCATCTGATGAGCAGGAAAATCAACGTTTCGGGCAGGAGCCCTTCATCAGGAAATACCTGGAAAGCCTAGTAAACCTTAACTCTGAATTGCTTCCAACACATTAACATCCGTTCTTAAGGGCAGTGACCAGTGTTACACACAATACTCCTGATATTGTCTAACCTTTGTCCTCACAACTGAAGCATAAGCTCCCTCCTCTTGTTTTCAGTTCCCCTCGCTGTAAAACACAGCATTTGATTAGCTTTCCAGATTACTTGCTGTGCTTACACACTAACCTGCTGTGATTCTGCACTTGGACACCCACACCCCTCTGCATCCTATGACTCTGCAACCTTTCTTAGATGATATGTTCCGTTTTATTATTTCTACCAAAATGTATAATCTCATACTTTCCCATATTGCACTCTATCTGCCAGATCTTTACCCACTCACTTAACCTACTTATATCCCTTTGTCCTCTTCACAACTCACTTTCCTATCTTTGCATCGTCAGTAAATTTAACTACCAAACCTTCTGTCTCTTTATCCAAATCGTTTATATAAACGAAAGAGAAGAGGCCAGTCAGTCAAGCTTCAACCTTCCTTTCCATTTTATTACCATCCACAACATGAGCTTCTATTTTCTGGAACAGTCTTTGATGTGGCACCTTATCAAATGCTTTCAGTAAACCTCAGCACAACATTGCTATTGGATTCACTTTACCCACTGTATAGGTGACTTGTTAAAAAGAGTTCCATTAATTAAACGTGATTTCCCTTTGACCAAATGATGTTGGCTCTGCCTAATTACCTTGACCTATTGCAGGCAATAGCAACTTCATAAGTTACAGTGCTAATATTATGGGATGTGATAAAGTCATTGAGGTCACCAGCATGGAAACAGGCCCTTCGGTCTAACCCACCCATGCTGCCCAGTTTTCACAATTAACCTAGTCCCATTTATGTTTGGTCCATGTCCCTCCATACCTAGCCGCTTCACGTACCTGTCTAAATGTTCCTTAAATGATGAAATCGTACTCGCTTCCAGCACTACCTCTGACAGCCCGTTCCACACACTTACCACCCTGTGTGAACCAGTGCTCATCTGGTCCGTTTTGTATCTCTCCCCTCTCACCTTAAACCCATGCCATCTAGTTTTAGACTCCCTTAACATAGGGAAAAGCTATTAGAAGAAAGAGCAATACAGTACCAGAACAGGCCCTTTGGTACTCATTTTGACTAAAACTGTCTTCAGTTACACGATCTCTATTCCTCTGTTTTCCTATTCACGCTTCCAGGTGATTCTTGAATGCTGCGATTGTGTCTGCTTCCACCCCCTCCTCTGGCAGCACGATTGTGTCTGCTTCCACCCCCTCCTCTGGCAGCACATTCCAGGCACTCCCCACCCTTTGTGAGAAAAACCTCCCTCACACTTCTCTTTTAAACTTCCTGCCCTGCACCTTGACCGTTACCCCCTAGTAATTCACCCCTCCATCCTGAAGTGTCGTGTGGTGACCAGAATTGTACACAATTTCTAAGCATGGCCTACTTGGAAATTGTGTACAATTCTAAAGTTAGGCCATAAGACCATAAGACATAGGAGCAGAAATTAGGCCATTCGGCCCATTGAGTCTGCTCCACCGTGAATCATGGCTGACAAATTTCTCAACCCCATTTGTCCGCTTTCTCCCTTGATACTCAAGAATCTATCTATCTATCTATCTATCTATCTATCTATCTCAGTCTTTACTATAATCAATGACTTGGTTTCCACAGCCTTCTGTGGCAGTGAATTCCATAGATTCACCACTCTCTGGCTGAAGAAGTTCCTCCTTATCTCCATTCTATATCCTGCTGTATCCTCTGACAATTCTCCTCACTACCTGACCATCAATCTGTGTGACATCTGTAAACTTACTAATTAGACCAGCTACATTTTCCTCCAAATCATTTCTGTTGACTACTAGCAGCAGAGGCCCCAGCACTGATCCTTGTGGAACACCACCAGTCACAACCCTCCAATGTGATAAGAATCCTTCCACCACTACCCTCTGTCTCCTATGTTTAAGCCATCTTACTTCACGATCCCTTTATTAATATGTGGTAGTCAGAAGGAGTTGGATCATTACAAATAATGAGAGATACTTGGCAGTGGGAAGGGAAGGAAGGGATTCTGAATTAGACAATTCTGGGCCATCCTCCATCTTCAAAAGAACTATAGTGCAGAGACTCAATGCATATTGGAGAAAATGTTGATGGTTGTTGAAGTGATTATCATATAAATAATAACACAGTCAGTCACAATACATCATTTAACTTATTATCTTCATGTGAAGGAACTGTGCATCATTAAGGCCAGTGTTATATTACTTCAAACAAATAGAAAAATGTTTCCTCGTCAAATCTGACACAGAAGATTAGACTTGAGAAGTTTAAAGTCTGATAAACAGGGTGCTTGTACATTCATAATGTGCATGAATATCACGTTGTAGAAAAGCTAATATAAAATTTGAGATAAATAGAATCTCTTTACTAAATTGGGTAATGATTCTTTACAATAAAATTCCAGTTTATGGAGTAAAATTTCTCAGATTCTTACTGCAGTAAAAGCTGAGCAGACACTATCGCCCAATTATAAACACCTTATTTGGTTCAACATTAAAGGAGCACCTTTATAGTCCCTGATACACATAAGATGGCAGTAAGGGCAGATTCCAACAGGAGATGCTGCAGCACAGGGGGATGCTTCACAAATTGCACTTAAGGATGTTTTAGTGAAATGTGTAGTGCCTGGGAATGTTTCATGTTTTGCTAATTGGTGAGTACTATTGTGCAGATTGCATTTAAAAAAACAGTTGCTTGGAGACATTTTGGGATGTTAGGGTTTGACTTGTGAGGAATGAATTAAATCAACGGCAATAGACACGTGGTGGGGAGACTCCATCAGTTCCCCAAAATGATTTACAATCAGGAATTGGGAATTTGTTCTGTAAAGAAGGGAAGAGGTACAAATGAATGGAACCACCATCTGCCCAGCCCCATCCTTCCCAACACCTGATGTAATATTTGGGGTCTGGTAGATCAGGATCAATCTCAACTGAAGATGAGCTGGAAAGAGTATTAAACAGCCTCAACTAGAGCCCAAAGTCAACCCATGTCACAATGAAAAGAGAAAGACTCGCATTTCTATTAAGTAAAAAGAAGCAGCTTAACAACAGAGGTACAGCCTCACCTATATACCATGGAACTGAGGAGTATTATAGTGTGGGATTAGAATTGTTACCGTTTGAGGAGGTTAGTGAGAGATTAGGAGTGTGTTACAGTGTAAGTGAATGAGGCTGGCTCACATTGTGGTTATGTCAGTGGTAAAAGGCACTCTGTTGTGCTTGCTCAGGGAACATTCTGGAGGCTGTGCCGAGGACAGTTGTGTGTTATTTGTACCTGGAGGAGTAATATTCTTCTTCCAGCTCATACAGATCGACTGCAATCTCGTCTCTCAGGGTAATCAATTTCTTGTCACATTCTTCCTGCAGATTTCGTAGTTGTTGCTTCCGCTGATTAATGGCTTCATTCACCGAGGGAAAGTCATTCAGGATCAAGAACTGTTTCAGGTCTGACACCAGCTTCATCAAAGACTCACCAGCACGCACCTAACACCAGGGCAGCAGATACACATGAGGCAAAATCATGGACTGTGCCATGAGAGAAGGTGTGATAAAGAATACTACACAAAATAAACAGCATTTAATGTACAGAGTAACATATTACCACAAACATGATGGGAACCTGGAGGGAATGGAGTGCCACAGGGATCAGAGCTGGGCCCACACTGCTTATGCAATGTTTTATAGCAATAACTTGGGTGAGGGTGATCATCAGTGTGGAGTTACCTCCAGGTGCTCCGGTTTCCTCCCACAGTCCAAAGCTGTGCAGGTTAGGGTGGATTGGCCATGCTGAATTGCTCTATAGTGTCCAGGCACGTTCAGGCTAGGTGGATTAGCCAGGGGAAATGCAGGGTTACAGGAATAGATAAGGTGGGGGCTGGGTGGGATGCTCTTTGGAGGGTCGGTGTGAACTCGATGGGCCAAATGGCTTCTTTCTACACTAGGGATTCTATGAATATGACAGCTATGTTTGCTGATGTTACCAAAGTAGGCAGGAAAGAAAATTGTAAAGAGGTCATAGAGTCTGCAAAGGGATATAAATACATTCAGAGAATGGGCAAAATTTTATAAGAATTTGGAAAATGCAAATATCTGCTTTATTTGACAGCATAGAAAGCAGTTACCATTTAAATGGAGAGAGATTGTGGAACTCTGGAACATTAATCAAACACAGTCGTTATGCAGGTACAGAAAGTGATTAGGAAGGCAAATGGAATATTGAGGTTTATTTCAGGACAAGTGAAATATAAATATTGGGATGTTTATTGCAGCTTACAGATACAAATCTGGAGTCCTGTGTATTGTTGTGGTCTCTATTTGAAAGGAAAACTGCATTAGAAGATCAGAGAAGATTCACTCCACTCATTACAGAACTAACACAGTTATCTTTTCATAACTTCTGGTTATTTACACACAGTCACCAAGCAACAATACTCACCAGACATTCACTTACCTGCTTCCCTTTGGTGTCACACCTCTGTTTTCTCTTCAAATATCATCTTGGAGTCCGAGATGCAGAGGCTCCTGTATCTCCTCAATCAATTCCAGCCACACCAAACTGTTGGTAATACCGAGACCCCCACCAGAGTCTGTGCCAATTGGGACCCATACCCCAGTCACAGTGTGTGCATATTGAATGCGCATGTATGCATGTATGAACGAGTGAATGAATCAACAAGCGAATGAATGGGTTATCTGTAATCCAATCAGAGTCTGTGCGTGTGGAATCCCGGCCCCGGCCAGAGTCTGTGCGTGTGGAGTCCCTGCCCCAGCCAGAGTCTGTGCGTGTGGAGTCCCTGCCCCAGCCAGAGTCTGTGCGTGTGGAATCCCTGCCCCGGCCAGAGTCTGTGCGTGTGGAATCCCTACCCCGGCCAGAGTCTGTGCGTGTGGAATCCCTATCCCGGCCAGAGTCTGTGCGTGTGGAATCCCTATCCCGGCCAGAGTCTGTGCGTGTGGAGTCCCTGCCCCAGCCAGAGTCTGTGCGTGTGGAATCCCTGCCCCAGCCAGAGTCTGTGCGTGTGGAATCCCTGCCCCAGCCAGAGTCTGTGCGTGTGGAATCCCTGCCCCAGCCAGAGTCTGTGCGTGTGGAATCCCTGCCCCAGCCAGAGTCTGTGCGTGTGGAATCCCTATCCCAGCCAGAGTCTGTGCTTGTGGAATCCCTATCCCAGCCAGAGTCTGTGCGTGTGGAATCCCTGCCCCAGCCAGAGTCTGTGCGTGTGGAGTCCCTGCCCCAGCCAGAGTCTGTGCGTGTGGAATCCCTATCCCGGCCAGAGTCTGTGCGTGTGGAATCCCTATCCCGGCCAGAGTCTGTGCGTGTGGAGTCCCTGCCCCGGCCAGAGTCTGTGCGTGTGGAGTCCCTGCCCCAGCCAGAGTCTGTGCGTGTGGAGTCCCTGCCCCAGCCAGAGTCTGTGCGTGTGGAGTCCCTGCCCCAGCCAGAGTCTGTGCGTGTGGAGTCCCTGCCCCAGCCAGAGTCTGTGCGTGTGGAGTCCCTGCCCCAGCCAGAGTCTGTGCGTGTGGAGTCCCTGCCCCAGCCAGAGTCTGTGCGTGTGGAGTCCCTGCCCCAGCCAGAGTCTGTGCGTGTGGAATCCCTGCCCCAGCCAGAGTCTGTGCGTGTGGAATCCCGGCCCCAGCCAGAGTCTGTGCGTGTGGAGTCCCTGCCCCAGCCAGAGTCTGTGCGTGTGGAGTCCCTGCCCCAGCCAGAGTCTGTGCGTGTGGAGTCCCTGCCCCAGCCAGAGTCTGTGCGTGTGGAGTCCCTGCCCCAGCCAGAGTCTGTGCGTGTGGAGTCCCTGCCCCAGCCAGAGTCTGTGCGTGTGGAGTCCCTGCCCCAGCCAGAGTCTGTGCGTGTGGAGTCCCTGCCCCAGCCAGAGTCTGTGCGTGTGGAGTCCCTGCCCCAGCCAGAGTCTGTGCGTGTGGAGTCCCTGCCCCAGCCAGAGTCTGTGCGTGTGGAGTCCCTGCCCCAGCCAGAGTCTGTGCGTGTGGAATCCCTGCCCTAGCCAGAGTCTGTGCGTGTGGAGTCCCTGCCCTAGCCAGAGTCTGTGCGTGTGGAGTCCCTGCCCCAGCCAGAGTCTGTGCGTGTGGAATCCCTGCCCCGGCCAGAGTCTGTGCGTGTGGAGTCCCTACCCCAGCCAGAGTCTGTGCGTGTGGAATCCCTACCCTAGCCAGAGTCTGTGCATGTGGAATGCAAACTCCAGGGATAGTCAGTATGTGAGTGAGACCTGTACCCCAGCCAGAGTTTACATGTATGAAACAGAACACACCAAGGTAGTTTGATTAAAAAAAGTCACACAGAGACTGAACAGCATGCATTTGATCCATGCAATACTTACAATGTTTGCTGCTCTCACATGCATCTCATAGTGATCTTGTTCACACTGTGTCGCCCGGGATACCTGCGTCTCATCTTCAACCTGTGATTGAAGGTTCAGCTTACGGTGAACACTTATCACAGTGTCTTAGGAACATTATATTAAGCCTCTGACCATTGCTTTAACACACAGTTCCAAGCTGGCTGCTGGACTCCCAGTTTGATCATTGTGTGGATCATGGTACTAAGGGGAGTAAGTACAGCAATAGCAGGAGGCCATTCATCTCTTAAAAATCTGATACCCTATTCAATCAGATGAGGAGTGATTCGCATCTCAAACAGAGCAAGGGACTAATAAACTGCACAGGAATCCAGGGTTTAACGTGTCAAGGCTTCAATTCCTGATTGTCACAAGAACAGGAGAAATTAAAATGATAAAACATTTGAATATTTGCTGTGGTCCCAATAATTTGAGACCTGTGTGTGTAAGACTTAAAACATTGTTCTATCCAAAGCTCAGGACTCACTCAGAGAAATACTTTTCTCTGGGAAAGGATGGAACGCACAGGTTGAAATGTTTAAGCTAATCAATGTGGAGGTTTGAGATATTAGAGCTAAATGGCTGCAGGGGATCTGGATTGGGAACTAAATATCCAAGGGATATACACCTTATCAAAAAGGCAGGCAGGTTGGCAGATGGGATAGGGTTGCCTTACCAGTAAGAAAGTAAATTAAATCAATAGCAAGAAATGACAATAGGGTCAGATGATGTACAATCTGTGTGGGTAGAATTAAGGAACCGCGAAGGTAAAGGGAGCCCATAATGGGAGTTTGTACAGGCCTCCAAACTGTAGTTAGGATGTGGGACAAAAGATACACCAGGAGATAGAAAAGGTGTACAAGAAAGGCAAGGTTAGAGTGATCATGGGGGATTTCAATATGCTGGTGGACTGGGAAAATCAGGTTGGACGGGATTGGAGGCAGGTTTGGTGGGTGGGGGGGGCAGGGTGCGAGTGGGTAGGTTTGAGGGGTGGGCAGGGTTGAGCAGACTGGGGGGTGGGGGAGGAGTCTTGCATGCAGTGCTGCTGCTGCCTAGTCTCCTGAACAGGGAGGAGACTTCACAGATCAGAGAAAATCAATTAACCAAATAATCAATTATCTGAACGAAATCGTGCCTGCCCATCTCGTTCGGATAGTTGAGGTTCCTCTGTAAAGCGGCGAAGGGCAATGGAAGCCGGGGGATTGGGAGGCAAACACAGACCAACCGAGGACAACTAAAACAGAAAAAAAGGAGGGAGAAGATTAAATATGAGGGCAAGCTAAGAAAAAAGATTGCAAGAGTTCCTTTAGGCATATAAAGGGTACAAGAGAGGCAAACGTTGCCAGTCAGCTGCTGAAAAATGTCACTGTAGGAGTAGTAACGGGGAACAAGAAATGGGGGAGGAACTGAACCAATACTTTGTGTCAGTCTTCATGGGGGAAAACAGGAGTAATATCCCAAACATTCAAGAGAGTTGGAGGGCAGAGGTGAGTACGGTTGCCTTCATCAAGGAGAAGGTGCTTGAGAAACGGAAATGTCTGAAAGTGGATAAATCACCTGGACCAGATGGACTACACTCCAGAGTTCTGAAGGAGATAGCTGAAGAGATAGTGAAGGCTTTAGTAGCGACCTTTCAAGAATCACTGGAGTTAGGGAGGGTTCCAGAAGACTGGAAAATTGCTAATGTAGTCCCCCTGTTTAAGAAGGGAGTGAGGCAAAAGACAGGAAATTATAGACCGATTATCCTGACCATGGTCATTGGTAAGAGTTTGGAGTTCATTGTGAAGAATGAGATTTCTGAATATTTGAAAGTACATGGTAAAATCAGCCAAGTCAGCATGGTTTCATCAAGGGGAGATCATGCCTGACAGGTCTGTAGGAATTCTTTGAGGAGGTAATGAGTAGGTTAGGCCAAGGAGAGCCCACGGATGTTATCTACTTGGACTTCTCGAAGGTCTTTGACAAGGTGCTGCACAGGAAGTGGCTGAGTAACTTAAGAGCCCATGGTGTTAGGGGCAAGGTGCTAGCATGGATAGAGGTCTGGCAGAATGCGGTGAGTGGGATAAAAGGGTCCTTTTCAGGAAGGCAGCCGCTGACAAGTGGTGTTCCTCAAGGGTCAGCATTGGGACCGCAACTTTTCACTTTATACATTATTGATCTAGATGAAGGAAATGAGGCATTCTGGCTCAGGTTGCAGATGATACAAAGATAGGTGGAAGGAGGCAGGAGGCTGCAGAAGGTTTTAGACAGGTTAGGAGAGCGGGTAAAGAAGTGGCAGGTGGAATACAACGTGGGCAAAGTGTAAGGTCATGCACTTTGGCAGGAAGAATAGGGGCACAGACTATTTTCTAATGGGGAGAAAATTCAGAAATCTGAAGTGCATAGGGTCTTGGGAGTCTTAGTTCAGGATTCTCTGAAGGTTAACTTGCAGGTTGGTTAGGAAGGTAAATGCAAGGTTGGCCTCTATTTTGAGACAACTGAAATATAAAAGCAGGGATGTACTTCTGAGGCTTTATAAAGTTCAGATCAGACCACATTTAGAGCATTGTGGCAATTTTGGGCTCCGTATCTCAGGAAGGATGTACTGGCCCTGGAGCGGGGCCACAGGAATAAAAGGCTTAGCCATGAGGAATATTTGAGGACTCTGGGTTTATATTTGATGGGTTTAGAAGGATCGGGGGGATCCAATTTAATCTTACAGAATACTGAAAGGCCTGGATAGAGTGGACATTGGGAATATGTTTCCATTAGCAGGAGCGACTAGGACCCAAGGGCACAAGCTTGGTGTAAAAGGGAAGACCTTTTAGAACAGAAATGAGGAAAAACTTCTTCAGCCAGAGAGTAGGGAATCTATTGAGTTCACTGCCACAGAAGGCTGTGGGGGTCAGGTCATTGAGTATATTTAAGACAGAGATAGATAGGTTCTTGATTGTTAAGGGGATCAAAGATTACAGGGAGATGGTGGAAGAATGTAGTTAAGAAACTTATCAGTCATGATTAAATGGTGGAGTGGACTCAATGGGTCAAATCCTCTAATTTCTCCTCCTATGTCCTATGGTCTATTATCCCGTGGAAAGACAAGGTTAGAAGTGAGCCTGTTTTAAGGGTTTGGAATGACAGAAGTTTACAATGGGGCTAAATGTTCAGAGGTTGGTCTGAAAGGTCAGGGAAACAGGAAGGGTAAGCAAATTTTTAAAATTATCACAAAATTAGTTTTATAGACTGGCTCAGACTATCAGACTGGCACTATGTCAAATGCTCAGAGCCAATGCAGACACAATAGGCTGAGTGACCTCTCCCTGCATCAGAACAATTCTGTGATGCTGTGTTCAACTCTCAGTCACAACTGTTGTTGAAGCAAATCTCTGCATTCACTTCAAAGGAAATTGCAGAAAAAGAAACATTAAAAAAAAACGTGTAGAGGGAGTGGTGGGAAAGTTGGGGATGAGCTAATGGGCTGAATGGCCTGCTTCTGTACTAGATATTCTATACTTAGAATGTCACTGAAATACAAAGACTGTTGATTTAGTACTTAACACTACTCGGCATGAGAAATTTGATCTTCTCAAGGTAAACTGTAGGAAATTAAGAACATTTGCTCAGACCAGTGCTGCAAGCCTGGCTGGCCTGTCTTGATGCTACTTACCCGAGCACTTTTAACAATTTCTGTGAAGTTATCCAGAATAGATTTGATGTCATCTTTCAGTCTCTTGTTGTAGGACTGGAGCAGAAGCTCTTTACTCTGAGGTAGTGTTCGTTGCTGTGACATCCTGCATTGATATATAAACATTCACAAAGCAATGTTATCACAATTTGCTCAAAATCTTCTGTCGTCATTTGAAACATGCCCTCAGTGCAGGCGCACAAATGTAGGCCGCCTGCTCGTACCGGAACTAAACTGCCAAGGTTCAAGGCCTGGATCTCAGGTGCTGACAAGGAGAACGTTAAGAACACATGACTAACAGAAAGCTGCTTAGCTCTTCAAGCTTACTCTTTCATGCATCAAACCCCATATCCTTCCTGGACATCCCATAACCTTCGACTTGCTTTGTAGATCAAAAATCACTAAGACAAAGCTTCAGGTGAAATCGCTGACCACTGATTGATGGGGAAATAATCAATGTTTCCTCTAAAGTGTGTGGCCAAGCAGACACTGCTAGGATCCATACATTGGTAGAGAAATTAGAGGGAATGTAGGAGAGAACTTGAATACTAAATGATCCTCGGAAGAAAGGTTCTCACCTCTATCTTAAATGAGGGGTCATTCATTTTGAATCGTACCCCTTTGTTGTAAATTCCCTGATGAAGGCAAACATACTCTCAGCATCCACTTCGTCAAGTCACTTTACCATGTTATTTCTGAAGGATTGAAGGGGTCACCAAACTTGAAACATTAACCCTGTTTTCTCTCCATGGATGCTGCCAAACCTGCTCAGTTTCTGTAATAACTGCTGTTTTTGTTTACATAACTTCACTATTGTAACGAACCCACTTGTAAATCTTCACCGACACAAAGACACAGTAAAGTTGCCATAATCCCAGAGGACCATACGGTTGCTCTCTCATTAGAAAGAGTGAAACACGGTGAGTTTAACATGAGGGTCACCACACCTCAGTGGGGGAATGAGTTTGAGAAGGACAGTCTTTCATTGTAATCCCAGCCAATGCAGGAATTGAACCTCTGCATCGCAAACCAGCCATTCAGCCAAGCGAGTTGCAGACAGAAAAAAGACTTGGTATCAGGGGTACAAGGAAATCTGGGAAGGTAGCTCAATGATCGCTGTTTACAGGCCAAATAAACTGATGCTTCTTGCCAGGATTCGCTGTTGACCCATAAATCCTGCTCTAAACATTTTCAACTTTCTAGCAGGAGGCACTGAGCAACTCAATCATAATTTGCAAAGCCTCTTAGCTGCTGGTTAAAGGCAACAGCCAATCACATAGCTGTTGGTAGGCAGGAGGCTTTGTCATTGACAAGTGGCCATCTCACCATTGACCAGCAACTTGGTGCTGGCAGAATCTCACTGTGTTCACACCCCCTGATGCCAGCCCATCTGTAGTACTTCCATTTTTGAATGAACACAGCAGTATCATCAGAGTTTACAATGAGGAGGAGGAGTAAATTACTCGAGATGCTGACAAAGAGTTATTTAGACTGGAAATGTTAGCTTGTTTTCTCTCCATGGATGCAGTCGGACCCGCGATGATCTCCAGCATTTGTTATTTCCTGTACAACGAGGAGTGCTGGGATCTGCCACCAAACATTGCAGCAATGTCATCAACAATCAGTGGAGTTTAAAAACAGACTGTTTCTCATTTCATTCCACATCAAAAGTACAAAAAATAAAAATGTTAGTCTCTAAATATCCTGACAGTAGGGACTGATGAAGGGCTCTGGCCCGAAACGTCGAATTTCCTGTTCCTTGGATGCTGCCTGACCTGCTGCGCTTTTCCAGCAACACATTTTCAGCTCTGATCTCCAGCATCTACAGACCTCACTTTTTACTGTGATTTACAGTCAACAGCATATTCTCAGCACTGAGGGAGTGCCGCACTGTCGGAGGGTCAGTGCTGAGGGAGCGCCGCACTGTCGGAGGGTCAGTGCTGAGGGAGTGCCTCACTGTCGGAGGGTCAGTGCTGAGGGAGCGCCGCACTGTCGGAGGGTCAGTGCTGAGGGAGCGCCGCACTGTCGGAGGGTCAGTGCTGAGGGAGCGCCGCACTGTCGGAGGGTCAGTGCTGAGGGAGCGCCGCACTGTCGGAGGGTCAGTGCTGAGGGAGCGCCGCACTGTCGGAGGGTCAGTGCTGAGGGAGCGCCGCACTGTCGGAGGGTCAGTGCTGAGGGAGCGCCGCACTGTCGGAGGGTCAGTGCTGAGGGAGCGCCGCACTGTCGGAGGGTCAGTGCTGAGGGAGTGGGCACTGTCGGAGGGTCAGTGCTGAGGGAGTGGGCACTGTCGGAGGGTCAGTGCTGAGGGAGCGCCGCACTGTCGGAGGGTCAGTGCTGAGGGAGTGGGCACTGTCGGAGGGTCAGTGCTGAGGGAGTGCTGCACTGTCGGAGGGTCAGTGCTGAGGGAGTGCCGCACTGTCGGAGGGTCGGCGCTGAGGGAGTGGGCACTGTCGGAGGGTCAGTGCTGAGGGAGTGGGCACTGTCGGAGGGTCAGTGCTGAGGGAGCGCCGCACTGTCGGAGGGTCAGTGCTGAGGGAGCGCCGCACTGTCGGAGGGTCAGTGCTGAGGGAGTGCCGCACTGTCGGAGACCCCGCAATGTTTGTAAGGAGCGGTTTTGTTTGATTATTATTATTCTCACCTCAGGCGCTAAACAAATGAAGAATCCGAATCAACTCAAGTCCATCACAGGCCGCGGTTCGACCGACACCGGAAGTTCGCCTCCCGATGCCGCTGATTGGTCGTCAGGCCGTTCACGTGGGATAATCTGGATAATTGGTGTGGCCCAGTCGGATATCAATCATACCCATCTAACCAATAGGGCATGTGTTTTCAGCCACGTGACCGTCCTCTGCCATCTTGGTGAGGGCAATGTCACCAGCAGTGAGGTCACATTGAGCTGGGAGGTACATGTGACTGTGACACAAAGGCAGAGGCAATTCATTGTTAAATATCTGTTATTGTGGTTCTCTGTTCAGGACCAACAGAGCTGGTAACCCCAACAACTGATCAATACTTTCCTCATCTACATGTTCAGAGGTGGCACGTTGGCTCAATGGTCAGCACTACTGTGACACATGGGTTCGATTCCACCCTCAGGTGACTGTGTGGAGTTTGCACACTCTCCCTGTGTCTGTGTGGGTTTCCTCCGGGTGGTCCGGTTTCCTCACACAGTGCAAAGCTGTGCAGATCGCGTGAACTGGCCAGCTAAATTGCCCATCGTGTGAGGTGCATTAGTCAGAGAATGGGTCTGGATGGGTTAGTCTTCAGAGGGTTGGTGTGGTCTGGTTGGGCCGAAGGGCCTGTTTCCACACTGTAGAGGAATCTAATAACTGGACTCAAGCCTGTCCCTCCTACCTCAGAGGCAACTGCACTACCGCTGCCCCACAAGAAGCCTTCACAACTACTTGCTGTTGAAAGTCTCCAAATCTCTTATAGTTCGAGTAAATAACTTGCATCAAAAGGCCATCAAATTTAAAACCACCAAAATAAGAAATTACAGAACCACAGTGGGTTGCACTGCCATTGCCGCATAGACAGAGGCCATTTCACTCATCAGGTTCACGTACGGCAAATCAGCCAATACCTTTTTTCCCTGCTGGAATCTGTTCCATATTTATTCACTTGGAAACCCCAATGATTTCCTTTTCAAATCACTGGCAATCTCTGCTCCCAACTCATGGATAGCAGATTCCTGGCCTTCAGGAGCTCAGTACTCCTAGACGAGTGATCAGAAATGGGCTGAGTGGCAACTTAGCTGTGACTTTTTTAAAGGTTATGAATGAGTCAAGATCCATCAGAAGGCATTAAGTGTTACATGGAACAAAAAAAGACTACAAGTATCGATTCAAGTGCCCTTTAGAAACTTGAATGTTCCAAAGTTGGTCAGACCCTACTGGAGTGTTGGTACATTTTGCTGGGCAGGGGATTAGGATGGATTCCACTACTTTGGCCAGTGCAGACATTACATCCTACACTCCCATAAGCCATTCTTCTTGGGAAAAAAAGGGTCTAAAAGTGGTAGTAGAGACATAAAGGAACGTGAGGGTACAGGTC
This sequence comes from Hemiscyllium ocellatum, assembly GCF_020745735.1. Taxonomy (NCBI): domain Eukaryota; kingdom Metazoa; phylum Chordata; class Chondrichthyes; order Orectolobiformes; family Hemiscylliidae; genus Hemiscyllium; species Hemiscyllium ocellatum. The sequence goes on from NC_083421.1 coordinate 64,568,276, forward strand.
CACAAATCATCAGTCTTTTGATAGTAAGCAACATGACTACTGGTTAAAAAAATATATTTTGTCAAAGCCTTTCATCATGGATGGCAGGTAGATTCTGATTGAGTGGAAGCACATCCATTGAGAGTGCACGAATTAAGGGTGATTGTTAATTGCCAGGCTTGGTTTAAACTTTTAACCAAGCAGGTTGACTTTTGATTGCCCTGAGAAAGTAACCAGAGAATACTGGTCACTTACTTTGTTGACTTGAAACAGGCACAGTGTGTGCATGTTCTTTCCACCTGCTAAGAACAGGGTCTGTGTATTAATATATGCAGCTTCCTACAAGGTGTTCCACACTGTCAACCAGTTCTTTGCATACTTGGAATTGTTCAGCATATGTTGTGTAACTGTATAATCACATCAAAGCGTTGGACACTGCTGCACTTGGAAATCTCACACTTAGTGATTTAGTGATTTGAATTGTATTAAGAAAATATTCATGCAATTGCTTAATTCAAATGTAGACTGGAGAGCATTTAGCCCACACCTTACCAGAAATCAAGTAAATAATAACAAAAATCTGTATCTCATGCACTCATTTATTCTAATCACAGATAGTACAGTAACAGTGTTCAAATGTTGACTCAATCAGCCATGTGGTCAAATTCCTCTATGTTCTCACCCTTCTTTCTCTCTGTAAACACTTCACTCCAAGACATCTGTACACTAATTCTGTTCCTTGTTCTGTTCTCTTGCTGATTTTAATAATTTTTCCATAACTCTTCACTCATCTTTCTATCTGAAAAAAAAACCCATCAATGAAGTCTTTTGTTGCCTGTCCTAATATCTCCTGTGGACCAGCATTGACACTGTTCCTGTGAAGCACAGAGGGATGTTTCCTATATTGAAAGTGCTATATAGATAATGCAGGCTGTTGTTTCTGTTGAAAATGGCGTACCTTGGTCAGCGTCACAAATTCACAGCTGATCTGGAGTCAGATGTTACACGGCATTACCGGGTTTTACAATTGACAGTTTGTATGATATAATTTATTCAAATTATAAGAGGAGTTGCAGATGGCGTTAAATCTAGATAAATGCGAGGTGCTGCACTTGGGAAAGGCAAATCAGGACAGGACTTATACACTTAATGGTAAGGTCCTGGGCAGCGTTACTGAACACAGAGACCTTGGAGTGCAGGGTCATAGCTCCTTGAAAGTGGAATTGCAGGTAGATAGGATAGTGAAGAAAGCGTTTGGTATGCTTTCCTTTATTAGACAGTGCACTGAGGAAAGGAGTTAGGAGGTCATGTTGTGGCTGTACAGGATATTGGTTAAGTCACTTAAGCAGTTCTGGTCTCCCTACTATAGAAAGGATGTTGTGAAACTTGAAAGGGTTCAGAAAAGATTTACAAGGATGTTGCCAGGGTTGGAGGATTTGAGCTACAGGGAGAGGCTGAATAGGCTGGGGCTACTTTCCCTGGAGTGTTGGAGGCTAAACCTTACATAGGTTTATAAAATTATGAGGGGCGTGGATAGGGTAAATATACAAGGTGTTTTCTCCAGGGTAGCAGAGGCCAAAACTAGAGGCCAAAGGTTTAAGATGAGAAGGAAAAAATTTGAAAGCGACCTAGGGGCAACTCTTTCACACGGAGGGTGGTGTGTGTATGGAATGAGCTGCCAGAGGAAGTGGTGGAGGCTGGTACAGTTACAACATTGAAAAGGCATCTGGATGGGTATATGAATAGGAAGGGTTTGGAGGGATATGGGCCAAGTGCTGGCAAATGGGACTAGATTTATTTAGGATATCTGCTTGGCATTGATGAGTTGGATCGAATGGTCTGTTTCCATGCTGTGCGTCTCTATGACTCTATCCAGAATCTGATAGTGAGAATATGGAAACTATCTAAACCTCTGAGATTAAGAAAGAGGTTTTGAAGTTCCTTGCTTTTGAAACTGTTACTGGATTAAAGTATTGACCTCCACCAGGTCAACCCCATAATGGTTCAATTATTTCAAAAACCTGGCTGCCTGCTGAGGAATTTCCAACACTGCTGACTGGACAGACTGATTGCCCAATATCCTGCTGTTAACCGGCTTCTCAAACAGGCATCTGGAATTGTAAAATCCTTCGCAATACATTTGAAAACACATTTCCCTGGCTTGGCTGCAATAACTGAGATTTGCATAGACTGCAACGGCAGAAATCAACTTTAGTTATTGCAATTTATCTGTATGATTTTATCTCTTGGTGGGACTTGCTCCCTCTAAACCAAAGGAATATGGCCTGCTCACAGCAGGATCACAATGACTGTTCTCTGTCACTTAAATCTTTCTGATTGGATTAGGATTTCGGTTGATCTCCAGAGTCCACAGCTTTGTTAGAATGGTCCCCCTCAGGTTCCTCACAGTTGGTTCCATTTGTGGTAATTTCCAGTGAACCATCGAAAACCACACGTTGAACCTTCTCACCCTTTGCAGCCAATATTTCTTCGATATTCCTGATGACACCAATGAAAAGAATATTTTAAGTTAAGAAAACACTATAAACATTTTAAAAATAATTAGATCCACAAGCAAAGCCCAAGAGCAAGTGTCTCCTCTAGGTGAAGTGGGGTGAAAGTGTGTGGATTTATTGGGACAGGCAGACTTCAGAATCTGTTTTAAAGTGATATATTCTGTGCTTGCCTAAATTTAGTACTTTTTATCATGTACATCATTAGCCAGGCGGAGTTGTTTGGTGAAGTCAGGATGTTTCTCTGGGGTTCAGACTGGAGGAGCTGGGAGACAAGACTGACGCTGTGCAGGTGGGTGTAAACACAGCGTGACGTGTTACACATGAAATTTATATAATGAACAGTTGGTATGACTCTGGCTATTGTAGTGACTGCTGAGACCATTCTGTTCAGGCACGGTGGTTCATGCACGCACCGACCAATTGCTGATGCCATTCCAAAGTGCTCAGGGTGAAAAATTGCCAATTTTAATTTACACATAATAGACAAAGCATGATGATATAAAATGGCAGCTTCTGCTGAGTGAGTCAGCTGATGTCATCACTCAGGCACGGTATCGATCAGTGAGGCTGTAATAAATGCGGAGCTGGGAATTTATTCTGGAAATAGTTGACAGGAGGTCTTGGTTGTCACTAATCAGAAGGCCATATCTGAATATCCAAAAACATCCCACTCCCTCCAAACAGTATCTGCCAGAGCCCTGCTCAGTATTCCCTCCCATCTCCTTTTGAAAGTTTCTGTTGTATCAGCTTCTACTGTCCTCTCAGGTACCACATTCCAGGTCACAATTCACTATCTGCAAAAAATTCTCATCTCCTTCTGGTACTTTTGCAAATGATCAGAAAACATGTCCTCTAGTTACCACTGCATGCCCTCTAGTTACCACTGCATTTACCAGAAGGACACAGGTTAGCACAATTGCAGATGTAAGCTTTTGTTCCTTGAGATATCATACTGAGAGTCAGCCCAACCTTGGCAATGGTACATCTTCCCTGTCATCAGCTTCTCGTAGGAGAACGTCAGGACTGCAGATGCTGGAGATCAGAGTCAAGATTAGAGTGGTACTGGAAAAGCACAGCAGGTCAGGCAGCATCCGAGGACCAGGAGAATCGACATTTCGGGCATCAGCCCTGCATCAGGAATGAGGCTGGTGGGCCGGGAGACTGAGAGATAAATGGGAGGGGGCTGGGGTTGGGGGGTATGAGAAAGCGATAGGTAGATGATGGTGAGGGAAAAGGTGACAGGTCAGAGAGGGGGTGGAGCAGGTAGATGGGAAAGTTGAAAGACAAGTCAGGAGGATGGTGTTGAGTTGGGATTTGTGACTGAGATTGTGTGGGGAACGGGGAAATGAGGAAACTGTTGAAATCCACGTTAATCCCGTGTGGTTGCAGGGTCCCAAGGTGGAAGATGAGGCCTTCTTCCTCCAGGCATTGGGGGTAGGGGTTTGGGAATGGAGGAGGCCCAGGACCTACATGTTCTTGACAGAGTGGAGGGGACATTAAAGTGTTCAGCCATGGGGGCGGTGGGATTGGTTGATGCGGATGCCCCAGAGATGTTTTCTGAAATGATACACAAGTAGGCGTCCTGTCTCCCCGATGTAAAGGAGACCACATCGGGTGCAACAGGAACAGTAGCTGACATTGGTGGAGGTACAGGTAAATTTCTGTCAGATGTGGAAGGATCCTTTGGGGCTTTAGACAGAGGTGAGGGAAGTGGTGTGAGCGCAGGGTTTGCACGTCCTACAGTGGCGGGGAAGGTGCCAGGAGTGGGGGTTGGGCTGGTGGGGAGCTTGGAGCTGACAAAGGAGTCACGGAGGGAATGGTCTCTTCGGAATGCTGATAGGGGTGGGGATGGAAATATGTTTCTGGTAGTGGGGTCTGTTTGTAGGTGGCAGAAGTGGCGGAGGATGATGTGATGTATGTGGAGGTTGGTGGGGTGAAAGGTGAGGACTGAGGGTTTCTGTCCTTGTTGCATTGGGAGGGGTGGGGTTTAAGGGCAGTGATGTGGGAAATGGAGGAGATGAGCTGGAGGGCATTGTTGACCACGTGGGAGGGGAAATTGCGATCTTGGAAGAAGGATGCCACCTGGGATTTTCTAAGATGGAACTGGTCATCTTGAGAATAGATCCAGCGGAGGCGGAGGAGTTGGGAATAAGGGATGGCATTTTTATAGGAGGTAGGGTGGGAATCGATGGGCTTGTAGTCGATGTCTGTGGTTAGTCGGTCGCTGGAGCTGGAGAGGTCCAGGAAGGGGAGGGAGGTGTCCGAGATGGTCCAGGTGAATTTGAGGTCGGGGTGAAAGGTGTTGGTGAAGTAGATGAACTGTTCAACCTCCTCGTGGGAGCTCAGGTAGCGCCAACACAGTCACTGATGTAGCGGAGGAACAGGTGGGGGTTGATGCCGATGTAGCTGTGGAAAATGGACTGTTCCACATACCAGACAAAAGGCAGGCATAGCTGGGGTCCATGCGGGTGCCCATGGCTACCCCTTTGGTTTGGAGGAAGTGGGAGGATTGGAAGGAGAAGTTGTTGAGGGTGAGGACCAATTCAGCCAGGTGGATGAGGGTGTCAGTGGAAGGGTACTGGTTGGGATGGAGAGGGAGGAAGAAATGGAGGGCTTGGAGTCCTTCGTCGTGGCAGATTGATGTGGACAGGGACTAGATGTCCGTGATGAAGGTGAGGCGTTGGGAGCTGGGGAAACGAAAATCTTGGAGGAGGTGAAGGGCCTGGGTGGTGTCCTGAATGTAGGTAGGGAGTTCCTGGACTAAGGGGGACAAGATGGTGTCAAGATATGCAGAGATGATTTCAGTGGGACAGGAACTGGCTGAGACAATGGATCCACCAAGGAAGTCAGGTTTGTGAATTTTTTGTAGGATGTATAAACGGGCTGTGTGGAGTTCACAGACAATGAAATTGGAAGCTGTGGAAGGGAGATCCCCAGAAGTGATGAGGTTGTGGATGATCTGGGAGATGATGGTTTGGTGATGGGAGGTGAGGCCGTGGTCAGTAGGAGGAGGTGAGGCCGTGGTCAGTAGGAGGAGGTGAGGACGTGGTCAGTAGGAGGAGGTGAGGCCGTGGTCAGTAGGAGGAGGTAAGGACGTGGTCAGTAGGAGGAGGTAAGGACGTGGTCAGTAGGAGGAGGTGAGGACATGGTCAGTAGGAGGAGGTGAGGACATGGTCAGTAGGAGGAGGTGAGGACATGGTCAGTAGGAGGAGGTAAGGACGTGGTCAGTAGGAGGAGGTGAGGCCGTGGTCAGTAGGAGGAGGTGAGGACATGGTCAGTAGGAGGAGGTGAGGACATGGTCAGTAGGAGGAGGTGAGGACATGGTCAGTAGGAGGAGGTGAGGCCGTGGTCAGTAGGAGGAGGTGAGGCCGTGGTCAGTAGGAGGAGGTGAGGCCGTGGTCAGTAGGAGGAGGTGAGGACGTGGTCAGTAGGAGGAGGTGAGGACGTGGTCAGTAGGAGGAGGTGAGGACGTGGTCAGTAGGAGGAGGTGAGGACGTGGTCAGTAGGAGGAGGTGTCTGCGAGTTGGCACCTGGCTTCAGCGGTGTTGAGTTCGGTGCGCCATTGTAGCTCCTTATAGTCATTTGGGTTGCTGCTACTTCAAACACAAACTGCATTGATATAGCACTTTTACTGTGATAGAAATGTGCCAAAATACTTCACAGGAGCATTATTATACTGAGACAAATGAAGTAATGTTGGGATGGATGCCCATGTTTGGTCAAAGATACATTGTAAGGAAAGTCTTGGAGGATGAAAGAGAAGAAGAGGCAGAGAATTTTAAGGAAGGAATTCCTGAGCTTATAGACCTGTTAGATAAAGGCACAGTCACTAATACAGAGCAATTAAAAATGGTGATACTGAAGAGACCAGAATTAAAGTAGGTTACAGTGGTGCAGTAACTTGGGGATGATAGGTAGGAATCCAAAACAAGGAGTTTTAAAATCGAAGCATTGCTCGAGGTTACAGACTATAGAGCAAGGGATGCAGGAATGGTACACTGGCAATGCTGGGGTCGAGGGGTATCAGGCACTGTTGGTAACTTCACTTACCGGCCTGACAGTCACACAGCAAAACTGGGGTCATTGTTAAATACAAGATAATTAAGTATAATTAAACTAATTAAATTAAGCAAAGGCATGATAAATGAGCTTACTTTTTCCCATCAAGGTCAGAAAACCATCCCAGATTGTCTGCTATGATATGGTGATTGCTACACCCAGGGCACTTCACAATGACCACTCCATTGTGATAGGCCAGTTTGGAGATCCTCTTCATAGATCTTGCTTGGCACACCTGAAAGAAGATAAAATGCTTATTTGTACAGAAAGACAGGGTAGCAATTCGGCTCCTTATGTTGCTTTCTGTCTAGTTCTATCCATCCCTCCTACACATTTTCAATTTTAATTCTTCTTTCTGGTAGCTAGTCCTCCCTGTTTGCACAGAACACAGAGCTCCGGCAAACAACCACAAAGTTTGTCGAGGTCACACAGCTAAGCACACCCCCGTTCAGGATTTGACACAAACTGCTTAGAGGTTGGAGCAAAATGTTCTGCTCCATTTGCCTTGAAATCATACTTGGCTCTTTGTCATTGTCAACAGGTTTTGGGTGGGTGGAAAACGTCTGTTTTCTAAAACACGAGGCATCACAGCAGTGTGGGATATATTGGCTGAATCAGTATGTCATTTACAATTTGTTATTTTCCGAAAGAGAAAATGCTGGAAAATCTCAGCAGGTCTGCAGCATCTGTAAGGAGAGAAAGGGTCAGTTAGACTCGAAACGTCAGCTCTTTTCTCTCCTTACAGATGCTGCCAGATCTGCTGAGATTTTCCAGCATTTTCTCTTTCGGTTTCAGATTCCAGCATCCGCAGTAATTTGATTTTATCTATTGTTATTTTCCATGTTTACCTAAATAACTCAAAGAAACCATATTTGTACCTGCATATACAGCTAGATACTGCAGTGCCTGTTAAACTGAGTCAAGCTGAATGTATTATATCCACTATGTTCTCGACCCAAACCCTGGTTATTAAAATCAAACAATACTCAGAGAAACCCAGAAGCATGTTGTCAGTCACAACCAAGAAATGGTGTCAAAGACTCCCAAAAGGAAAAGGAAAAGCTGCTATAAGGAGGAAGCCATGGTGGCCACTTTGCAAACAGCAAGATCCTGCAAACAGCATGATAGATAACCAGATATTCCGCTTTTAATTGTGTTGCTTCATCAAAAAAAAATTGTCCCCAGGACAATGAGGACAAATCTCCCGCTGTTATGGGATTCTTTACATCGAATCAAGAAGACAGATTGGATATTCTGTCCACAAGATGGCACCTCCAAAGCGCCCAAGCCCTCAGCATTGACCCTTTGACAGTGCGGCGCTCCCTCAGCACTGACCCTCCGATAATGCAGCACTCCCTCAGCACTGACCCTCTGACAGTGCAGCACTCCCTCAGCACTGACCGTCCGACAGTGCCCACTCCCTCAGCGCTGACCCTCCGAGAGGGCGGCACCCTCTCAGCACTGACCCTCTAACGGTGCGGCGCTCCCTCAGCACTGACCCTCCGATAATGCAGCACTCCCTTAGCACTGACCCTCCAACAGTGCAGCACTCCCTCAACACTGACCCTCCAATAGGGCGGCACTCCCTCAGTATTGACCCTTTGACAGTGCGGCGCTCCCTCAGCACTGACCCTCCGACAGTGCAGCATTCCCTCAACACTGACCCTCCAATAGGGCGGCACTCCCTCAGCACTGACCCTCTGACAGTGCAGCACTCCCTCAGCACTGACCGTCCGACAGTGCCCACTCCCTCAGCGCTGACCCTCCGAGAGGGCGGCACTCCCTCAGCGCTGACCCTCCGACAGTGCGGCACTCCCTCAGCACTGACCCTCCGACAGTGCGGCACTCCCTCAGCACTGACCCTCCGACAGTGCGGCATTCCCTCAGCACTGACCCTCCGACAGTGCGGCACTCCCTCAGCACTGACCTCCAACAGTGCGGCGCTACCTCAGCGCTGACCCTCCGACAGTGCGGCACTCCCTCAGCACTGACCCTCCGACAATGCGGAACTCCCTCAGCACTGACTCTCCGACAATGCGGAACTCCCTCAGCACTAACCCTCCGACGGTGAGGCGCTCCCTCAGCACATATCCTCCGACAGTGTGGCAATCCCTCAGCACTGACCCTCCGACAGTGTGGCACCCCCTCAGCACTGACTCACCGACAATGCGACATTCCCTCTGCACTGAGCCTCCGATTGTGCCCATTCCCTCAGCACTGACCCTCCGACAGTGCGGCTCCTACAGCACTGACTTTCCGACAGTGTGGCACTCCCCCAGCACTGACCCTCCGACAGTGCGGCATTCCCTCAGCACTGACCCTCCGACAGTGCGGCACTCCCTCAGCACTGACCCTCCGACAATGCGGAACTCCCTCAGCACTGACCCTCCGACAGTGCCCACTCCCTCAGCACTGACCCTTTTGATATTTGCTTTCATCCTGTGAAGCTCATTCTGTTGGTCTCCAATGGAGCCCAGTACCATGTGTCTATTTCCCATCCCTGACTGAGTCAGCCATATTGGTGTGGGACTGGAGTCACATGTAATCCAGACCAAGGAGATTTCCCTCCCGAAAGGGGCATTAAATGAAGCTGCTGAGTTTTTATGTGAATTGCTGGTGGTGACTTGGTCACTGAGTTGAGTTTTTACAGAAATTAGTCCAGTTTTTTTTACAAATATAACTGAAGTATCCGCAGGAGCAGTGGATCCCTGACCAAGTGAGAGTGTCTCCTCTCCCCCTGGAGGGGTTGGGGGGCTCTGGGGGATGTGAGGGGATTAGTCCCGGGGCCTGAAGCAGCTCCTGGAGCCGGGGCCTCACCTTGCAGGTGTACACCAGCTGGTAGTGGCTGGCGGCGGCGGCCTGGGCAAGACCTGTCCCCGGAGCCCACCGCCGGCCACCGCCGCCCGGAGAAACGAGGAATCCGCGGCTTGGAGACCACCCGCGTCCCGAGGCCGCCCCCAGCAGCCGGGGGACCGCGGCCGCCGCTCTCCCGAAGCGGCTGAACGCCAGGCCCAGGCTCATGGCGCGCAACTAGGCCGCAGCTCGGTCACCATGGAAACCGCCACCCGCACTTCCGGGTGGATGACGTCATGCCTGGAGGTTTTGGCGGGTTTCCCACTGGGTTAGTCTCGATCCAATGGGCCGAACGGACTCTGTGTGTTTTGTTTCAGATTTGTGGTAGTTTAGGGTAAAGCGTCTTGTTGTTGAATGAAGACGGATCGGTTTGATGTACTTGAGATTCAAGATTAAAAATAATTCAGAAACCTGTGATCATTTCTAATGCACAGATCAGAGTAAATGTGGTATTTATCTTGCCCGGTGTGAACTAAAGGCCTGGTGTTGGTGTGGACTGGGTTGGTCGGACTGAACTTCTGAACTTCATATGTTGGTTTTCTAATTCTTTTTCAGTAACGATTTGTACTGAAGAATCTGTAGCTTGGTCCTTATACCTGGGATGGAGCCATAAGTATTGATAAATAAACTTATCACTGTACTCCTTTGTGACAATAAAACTAATTCTAATGGCATTGTCCTAATGTCTAAACCAGACACCAGTAAAGGAGGGGAGGCACCTGCTGGAGGTGTACCACAGTATGCCTCTGACAAGAAGGATGTATGAATCCATGAGGAAAGGTGTCATCACTCTCATCTACAGTTACAAGTTGGTGCACAATTTCACTCCTGAATGCAGACTATAAAACCCTGTTTAAGGTGATCACCAACCAGGTCAGTTCTGTTCTGGGATTGGTGATCCGCCAAGACTAAACCTGAGCTGTACCGGGCAGTACCATCTCTGAGAGCCTCGTGCTTCTCAGGGATATGATCACCTATGTGCTGGACAGGGGGGTGGATACCTGCCTCATCAGCCTGAACCAGGAGAAGGCCTTTGACAGGATATTGTACACCGACACGTGGGACGTACTCTCCAAAATGGGCTTTGCGGACGGAATCCACAATTGATCAAACTGCTTTACACCAACATCGGGTGCGAATCTGAAAGCTTCCCGATCAGATCCGGAGTCAGGCAGGGCTGCCCTCTCTCCCTCCTTGTTTATATGTTGTATAGAGATCTTTTCTGAGTCCATCAGGAAGGATGTGAGACGAGAGGGAGGATTATTCCAGGCAGCAGAGACCTGCAGGTTAAAGCCTCCCTGTATATGGATGATGTTGCTGTTTTCTGCTCAGTCGCTGAGAATGAACAGATTCTTGAGCATCTGTCACCAGTTCAAACTGGCCTCGGGAGCCAAGGTAAATCAAGGCAAAAGCGAGGCCATGTTCTTTGGGAATTAGGCCGACCGATCCATTATCCTCTTCACTGTCAGGATGGATCACCTGAAGGTGCTGGCACTATAGTTTGGAGGGGCCTCTGTCTAGTTCATGTGCAAAATCTTGGGAGGAGCACATCGCTAAGCTGAGGTAGAACACTGCTCCCTCTCCTGTTCCAGGTAAAAAGCTGGTCATCAGGTGTGAGGAACTCTCTGTTGTTGTATGTGGTGCAGAACTGGCCCATTCCCTGCAGTCACCCAATTTGTCCACCACTTTCACTTCATTTGATGGTTGAAGATGAACCGTGTCTGCAGGGTCACTATGTACAAAACTCAGACTAAGTGGGGAGCAATGTACCCAATACCACCTTCATCCTGATGACCACCTTTGTGTGTGCATGGATCCTCGGTACACAAACACGTAGTGTCACTATGTACTAAGGTTCTACCTGTCCCTGGTGTTGCAAAGGCCTGTCCTCGGTGCCACAGAACACCTCAAGGAGTTGGACCGTTCCATATCATCGTGCTTCAGGGAGAAATTTACAAAGAAAAACACCTTTGACCACAATCCATCAGGAAGTGGTCAACATGTGGCATCCCAAGACCCTTCAGGAAACAGAGAGGGTCGCATGGTTCAGGTCATTTGGCTGAATGCCTCATCACCAGAACTTTCCAACAAGCACCAAGACATCGCTTGGCTTGTGGTGAGAAGGGCACTGCCTGTAAGATCCTTCATGCACATCCAGTCTCTGTCTGCCCTCGAAGCAACTGCAGTGGATAGAGGTAGCTGAGAAAGTGATAGGAGGATGAAGGTGATGGAAAATGTGATAGGTCAGAGGGGGCAGTGATGGAGGCTTGGGACTGAGATAATGTGGGAGGGAGGGCAAACGCGGAAGCTGTTGAAATCCACATTAATCCAGTGTGGTTGCAAGGTCCCAAGGCAGAAATACGAGGAGTTTTTCTCCAGGTGTCAGGTGGTAACAGGTTGGCGGTGGCCCTGGCCCACATCCTCATTCCTGATGAAGGGCCTATGCCTGAAACACTGACCCTCCTGCTCCTCAGATGCTGCCTGACCTGCTGTGCATCTCCAGCAACACTCTCATCTAGACTCTGATCTCCAGCATCTCCTTGTTGAAGGGGCAGCACTCTGAAAAGTTGTGATTTAAAATAAACCTGTTGGACTATACCCTGGTGACCTGTGACCTGTGACCATGTCAGTCCCTCACTATCCACCCCCAAAGGGGGAATCTGGGATGGCCTGCCCCTTTAAGTGGAGATCTCGCGGCGCTTGGATGACGTCACGCGGGAGTTGGCGAGGTTAAAGGTGAATCCCAGCAGCACCCGCGCTCTTTTTCCGCCATGGTGAGTTCTCTCTCGGTGTTATCCCGCTTCAGGCCCTGAGCCGTAATCCACTGCCATCCGCCTCCATGTCCACCACCCCGGCTCCTCTCCGCCCCCACCGCCATCCTCTGTTACTCTTCCACCCTGGCGCGCTTCCATTTCTAACCGTGACGGCCCTGGGAGCGAGGATGCGGGAGTTGATGGTCCCCGGATTCATCTGTATCGCGGGGCGGAGGCTGTGACCCTTCACTGGGGCAGGGGGGTTGAGGGAAAGGGAAGGCCCCGATATGAAGCTTCCCATCCCGAAAGAGGGGGAGCATTGAGACAGCAACCTACTGCATTTGTTTGGCGCCTGTGCGTGTGGTGCCCTGGAGCCGAGGTTGTTGTTGTTTAATTTGGGAGTTTGTGTGGATGGCAGGGATTGGGAGGGGTTTACTGTTGGGGCTGAGTGTCCTCGGGTGGGCTGGCACCTGGAAATGGAGAATTAGGGCCGAATGTCCAGCCGGAGTCTCTCTGTAAACACTCCATTCTGTCCTTGCATCCTGTCAGTATCCATTGCGCTACACAAATGCAGTCCTTGTCAGCAGTGACCTGACTCAGAGCAGAAAACCCGACTTGGCTGTGACTGCGGTCGAACTCCAAATTGTTAACAAGGCTCAACCTGATAAATGTAGGAGCAGTGGTTCCCCCGAGCCAGGCGGGAGACCTGGGTCATGGGCTGTAGTCTCGGAATGTGCTGCAGGCTTTGTTAGTTTAGGACTGAGTGAAATTGGGAATTCTGTACCTCACTGGGCAGTCATTAAGTTCAGAAATCACTGGGTTCCTGGATATTAAAGACCTCAAAAGGTAGTGTGCAAACACAGCCAGGATCTCATTTCATAGTGAAGTGAGCTAAAGGGGCCTATTCCTGTTTTTTTTTCTGGTGGGAACTGATAGTCAGATGGTGTCCAGGCTAATTGACAGGGATTTAAATTCCACTTCTCCACTTGCTGGAGTTTAAATTAATGAAATCTAGATTTGAAAGCTAATCTCACTAACTGTAATTGAATTTGTCATGTGTACTGAGGCACATTGCGACCAATACAGACAGGTCAGAGTTAAAGAATAATAGGTAAACAGTGGCAAAAACACAAGTATGGGCAATTGTTAACAGTTTTGAGTCCATTCAGTATTCTAACAACAGTAGAGTACAAACTGTTTTGAATCCAGCTGGTGCATGTGAATTAACTCATGGTTACCTGGTTTGGTGTGTGGCTCCAGAGATGCAGTAAAGAGGTTAATTCATAACTTGGCTCCTATAAGTGAAAGAATCTGCCTGGTCTGGGGTGGGGTGAAGCCTGGGCTCCTGGTGGACCTGTGCTGTGACCTTGCTAACCTGTGATTTCTGCTATTTCAGCCGAAAGGAAAGAAAGCCAAGGGGAAGAAGGTGGCCCCACCCCCTTCTGTCGTTAGGAAACATGAAGTTAAAAAGGTCGTGAACCCTCTGTTTGAGAAGAGACCCAAAAATTTTGGAATTGGTGAGTTCAGGGATTGATTTGTGCATCTTCATCTTCCAGTGAAGGTGTGTGTGGAAGTTGCATCAGCTTGTTCATGGTGAGGTTGCTGCTGGGTTGGGTTTGTCCTGGGAAGTGGCCTTTCCTGTGGTCAGCCTTGAGTTTTGTTTAATAATCGTTGTGGTGGTGCTGTAATTTGGAGATGGGCTTTTTCCATTTTGTTCATAGTCTTAAGATTTTGTAAAGGGACACTGATGTAAGCTAACAGCAGTGAGACTGCAGATGTTTTAGATTACTTAGTGTGGAAACGGGCCCTTTGGCCCAACAAGTCCACACTGACCCTGCGAAGAGCAACCCACCCAGACCCATTCCCCTACATTTACCTCTTCACCTAACACCACGGGCAATTTTAGCATGGCCAATTCACCTAACCTGCACACTTTTGGACTGTGGGAGGAAACCCACGCAGACACGGGGAGAATGTGCAAACTCCACACACAGTTGCTCGAGGCAGGAATTGAACCCTGTCCTCTGGCGCTGAGAGGCAGCAGTGCTAACCACTCTGCCACCATACAGCCCAATGTTAATGGGTCAAACCAAAATTGCTGGACTGCCCTGTAGTTTGTTCAGTTGACAAGCATTGGGCTTGACAGTAAATATTACAGGGAATTCAAACTGTCCCATAATGTATGTGAAACACTCTGGGATCTTAGTAAAGTGTGGCATTTCCTCAAAGTGCATTTATATCTTTTTCCTGTAGGTCAGGATATCCAACCGAAGAGGGACCTGACGCGGTTTGTGAAATGGCCTCGGTATGTGCGACTTCAACGTCAAAGGGCCATTCTGTACAAGCGCCTGAAGGTGCCTCCAGCAATTAACCAGTTCACTCAAGCCCTCGACAGGCAGACTGGTGCGTCTCAGACAGGGAGCTGTGAATGGGATTTGGGGGGCATTGTTGAAGATCATCCTGGTTGGTCTGGATCTAGGGGTTCCCAGTGCAGCGAGCTTGGATTCACTCTGGGATGTGGAGTGATTAGAGCCCTGTTTATCCTGCCTGGCATGGAGCTGCATGAGGCATTTATGGGTTAGGGAGGGAAGGAGCTTGGGATTCTGGAGATTGCATATGATGTGAACAGAATATTTGCTATCTGACAATAACTGATGACATTGTCCACCAAGATCGCTGATGCACTCCAGATTCCTGACACTGGGACACATACGTTTGAGTTGCAGTCCAAAGTAACACTGCTGTTGTCTTTCCAGCTACCCAGCTCTTCAAGCTGGCCCATAAATACCGGCCGGAGACAAAGCTGGAGAAGAAGCAGCGGCTGTTGGCCAGAGCCCAGCACAAGGCAGCTGGGAAGGCAGACGCTCCAACAAAGAGGCCAGCAGTTCTCCGAGCAGGTGAGTGCATTTCAGATTGTCAGCTTGAGGATAAGTGGTCTGCCTAAGAGCAGTTTTGTTGGTGTTTGTGAACTGACTACCCTGTGCTCTGCCTCTGGATTCAAGGGGACAGGAACCTGCTGCTTCAGGCTGGCTTTTCTCCAGAGGCTGCCCAGCTGGTTATGTTCTGGTTACATCACTGACTCTGTCCCTCTTCTGCTGGCAGGTGTGAACACTGTCACCTCTCTGGTGGAGAGTAAGAAAGCTCAGCTGGTGATTGTCGCACACGATGTCGATCCCATTGAGGTAAGAATGCAAAGGTACCCAGCACGAGTGAACCATTCCAAACCCTGAGCCGAACCTGCAACACTCCAGAGGACTCATTGACTAAGAGCTGAGGCCACCTCTTCAGCAAGGGCTTTTGTGCTCTTTCTAAATATTTCAGGGGAAAGCCACTTACCCCACGGGCAGATGTCCTTGTCACTGACTGTCCACCTTGTCCTGTCCTCCAGCACAGGAAGATCCTACTTCTCACCTTTTATGAACTGATGCAAAGAATGGACCTTGTGGACCAAGCTTAGAGTCTGCTTTGACCTTGATCCAAGGTCTTGTTTGTTCCCTTGTTCTCCTACCTGACTACTTTTCTCCCCTGGCCTGGATGATGTTGCAATGATGTTCTTGAATTTCTTCACCTGAAGCTCAACATGTAGAGCAAAAAAACGAGCTTTTTAACCCTGAGCAACATTCAGTGCCACTGCTAGGACATGGTTCAAGATCATATTGTGGATTGGAACTTAAACCCCTGCAGTCCTTCCCCCCCCCCCCACCCTGCCCCAGTTACCAGGGTATGTTTACATGTGGCTCCTGGTTAATGTGACATTCCCCTGTTCCAATTTGCACTTCATGGTTACACACAGAAGGACAGCTCCTGTGAAGCAGCAAATCACCTGCCGTACTCCCTGTCCTTTCCCTGCAAATCTTTTGTTTTTCATGTGATTTTCCAATTTTTCCTGATTGAATGCATGTTTCTCATTCCATTACTGCTTTTGTTCCTTAAATCCATTCCCTCCTGATTCTTGGTCCTGTGACTGTAACCATTTCCATCTCCCTGTCTATGCCCCTTGTGTTTTAGAGAATCGTAGTCGAGCAGCATGGAGACAGGCTCTTGGTCCAACGTGTTCATGCTGACCCCAAGTTTCATAAACCTATCTAGTCCCATTTGCCTACTTTAGACCCCTATCCCTCCAACCATTTCCTATTCATGTACTTGCTCAGAAGTCTTTTTTAAATGTTGTAACTACTTGCATTCACCACTTCCTCTAACAGTCATTCTACACACAAACCACTCAGGTTTTTTTTAAAAAACGTTGCCCCTAGTTTTTTTTTAATCTTTGTTTTCACCTTAAAAATATGCTCCCTAGGTGAGAACTCTCCACCTCCATCCGATCCTCCCCAATTTCTACCTCCAGTTACTCACTCATTCTTGGAACCATTCTTGAAGCTTTTCTGCATCTTCTCCAATGTCTTAACATCTCCTAAAGTGATCTGCCCAGAACTGGATGCATTCTCCAACTGAAACTGAACCAATATTATATATAGTCTGAATGTAACCTCGTGCTCTGTATTAATAAAACCTGTGATGCAGAGGATTTATAAACCACTGACATCTGTCATGAGTAATGCACGTATATATTCAGATCCTCCTTACAAGTGTACTCCTTTATACCTCTATTCTTCCTACCAAACAAATCACTAAATACTTTGTAAATTTCATTAGCCATTTGGTAACTCACTCTCCTCCATACTGTCAGTATTGTCATCTACATAGTTGACAGTGCTTCTAAGTTTTATTCCATCTCCAAATTTTGGAACTCTGTACAGCAGGGTCACAGTCATTAACATGATAACTGAGGCGCTAACAGGCCTAGAATTCCACTGGCGACTGTACTGCAGTCTAAGAAAAAGCTGTTTGCCATTTACTATTTGTCCCTCACCCGTTGTTCCTGAAGATAGTCGCCAGCCTGTCTTGTATTGTTGATCAAATGCCTTTTGAATACTTGTCCTCAACTGCTCAGACCAAGGTTCCAGTCTAAAACCATCACCTCCCTATCTTACTACCTTCCTTTAAGAATGTTTCATTCCTCTCCTTGGTAATCGATCCTAAAAGTTTTTGGTTTGAAGCACTTTTATATGGTAGGCTGATGCTGCTATAAAAGTGCGCACTTTTCACTGACTTCCTGTTTGTCACACCCCTGTCCCTCAGCTGGTTGTGTTCCTGCCTGCTCTCTGCCGGAAGATGGGGGTTCCTTACTGCATTGTCAAAGGCAAAGCCAGACTTGGGCGTCTTGTGCATCGAAAAACTGCCACCTGTCTTGCCCTGGCTCAGATCAACCCGTGAGTATCCTGTTTGCAGTCTGTGGGGAGGGGAAGATCAGCCAAATAAAGCTGCCCTTTGTCCAGGCCGATGTGGTGGCAAGGGGAAGTTGGTGCATGTGGGTTGCACCAGTTTTATTCCAGCTGGTGATAATTCAGCATCTGGGTGGTAATACTGGGGTTATGGCTGCTCAATCCTTGTTACAGGCTGCAGCTCTGGGAATTTCCATTGAATTGAACTAAATCTGCAATGATGTCAAATGAATTTCTTCACCTGAATGATCATGTGGCATTTTGAGCTTTTTAACCCTGAGCAGTTGGTTCACCTGATGACCAGTTCCTGACCTGTCTTGTCAGTGCAGTGAGTAATCGGTTTGGTTTTGTTTGCAGTGAGGATAAGGGAGCAATGGCCAAACTGATCGAGGCTGTGCGGACAAACTACAACGAGCGGTTTGATGAGGTATGATCCTGTTCACTTGAGGCTGTAGTCCCATTTGTCAAAGCAAGACAACACTGATTGGGTTGGGTGAAACACCACTGTAGTTCATAACAGATTGGGAGGGAGGTGTTCCGAATGTGCAGGGAACGTGGATACTGATTTGGATTCCCTCCGTGTCCTTGCTGAAACACGTTACCACTCCAGTGTGAGGAGTAGGTGTCTGTCTCCCTGAACCCAGAGGATGGGGTCATTAAGGGATCTTTTTTCTGCAGGTGAGGTGGGAGGGAGTTGTCAGCTCTCTGTGAAGGAACTGCTGATTATAGAGGCACTGCAGGGTTGTTGATCAGACATTTTCCTTTTTTTTTCAGATCCGGCGTCACTGGGGGGGTGGTATTCTGGGCCCCAAATCTGTGGCTCGGATTGCCAAGCTGGAGAAGGCCAAGGCTAAAGAACTGGCAACCAAACTGGGCTAACTCGAGGCCTACTCAGCTCGTTGTGTATATAAGGAACAGTAAAACTGATTATTTAAAAAAAATTGCCTCATTAATCTTTTTACACAGTAGTAGGAATGTAAATGTCCTGGAGTGGCAGGTGACTGACTCCACCCAGTGGAGTGTTATCTCAGATACCCATTGATTCCAGTTTTGCTAAGGCTCCTTGATGCCAAGGGCTGTCACTCTCCCCTCACTCCTGGAATTCAGCTCTTGTCCAAGTCTGTGATGAAGTCAGCTGTGTTGCCCTGGGGGAAACCAAACTGTGTGTCACTGTGTAGGTTATTGCTACAGTAGACTAGCAAAGGTGAGCGAGAGTAGACTAGCAAAGGAACTGGCCAGGTTCAATTTCTTTTTATAGAGGACATACCTGGGCAGTTTTCCATATTGTCGAGTGTCTGAACTATTGTCACAGCTAGGTTAGGGCTGTGACAAGTTCTAGAGCACGAGTCTTTAGTACTGTTGTTGGTGTTTTCAGGGCCCCACAGCCCTTACTGTATCCAGACCTCCCATCCATTTTGATATCACATGGAGTGAGTTTCATTGGTTGAAGACGATCTGTGATGGTGGGATCATTGCAAAAGATAAAGCTGAAGCATTCACAGCACTAATGTGCTGGGGTCTTCCATCATTTGAGGATGGGAAATTGTGGAGCTCTCTTCCAGTGAGTGGCTCAGCAAGAACATAAATTCTGGTGTAGACTAGTTTGTGTTGTGTGTTCTGTAATAAACTGACTTGGAGACTTTTTTGAAATTGTGCATTTATAACATAAACAGAGTGATAAGATTTCCAACGAGGATCAGACAGCTGCTTTCCGTACAAACTTCTGGAACCACATATAGGAGGTTGCAGCACATAGCCCGTACCTAACAAAATAAAAATACAAACTGTAAAACTCATACCTAATCTGAGGGGTTTTAACCTTCAAGGGGGAATGGATGGGGGCTGGTGGGGAATCCAGAAAAAATTGAAACTGAAAAGATTTTAGATTTTGCAAAATGTTTAACACTTCTATTAAAGAGCCGGGCACAACTTGGCAGATGATAATGAAGGAAAAATGCACTGTCAATGTCTATTCTTCCCAGAGTTCAACTGAGTCCTTGAGAGAAAGTAATCAAGGCCAGTGGAATTTATTTTGGCTTTCACTTTGACAGGAGTTGGGAAAAACAGGAAAGCTTTGTTACAACTATACAGCATGTTAAGGATGGACTGGAGGTGGTTTTAAAGAGATCCACTCGGCTGACTCCTGGAATGAAATGATTGATTTACATGTTTAACTTTTATTCGTGCAGAGTCATGACAGAGGGGTGAAAGATTTAAGATTCTGAAGAAGCTTAACGATGTTTCTAGTAGTGAGTCTTGAACTGGAGACAGACAGGTTTTCTGTAGATGAGACATCAAGGAATTTCTTGAAGGTAACGAATGTCTAATATTCTGTACCCCGGAGACTAGATTGCTTTGAGTATTTTAAGAGGTAGGTAGATTTTTGGAAATATTGGAGAGTTTAGGTATCGTGGAGCAGGTAGTCACTATCTTACAATGATGGAGATTAGAGTGGTGCTGGAAACACACAGCAGGTCAGCCAGCTTCCGAGGAGCAGGAAAATCAACCATTTCTGATGAAGGGCTTTTGCCCGAAACGTAGGTTTTTTTTTCCCCCTGCTATTTCATATCAGATAGTTGCCCAGTGATCGTACCAGGTTAGGATGTACTGCAGGTGCTCATTCCTCAGAGTTACTCTGGTCTGCCCACCAACCGGACCTCCAGGAACTGTACTATCTGTAAGAAATGGCAATAGAATCAGTTCAAATGTCCTGATACCTGGCAAGGTCAAAACTACACCATGGACTATGGATGGGTAAAAGCATTCGAATCCCATGAACTGTCCATTTCCCATATTACAATTCAAGTTCACTGAGATGTACAAAGAGGAAGTATAGCTTTATGCAATGAGGGAGGTCTAAAAGGTAAATCACAGTGACAGGTAAAGGCCATAGTTTGAAAAATATAAAATTTGGTTAATATCTGGCAGATAGAATTAAAAGCAGGGAAGTTAAACTTGTAAAAGCCTATGGCTAGATCACACTTGAGTAATGTGCATAGATATCAGGGTAAAACTGCAAATATTCAGAAACATGAGGTAATTGTGGACAGGTGAAGGGTGACCTGTATAAGATTAAACATGTAGAAGATTTGATGTTACAATTTTGGGAGACACTACAACTGACAACTACAGGTACAAGAGAGAATAAACACAGTAAAAGGTTTAGGAAAAACTTAATTCTGGGAGTATGCAGAGAATGGTGGCTCACTGCTGTCTGTGCCAGGGACCCAGACTGGATTCCAGCTCTGGTGACTGTGTGGAGTTTGAACATTCTCCCCCTGTCAGCGTGGGTTTCCTGTGCAGGTGAGGTGAATTGGCTATGCTAAATTTGTGTTCAATGATATGTAGGTTAGGCGCATTAGTCTGGGGTAAATAGGAGAATGGTCTGGGTAGGATACTCTTCAGAGGGTTGGTGTGGACTTGCTGGGCTGAAGGGCCTGTTTCCACACTAGGGATTCTGCAGATGGGAGATGTATAATTACAGTGAGTGGCTAGCATGAACAGCTTAGCTGTGTTTAAAGGGAAGAAAAGAAATCCATGTGCAGGAGTAATTAGTGTGAGGATGTGGGACCTAAAGGGTAACACAGCTGGTTACACCTAACGGGCACCATCCAGCAGGGACCAAGACCAGTTGGTGTGTGAGAGGCTGTACACAGACAATCAGGTCAATGACACACATCAAGCAGACAGGGGGTTAACATGGGTTTCAGTAACGTAGAGCAGTGAATGTACTGGCTGAGCTGTGCAGAGGGTAAGGGGCCTTGAGAAATACCTCTATGCTGGCTTTGAGCTAGCACAAAAGTACACCTAGCCACCCACAAATAACAATTCAGAAACACAGAACATAGAAAAATACAGTGCAGTACAGGTCCTCGATGTTGAGCCGATCCAAGCCCACCTCACCTACACTAGCCCACTATCCTCCATATTCCTATCCAATGCCTGTTTAAATGCCCAATGAAGAGGGAGAGTCCACCACTGTTACTGGCAGGGCATTCCATGAACTCATGACTTGCTGAGTAAAGAATCTACCCCTAACATCGGTCCTATACCTACCTCCACTTAATTTAAAGCTATGCCCCCTCGTAATAGCTGACTCCATACATGGAAAAAGGTTCTCATGGTCAACCCTATTAAACCCCTAATCATCTTGTACACCTCTATCAAGTCACCCCTAAACCACCTTTTCTCCAATGAAAACAGCCCCAAGTGCCTCAGCCTTTCCTCATACGATCTTCCTACCATACCAGGCAACATCCTGGTAAACCTCCTCTGCACCTGTTCCAGTGCTTCCACATCCTTCCTATAGTATGGTGACCAAAACTGCACACAATACTCCAGAACTTACCAGATCACCTGATTGAGATGTTGGCAGAAGTTCAAATGTTGTGATGACATTTCATTATTGCCTTTCAGATCTTTTATATGCACTGTAAAAAAAGATTATCGCCTCTCACACCAATCCTCTGATAGCGCGGTACTCCCTCAGCACTGACCCTCTGAGAGTGCATGCTCCAACAGCGCGGTGCTCCCTCAGCGCTGATGCTCTTGACAGTACGGTGTTCTGACAGTGCCCACTCCCTCAGCACTGACCCTCTAACAGCACTCAATTCCACGACTGTTGGATTCAGAGGTGAATGGATCGAACACCTTTTTGATCAGGACTTACTGAAGTCTGCATCAATGAAGATGGGTTCTGTGCCCATAGCCTGTGCCATTGCCTCCAAATCACGATAATACCAGCAATTCCTCTCAACGTCATTCTGAGGGGTGAATGGTCTGCGACTTTCTGTCAGTCGAATGACACCAATGATCTCCACCTCGTCTGTGATCTGGAAGACAATGTGTGACAGATTTCTCAGTGACATGTTTACAGTTCCCTGTGTCAATGCTCAGTGCAGAGACAGCCTCATTTCTCAATTCCCATTCACCCATCAGCCCCTCTACCAGGCTCCACACCCAATGACTCATAATTAACTACCTCTTACAGGAGGTGCTGCCACGCACACAAGATCATAGAATCCTGACAGCAAAAAAAGGCTATTTAGCCCTATCAGGTCTGCAATGACCTTCTGGAGAGATTCCATTTACCTCCCCCCCGCCCCCCCCCCCCCCCGCCACTGCTCCCACTCCAAACCTATCCCTGCATGTCCCAGTGGCTAACCAACTAATCTGCACATCCCTTGCAACTAGGGGCAATTTCTCTGGGCCAATCCACCTTAACCTGCACATCTTTGGACTATGGGAACAAACGAGAGCACCCAGAGGAAACCCACACAGACACGTGGAGAATGTGCAAACTCCACACAGACAGTCCCCTGAGGTGGGAATTGAATCTGGATCCCTACTGCTGTGAGGCAGCAGTGCTAAGCCCTGAGCCACCGTGCCGTGCCTCGGAGATCCATGCAGCAGCATGGGAAATTAAAGCCCATACCCTGACTCGCACCACACTCCCCAGTCTCCTCCGCACCTACACCTCACCCAAACACCTATCCCTACCCCCTCAGCAGTCACCCCCCTCCCCACCATCAGCATCCTCTCTAGCCTCACCCTTCTGAAAATCTGACCAAGGGTTTTTGATTTGGAGTCCAGCGCCAATGTGTTTGGATCAGGGAGATCGTTCGACACAAAGGTTCAGGCTACAGTGAACTACCAGAGAAGAAACCGCCTCAAGGTTCAGCAATCCTACTGTCCACACTCCCCAGAGCACTGTCTGCTCCTTCACATCTTCCTTTCCTCAGCTCCGCTCACCTGTCCTTTGGCCCGTGTTTCTGGTTTGAGTCTCATTCTGGGAACGAAGCCCCTGTTCACAAGAATCTTCACCCTGAAATAAATCAATGGGGGAAGTTCATCCAGGGATCACAGAGGGCAATGTTGTAAACACACTGATAGTGGGTGCGGTGAGGGAGCCAATGGGTTATCACTGAGCACCAGGTTTACTCTCGGTTTTGTCCCAAAGCACCATCAGCTCATGGTGCAGGTCACCTTCAATGTCTGGACTACCAGCTGTCATGAAACTGGATTATAGTCCCAAATTACTTGTGTCTGTGTTGAAAATTTAGCCACATGGGCATTTAAAAAGAGATACAAGCCAAAAGGTACATAGGAACAGGAGACCATTCAGCCCCTTCAGCTTGCTTCACCATTTGATATGATCATGGATGATGTCATCTCAGCCTCAACTCCAATTTCCTGCTCACGCCCCATAACCATGTTGCCTGTTACTAATTAAAATCTGTTCATTTCCTCCTAATGTGTTTGGGGTCATGACAAAGTAGGAACCAGGGCTGGCCATTCAATGTCTCAGGCCTATCTTACCATTCAGAGAGACCAAGGCTGATTTGTGGCCTAACTCCATATTCCTCCCTCCGGCTCATACCCATTAATACTTCTGCTGAACAAAATATATCTATCCCGGATTTAAAATTAACAACTGATTCAGCATCTACTGCCATTTGTGGAAGAGAGTTCCAAACCTCTATCAAGCTCTGTGTCAAAATGCTTTCGAAGGGGAGGTCAGTGTTGAATCATTGTCTGCTTGAACAGTTATCCAGGGTATGTGGCTAGGAAAGGTTCACAGGGATATGGACCAGGCACAGGCAAATGGACTACTTCAGCTTAGGAAACCTGGTCAGCCTGGCCCAGTTGGACCGAAGGGCCTGTTTGCATGCTGGATGATTTTATGACTGTCCTGAACTATCTGGCCCTAATACACAGACTCTGCTCCTAGTTCTAGAATCCTCAACTACTGGGAACAGTTCCTCTTCATCTACCCCGATGTCTGTAAATACCTTGAAGACTTTGCTCAGATCACCCCCTAAAACCTGCTTAATTTGAGAGAAAACAGGCCTGATTTGTTTAATCTCTCCTCATAACTCAACTCCAAAGTTCAGGTATCATTCTTATAACCCTACGTTGTACTCCCTCCAAGGCCAATCTATCCTTCCTGAGGTGTGGTGCCCTGATCTGCGGAGCTGCCTGAGATGTAACTTCAATGCCCGTGCGGATTACACTGAACTCAAAAGAAACCCAGAATGTTGCACCTAACCAGTGTCAAGGGAACTTCAGACAGGAACACTTCAAAGGGAGAGATGCCATTCAACACTTGAACTATGACTACCTGCACAGTGTCCCAGTCTGCTACCAAATTGACAGAAAGGCAACCTTTGGATTCAGTTTGAGAGAACTGATACTGTCCTCGTTTGTAGTTCAGGTTCCACTGGGCTAAAGTGTGCTGTAAAGAGAGTGTGGTGCTGGAAAAGCACAGCCAGTCAGGCAGCATCCGAGGAACATAAGCTCTTCATCAGGAATCGGTGGGGGTGAGGGTGGGGGGGCTGAGAAATAAATGGGAGGGGTGTGGGGCCGGAAGAAAGGTAGCTGGGAATATGATAGGTAAATGAAGGTGATAGGTCAGAGTGGAAGGTGGGACGGATAGATGGGAAGGAAGATGGACAGGTCAAGAGGGCTGTGCCGAGTTGGAGGGTTGGATCTGGGATGAGGTGGGGAGGGGAGATCAGGAAACTGGTGAAATTGACATTGATCCTGTGTGGTTGGAGGGTCCCAAGGTGTAAGATGAGACGTTCTTCTTATAGGCATCGGGTGTCTAGGATTTGGTGGTGGCGGGGAGTTAAAATGTTTGGCCATAGTGGGGTTGTACGGTGTTCCAGAGATGTTCCCGGAAACATTCCGTGAGTTAGTGTCCTGTCTCCCCAGTGTACAATAGACCACATTGAGAGCAACTGACTCAGTAGATAAGGTGTTTGGATCTGCAGGAAAATTTGAAGGTTCCTTTAGGGCCTTGGATGGGGGTGAGAGGGGAGAGGGGAAGGGGAGGAGTTGGCCCAGACAGAGCTGAGAACTTCCAGTAGTCATCCCCGTGTGGGCAAGTAAAAATTCTCAGATTGCTGAAAACAAGTCTCAGAGGGCAGTGGACAGAATCTCCAAATAACTGCTGCATTTGCAATGTAAGCCAGGATGGAATCATCCAAAGGCTCACAATTAATTCCTGCCAGACAAATGGATTGGAATATTTCTGTTTACTTGGGGAACATTTTTGGATTCACCTCTAATTTATGCTTTAACAGCAAATAAACTTTGGCTTTCTTTAATGCAAGTTGTTAAACTAATCATACCATAGGCCAACTGCTGCAGCTAAAAAAAGGCATGTGGCATTATAGTGCAAGAGGAATAACCTGTCCCTGGGAGTGTTCAATGGGGGGGACAGTGTAGAGGGAGCTTTACTCTGTATCTAGCCCTGTGCTGTCCCTGTCCCTGGGAGTGTTCAATGGGGGGGGGGGGAGAAACAGTGTAGAGGGAGCTTTACTCTGTACCTTTCCCTATGCTGTCACTATCCTGGGAGTGTTTGATGGGGACAGTGTAGAGGGAGCTTTGGTAGGTATTGGGAACCATACTGGGTGGGGTGGGGGGAGGCGGTGCTGTAATGTTACGGGGTCAGTATCTGCAATCACTCAGTTTCCACACAAATGTTATGTCATGGAATGGTATGACAGACTGGTTCCGTTTGGAGGCGGCCATGGTCAAACGCAGGCGGCTGACTGAATCCGTACCCCAGCTCGGTGCAGTGGAATGGAGTGATCACGTTGGCTCCAGTCTCAGTGCTGGACATCAGGCGCCCAGCCTCTTGGGCCTCTTTGTCTGGATCCACCCTCGATCGGGGCATGATGTAGAGTTCCTTGGAGTGGTCGAACCTCCCTCGGACCTTCACCCTCCGGTACTCAAGCTGCTTCAGTTCCAGCTGGCTGGGACAGAGAGGGGCAAGGCTCAGAGTTTGTGTGACCGTGACATAGCAGATAACAACCCACTCCGCACCCCCACCCAACAGGTCAAGAGCAGGGGGCCAGGGCTGCAACTGTTCAGAGAAACTGTCAGCTCTCTTGCAGCTCCGGACTGGAAACAGTGAGAAGGGCCATGGCTCATTGAGAGAGTGTGCACGCGCGCGAGAGAGAGTGCGCAAGAGTGTGCGAATGTGTGGGTGTGAGAGAGTGTGAGTGTGAGTGAGTGTGTGAGAGAGAGTGTGAGTTTGCGTGTGAGTGAGAGAGGGTAAGGGCTGTTGTTGCCTTGAGGCACAGCACCGTGGGCCTGCGCACAGGGAGATCTCAGAGAATCAGTGAAGAGTCTGACTGACGTGGCTGATCCTGGGAGAATGTTGGGGGGTAAGAGGCTCAGTGAGAGTTACCCCGGGGGGAGGGGGGGGTAGGAGGCTCAGTGTGACTTACTCCAGGGGCAGGGGCAGGGGGTCCGAGCGGGTGCGTTCCTGGAGATCCTTGATAAGCTGCAGCTTCCATTTCCGCCTCTGTACCTGAGCAGAAAGTGAGAGTCTCAGAGTGGCCACAGCAGAGCCCCCAACCCCATCACAAACCTGCCCCCACCTGGAGACACCACCATCCCCTCCCCCATCACATATACCCCAATCCCCCACCTGCTCCCCCTCCCACACTGACCCACTCCCCCTGTTCATATTCCCTCCCGCTCATACCCCTCTCCCCATCACCCTGAATGTACCCCTCTTCCCCCCTCTGCACATTACACCCCTCCCCTTTCACCTGTACCCCCCTCGCCCCTCCCCCGGTAGTTACCTGCCAGGTGCCGAGGCTGAAGGTGCTGACTGGGATCAGGAGCAGGGCCCACTTCAGGAGCCAATCATCACTCCCTGGGGCAACTGTTGCCGTGGAGATGTTCACCCCACTTCGCCACCTGGTAATCCCTTCAGCAGAGACACAGCATTAACCCCCACAGGAACCAGAAGCCAAGACCCCTCCCCATCTGTCACCTCCCCCACCCCCTACCCATCTCTGTCACCCCCTCCAGCCCCTACACCCTCTCCCCATCTCTGTCACCCCTTCCAGCCCCTACAACCCCTCCCCATCTCTGTCACCCCTTCCAGCCCTTACAACCCTTCCCCATCTCTGTCACCGCTTCCAGCCCCTACACCCCCTCCCCATCTCTGTCACCCCTTCCAGCCCTTACAACCCTTCCCCATCTGTCACCCCCTCCAGCCCCTACACCCCCTCCCCATCTCTGTCACCCCTTCCAGCCCCTACAACCCCTCCCCATCTCTGTCACCCCTTCCAGCCCCTACAACCCCTCCCCATCTCTGTCACCTCCCCCAGCCTCCTACACCTCCTTCCGATCTGTCACCTCGTCAGACCCCTACACCTTTCCCCAGATCTGTACACCTCCAATCCCAGCCTCTCAAGCACTCCCCCAATTCCCTTGCATGTTGGGACACGATTAGTTTGGGATATCTGGCTGGCATGGATGAGTTGGACCAAAGGGGCTTTTTCCATGCTATACATTTCAACGTCAAATTCTGTTTGTTCAATCTTCCTGTGAATTCTGTTGGCACTTTCTGCACAAGGTTATCCTTGGAATAGGAATGCCAGGATTTCCGAGCTGTGGCCGCAGCTGCCTACCTGCGAGTTTTGCTCTGACATGGGGCGAGACCAGCTCCGTCCCAGTGATAACTTCTGCTGAACAAACATTCAGGAGCTGAGAGTGAAACAGAAAGCAAAGATTATAAAAGGCTTACCCCTGATACTTCCCACAGGCCTCACTGATCCAACAGCCAACTTTCAATGTGAACTCACAGTTTAATAGAATCAGCTCAGGAGACCATTCAGCCCATTCTAATAAAGCCAGACCTTTAGAGAGAATTACCTCATTACAAAACACATGTGAACAGAATGAAATATTCATCTCTGCACGATTCTAGAAATTAGAGACAGATTGGCTTTTGGATCAATGGCTGGAGGTACTGGAAGCTGCAAAGGCTATTGACAACATTCTGACAATAGTACTGATGACGCGTGCTCCCGAACTTGCCGCTCCTTGAGCCAAGCTGTTCTAGCACAGTCACAACATTGGTGCCTCCCTGACAATGTGGTAAATTGCCCAGATATGTCCTGTA
This sequence comes from Hemiscyllium ocellatum, assembly GCF_020745735.1. NCBI lineage: Eukaryota > Metazoa > Chordata > Chondrichthyes > Orectolobiformes > Hemiscylliidae > Hemiscyllium > Hemiscyllium ocellatum. The sequence continues at coordinate 64,596,645 of NC_083421.1, forward strand.
CACACAAAGCTGGACAAATCCAACCCGGCCAACTACAGCCCCATCAGTCTACACTTGGTAATTAATAAAATCAACGGAAGGGATCAACAGCAGTGCTATCAAGCAACATTTACAAGGGCAGAAACTGCTAGAGAAACTCAGCAGGTCTGGCAGCATCTCAGAGTCATAGAGATGTACAGCATGGAAACAGACCCTTCGGTCCAACTTGTCCATGCCGACCAGATATCCCAACCCAAACTAGTCCCACCTGCCAGCACCCAGCCCATATCCCTCCAAACCCTTCCTATTCATATACATATCCAAATGCCTCTTAAATGTTGCAATTGTACCAGCCTCCACCACATCCTCTGGCAGCTCATTCCATACACGTACCACTCTCTGCGTGAAAACATTGCCCCTTAGGTCTCTTTTATATCTTTCCCCTCTCACCCTAAACCTATGCCCTCTAGTTCTGGACTCCCCGATCCCAGGGAAAAGACTTTGTCTATTTACCCTATCCATGCCCCTCAATTTTGTAAACCTCTATAAAGTCACCCCTCAGCCTCCGAAACTCCAAGGAAAACAGCCCCAGCCTGTTCAGCCTCTCCCTGTAGCTCAAACCCTCCAACCCTGGCAACATCCTTGTAAATCTTTTCTGAGCCCTTTCAAGTTTCACAATATCTTTCCGATAGGAAGGAGACCAGAACTGCACATAATATTCCAACAGTGGCCTAACCAATGTCCTGTACAGCCGCAACATGACCTCCCAACTCCTGTACTCAATACTCTGACCAATTAAACTCCATCTACCACTCCTCAGCCCATTGGCCCATCTGGTCCAGATCCTGTTGTAATCTGAGGTAACCCTCTTCGCTGTCCACTACACCTCCAATTTTGGTGTTATTTGCAAACTTACTAACTGTACCTCTTATGCTCGCATCCAAATCATTTATGTAAATGACAAAAAGTAGAGGACCCAGCATCGTTCTTTGTGGCACACCACTGGTCACAGGCCTCCAGTCTGAGAAACAACCCTCCAACACCACCCTCTGTCTTCTACCTTTGAGCCAGTTCTGTATCCAAATGGCTAGTTCTCCCTGTATTCCATGAGATCTAACCTTGCTTATCAGTCTTTTACCATGAGGAACCTTGATGAGCCTTACTGAAGTCCATATAGATCACATCTACCGCTCTGTCCTCATCAATCCTCTTTGTTACTTCCTCAAAAAACTCAATCAAGTTTGTGAGACATGATTTCCCATGCACAAAGCCATGCTGACGATCCCTAATCAGTCCTTGCCTTTCCAAATACATGTCCATCCTGACCCTCAGGATTCCCTCCAACAACTTGCCCACCATCGATGTCAGGCTCACCGGTCTACAGTTCCCTGGCTTGTCCTTACCAGCCTTCTTTAACAGTGGCACCACATTTGCCAACCTCCAATCTTCTGGCACCTCACCTGTGACTATCGATGATACAAATATCTCAGCAAGAGGCCCAGCAATCACTTTCTAGCTTCCCACAGAAGGGTACACCTGATCAGGTCCTGGGGATTTCTCCAGACAGCCAGCACTTCCACATTTTGCAAGGTGTCACCATCTACATCTTCCATACCCTTTTCCACAGTAAATACTGATGCAAAATATTCATTTAATATCTCCCCCATTTTCTGTGGCTCCACACAAAGGCCACCTAGCTGATCTCTGAGGGGCCCTATTCTCTCCCTAGTTACCCTTTTGTCCTTAACATATTTGTAAAAACCCTTTGGATTCTCCTTAATTCTATTTGCCAAAGCTATCTCATGTCCCTGTTTTGCCCTCCTGATTTCCCTCAAAAGTATACTCCTACTGCCTTTATACTCTTCTAAGGATTTACTCGATCTATCCTGTCTATACCTGACATATGCTTCCTTCTATTTCTTAACCAAACCCTCAATTTCTTTATTCATCCAACATTCCTTATACAGACCAGCCTTCCCTTTCAGGTGAAGGTGACAGGAGTATACTTGCTCTGGATTCTCGTTATCTGTGGTAGGAAACAGAATCAACACTGTCCAGTGATCATTCTATAGAATGGTGATGAAGAGTCTGTCGAGTAATCGGACACAGAAGCTGGGAATACTGCAGTGAAAAACTCACCTCCTTACTCCCCAAAGCCTGTCCACCATCCACAAGACCCTTCCCCACTTGCCTGGATGAACAGAAAAGAACCTCTACGCCATCCAGGTCAAAGCTGCCTGTTTACAGAATACAGCAAAGAGGAGGCCCTATGGTCCATTGAGCACAACACACATCCACCGTCAACCCCATATCACCGACACTCAGTAACAGCAGAAATTCAGTGCTGCCGTGTCAGAACTGGGGGTGTCCCTTCCCCTTTGTGGGATGGGAGGGAACTGTGCCCTGTGAATGTACCGAGTTCTGAGAACTCTCAGCTTCTCCCCATCAGTCTCAAAGGCAATACAGTCCCTTAACAGCAAATGTTCATCAGAGAGTCCGTGCAAAGGTGACATCACCCTCCCAACCCCCCCAAAGAAAATTCCACAGCTGAGCAGGGGGAAAGGGAGAGACAGTTCAGGGGTGATTCCAAGGGTAGGGCATGTTCTTGGAGGGTGGGTTTGATATTTGGGTTGGGGAGATGAAGACAGACTGGGAGGTCATGGATGATCCTGTGGGTGGAGAGACTTGGTGCAGTAGGTGTTGTGGGGAGGTGGTGGTTTTGGGGAGGGGGACAGGAGGAAGAGAAATGGATGAGGAGACAGGATGGTGATCGGGGGTTGGGGAGTGAGGGGGTGAAGGGTGAGGGATAAGATCTTTGGGTGTGGGGCAGAGGGTGTGGGCGATAAGAGTGGCGATGTGGTGGGCGAAAGGGGGTGGGGGAACAGACAGGTAGGGGAACGGGGGGGTGAGGAAGTCGGGAGAGTGGCGGGGGCGTGTGGCGAGGGGGGGGGTTGTGTGGCGAGAGAGGTGTGTGGCGGGGGGGCGCGTGAGAGACGGGGACGGGGAGGGTGTGTGAGAGGGGGGGGGATGGGGGAGGGTGTGTGGGGGGGATGGTGTGTGTGAGGGGGCTGGGGAGGGTGTGGGTGTGAGGGATGGGGAGGGTGTGTGTGAGGGGGGGATGGGGAGGGTGTGTGAGAGAGGGGACGGGGAGGGTGTGAGAGAGGGGGGATGGGGAGGGTGTGTGTGAGAGGGGGGATGGGGAGGGTGTGTGTGAGAGGGGGGATGGGGAGGGTGTGTGTGAGGGGGGATGGGGAGGGTGTGTGTGAGGGGGGATGGGGAGGGTGTGTGAGAGGGGGGATGGGGAGGGTGTGTGTGAGGGGGATGGGGGAGGGTGTGTGTGAGGGGGGATGGGGAGGGTGTGTGAGAGGGGGGATGGGGAGGGTGTGTGTGAGGGGGATGGGGAGGGTGTGTGTGAGGGGGATGGGGGAGGGTGTGTGTGAGGGGGGGATGGGGAGGGTGTGTGTGAGGGGGGGATGGGGAGGGTGTGTGTGAGGGGGGGATGGGGGAGGGTGTGTGTGAGGGGGGATGGGGAGGGTGTGTGTGAGGGGGGGATGGGGAGGGTGTGTGTGAGGGGGGGATGGGGAGGGTGTGTGTGAGGGGGATGGGGAGGGTGTGTGTGAGGGGGGGATGGGGAGGGTGTGTGTGAGGGGGATGGGGAGGGTGTGTGTGAGGGGGATGGGGAGGGTGTGTGTGAGGGGGATGGGGAGGGTGTGTGTGAGGGGGATGGGGAGGGTGTGTGTGAGGGGGATGGGGAGGGTGTGTGTGAGGGGGGGATGGGGAGGGTGTGTGTGAGGGGGGGATGGGGAGGGTGTGTGTGAGGGGGGGTGGGGGAGGGTGTGTGTGAGGGGGGGTGGGGGAGGGTGTGTGTGAGGGGGGGATGGGGAGGGTGTGTGTGAGGGGGGGATGGGGAGGGTGTGTGTGAGGGGGGGATGGGGAGGGTGTGTGTGAGGGGGATGGGGAGGGTGTGTGTGAGGGGGGGATGGGGAGGGTGTGTGTGAGGGGGATGGGGAGGGTGTGTGTGAGGGGGGGATGGGGAGGGTGTGTGTGAGGGGGGATGGGGGAGGGTGTGTGTGAGGGGGGGGATGGGGGAGGGTGTGAGGGGGGGATGGGGAGGGTGTGAGGGGGGGATGGGGAGGGTGTGTGTGAGGGGGATGGGGAGGGTGTGTGTGAGGGGGGATGGGGGAGGGTGTGTGTGTGAGGGGGATGGGGAGGGTGTGTGTGAGGGGGATGGGGAGGGTGTGTGTGAGGGGGGATGGGGAGGGTGTGTGTGAGGGGGGGATGGGGAGGGTGTGTGTGAGGGGGGGATGGGGAGGGTGTGTGTGAGGGGGGATGGGGGAGGGTGTGTGTGAGGGGGGATGGGGGAGGGTGTGTGTGAGGGGGATGGGGAGGGTGTGTGTGAGGGGGGGATGGGGAGGGTGTGTGTGAGGGGGGATGGGGGAGGGTGTGTGTGAGGGGGGGGATGGGGGAGGGTGTGAGGGGGGGATGGGGAGGGTGTGAGGGGGGGATGGGGAGGGTGTGTGTGAGGGGGATGGGGAGGGTGTGTGTGAGGGGGATGGGGAGGGTGTGTGTGAGGGGGATGGGGAGGGTGTGTGTGAGGGGGGGATGGGGGAGGGTGTGAGGGGGGGATGGGGGAGGGAGTGAGGGGGGGATGGGGGAGGGTGTGAGGGGGGGATGGGGGAGGGTGTGAGGGGGGGATGGGGGAGGGTGTGTGTGTGTGAGGGGGGGATGGGGGAGGGTGTGGGGAGGGGGGTAGAAATAAGGGGACTCTCACCCGGGGCGCGCGCCGGAGAACCCGCAGCATCTTCACCCGGAAGCGGAACCTCAGCTTCACTTCCGGCTCAGTCAAATGAACGGCGCCATGTTACAGGGGCGGGGCCTTTTGGCGGATGGGGCGGAGACTCGGGGCCACGTGGTCTCCCTTAACTCCACCTTCCCAGTAACGTTTCCACAGGAGTCCATTCGGCCCGTCAGGTCTCTGCTAGAGCCGTGAAGCTGCAAGTGTCTGTGAGTCCAGACCCAATGGGCTCTCTCTGGGCAGTCAGAGCCGTCAATGTAAACACATCAGTGAGTTCATGGCTGACCTCTGCCTGACCTCCACCTGCCCTGGCCCATTAGACAATAAAAGGTATTCTGGTATTGTTGTTCTGAGGTTGCTCTCTGACCTGGTAAGTGTGTTTGTATCTGATGATGTTACCTAGTATGGTGAGACAATATTCACAAACATACCAGCTCAGCATACAGGGAAACAACTTCATCCACAACTTCAGCTACAAATCTTCTCAAGAACTTCCTCTGTCCCCTAAAAGTTTGCTTCATAAAAATTTATTTCTCTCAGATTTTAAATTAACAACTGATCCAGCATCCACTGTAATTTGTGGTAGAGAATTCCAAAACTCTTAACACCCTTTGTATGTAGAAGTACTTCCTAATATCTCTCCTGACAGTCTGGCCCTAATTCTCAAACTCTGGCCCTAGTTTTAGAATCCCTAACCAGTAAAACACATTATCTTGGTAGGCAGTTAATGCAGGAGTCTTCTATGGTAATCCCTATTTCAAACAAGTATGCTGTTTTGGAAAATGTAGGCGGTCATTGATTCTCAGGGGAATGTAGCACAAACAGCCAAGTTTCTGGCATTGAGACTGGCTCTAATGCAATGAGGGGTACGTCAGGTCCCAAGTGATCAATTGTGTTAGGGGACTCTCTAGTCCAAGGTACAGAAAGATGATTCTGTGGTCAGCAGCAAAAAATTAGAATGGTGTGTTGCTTCCTTGGTGCCAGGATTAAGGATGTCTCAGAGAGGGTGCAGAATGTTCTCAAGGGGGAGAGAGGGGCCAGCAGGAGGTCATTGTCCACATTGGAACCAATAACATCGGAAGGAAAAAGGTTGAGATTCTGAAGGGAGATTATAGAGTTAGGCAGGAATTTAAAAAGGTCCTTGAGAGTAGTAATGTCTAGATTACTCCCGGTGCTATGAGCTAGTGAGAGTAGGAATAGAGCAGATGAATACATGGCTGAGGAGTTGGTGTTTGGGAGAAGGACGCACATTTTTGGATCATTGGAATCTCTTCTGCGGTAGAAGTGACCTGTACAAGAAATACAGCTTGCTCCTAAATTGGAAGGCAGCTAATACAGCAGTAGGGAGATTTGCTAGAGCTGCTCAGGTGGGGGGACGGGACCCAGGGAGATAGTGAGGAAAGAGATACAGTTGAGAACAGAAGTGAGTCAAACAGACAGGGATAGAGAACAAGGTAGGACTAATATATTAAACTGCATTATTTCAATGCAAGGGGCCTAACAGGGAAGGCAGATGAACTCAGGGCATGGTTAGGAACATGGGACTGGGGTATCATAGCAATTATAGAAACATGGACAGGACCGGCAGCTTAATGTTCAATGATTAAAATGCTATAGGAAGAATAGAAAGGGAGGCAAGAGAGGAGAGGGAGTGGAGCTTTTGGTAAGGGATAGCATTACAGCTGTACTGAGGGAGGATATTCCCAGAAATACATCCAGGGAAGTTACTTGGGTGGAATTGAGAAATAAGAACGGGATGATCATCTTATTGGAAATTTATTATAGATCCTCTATTAGTCAGATGGAAATTGAAAAACAAATTTGTACGGAGATCTCAGTTATCTGTAAGAATAATAGGGTGGTTATGGTAGAAGATTTTAACTTTCCAAACAAAAACTGGGACCCTTAGTGCTAAGGGTTTTGATAGAGAGGAATTTGTTAAATGTATACAAAACAATTTTCAGTAGGTACAAAACTTGACCTCCTCTTGGGAAATAAAGACAGGGCAGGTGACGGAGGTGTCAGTGGGGGAGCACTTTGGGGCAAGCGACCATAATTCTATTAGTTTTAAAATAGTGATGGAAAAGGATAGACCAAATCTAAAAGTTGAAGTTCTAAATTGGAGAAAGGCTAATTTTGACGGTAATAGGCAAGAACTTTCAAAAAACTGATTGGGGGCAAACGTTCGCAGATAAAGGGATGGCTGGAAAATGGGAAGCCTTCAGAAATGAGATAATGAGAATCCAGAGAAAGTATATTCCTGTTAGGGTGAAAGGAAAAGCTGGTAGGTATAGGGAATGCTGGATGACTAAAGAAATTGAGGCTTTGGTTAAGAAAACACTCCTTAAACTCCCACATCTGAGAAGAAGCACATGTCACTCTACTAAAGGCCATCTTTGCTCCTTCACAATCTACAGACGCAGAAAATAACACCATCTTATTCCTCTTACATTTTAAGTTTAATCAAGAGACATATCTCAAAAATATATAATCAAGAAAGAACCCACACTACTCACTACTGCAGACTTTCTGTAGGCCACTTAAAACAATTAACTTCTCTGTTTCTGTGCTGTGAACTTTGCCCAAACAGTTTCTCCAAGATCAGTTGTGAATTTCACTGTTTAATTTTCCCAGACACACTCCGATGTCCAGTGAGACATGAATTTAAACAGCAAAAGCAGTTACTGTGAACCCTCTGGTACCACCTCTAACTCCAGAGAAGATTGAAAATTTATGACCAGTGCCTCTGCAATTTCCTGTCTTACTTCCCTCAGTATCCTTGGATGTATCTCAATTGGTCCTGGTGCCTGAACAACTTTAAGTGTGGAAAGCCTGTCCAATACCATCACCTTTTCAATTTTAAACCTTTCAAGTGTCTAAACAATCTTGTCATTCACTATGGGGTGGCTCAGTGGTTAGCACTGCTGCCTCACAGCGCCGGGGACCCGGGCTTGATTCAGGCCTTGGGGTGGCTCAGTGGTTAGCACTGTTGCCTCGCAGCGCCAGGGACCCGGGCTTGATTCAGGCCTTGGGGTGGCTCAGTGGTTAGCACTGCTGTCTCACGGCGCCGGGGACCCAGGCTTGATTCAGGCCTTGGGTGACTATCTGGGTGGAGTTCGCACATTCTCCCTGTGTCTGCATGGGTTTCCTCCCACAATCTAAAGATTGTGCAGGTTAGATGAATTGGCCAAGCTAAATTGCCCATAGTGTTCAGGGATGTGTAGGTTGGGTGCATTAGTCAGAGGTAAATCTAGAGTAATAGGCTAATGGATCTGGGTTGGTATGGATTTGTTGGGCCAAATGGCCTATTTCCACACTGTAGGGATTCTATGACTGGGGAAATCTCTTTTCCAGAGGAAACTGCTACTAAATATTCAGCCGGGCCTATTGCTTCCATGTGTAAATCCTCTTTATAGTCTCTGATCATCCCCTTTCTTTTATTGACTATGGTTTTATTTTTTGTGCCGATACAGAACTTCTGGATTCACCTTTTTGTTTGTTATCAGTCTCTTCTCACACAGTTTGTTTGCTTCTCTTTTTTATTCAGTTCCTCCCTGAACCTTCCACCCAACAGAGACAGCAACTTGTCGGGCAAAACATAACTGATATTGAACTGGCCATGTTGGCAGTCAGTTGGGGTGTCACAAATTAGTTTCAACCTTTCTACTGCATTATTCAAAAACAATGTGCCCAAACTTTTCAAGCAACATATTTATTTGGCAATACTCTCAGAAAGAATCAAAAGATGGAAGAGCATAGAACATGAAACAAAATGAACAATGTCAGAAGCACCAGACTCAGGTGCTTGCCATGATAAAGCAGTTTCCTCGCTCCCTCTTTATCCTGGAATGTGAAACGCACACATTTAACACAATTTCTTGAACATGTTTAATTTAATGAACTTTCCTGCCAGTGATCCATCCCATGATAGATACACACTCAGGTATTCCTTTTATTAAGACAGACTCATGTTAGGGAAGTGTTCCTGGCATTTACCTGCGAGTTTTTTTTCTTGGTTTGTCTGAATGGAGGGGAATGTTAGCAAAATCGGAATGTAGCCTTATTCCATCTCTTTACAGTTGGGGTTCAGTGTTTTCGGGGGGCAAATTGTTTGCTTCACATTTTGCAGTCTATAACATTGGTGTTTCAGCGTTTGGTGCTTGAGGTTCAGAGTTTGGGTTCATGGTATTTTGGATTCACTGTTTTCCTTTGCTTTCTAGTACGTGTACAATGCAGTACAGAACATTCAGAAAACCCCATTCTACTTCAGCTGACCTTTTCAAAACAAATAAACGCAGATGATTTGTTTTTTTGTAGATTCATGTTAGTTTGATGCCTTCAGTTAATGCCCAGTCTTCAGGAATGCAGGTGAATTATTTAAATAAAGTCACTGGAAAGATTCCCAGGCACCGAGTCTTCAGACTGGAGCAGTTGGGCTGGGGAAAGCTTTGTCTGGAATCATGTTGCTCAAGAAAAAAGGCAAGTGAAGAATGTTATTCATCAGTTCCAAAGGAACCCCGTTGTAGATCAGTCCTTCTCACATCACAGTGATGCTGCACTTTGTGGATCATTACTGTTCACTTATGTATTGAGAAGGATGTTTATCCTGATTACATCTCTGTTGCAGGTTAACAGCATGTTCACTGAGCTGGAATGACAGCTGCTCCCAAAGTTGTTGGATTGTAAGTTGAGCTGCTACAGATCTTGTTAACGTTGCCTATTCAGGGCTTAAAAGACTTGATTTAACTCACCAGAATACACAGTTTGACAAAAACATCAGTATGAAGAAACCTGTGCCAATAAACAGAGTAACCACGATCAAAACTAATATCCCCTGATCAAGTATACAAAGTACAGTCATGATGGTGCACAAGGAACTGTACCCCAGTGAGGGTCAGTGTGTGTGGGACTGTTCCCCAGTGAGAGTCAGTGTGTGTGGGAGCTGTACCCCAGTGAGAGTCAGTGTGTGGGAGTGTACCCCAGTGAGAGTCAGTGTGTGTGGGAGCCATACCCCAGTGAGAGTCAGTGTGTGTGGGAGCTGTACCCCAATGAGAGTCAGTGTGTGTGGGAGCCGTACCCCAGTGAGAGTCAGTGAGTGTGGGACTGTACCCCAGTGAGAGTTTGTGACTGTGGGAGCTGTACCCCAGTGAGAGTCAGTGAGTGTGGGACTGTACCCCAGTGAGAGTTTGTGACTGTGGGAGCTGTACCCCAGTGAGTGTCAGTGTGTGTGGGAGTGTACCCCAGTGAGGGTCAGGGTGTGTGGGAGCTCTATCCCAGTGAGAGTCAGTGTGTGTGGGACTGTACCCCAGTGAGAGTCAGTGTGTGTGGGAGCTGTACCCCAGTGAGGGTCAGTGTGTGTGGGAGTGTACCCCAGTGAGAGTCAGTGTGTGTGGGACTGTACCCCAGTGAGAGTCAGTGTGTGTGGGAGCTGTACCCCAGTGAGAGTCAGTGTGTGTGGGACTGTACCCCAGTGAGAGTCAGTGTGTGTGGGAGCTGTACCCCAGTGAGGGTCAGTGTGTGTGGGACTGTACCCCAGTGAGAGTCAGTGTGTGTGGGACTGTACCCCAGTGAGAGTCAGTGTGTGTGGGAGCTGTACCCCAGTGAGGGTCAGTGTGTGTGGGACTGTACACCAGTGAGAGTCAGTGTGTGTGGGACTGTACCCCAGGGAGAGTCAGTGTGTGTGGGAGTGTACCCCAATGAGGGTCAGGGTGTGTGGGAACTGTACCCCAGTGAGAGTCAGTGTGTGTGGGACTGTACCCCAGGGAGAGTTAGTGACTGTGGGAGCTATACCGCAGCGAATACAATTCTCCAGAGTTACCCTGGGCACTACAGAGACAACATCAGTAGTAATCTGTGCAGTATTGCTCTTCTTATTTAAAGAGGATGTAAAAGCACGAGAAGCAGTTCAGAGATGGTGTACTGAACTAGTCCTGAAGTGAATGGGTTGTTTTATGATGAAAGGTAGTACATGTTTAGAAGAGTCTGTGGCAGTTTAATTGTAAAATGTATAATGCAATGGGGTCTTCACCAGGTGGATGTGGAAAGGCTGTTTCTTGAGGAAGAATTATGGAACTGAGGGTTCACTGTTTAAAGATAATGGCTCACCTCTTTAAAACAGTGAAGTGGACAAGTCTTCTCTCACAGTGTCATGAGGCTTTGGAACTCTCTTCCTCAAAAGGTGATGGAAGCAGTAGCCTTTGAATAATTTGAAGACAGAGGTAAATCGATTCCTCTGAACCAAATGGGTGAAAAGTGATGAGGGTCAGTGAGAATATGGACTAACCATATCAGCAACGATATGGAGTGATGGAGCTGGTTCGAAGGGTGGGATAGTTTATGTCTGGGCCTAATTCGTCTGTTTGTCTGAAAAGCAGTGTTTGGGCTGATTCCTCTAATAGCCTTCTTTCTCAAATTAGTGCGATCAATTTGATTTAAGTGTTCTGGCCTTTTGAATTATACTCGTATTGCCATAGTAGCTGCCTTGTGCCGGGACACAGGGTTTGCTGCACAGTGGGAACATTGCCTGCCTGTTCTTTCACGTTGTTAGAAAAGATTACGTGTACTATTTGTAGGAGAATTGGGAAAGTCTTTATATTTTTACAAAAGGTAATGTCAATATTTATGTGTAACTGTTGATTTGAATATTCCAATATTTCAACTATTGCCCTTAAATAGGAATGAGGTTTGTTATCAATACTCCCTGCTCGGCTTGGGTCTGGCTAATGTAGCAGTGACTTGGCTGGACACAGATTTTCTCACTTTGAATCTGTCATCGTTCTTGAGCTGCACGACCACGTTCAGGCCCTGTACAAACCCACTGCTAGCCCTACCATCTTGCTTCATGCATAGCCTCAGATCACATCTAGGATTAACAGGCTGTGGTCTTTCCCTGTGCCACTCTGTGATTACCTGGATGTTTCTCACATTCTTCTGGAAATATCTTGCAGCCTGTTTGCACAAGAGCTGTTTAGGGCTCAGAATAATGTACGGCTCGATGTTCAATCCGGGATCAATGTACGAAGACAGATGTGTCCTGTAGCAAAAGCACAGCAAAATACAGATTATTGACAAAATAACATGGCTGTTAAAAAGGTCATATTAATAATCTTAGACTTCATGAGGCACAGAACACAAAGGACTGGAAGGTAAATCTCTCCACCTGCCTTCAACACACTACTTAAACCAGTTCTTTAAGCCGGCCTCTGGTTATAACCTGATTATCTCCATTCATAATGGTAAGGTACTGGGGAGTGTTCCTGAACAAATAGACCTTGGAGTGCAGGTTCATAGCTCCTTGCAAGTGGAGTCGCAGGTAGATAGGATAGTGAAGAAGGTATGCTTTCCTTTGTTAGTCAGAGCATTAAGGTCATGTTGCGGCTGTATTGGACATTCGTTAGGCCACTGTTGGAATACTGTGTGCAATTCTGCTCTCCCTCCTATTGGAAGGATGTTGTGAAACTTCAAAGAGTTCAGAAAAGATTTACAAGGATGTTGCTAGGGTTGGAGGGTTTGAGCTAGAGGGGGAGGTTGAACAGGCTGGGGCTGTTTTCTCTGGAACATCAGAGGCTGAGGGGTGACCTTATAGAGATTTATAAAATCATGAGGGGCATAGATAGGATAAATAGACAAGATCTTTTTCATGGGGTGGGGAGTCCAGAACTAGAGGGCATAGGTTTAGGGTGAGAGGGAAAAGATATAAAATGGACCTAAGGGGCAACTTTTTCACACACAGGGTGGTATGTGTATGGAATGAGCTGCCAGAGGATGTGGTGGAGGCTGGTACAATTACAGCATTTAAAAAACATCTGGATGGGTATTTGAAAAGGAAGAGTTTGGAGGGATATGGACCAAATGCTGGCAAATGGGACTAGATTAATTTAGGATATCTGGTCAGTGTGGACAGGCTGGACCAAGAGTCATTTCCATGCTGTCTGATTCTATGACTCTACATGGGCCCATGTCAAATTTTGTTTGATAATCGCTCCTGAGAAGCACATCTGGATGTTATCTCATACTGAAGATGCTATACAACAGCAATTTTGCTTCACCATGATGTTGGTTAGGGCCTCGCTAGACTACTGTGGGTTATGGTAGCGAAGGGAGGTCTGGTCAATGTGTCAAAGACTGCAGAGAGTTCAAGAAGAAAGTGGAAAGCATCATTTAATGTCATCATTGTCATCTGGTGGATGTTTGCTAAGAGCCATTTCAGTGCTGTGAAGGGATGGAAGAGTATGATAGCTGAGGATTAGTACGTATTGCCTCTTTAGCACAGATAGGAAAATAAACTGACTAACAGAAAACAGAGACTATGAGAAAGTGAGGACTGCAGATGCTGAGATCAGAGTTGAGAGTGTGGTGCTGTAAAAGGCACAGCAGGTCAGGCAGCATCCAAGGAGCAGGAGAATTGACGATGTCGAGAAATGCATCTCCTCAGATGCTCAAAGGCAGTGTTGTCACCCAGGAACTTCCAGGTCAAGGATGGCAGAGTTCCCTCCCTAAAAATATTAGTGAACTAAAGTCTGGTTGAAGATTTGTAGCTCGGGTGTCCGTTGTTGTGGTTCTGTTCGCCGAGCTGGAAGTTTTTGCTGCAAACGTTTCGTTCCCTGGCTAGGGAACATCATCTTAAGAACAAACCACTATAAATACCGGAAGAAACATCAAAGCAGCGCTTCACAGGAGGCTCCAATAGCACTGATGATGTTCCCTAGCCAGGGAACGAAACGTTTGCAGCAAAAACTTCCAGCTCGGCAAACAGAACCACAACAATATTAGTGAACAACATTCAATGCTAATTGTTAAGATCATGGTGGGGGGAACTTAATGTTCTGGATTTATGAACTGAATTTAAATTCTACAAGGTGCCATAATGGCACTTGAACATGTTTCCCCAGGTATTTAGGCAACTTCTCTGGTCTAGTGCTTTATCAGTTATTCCCAAAACAGGAATACTCCTTTTGCATTATGGATTGCCAGGAAACCATCTCCTGTTATCCCCCACCCAGCATCAGGCGATTAGGAAAGGTTTACAGGCTGATAATCACTCCATGGCAACATTATGAACACACCTTCTGTGGCCAACAGTTTGATAAGAGGAACAGGAACCTAAAGTATCTAGCCCCAAAGGGAGAGAATAACCTCTACACCATAAACACCTTCCTTCAACAGTGAACACACTTTCCAATTTAATTCACTAGCTGTCAGGAGCTTCAGATAGTCCTGCAGCTAGGTGCTACAGCAATGCAAGCCTTTCTGATTGGACAGATTCAAACATGGGACTGTAGGAAAGATGTGTATGGATTTGAGAAGTGAGGATATTCAAAGACGTTGCAGAGAAAAGCGAAGTGGGAGTTGTACTGAAAACAACAAATGCTGGAGATCACAGCAGATCAGACAGCATTACTGGAGAGAGAGCAAGCTAACGTTTCGAGTCCAGGCAACTCTTCATCGGAGCTGCACTGCAGAGATGGAGAACTAGGTCTGTAAATAACTAGCACAGAAGATCAAAGATGGAGAAACTACACAAGGAGAAGGAATGATGAATAATACCAGCTAACTTGGGGGTCAGGAAAGCAGGTTGAGTGAATGTTAAAAAAAACCTTATAACTGAGGGCCAGATATAGAGAGAAAATCAATCATAAAAACTTACAACACAGAAGCAGGCCATTCCACCCCGATACCTACGCTGTTTTTTTGAAGGAGCTGTCATATTTAGTCCCAAGGCACTATTTTTTGTCCATCTCTCTCATTCCTAAGTACCTGGGTAGGTCCCTGTTACAGTATTAATGGAATCAGCTCTCAACACCTTCTCAACACCTTTTTAGGTCAAGTATTCAGGATCCCTATAAGTCTCCAAGTGGGAAAAAACCCATCTCCCATTGCAATCTTTTGAACTTCACATCTCTAGTTATGAATCCTCTTGACAGAAAGAACATGTGACATATTAAGAGCCTTATAATTAAGGTATGAAAGAGTTACTAATGTACATTCAGTGCTGCATTCGGACAGTAGCATTTTAAGGATTCTTTAAATTCAGTGCTGTTCCTGAACTCCAGGCAGAGATTGGAACAAAGGCGTTTTTGTGCTTGTATGCCCCATGATCATTCACACAGTATCAAATAAAAAAAATTCACAACAAATATGCTGCATGATATTTGAAGAGGAAGTGCATTGTGCAGCTCAGAATGATTTAGTGCCACGTTTGGCCATTTCACAGAGCCAAGAGTCAAACACATTGTTATCTGTCAGGATCTGGCATGGTGGCTCAGTGATTAGCACTGCTGCCTCACAGCGCCAGGGACCTGGGTTTAGTTCCAGCCTCAAGTGACTGTGTGGAGTTTGCACATTCTCCCTTTGTCTGCATGGGTTTCCTCCCACAATCCAAAGATGTTCAGGGATGTAGGTTAGGTGCAGTAGTCAGAGGGAATGTAAAGTAATAGGGTAGGGGAATGGGTCTGGGTGGGATACTCTTTGGAGGGTTGGTGTGAATTTGTTGAGCCAAATGGGATTCTACAATCCTTCAGAGTGCAGAGTCACATGTAGGTCAGATTGGGGCAAGGATTTTCTTCCCCAAAGGACATTCTGCACCAGAGGGGTTTTATTGATTTGGAAATTTCATAGTCACTACGTTTGCTTTTTACTCCGGACTTACTAATAGAATTTAAATTCCCCAGTTGACAGGGGAATCATCCCTGATTACTATATACACTGTTACAAAACCATTAGACTACAGATTCCTGTACTGTCATGTGAGGCATGTGAGGTAATTCAGCAAACGTGAAAATGAAATTGAATCAATAATGGCTGCTAAGGCGAAGGAAGAAGAACTTGCATTTAGTTTAGCACCTTCCAGGCTCTTAGATGTCCCAAGATGTTTGACACCCAATCAGGCTGTTTGAAGCACAGCGCTGGGTGGGTACGGAGGGGGCAGCGTTTTTCGATGTGGGGTTGTGCTATCTGCTTTCATGATGTGGAGGTGCCGGTCTGGGACTGGGGTGGACAAGGTCAGAAGTTACACAACACCAGATTATAGTCCAACAGGTTTATCTGAAATTGGCTAGCTGAAAGAAGACAGAGAGTGGTGGTTGATGGGAAATATTCATCCTGGAGCTTAGTTACCAGTGGTGTGCCGCAAGGGTCTGTTTTGGGGCCACTGCTGTTGGTCGTTTTTATAAATGATCTGGATTGTGGGCATAGAAGGATGGGTTAGTAAATGTACGGATAACACTAAGGTAGGCAGAGTTGTGGATAGTGCCGAAGGATGTTGTGGGTTACACAGGGACATAGACAAGCTGCAGAGCTGGGCAGAGAAGTGGCAAATAGAGTTTAATGTGGAAAAGTGCGAGAGAGTTCACTTCAGAAGAAGTAACGAGAATGCAGAATACTGGGCTATCAATAAAACTCTAGGCAGTGTAGGTGAACAGAGAGATCTCCGTGTCCTGGTGCATAAATCCCTGAAAGTTGCCACCCAGGTTGACAGGATTGTTAAGAAGGCATATGGTGTGTTGCCGTTTATTGGTAGGGGGATTGAGTTTCACAGCCACAAGGTCATGCTTCAGCTGTACAAGACACTGATACGGCCGCACCTGGAGTATTACGTGCAGTTCTAATCATCGCGTTATTGGAAGGATGTGGAAGCTTTGGAAAGGGTTCAGAGGAGATTTATTAGGATATTGCCAGGTTTGAAAGGATAGTCTTATGAGGAAAGGCCAAAGGAAATGACGCTGTTTTCGTTGGAGAGAAGAAGGTTGAGAGGTGACTTAATCGAGACTTATAAGATAATCAGAAGGTTAGATAAGGTGGACAGTGAGAGCCTTTTTCCTCAGATGATGAAGGCTAACACGAGGGGACATAGCTTTAAGTTGAGGGGTGATAGATTTAGGATAGATGTCAGGGGTAGTTTCTTTACTCAGAGAGTAGCAGGGGCTTGGAACGGCCTGCCTGCAACAGTAGCAGACTCGCTGATGTTCAGGGCATTGGACATACATATGGATAATAATGGAATGGTGTAGGTTAGATGGGCATCAGATCAGTTTCACAGATCAGCACAACATCGAGGGCCGAAGGGCCTGTACTGCGCTGTAACGTTCTATGTTCTATGAAATTACAAGCTTTTGGAATGCTGCTCCTTCATCAGATGAAGTAATTTCACCTGACGAAATAGCAGGGCTCTGAAAGCCTGTGATTTCAAATAAAGCTATTGGACTATAACCTGGTGTCTTGGGCCTTCTGATGCTCCGTTTCCAGCATTCCAAACCAAACTAGGACATGCACCTGTCAGTGCAATCCAAAGTTTCAGCAAAGCTAGCTCAATAAGTCGAAAATGTGATCATTAAAGTTCTTCTGATACAGTTATAAACCACTGGCGAAGGAAAGTAGATCATGGCAAAACACAATCGGGGGTCAGGAGACTGCTTGGATAGTTTGGAGTTCTAGAATAATTGAATCAACATTCCCTTCAGCTCCTTCCCTGCTCAGGGCTCTCCTGAAGGTCTACAGAGCCCATCCATTCAATCCTGAAACCATTCAGGCTATCTCGTTGTTTCACCTTGTACTCTGCTGTTGAACTAGAAGGGAGAAGGGTGAATAAGTCTGCAGATGACACCAAGGTTGGTGATATAGTAGATAGTGAAGAAGGTACCGAAGATTACAAAAGGATCCTAATCTATTGTGCCAATGGGCTAAGAAGTGGCAGAGGGAGTTTAATTTGGATAAATGTGAGGTGCTGTGTTTTGGTAAAACAAACAAGGACAGAACTTATGCAGTAGGGCCCTGGGGAGTGTTGCAGAACACAGGCCTAGAGGTTAGGGTATATAACTCTTTGAAATTTGCATCACAGGTAGACAAGATGGTTAAGGTGTTTGGCATGCTTGCCTTTATTGCTCAGACTGTTGAGTCCAGTTGGGACATCATGTTGAGGTTGTACAGGATATGTGAGGTCTCTTATGGAGTACCATATATACGTTTGGTTGCCCTGTAGTAGGAAGGATATTATTAAGCTGGAGAGGGTTCAGAAAACAGCTACCAGGATGTTACCATGGATGGAAGGTTTGAGATACAGAAATAGACTGGATAGGCTGGGACTCTGTTCAACAGAGTGTAGGAGGTTAAGGGATCACCTCATTCAGGTTTATAAACTCATAGGAGCATAGATAAGATGAATGACAACTATCTTTTCCCTACTGGTGGAGGGGATTGTGGAGTTCAAAACCTGTTGGCATATTTTTAAGGTGAGAGGGCAAAGATTTAAAAAGCTAATGGGAGGAGACATTTTTATATAGAGTGGTTAGTGTGTGGAATGAAATGCCAGAGGAAGTGGTAAGGATACAGATACAGTTACAACATTTCAAAATTTGTGAGAAGATTTGTAGCTCGGGTGCTTGTTGTTATGGTTCTGTTCGCTGAGCTGGGAATTTGTTTTGCAGACGTTTCGTCCCCTGTGTAGGTGACATCCTCAGTGATCGGGGGCCTCCTGTGAAGCGCTTCTGTGATGTTTTCTTCAGCACTATAAATGCCGGAGGAAAGATCACAGAAGTGCGTCACAGGAGGGTCCCAAGCACTGAGGATGTCACCTACACAGGGGACGAAACGTCTGCAACACAAATTCCCAGCTCGGCGAACAGAACCACAACAGTTACAACATTTAAAATATATTTAGATAAGTTTATGATTAGGAAAGTTTGAAAAGGATATGTCTAAATGCAGGTAGGTGGGACTGGTTTAATTGGGGATTATGGTCAATGTGGATTGATTGGACTGATGGGTCTGTTTCTGGCCTGTATGACTCTACGAGGAGGGGTCTCTTCCAGACAAGAAACAGGATTGTTTGGGGGCTGCCACATCCTTAGTTTATTTTTGGGATGGGGGGGGGGGGGGGGATTGTTTAGATTTTGAGGCTTTGAGGTGAAGCTCAGTGATGGTGTGCCCAATTCTACCGGTTCTACAGCTTAGATCGAGGAGGTAGGTGGAAAGGCACTCACCTCCTGCATTACCCAACTGGTTGCCTTGATGAAGCTGTCAGGTTTTACAATGCAGGGGAACCCTGGCTAACTTCGGTGCAAGTTAAAGGGAAGAAAGTTGTCCTCATTATCATGGTTAAAAATCCAGCAGCTGCTCTGGAAGTAGGAGGTTTACTTTCCTGAATACCTGCCTCAGGTAACGTTACATGTGGGAGAAGTCAGGGATTCTGTGCTGGGAGAAGATCTTTCAAACACGAAATGCCAACTCAAACTTTCGTTTCAATTACATTTTCACTGAAGTTACTGTTGTAGAGTTATGGTCCGGGTTACGTTAATTACTGTCATCGTGTTAAAGTCAGGTTAGTTACTGTTGTAGTGTAGGGTGAAATGAAGGTTTTTTTTTCAAACTGATCAGTAAATATATCATGAGATGTGGATGGATTGAATAGAGCTGACGTACAGGTGATGGACTGGATAGAGCTGGGGTACAGGAGATGGATTGGACAGAGCTGAGGTGTAGGGGATGGATTTGATCATGCTGTTTACAGGAGATGGATTGGATAGAGCTGGGGTACAGGAGATGGACTGGATAGAGCTGACCTACAGGAGATGGATTGGATAGAGCTGAACTAGAGGAGATGGTTTGGGTAGAGCTGAGGGACATGAGATGGATTGGTTAGGGCTGAGGTACAGGAGATGGATTGGATAGAGCTGAGGTACAGGAGATGGATTGAATAGAGCTGAGGTACAGGAGATGGATTGGTTAGGGCTGAGGTACAGGAGATGGATTGAATAGAGCTGAGGTACAGGAGATGGATTGAATAGAGCTGAGGTACAGGAGATGGATTGGATAGAGCTGAGGTACAGGAGATGGATTGGTTAGGGCTGAGGTACAGGAGATGGATTGAATAGAGCTGAGGTACAGGAGATGGATTGAATAGAGCTGAGGTACAGGAGATGGATTGGATAGAGCTGAGCTAGAGGAGATGGTTTGGATAGAGCTGAGGGACATGAGATGGATTGGATAGGGCTGAGGTACAGGAGATGGTTTGGATAGGTCTGAGGTACAGGAGATGGCGTGGATAGATCGGGTTACAGGAGATGGATTGGATAGGGCTGAGGTACAGGAAATGGATTGGATAGGGCTGAGGTACAGGAGATGGACTGGATAGAGCTGAGGTACAGGAGGTGGATTGGACAGGGCTGAGGTGTAGGGGATTGATTTGATAGTGCTGTTGTACAGGAGATGGATTGGATAGATCTGGGTTACAGGAGATGGATTGGATAGATCTGTGGTACAGGAGATGGATTGGATAGAGCTGAGGTACAGGAGATGGATTGGGTAGGGCTGTGGTACAGGAGGTGTATTGGACAGGGCTGAGGTGGAGGGGATGGATTGGATAGAGCTGAGGTACAGGAGTTGGATTGGATAGAGCTGAGGTACAATAGGTGGATTGGATAGGGCTGAGGTGTAGGGAATGGATTGTATAGAGCTGAGGTACACGAGATGGTTTGGATAGAGCTGAGGTACAGGAGATAGATTGGATAGAGCTGAGATAGAGGAGATGGATTGGGTAGAGCTGTGGTGCAGGAGGTGTATTGGATAGAGCTGAGGTACAGGAGATGGATTGGATAGAGTTGAGGTACAGGAGGTGCATTGGACAGGGCTGAGGTGGAGGGGATTGATTGGATAGAGCTGAGGTACAGGAGTTGGATTGGATAGAGCTGAGGTACAGGAGATGGATTGGTTAGGGCTGAGGTGCAGGAAATGGATTGGATAGAGCTGAGGTACAGGAGTTGGATTGATTTGATAGTGCTGTTGTACAGGAGATGGATTGGATAGGGCTGAGGTACAGGAAATGGATTGGTTAAGGCTGAGGTACAGGAGATGGATTGGATAGAGCTGAGGTACAGGAGATGGATTGGATAGAGCTGAGGTACAGGAGATGGATTGATTTGATAGTGCTGTTGTACAGGAGATGGATTGGATAGGGCTGAGGTACAGGAAATGGATTGGATAGGGCTGAGCTACAGGATTTGGATTGGATAGAACTGAGCTAGAGGAGATGGATTGGATAGGTCTGAGGTACAGGATTTGGATTGGATAGAGCTGAGCTAGAGGAGATGGATTGGATAGGGCTGAGGTACAGGTGATGGATTGGATAGAGCTGAGGTACAATAGGTGGATTGGATAGGCCTGAGGTGTAGGGAATGGATTGTATAGAGCGAAGGTACACGAGATGGTTTGGATAGAGCTGAGGTACAGGAGATGGATTGGGCAGGGGTGAGGTACAGGAGATGGATTGGATAGGGCTGAGGTACAGGAGTGGATTGGGCAGGGGTGAGGTACAGGAGATGGATTGGGCAGGGATGAGGTACAGGAGATGGATTGGGCAGGGTTGAGGTACAGGAGATGGATTGGGCAGGGATGAGGTACAGGAGATGGATTGGGCAGGGTTGAGGCACAGATCAGCTCAAACATAGCAGCACTGTGGTTGTTCCTGAGCAAAATCATGGTCGTTTGCCAGCAACATCCCGTGGTAATTATGGGTGGGCAACAAATGCCAGCTTTATAGAGGGCGCTTTGGGATTAATGGTTTATTTTCAGATTTTGGAGGCGTAACTTATGAACTGCAATGATGATTCATTTGAGGTCCTCAATTATTTACTGTACATATTAATACATTAACATTTGGCATTAGTACTGAAGGCTTGCACTCCAGAATTTGCTCCAACCCTAACCAAGTGCAGTTACAACGCTGGCATCTACCTGACAATGGGGAATACTACTCAGGTATGACCTCTACAGAAAAAGCAGGACAAGTCCAACCTGGCCAATTAATGCCCCATCAGTCTCACTCTTGATCATCAGTAAACTGATGGAAGGTGTCATCAACAGGGCTATCAAGTAGCACCTGCTCAGTGATGTACAGTTTGCGTTTTCCCAGGGCCACTCACCTCCTGACCTCATTCCAGTCTTGGTTCAAACACGGACAAGAGCTGATTTCCAGAGGGGAGAGGAGAGCGACAGCTCGTGATACCATATCTGTTATCCAATCATGTATGCTATCATGGAACTCAAGCAACACCAGAATTGTTGGGAATCAGGGGACAAACTCTCTGCTGGTCACAAAGCGAGATGGCTTTGATAGTTAGGGGTCAGTAATCTCACCACCAGGACATCACTGCAGGAGTTCCTTAGGGTAGTATCCTAAGCCCAACCATCTTTAGTTGCTTCAGCAATGATCTTTTCCATCCATCGCAAGGTCACAGAAGGGGATGATGTTCGCTGAAGACTACACAGTGTTCAGCACCATTCACAACTCCTCAGATATGGAAGCAGTCCATGTTTAAATGCAGCAAGTTCTGGACAATATCCAGGGTTGGAATTAAAGCTTGCACCACACAAGGGGTGATTGTTAGATACTCTCACCTGAGGCTGGAATTGAACTCGGGTCCCTGGCACTGTGAGGCAGCAGTGCTCACTGCTGAGCCAGTTAGCACTGCAGCTTCACACAGCCAGGGACCTGGGTTCGATTCCAGCCTCAGACAACTGGGTGGAATCTCTCCCCATCTCTGCATGGGTTTCCTCTGGACGCTCTAGTTTCTTCCCAAATCCAAAGATGTGCAGGTTAGGGTGAATTAGCCATGATACGTTATCCATAGTGTTCAGGGATGTGTAAGTTAGGTGCACTAGCCAGGAGTAAATATAGGGGAATGGTCCTGGGTGAATTACTCTTTGGAGGGTCAGTCTGGACTTGTTGATGAATGTGCAGCACAAATAGATATTAGCTGTTATGGTTTTGTAGGATTCTGAGGAGGGGTCACTGAACTCTGATGTCTCTCCACAGATGCTGCCAGATCTGCTGACCTTTTCCAGCAATTTGATTTTGTTTCTGATTTCCAGCACCCACAATTCCTTTGGTTTTTATTTTGTAATCTTGGGTGACTTTCATTTACATCTAGATTGGATAAACTAAACTAGCAACAGTATTACAGAGGAGGAGTTCTTGGAGGGTTTGTCATGGTTGTTTAGACCAATATATTCAGGAACCAACCAGAGAAGGGTTCATTCTAGACAGGGAACTGTGCAAACAGAAATGATTAATTAATAAACGTGTTGTTCAGGTTCCCTTTGTAAAGGGTGATCATAATATAGCAGAATTCTTCATTAAGATGGAGATTAATGTCGCTGAATCTAAAACTAGGATCATGAATCCAAATAATGGGAACTACAGGCTTATGAGGCACAAATTGGCAACGATAGATGAGGAAAATTTACCAAAGGGGCTGATGGTAGTTAGGCAATGGTTCATATTTAAAGAATGCATGCATGGATTACAATTATTCATCCGGTCGGTTACAACAATAAAAGCTCAACCATTACTTACAAAAGATGGTATGAGATGGTATTAGATCCAAGGAGGAGGCATATGAAAATGTCAGAAAAAGCAAGCTCAAGGATTGGACAAATGTTAGAAATCAGCAAAAAAGGCCAAAATGTAAAACAGAGGAGTGTAAAATTGCAGGGAACCATAGAAACTGGTGGTAAGAGCTACTGTAAATATGCAAAGTGAAAAAAGATTTGTAAAGACAGATGTAGGTCTGTTATGGGCAGAAGGTGGGAAAGTATAATGAGGAACAAAGGAATGACAGAAGGCCTGAACACAGACTGCGGTTCTTTCTTCACAAAGGATGGCATAAAGGACCTTCCAGAATCGTTAGGGAACCAAAGGTCTAGTGAGAGGGCAGAACTGAAAGAAATGAGTATTAATAAGTAAATGGTACTGGTGACATTAATGGGGTAGAGGCTGATAAATCTCCAGGACCTGATCTACATCTCTGGGTACTGAAGGACATCGTTCTGAAAATACTGGATGCTGGTCATCTTCCAAACTTATGCAGACTCTGGAGCAGCTCCTACAAATTGGAGGGTGGAAATTGTGACCCTATTATTTAAATAAAAGAGGGAGGGGGAAAAAAAGGAATTGCAGACCAGTTAGGGTGATGTCAGCAGGGGAAATCCTGGAGTCTGTTATAAAGGATGTGATAGGATAACATTTGGAAAGCATTAATAGGATTGGACAAAGCCAGCTTGGGTAAATCATATTTAACACATCGACTGGAATTTTTTGAGAATGTAACTAATACAATATATAAGGGAGAACCAGGGATGCGTTTGAATTTTTAGAATGCTTTTGATGAAGTATATGGGCAAAGTTAATGCACATGGGATAGGGATAATATGTTAGCATGGATTGAGAATTAGTTGACAAGAGAGTGGGAATTAATGGGTCTTGGATGTAGGTTTGCTCGCTGAGCTGGAAGGCTCATTTCCAGACGTATCATCACCCTACTAGGTACCATCTTCAGTGGGCCTCCAGGCGAAGCACTACTGATGATTTCTGCTTTCTATTTATATGTTTGGGTTTTTTTGGGGTTGGTGATGTCATTTCCTGTGGTTATGTCATTTCCTGTTCTTTTTCTCAGGGAGTGGTCGATGGGGTCTAACTCAATGTGTTTGTTGAGAGAGTTCCGGTTGGAATGCTATGCTTCTAGGAATTCCCATGTGTGTGTCTGTTTGGCTTGTCTTAGGATGGATGTGTTGTCCCAGTCGAAGTCGTGTCCTTCCTTATCTGTATGGAAGGATACTAGTGAGAGAGGGTCATGTCGTTTTGTGGCTAGTTGAAGTTCATGTATCCTGGTAGCTAGTTTTCTGTTTGTCCAATATAATGTTTGTTAAAGCTCTTGCACGGTATTTTATAAATAACATTAGTTTTGCTTGTTGTCTAAATAGGATCTTTCAAGTTCATTAGCTGCTGTTTTAGTGTGTTGGTGGTCAAGGTTTGGGAGAAGATTTGTAGCTCAGTTGCTTGTTGTTGTGGTTCTGTTCGCCGAGCTGGGAGTTTGTGTTGCAAACGTTTCATCCCCTTTCTAGGTGACATCCTCAGTGCTTGGGAGCCTCCTGTGAAGCGCTTCTGTGATGTTTCCTCTGGCATTTATAGTGGTTTGTCTCTGCCGCTTCCGGTTGTCAGTTGCTGTCCGCTGCAGTGGCCGGTATATTGGATTCAGGTCGATGTGTTTGTTGATAGAATCTGTGGATGACTGCCATCCCTCTAGGAATTCCCTGGCTCTTCTCTGTTTGACAATAGTAGTGTTGTCCCAGTCGAATTCATGTTGCTTGTCATCTGTGTGTGTGGCTACTAAGGATAGCTGGTCGTGTCGTTTCATGGCTAGTTGGTGTTCATGGATGCGGATCATTAGCTGTCTTCCTGTTTGTCCTATGTAGTGTTTTGTGCAGTCCTTGCATGGGATTTTGTACACTACGTTGGTTTTGCTCATGCTGTATCGGGTCCTTTGTCCTGGTGAGTTGTTGTCTGAGAGTGGCTGTTGGTTTGTGTGCTGTTATGAGTCCTAGTGGTCGCAGTAGTCTGGCTGTCAGTTCGGAAATGCTCTTGATGTATTGGAGTGTGGCTAGTCCTTTGGGTTGCGGCATGTCCTCGTTCCGTTGTCTTTCCCTTAGGCATCTGTTGATGAAATTGCGCGGGTATCCGTTTTTGTGGGCTTGTTGGCTACCATGATACCAAGGGTCTGAGTAGTGAATCTCTCTCACTAGTATCCTCACATACAGATAAGGAAGGACACGACTTCGACTGGGACAACACATCCATCCTAGGACAAGCCAAACAGAGACACGCACGAGAATTCCCAAGAAGCACGGTATTCCAATTTGAACTCTATCAATAAACACATTGACTTGGACCCCATTTACCGTCCCTGAGAAAAAGAACAGGAAATGACATCATGAACTCCAAAAAATCCAAACATATAAATAGGAAGCAGAAATCATCAGCAGTGCTGCCTGATCCTACATCCAGAACCTCAACCTAAGCTACAAATCTTCTCAAAACTCATTAATAGGTCTTTTCCAAGTGGCAGGCAATGACTAATGGGGTAGCACAAAGATCAGTGCTTGGGCCCCAACTATTCACAAATGACCCACATGAGGGAACGTGATGCAACATTTCTAAATTGGCTGATGTCAAAACTTGGCAGAATTGTGAGTTGTTAGGAGGAGGCAAAGAGACTTCAATGTA
This sequence comes from Hemiscyllium ocellatum, assembly GCF_020745735.1. NCBI lineage: Eukaryota > Metazoa > Chordata > Chondrichthyes > Orectolobiformes > Hemiscylliidae > Hemiscyllium > Hemiscyllium ocellatum. The sequence goes on from NC_083421.1 coordinate 64,622,471, forward strand.
ACTTGAGTTGAGTTACTGGGCAAAAACTCAGCAGTTACAGTACAATGTAGCTAAATGTGAAGTTACACACTTCAGTGTGAAAAGAAAGAAAGGAACGTTAATATTTAAATGGTGATATATTGAGAAGGATGGATGTTCAAAGGGATCTGGGTGTTCTTGTACACTAGTCAATGAAAGTAGTCAGGTAAGTGCAGCAAGCAACTTGGAAGGCTATCTTTTTGCAGTTATATAGGGCCTTGGTGAGACCACAGGTGAGTATTGCAGGTGGTATCTCCACCTAAGAAACAACATACTTGCCACAGAGGGAATACAGCGGAAGGTCACCAGGCTGATATTGGGGATTGCAGGACTGTCCTAGAAGGAGGGATTGGTTCAACTGGGCTTGAATTGACTAGAGTTTAGAAGGATGAGGAGGATTTGATTGAAACATACAGAATTCCAACAAGGCTGGACGGATTAGATGCAGGGAGAAGGTTATCCCTGGTTGGGGAGTAGAGAACCACGGAAGACCAAGATATGGGGTAGACCATTCAGGAGTGAGATAAGGAAACATTTCTTTACTTGAAAGCTAGTGAACCTGGGGAATTCTCTACCACAGAAGCTCTGGAGGCCAAGTCACTGAATATATTCAAGAAAGAGATGGATGATTCTAAAACAATATTTTAGAGGCATTAAGGGATATGAGGGAAGAAAGGGGGATATTGCATTGAGATCGAGGATCAGCCAGGATCCTACTGAATGGCACTGGCAGCCCAAACAGCCAACTGGCCTCCTCCTGCTCCTAGATTCTATGTTTCTAAAAGCAGGTCAGAGGCTAGGAATACTGTGATTAGTAATTCACCTGACTTCCCAAAGCCTTTCCCAATCTAAAAGGCACAAGTCAGGAGTGTAATGGAATACTCCCCACTTGCCTGGAAGGGTGCAGCTCCAACAACACTGAAGAATCTCGACATCATCCAGGACAAAGCATCCCACTTAATCAGCACTGTTCCCAAAAATATCCACTCCCGCCACCATTGACACTCAGTCACAGCAGTGTGTACTATCCACTCCCGCCACCATTGACACTCAGTCGCAGCAGCGTGTACTATCCACTCCCGCCACCACTGACACTCAGTCACAGCAGTGTGTACTATCCACTCCCGCCACCACTGACACTCAGTCGCAGCAGCGTGTACTATCCACTCCCGCCACCACTGACACTCAGTCACAGCAGTGTGTACTATCCACTCCCGCCACCATTGACACTCAGTCGCAGCAGCGTGTACTATCCACTCCCGCCACCACTGACACTCAGTCGCAGCAGCGTGTACTATCCACTCCCGCCACCACTGACACTCAGTCGCAGCAGCGTGTACTATCCACTCCCGCCACCACTGACACTCAGTCGCAGCAGCGTGTACTATCCACTCCCGCCACCACTGACACTCAGTCGCAGCAGCGTGTACTATCCACTCCCGCCACCACTGACACTCAGTCACAGCAGCGTGTACTATCCACTCCCGCCACCACTGACACTCAGTCGCAGCAGCGTGTACTATCCACTCCCACCACCACTGACACTCAGTCGCAGCAATGTGTGCTATCCACTCCCGCCACCATTGACACTCAGTCGCAGCAATGTGTACTATCCACTCCCGTCACCATTGACACTCAGTCACAGCAGCGTGTACTATCCACTCCCGCCACCACTGACACTCAGTCGCAGCAGCGTGTACTATCCACTCCCGCCACCATTGACACTCAGTCGCAGCAGCGTGTACTATCCACTCCCGCCACCACTGACACTCAGTCACAGCAGCGTGTACTATCCACTCCCGCCACCACTGACACTCAGTCGCAGCAGCGTGTACTATCCACTCCCGCCACCACTGACACTCAGTCGCAGCAGCGTGTACTATCCACTCCCGCCACCACTGACACTCAGTCGCAGCAGCGTGTACTATCCACTCCCGCCACCATTGACACTCAGTCACAGCAGCGTGTACTATCCACTCCCGCCACCATTGACACTCAGTCGCAGCAGCGTGTACTATCCACTCCCGCCACCACTGACACTCAGTCGCAGCAGCGTGTACTATCCACTCCCGCCACCACTGACACTCAGTCGCAGCAGCGTGTACTATCCACTCCCGCCACCACTGACACTCAGTCACAGCAGCGTGTACTATCCACTCCCGTCACCATTGACACTCAGTCGCAGCAGCGTGTACTATCTACAAGATGTGCTAAAAAAATTCACCAAGGCTCCTTAAGACATCACCTTCCAAAGCCACAACCACTTCCATCTAGAAAGACAAGGACAGCAGATACATGGGAACACCACCCCAAGTTCCCCTCAAAGTCACTCACATCCTGACTTGGAAATATATTGCCATTCTTTCAGTGTCTTTGGGTCAAAACCCAGGAATTCCCTTTCTATGGGCATTGCAGATGTATATACACCATATGGACCTCAGTGGTTCAAGAAGGCAGTTCACCATCATAATCTCAAGTAAGAAGCAATAAATGCTGGCCCAGCCAGCATCAACCAGGTGCCATGAGTGAATTTTAATAAACGTGGTGAAAGAGTAGTATTTACAAACTATGACTATGATGAACACATTAGAAATAGCAAACAGAAAGTCTTCATACACACTTGCAGGGTCAGTAAGGATGGGAAGAAAGAGGGACAGTGGGAGGGAGAGTGGTCAGTGACAAACAGAGGTCTGTCCCCATGAGGTTCATCTACAAAAACCACCACCATCACAAACCCAGGTCTGTGTTATTTATTAGGTAAATGTCATGTAGACTGTATAATTTAAATAATTTTCACAAATTTGTTAAAAAGTATGTGCATCAATACCCCTCAGGCAAAAACTAAGGAGTACTTTCAACATCAGAAGCAAATTTCACAAGACAGCATTTGGCGACATGTACACTAAAAACAAAAATGGATGTAAAACAGAGACAGGAGCAACATTCTGATGATAAAGAATATCCAATATCAGTGCTGTCATCGGAACTAAATCAGAATGACAACGTCAGGGAAATAAATTCCACTTTAAATAATTCATCAGCATTGCTGGACAGGCCTTTGAACACATCTTCACCCCAAAATCAGGAATTGTACTAAAACTATTGGAATGCCTATCCAGTCCAAAGGTCATCAAACTCTGGATCAGTGAGGTTGCTGTGAGGAGCCTGGAGACCTGCCAGATTTCTATCTGTCACCTCTCTGCTGTTGTACACCTCCCTGACACATCACTTGTGCTGCTGTACAAGAATGGAAAGCCACTGCACTGTTTTGAAAGATGCAGCTACCACTCTGATCAGGCTGCTCCTAGGGAATCGGTTGCTATTTCTAGGTAAGTCGCTGGATGTATTTCTAGATATGTCACAGAGAAATGTAAATCAAAGACATGCTCTCTCCAGACTCAGTCGGTCAGAATTCTACTGATGAGTTATACTGTCATTTTGGGTTGATAGAGACAGCACAGAATAAATCTTCCTCAAGTTATTTGCATCATGCCAGTTCACACATTTTATAAAATCACTGTGAACAACACTTATACGCATTCTAATGAGAGAAGGTGTTTTCTTCAGGAATGTTATTTGTTAGTTTTCCTGATTGAATCTCTGTGACAATGCGGTGTACAGAATCAGAGAGGGTTGGAACCCATACATTTAAACCTAATTATGGGTTGCTCAGTGGGATTTTGCAGCATAATGATGTTTGACTTCACATATACATATAAAGAGCTAAAAAATTAAGAGAACTCATTAAATTCAATGCAAGCCTATACTCTTGGAGTATGAACCATCTGTACAGATTTCACATTTCAATATCAAAGTCAGAGAAAATACAGATTTTGCTTCCAGTGCGTGTTTGTCTGCATATATATCTATGCCCTGAACCAACATTGGCTTTCTATAAAATCAAAATTTGCTTAACTGCTCTTCCCTCCATTCCTGCAGTATTTTTCTACACATGTTGATTGCCCCACAATACCTCACCCTGAGTGTTATAGGCCAGAGGGTATCATAGCTAAGCCAATTTTCAGCTGAATGGTATTCAGATACCTCCCCTTCCGATCCTAGCAGTGCCTACCCTTGCCTGAGATTTGCTAAGTCAATGAAAGGTAGGGGAAGAAAGATTATTTATTTTGGTGTCAAAAGCGTTTCCCACTCCATTTGAAAACCTCTGCAGTAAAGTTTAGCTGTTAAATCTTTACAGAATGAGTGTGTGGTAATGAGAGTTCCTGCAGTTAGCCAAAGGCCAAACATCAGCCTCAGGTCAATGTAAACTTGTGGGGCCTATTTTTCTTTTCAATGAAGTTACTCCCAAATCAGAGATTGCTCACCAATGCTGACATTGCCAAGTAGCTTAGGGTAAAGGAGACCCCAATCCCTCAGGTCTCTTTTGGAAATAAAATTAATCACAAAACAACATATTCAAAATAACACAGGTAACTGGAATAAAAACAATCAGAGTTGTCAGGCTCCACCTTCACTAACTGAATTAGAACCCATGATCCAGTGAATATTGTCAATGAGAATGTAGGTTCCGAATCTACAGCAATCGGTGTGAAACAGAGATTCTCACCTTGGTCAGACCGACGCAGGTGGCCATACTGAGGGGCAAGTAGGTTCCAGCCACTGACTGCCCATAGTCTGACAGAAGGATCAGCAATCTCAGTTCTGAGGGTCTACAAAAGATGGCTAGTGCACAGGAAATGACAAGCTATTACACTTGTGTACAGTAGGGCATGAAGTGCTTAGAGAATTAAGGCACATTGTTGGGAGTAGGGCAGATGGGGCTTTACTCTGTACCTGCCTATGCTGTAACTGACCTAGGAGCATTCAGCCCTTACACATAGTCTCACTGCAGAAAACAGAAATACCTGATTTCTCAACATCTATATTCCTAATCTCCACAGGCACCTGTGTACACAGAATCACTGACACACAAAAACACATAAAATTAATGCCCCCTTGCAGGATCGGTCATGTTGCTCACCCCCTTCCCCTTCACAGGGTCCTGAGTCACATGCTGCCAGTTTCAAATTGAAGCACAGCTAAACACAGCCTTGTTAGTCTCCAGGGATGAAAGAAAGCTTGAACACAGAAGGTGTCAGCAAGCACGTTCAAAAAAACTCAAGGGTGTAATTTCTATTCAAGATATATGGCCCTATTGTCATCTCAACTGTCATCTCTGACTGTCATTCACCTGTGAGCCCACAGGAGGCAATGGAGGAGAGCATCCACTCTGTCCCTATCCCAGAGCAGGAGCACTGACTGGGGCTGGTCCCTTCCCTCTGATAACCTCCATGATGCTGAGGCTGGCTGGTACATCCCTGGCTCTAAGCAATTAGCTCATCACAGGTCTTTATGAAATGCTGAACTCATGCTAGGCTGCTTCAGTATCACTGAATGGAACAACAGTGTGTCCTGCAGTGGTCTTCATGACTGGAATGTGTCCATAGAGATAGGGAGATGCAAATGCAGAGATTGAACTGGAAGCTAGACAAAGTGCCTACCCCAACCATATTTCACTGGGTGGATAAGGGGACGGTCTTACAGCTCTGAAAAGAAATTTGTTTATCTAAAGAGCTGTATTCTTTATCAAATTAATTACTTTTAACAGAGTATAAAAGATACACCTTCAACAACATTGATTTAATCCAGAAGCTTACATACCATAACCTTCCTGTCCCACAAAGAAATCTAGACTGAACATTGTGACCGTATCATAAAAATTCAGAGATGTGCTACTGTATAACATACTTACACCTCAGCCCCCTGCCTCTGCAGTCCTGACCTGTCAGTGTCCACTCTACTGTCATCATCTGAATGATCGCTAGCTCTGTCGTAAAAAGCTTCAGGACTGTTCCCCTGTGCTGCCTCCTCTGCTCTTGAACCCTTGTCGTTTTGCTCCTCAATCTTAGATCCTGACGAAGTCTGGCTCAGTGGCTGGCACTGAATGCTGAGGAGAGTAACCCCAGTTCCTCCACTCTTGCACTTGCTGCTTGCCTCCCCTTTAGAAGCTTCCTCAGCAATCAGTGTTTCTGTTGCACTTGCTGCTTCTATACTGTCGACTCTCTGTTCTACACTGCTGCCTTCCTTGTGGGCTGAGGCTACGGTAGGTTCACCAATTGGCAAACAGCTGCACGCTCCTGACATTTCGCAGAGATACAAAGTCTCACAGTTAGAGTGTGTGCATGTCGCATCACTGTAGTCCCTCTCCTCACTCTTCATTCCACTCTGATAATTATGGTCACTTTGCTCTTGCCCTACAATACTAGGTAGCTGGCTCACTTCACTGCACTGAGCACCAACTGATGGCAGCAGAGATGCTAAAGGTTGACCTTGATTTTTATCTTTCTCACTCTTCATTTTCGCACGACCTGCCCAGCCTACATGGGAGAGAGTGTTAACCACAGCTTGTGAGCTTTGGTTTGTACCACGACCAAGACCTGACCGATTGTCCCTGGAATACTGTCCCCTTCTGCAGGTTCCATTCTCCTGGCTCACTGATTCAGTGTCACTGAGACAGTCAGTCTGGAAGGTATTCCACAATTTATTTACAGTTTGCTTGGGCGATCTGATTTGGCCAGCTTGCGGTTTAGATTGTCCTGTTAGCAACAATTTGGAGTTGACATATGGCACACTCTGTTCAGAAGCCAAGGACTGCGTTGTTTTCCTCTGAATGTTCTCTAGGCTAGTAGTCATCTTTTTGTCCTCAAGGACATCACTGCGACATACTCCTTTCCCCGGGCAGACTATGTTGTCAACTTGCAAACTTCCTGGAACAATTCCAGCCTTAGTCTCAGTTTTGGAAGTTGCTGGTGGTTCTCCTAAGGTGTATTTGTCTTCATTCTGGCACTGTGCACGACAGGTACCATAAATGTTCTGTAGCAGATCCTGCTGGTTAATATTAGTCTTGCTTTCAGTCCCAGCCCTTTCCACTTCTCTCTGAAAATACCCAGCTGTGGGCTCATCTTCCAAGCGACATGGCCCCTTCATATGAACCCTGTGAGATCCCTCAGCTTGTTGAGGGAGGGTAGACAGAGTCCTGTCCAAGTCTGTCATTTCCGACCGTTTGTTCTCCTCCTCTTGTCTTTTAAATCCATGCACCGTGTTTGGATCATCTGTAGGCTCGTTCAACCTGCTATTTGCTCGGGCCTTTTCAGCAAGGAACTTCAGAATTTCTTGCTCAATCCCATCATCACTATCTGCAGAACTGCTGTTCTCAATTGTTATATTTTTCCAAGTTTGCCCATCAGCTGTGCTGAACGCAGTACCACACGACAAACCAACCTTGAGATTTCTGATACTGGTCATTTTGCTGTTGCCTTCACAATCTGAATGCTCTTCGGTCTTCTTATTCCCTTTACTCTTCGAGTCTAAATAACGTCTGCAAGCGCTCTTGTTACTTTTTGATAAGCAGCTTTTTAAGGGGCCGTGGCTAACAGTGTAGCCTTCTCCCGTGGTCCAGAGCGTTTTGTCACCGATTCCTGTGCTTTGCTCAGAGTAAGTAAGAACCTCTGCTCCTGTAAACCGCACTCGTTTCTTGCACCGGTTCTTCATATCTCTTGATCTTTTCCCCAGTTTCTTCCTGGTTTGCAAGAGATCCTTTGTAGCTCTATCCAAGTCTTCGTCACTATCCAGTGAGCTACTCTTCTCATCTGTCTGCCAAGAGTCATGGACAGCCTTAACAGTGGACTGTTTCTCTCCAACCCGATCCTTGGGAGACAATTTCTCTTGATTTTGACTGAGAGTCATGCTGTACCATATGTTACTCATGTCAGGTATGGTTTGCCCTGATGAACTACCTTTAAGATTAATCTTGGAGGTGACAGTTGAATTGTTAGTTAACACAAGAGCTTCCACACTGGACTCATGTGGTTGACTTTCTCTCAGTTTCTCCTTTTCAAGTTTATGACCAGAACCGACATTATTCTTCAGTCTTTTCTTTTGTAACAATGATGTCTGAGATGAAGACGAAGACAAAGAAATAAACAAAGATGGAGAGGTGTTCAGATTGTCTTCAATCTTTGGTTCTTGGGAGAAGTTTCTGTCCAGATCACTCTCAGTCCTGACTTTGCTGGATTTCTGACTGCTTTGGCTTGCTTTCAGAGCCAAGTAATTTTGAATTTCTTTTTCAATGCTGTCACTGCTGTCTGCAGAACTGCTTTCACTATCTGAAGAAAGCGTGACCTGCTTGGAGGCAACATTGGTGTATTCACAGCTTGTCTTGCCTTTGCCCGCATGCTCCCCCTTTTCTGAAGGAGCACCACCTAATATACTGTCTGCAGGTGACTGCACTTTGGTCATAAGAGACCTTTCCCATTTTGGGGAAGATTCTGACAGAGTCTCAGACTGAAATGTTTCTTTCCAACCAAGCCTGGAATCTGTGGTATTTCTCTCGGTTTGTATTAAACAGTCATCACTGTCACTCGTGTCAGTATCAGAAAGGTTGGCAGGACAGGGTCGCCCAGGCTTCGGGATACAATTTCTCTTGCTCATAGCTGTCTGCAGTCTTTCTTTCTCTCTGCTTCTCATAGGAGAAGTCATATCAGCATATTTTTGAGGGGACTTGTGAGGTAATAAGCCAAGGACAAAGGCTACATCCTTAGTTTTCCCTTTCTTTTGTTCCAATTGGTAAAGTTGAATGGCTTCTTCAATCCCATCATCGCTGCTAGAATCAGACAATTCTACTTGTGCATTAACAGGATTCACCTTTGACTCAGTGAATTCAGCACTGAGACCCCACTGGGTATTGCTGCTCTTGTGGAGTTCCTTAAAGCGATGCCGTGATCTTGCCTTTTTCCTGCTAGCCACATTTTTATAACTCTTAGGGTTTCCTTCACTGCCTTTCTCACTGCTGCAGACAGCTTCAGATTTCCTAAACTGGCTTGATTTAGTGTTGCCAACCTGAGAGTTTGTGTTGATCACTGGCTGTGGAACAGGATTGCGCTGGGTCCCTGCACTGGATTTGATGCACCTCTTTCTCTTCTTCTGTCCTACCTTCACCAGATTTTCTTTCTGCTCTGTCCTCCCCACAGAAACAGCCTCGCTCTTGGGGCTGCTGTTGTTGCCAGTCTCCCTATTCCTCTTCTCCTGCAAGAACCTTTCAATCTCTGCCTGTATACTCAGTTCAAAGGAGTCGTTGCTGCTGATACTGCAGGGGGAAGAGCATCTGGATTCTGCAGGCTCTCGGCTGACAATATTCGCAATTTTGGGTGGGTTCACTCCTTCGTTTCCCTGTGAAATACCATTGCTGATCTTTGCAGCAGAATTCTCAATGGCTGTGTGTGTCCCTGGGAGAACATTTGTGCCACTGGCTTTCGAAGTGAAGGATGGATTTTCTGTTTTCTTTTTCAAGTATTCCTGAATTGCTTCTTCTATATCTCGGTCGACAGACTCATCACTGTCGGAATCCAGGGTGCAGCGACCCAAGTTGGATTCCTCTGTGTCAAGTGTGCAGGATGGATAAGCAGGCTTCAGCTCTTCCACAGCAGCCCCTTTTAAAATTCTGATGGAGCTTCTGTCTAACATGCCCTCACTTCGCCGTTTTGGGGCTGTGTTTGTTTGTGCCTGGCTGCTGGGTTCACTGTTCATGGCACAAGCTGAGTCAGTAGCTTGCAAGTTTTCGATGATCATTTTCACATCCACGCTGACAGCACTCTGCAGAGAGAACTCCTCTCCAGAGTCAGAGAAGCTCACAGGGAGGCTGAAGTTTCGGGACGCCCCAAACGGATGCCAATCTGTCTGTACCACAGAGACAGGTGGCAAACCCGTGAAGAACATCATAGCAGAGAGGTGACATCCCAGACACGTGGTCCCTGTAGTTCCTCCACTCACATCCTGTAAATGAAACAGCACAGGGAAAAAAGAAAATCAAAAGGGCTGTGGCATTAACTGGTGACATTTTAAAAATTGCTGTGTGCTTCAGAAATATTCTTGCTCTCGGTTTCTCCCTCAACATTTCTCAAGAAGAGTTGCATTTCCATAACACCTTTCATGGCCTCAGGAAATCCATGAGTATATTACAGTCAATAAAGGTCCTTTCAACTGTTCTAACCTAAAAATGTGGCAAAGTCCCGCAAACTGCAACAAAATAACTAGTTTGATCATGTTTTAGTCATGTTGTTTGAAGGAGAGACATCAGTCAAAACACCTGGGAGAATTTCCCCGCTTTCTACATCCTCCTGAAAAGGTAGAAGGTACCTTGGTTTAATGTCTCACCTAAGAGATGACATTTCCAGGAATCTGGCAGAAACAACATCCATCATAGCTCATCTCCACAGTGAGGCTTGAAGCCAAAAGCTTTAGAACACAGACCTTGTGGTTATGTGTCACACATTAATAGACTGTGGGTGTCTGTGTGTTATTGGACCAAACCTGATATCATCCTCACGCTACACACACAGATGTGGAGTTACCGGTGTCGGACTGAGGTGGACAAGGTCAGAAGTCACACAACACCAGGTTATAGTCCAACAGGTTTATTTGAAATTGCAAGCTTTCAGAGCGCTGCTCCTTCATCAGATGAAGTGTGAGTTCTGAGGGTCACTTGGCTCAATACGTTAACTCTGATTTCTCTCCACAGATGCTGCCAGACTTGCTGAGCTTTTCCAGCAATTTCTGTTTTTGTCAGTAAAATGAGACTGCTCTCAGCTCACTTATCCACATAAACGTCCAATGATGGTGAGTCTATAAATATGCAGGCACGTTCCTACTACTGAGTAAAGAAACTATCCCTGATATCTGTCCGAAATCTATCGCCCCTCAATTTATAGCTATATCCCCTCGTGTTAGCCTTCACCATCTGCAGAAAAAGGCTCTCACTGTCCATCTTATCTAACCCTCTGAATATCTTATACGTTTCGATTAAGTCACCTCTCAACCTTCTTCTCTCCAATGAAAACAGCCTCAGTTCCCTCAGCCTTTCCTCGTAAGACCTTCCCTCCATACCAGGCAACATCCTAGTAAATCTCCTCTGCACCCTTTCCAAAGCTTCCACATCCTATAATGCGGTGACCAGAACTGTACACAATACTCCAAGTGCGGCCTTACCAATGTCTTGTACAGCTGAAGTATGATCTCGTGGCTCCGAAACGCAATCCCCCAAGCAATAACCACGAACACACCATATGCCTGCTTAACAACCCTATCAACCTGGGTAGCAACTTTCAGGGATTTATGCACCTGGACACCGAGATCTCTCTGTTCATCTACACTGCCAAGAATCTTACCATTAGCCCAGTACTCTGTATTCCTGTTACTTCTTCCGAAGTGAACTACCTCACATTTATTAAACTCCATTTGCCACTTCTCTGCTCAGCTATGCATCTTATCTATGTCCCTGTGTAACCCACAACATCCTTTGGCACCATCCACAACTCTGCCAACTTAGTGTCAACCGTACATTTACTAACCCATCCTTCTATTAGATTAGATTCCCTACAGTGTGGAAACAGGCCCTTCGGCCCAACAAGTCCACACCGACCCTCCGAAGAGCAACCCACCCAGACCCATTACCCCACATTTACCCCTGACTAATGCACCTAACACTATGGGCAATTTAGCATGGCCAATTCACCTGATCTGCACATTTTTGGAATGTGGGAGGAAACCGGTGCACCCAGAGGAAACTCACGCAGACACGGGGAAAATGTGCAAACCCCACACAGACAGTTGCCCAAGTTTGGAATTGAACCTGGATCCCTGGGGCTGTGAGGCAGTAGTGCTAACCACTGAGCCACCATGCCCACCTCCAGATCATTTTTTTATAAATGACAAACAGCAGTGGCCCCAAAACAGACCCTTGCGGTACACCACTGGTAACTGAGCTACAGTATGAATATTTCCCATCAACCACCACCCTCTGTCTTCTTTCAGCTAGGCAATTTCTGATCCAAACCGCGAAATCACCTTCAACCCTGAAACTCCGTATTTTGTGTAATAGCTTATTGCATGGGTCTTATCAAATGCTGTACTGAAGTCCATATTTATAGGAACCTCGATTCTCCAAATTTCGGATTATCTGAAGAATATCTCAGGGTCCCGATAGAAACATTATATCAAAGAGATGTTTCAACACTGATCATGTATTTTGTTTACAAATGATTTAAAATGAACTCAGCTTACTGAAATGCTGCCGAGAACAGTCCTGGGCATCAATGGGAGCCCAGGCATTGTCTCCAAATGACTGACCGCCCACCCTCTCTCCCTCCCCACACTTTCCCTGGAGTTCTACACAGGGCTGAACCACCTTTCCCTCCCCCACCCCATCCTCCTCCCCCTCACTCACCCTCCCAGCACCCACACCCCACCACACTCATCCCCCTCCCCAACCTCACTCACCCCACTCCCCCAAGCACCCTCAAAGCCCTGCCTCCCCCCACCACCCTCACTCCCCTCCCCTCCTCCCAACTCACTCACCTTCTGCCCCACACCTCACTCACCCCCTCCCCTACCTCAATCAACCCCTCCCCTCCCCCAACTCACTCATTCCCTCCCCGCCCCCCACCCCTACCACACTCATCCCCTCCCCACCCCTACCACACTCACCCACCCCATCCTCCTCCCCCTCAGTCATCACCTCCCCCACTTCACTCACCCCATTCCCTCCCTCCAACGCCCTCACCCCTGCCCCAACCACACTCACACCCTCCCCTCCCCCAACCACACTCAACTCCCTCCCCTCCCCACCACACTCACACCCCTCCCCTCACATCCCCACCCCCACCACACTCAACACCCGCCCCTCCCCCACCACACTCAGCCCCTCCCCTCCCCATCATACACTCACCTCCTCCCTTCCCCCCACCACACTCACACCCCCTCCCCCATCACACTCACACCCCCTCCCCCATCACACTCACACCCCCTCCCCTCCCCCCACCACACTCACAACCCTTCCACCTCACTGACCCCTACCCCCACCACTCTCAACCCCCCCCCCCACCACACTCAACACCCTCCCCTCCACCCACACTCAACACACTCCCCCCACCACACTCATCCCCTACCCCTCACCACACTCACCCCTCCCCTCTCCCACCATACTCAATCCCCTTCCCTCCCCTCCTCCACTCCCAACCCCCTCCCCATACCACACTCACCCCTCCTCTCCCCTCCCCACACCGCACTCACCCCCTGCCCTCCCCCACCACACTCAACCCCCTCCCCCCTACCACACTCACCCCCTCCCCTCCCCACAACACACTCATCCCCTCCCCCCGCCACACTCAGCCCCTCCCCTCCCCACAACACACTCATCCCCTCCCCTCGCCACACTCAGCCCCTCCCCATACCACACTCACCATCTCCCTTCGCCACCACACTCAAACCCCTCCCCACCACACTCATCCCTTCCCCTCCCTCACCACATTCAACCCCCTCCCCACCTCACTCACCACCCCCCACCATACTCACGCCACTCCCCTCCCCCAACCACACTCATTCCCTCCCCTCCTCCACCACACTCAACCCCTTCCCTCCCTCCCATCACACTTACCTGTCCCCCCTCCCCTCAACTCACTCCCCACCCTCCCCTCCCCCACCAGACTCATGCCACTCCCTGCCCCCACCACACTCACCCCCTCCCCCACCACACTCACCCTCTCCCTTCACCACCACACTCACCCTCTCCCTTCACCACCACACTCAACCCCCACCCCTCTCCCACCACACTCACCCACCCTCCCCTCCACCCATCACACTCACCCCCCCCTCCACCCATCACACTCACCCTCCCCTCCACCCATCACACTCACCCTCCCCTCCACCCATCACACTCACCCCCTCCACCCTTCACACTCACCCTCCCCTCCACCTACCACCCTCACCCTCCCCTCCACCTACCACCCTCACCTCCACCCTCACCTCCCCACCACATTTACCCCCTCACCTCCCTCCCATACCACACTCACCACTCTCCTTTCCCCACCTCACTCACCACGTTCCCTCCCCCCACCTCACTCACCCCTCCCCCCACCTCACTCACCCCCCAACCATGCTCACACCCCCTCCCCCACCACACTCACCCCTCTCCTCCACCCACCACACTCACCCCTCTCCTCCACCCACCACACTCACCCCCTCTCCTCCACCCACCACACTCACCCCCTCTCCTCCACCCACCACACTCACCCCTCCTCCTCCACCCACCACACTCACCTCCTCCTCCTCCACCCACCACACTCACCTCCTCCTCCTCCACCCACCACACTCACCCCCTCCTCCTCCACCCACCACACTCACCCCCTCCTCCTCCACCCACCACACCACCCCCTCCTCCTCCACCCACCACACCCACCCCCCTCCTCCTCCACCCACCACACCCACCCCCTCCTCCTCCACCCACCTACACCCACCCCCTCCTCCTCCACCCACCACACCCACCCCCTCCTCCTCCACCCACTACACCCACCCCCTCCTCCTCCACCCACTACACCCACCCCCTCCTCCTCCACCCACTACACCCACCCCCTCCTCCTCCACCCACTACACTCAACCCCTTCCCCACCATACTCACGCCACTCCCCTCCCCCAACCACACACTCCCTCCACTCCCCCACCACACTCAACCCCTTCCCTCCCTCCCATCACACTTACCTGTCCCCCCTCCCCTCAATTCACTCCCCACCCTCCCCTCCCCCACCAGACTCATGCCACTCCCTGCCCCCACCACACTCACCCCCTCCCCCACCACACTCACCCCCTCCCCCACCACACTCACCCTCTCCCTTCACCACCACACTCAACCCCCACCCCTCTCCCACCACACTCACCCACCCTCCCCTCCACCCATCACACTCACCCCCCCTCCACCCATCACACTCACCCCCACCCTCACCCCCTCCCCCCACCCTTACCCTCACCCCCTCCCCCCACCCTTACCCTCACCCCCTCTCCCCACCCTTACCCTCACCCCCTCCCGCCTGCCCCGACCGCCCCCTCCCTCCCCTCACCCCCTCTCCCCACCCTTACCCTCACCCCCTCCCGCCTGCCCCGACCGCCCCCTCCCTCCCCTCGAAGAGCAGGCCCGAAGCCTGAGGCCTCGAGTGGATGGGCGTCGGACGGCGGCCGGAATCGGGCGCGAAGCAGCGCGCGGCCCCGGGCGGGGGCGGGTGTGGGGGAGCCCGGCCTGGGGCGGGGGCCGGGTCCGGGGCCGGGGACAGGTGTCGGTCTCCCCGGGAGAGGCCTTGCTCACGGCCCGAGTGAGAGAGAGTCAGACGGTACCTGCTGCTCGCTGCTGCCGGCCCCGCTCACTCCCAGCGGCTTGTGGGGCACTCGAGGGCGGGGAGGCGGGGAGAGAGAGAGAGGTCAGTGCACACACACCGCCCGGGGGTGGGGGGACAGGGACACACACACCGCCCGGGGGTGGGGGGACAGGGACACACACACTCACTGTCCGGCCACACACACCGCTCCGAATGTTCACAGCTTCTTCTTCAGGGGAAGGATCAGCACAGAGAGATCCAGACTGTACTCCCGCTCTGTCACAGGGTCAGTGCTGAGGGAGTGCCGCACTGTCGGAGGGTCAGTGCTGAGGGAGTGCCGCACTGTCGGAGGGTCAGTGCTGAGGGAGTGCCGCACTGTCGGAGGGTCAGTGCTGAGGGAGTGTTGCTCCGTCGGAGGGTCAGTGCTGAGGGAGTGGGCACTGTCACAGGGTCAGTGCTGAGGGAGTGCCGCACTGTCGGAGGGTCAGTGCTGAGGGAGTGCCGCACTGTCGCAGGGTCAGTGCTGAGGGAGTGTCGCACTGTCGGAGGGTCAGTGCTGAGGGAGTGGGCACTGTCGGAGGGTCAGTGCTGAGGGAGTGCCGCACTGTCGGAGGGTCAGTGCTGAGGGAGTGCCGCACTGTCGGAGGGTCAGTGCTGAGGGAGCGCCGCACTGTCGGAGGCTCAGTGCTGAGGGAGTGCCGCACTGTCGGAGGGTCAGTGCTGAGGGAGTGCCGCACTGTCGGAGGATCAGTGCTGAGGGCGTGGGCACTTTCACAGGGTCAGTGCTGAGGGAGTGGGCACTGTCATAGGGTCAGTGCTGAGGGAGTGCCGCACTGTCACAGAGTCAGTGCTGAGGGAGTGACGCACTGTCACAGAGTCAGTGCTGAGGGAGTGCCGCACTGTCGCAGGGTCAGTGCTGAGGGAGTGCCGCACTGTCGGAGGGTCAGTGCTGAGGGAGTGGGCACTGTCACAGGGTCAGTGCTGAGGGAGTGCCGCACTGTCGGAGGGTCAGTGCTGAGGGAGTGGGCACTGTCGGAGGGTCAGTGCTGAGGGAGTGGGCACTTTCACAGGGTCAGTGCTGAGGGAGTGCCGCACTGTCGGAGGGTCAGTGCTGAGGGAGTGCCGCACTGTCACAGAGTCAGTGCTGAGGGAGTGCCGCACTGTCGGAGGGTCAGTGCTGAGGGAGTGCCGCACTGTCGGAGGGTCAGTGCTGAGGGAGTGCCGCACTGTCGCAGGGTCAGTGCTGAGGGAGTGCCGCACTGTCGGAGGGTCAGTGCTGAGGGAGTGCCGCACTGTCGGAGGGTCAGTGCTGAGGGAGTGCCGCACTGTCGGAGGGTCAGTGCTGAGGGAGTGCCGCACTGTCACAGGGTCAGTGCTGAGGGAGTGCCTCACTGTCGGAGGGTCAGTGCTGAGGGAGTGTCGCACTGTCGGAGGGTCAGTGCTGAGGGAGTGCCGCATTGTCGGAGGGTCAGTGCTGAGGGAGTGCCGCACTGTCGGAGGGTCAGTGCTGAGGGAGTGGGCACTGTCATAGGGTCAGTGCTGAGGGAGTGCCGCACTGTCGGAGGGTCAGTGCTGAAGGAGTGCCGCACTGTCGCAGGGTCAGTGCTGAGGGAGTGCCGCACTGTCGGAGGGTCAGTGCTGAGGGAGTGCCGCACTGTCGGAGGGTCAGTGCTGAGGGAGTGGGCACTGTCACAGGGTCAGTGCTGAGGGAGTGCCGCACTGTCGGAGGGTCAGTGCTGAGGGAGTGCCGCACTGTCGGAGGGTCAGTGCTGAGGGAGTGGGCACTGTCACAGGGTCAGTGCTGAGGGAGTGCCGCACTGTCGGAGGTTCAGTGCTGAGGGAGTGCCGCACTGTCGGAGGGTCAGTGCTGAGGGAGTGGGCACTGTCACAGGGTCAGTGCTGAGGGAGTGCCGCACTGTCGGAGGGTCAGTGCTGAGGGAGTGGGCACTGTCACAGGGTCAGTGCTGAGGGAGTGCCGCACTGTCGGAGGGTCAGTGCTGAGGGAGTGGGCACTGTCACAGGGTCAGTGCTGAGGGAGTGCCGCACTGTCGGAGGGTCAGTGCTGAGGGAGTGCCGCACTGTCGCAGGGTCACTGCTGAGGGAGTGCCGCACTGTCGGAGGGTCAGTGCTGAGGGAGTGCCGCACTGTCGGAGGGTCAGTGCTGAGGGAGTGCCGCACTGTCGGAGGGTCAGTGCTGAGGGCGCGCCGCACTGTCGGAGGGTCAGTGCTGAGGGAGCGCCGCACTGTCGGAGGGTCAGTGCTGAGGGAGTGCCGCACTGTCGGAGGGTCAGTGCTGAGGGAGTGCCGCACTGTCGGAGGGTCAGTGCTGAGGGAGCGCCGCACTGTCGGAGGGTCAGTGCTGAGGGAGCGCCGCACTGTCGGAGGCTCAGTGCTGAGGGAGCGCCGCACTGTCGGAGGGTCAGTGCTGAGGGAGTGCCGCACTGTCGGAGGATCAGTGCTGAGGGCGTGGGCACTTTCACAGGGTCAGTGCTGAGGGAGTGGGCACTGTCATAGGGTCAGTGCTGAGGGAGTGCCGCACTGTCACAGAGTCAGTGCTGAGGGAGTGCCGCACTGTCACAGAGTCAGTGCTGAGGGAGTGCCGCACTGTCGCAGGGTCAGTGCTGAGGGAGTGCCGCACTGTCGGAGGGTCAGTGCTGAGGGAGTGGGCACTGTCACAGGGTCAGTGCTGAGGGAGTGCCGCACTGTCGGAGGGTCAGTGCTGAGGGAGTGGGCACTGTCGGAGGGTCAGTGCTGAGGGAGTGGGCACTTTCACAGGGTCAGTGCTGAGGGAGTGCCGCACTGTCGGAGGGTCAGTGCTGAGGGAGTGCCGCACTGTCACAGAGTCAGTGCTGAGGGAGTGCCGCACTGTCGGAGGGTCAGTGCTGAGGGAGTGCCGCACTGTCGGAGGGTCAGTGCTGAGGGAGTGCCGCACTGTCGCAGGGTCAGTGCTGAGGGAGTGCCGCACTGTTGGAGGGTCAGTGCTGAGGGAGTGCCGCACTGTCGGAGGGTCAGTGCTGAGGGAGTGCCGCACTGTCACAGGGTCAGTGCTGAGGGAGTGCCGCACTGTCACAGGGTCAGTGCTGAGGGAGTGCCGCACTGTCGGAGGGTCAGTGCTGAGGGAGTGCCGCACTGTCGGAGGGTCAGTGCTGAGGGAGTGCCTCACTGTCGGAGGGTCAGTGCTGAGGGAGTGTCGCACTGTCGGAGGGTCAGTGCTGAGGGAGTGTCGCACTGTCGGAGGGTCAGTGCTGAGGGAGTGGGCACTTTCACAGGGTCAGTGCTGAGGGAGTGCCGCACTGTCGGAGGGTCAGTGCTGAGGGAGTGGGCACTGTCATAGGGTCAGTGCTGAGGGAGTGCCGCACTGTCGGAGGGTCAGTGCTGAAGGAGTGCCGCACTGTCGCAGGGTCAGTGCTGAGGGAGTGCCGCACTGTTGGAGGGTCAGTGCTGAGGGAGTGCCGCACTGTTGGAGGGTCAGTGCTGAGGGAGTGCCGCACTGTCGGAGGGTCAGTGCTGAGGGAGTGCCGCATTGTCGGAGGGTCAGTGCTGAGGGAGTGCCGCACTGTCGGAGGGTCAGTGCTGAGGGAATGCCGCACTGTCACAGTTCAGTGCTGAGGGAAAGCCGCACTGTCGGAGGGTCAGTGCTGAGGGAGTGCTGCACTGTCGGAGGGTCAGTGCTGAGGGAGTGGGCACTTTCACAGGGTCAGTGCTGAGGGAGTGGGCACTTTCACAGGGTCAGTGCTGAGGGAGTGCCGCACTGTCACAGGGTCAGTGCTGAGGGAGTGCCGCACTGTCACAGGGTCAGTGCTGAGGGAGTGCCGCACTGTCGGAGGGTCAGTGCTGAGGGAGTGCCGCACTGTCACAGTTCAGTGCTGAGGGAGTGCCGCACTGTCAGAGGGTCAGTGCTGAGGGAGTGCCGCACTGTTGGAGGGTCAGTGCTGAGGGAGTGGGCACTGTCACAGGGTCAGTGCTGAGGGAGTGCCGCACTGTCGGAGGGTCAGTGCTAAAGGAGTGCCGCACTGTCGGAGGGTCAGTGCTGAGGGAATGCCGCACTGTCACAGTTCAGTGCTGAGGGAGTGCCGCACTGTCGGAGGGTCAGCGCTGAGGGAGTGCCGCACTGTCGGAGGGTCAGTGCTGAGGGAGTGGGCACTGTCACAGGGTCAGTGCTGAGGGAGTGCCGCACTGTCGGAGGGTCAGTGCTGAGGGAGTGCTGCACTGTCGGAGGGTCAGCGCTGATGGAGTGCCGCACTGTCACAGGTTCAGTGCTGAGGGAGTGCCGCACTGTCGGAGGGTCAGTGCTGAGGGAGTGCCGCAATGTCGCAGGGTCAGTGCTGAGGGAGTGCCGCACTGTCGGAGGGTCAGTGCTGAAGGAGTGCCGCACTGTCGCAGGGTCAGTGCTGAGGGAGTGCCGCACTGTCGGAGGGTCAGTGCTGAGGGAGTGTCGCACTGTCGGAGGGTCAGTGCTGAGGGAGTGGGCACTTTCACAGGGTCAGTGCCGAGGGAGTGCCGCACTGTCGGAGGGTCAGTGCTGAGGGAGTGGGCACTGTCATAGGGTCAGTGCTGAGGGAGTGCCGCACTGTCGGAGGGTCAGTGCTGAAGGAGTGCCGCACTGTCGCAGGGTCAGTGCTGAGGGAGTGCCGCACTGTTGGAGGGTCAGTGCTGAGGGAGTGCCGCACTGTTGGAGGGTCAGTGCTGAGGGAGTGCCGCACTGTCGGAGGGTCAGTGCTGAGGGAGTGCCGCACTGTCGGAGGGTCAGTGCTGAGGGAATGCCGCACTGTCACAGTTCAGTGCTGAGGGAAAGCCGCACTGTCGGAGGGTCAGTGCTGAGGGAGTGCCGCACTGTCGGAGGGTCAGTGCTAAAGGAGTGCCGCACTGTCGGAGGGTCAGTGCTGAGGGAATGCCGCACTGTCACAGTTCAGTGCTGAGGGAGTGCCGCACTGTCGGAGGGTCAGCGCTGAGGGAGTGCCGCACTGTCGGAGGGTCAGTGCTGAGGGAGTGGGCACTGTCACAGGGTCAGTGCTGAGGGAGTGCCGCACTGTCGGAGGGTCAGTGCTGAGGGAGTGCTGCACTGTCGGAGGGTCAGCGCTGATGGAGTGCCGCACTGTCACAGGTTCAGTGCTGAGGGAGTGCCGCACTGTCGGAGGGTCAGTGCTGAGGGAGTGCCGCAATGTCGCAGGGTCAGTGCTGAGGGAGTGCCGCACTGTCGGAGGGTCAGTGCTGAGGGAGTGCCGCACTGTCCGAGGGTCAGTGCTGAGGGAGTGGGCACCTTCACAGGGTCAGTGCTGAGGGAGTGCCGCACTGTCGGAGGGTCAGTGCTGAGGGAGTGGGCACTGTCATAGGGTCAGTGCTGAGGGAGTGCCGCACTGTCACAGGGTCAGTGCTGAGGGAGTGCCGCACTGTCGGAGGGTCAGTGAAGAGGGAGTGCCGCACTGTCGCAGGGTCAGTGCTGAGGGAGTGCCGCACTGTCGGAGGGTCAGTGCTGAGGGAGTGCCGCACTGTCGGAGGGTCAGTGCTGAGGGAGTGCCGCACTGTCGCAGGGTCAGTGCTGAGGGAGTGCCGCACTGTCGCAGGGTCAGTGCTGAGGGAGTGCCGCACTGTCAGAGGGTCAGTGCTGAGGGAGTGCCGCACTGTCGGAGGGTCAGTGCTGAGGGAGTGCCGCACTGTCACAGGTTCAGTGCTGAGGGAGTGCCGCACTGTCGGAGGGTCAGCATTGTGGGAGTGCTGCACGGTCAGAGGGTCAGCGCTGAGGGAGTGGGCATTGTCGGGGGGTCAGCGCTGAGGGAGTGCTGCACTGTCGGAGGGTCAGCACTGAGGGAGTGCCAAACTGTTGAGGTTTAGTGCTGAGGGAATGCCACATTGTTGGAGGGTCACTGCTGAGGGAGTGCCACATTGTCGGAAGGTCACTGCTAGAGCATGCCACACTGTCAAGAGTCAGTGCTGAGGGAGTGCTGCACAGTCAGATGGTTGGTGCCTAGCAAGTGAGCACTTTCAGATGGTCAGTGCTGAGGGAATGTGTTTTCTTTCTCGAGATGGGTTGCTGGTGGGATCGTAGGTAAGAGTAAAAATGAGGTCTGCAGATGCTGGAGATCACAGCTGCAAATGTGTTACTGGTCAAAGCACAGCAGGTCAGGCAGCATCTCAGGAATAGAGAATTCGACGTTTCGAGCATAAGTCCTTCATCAGGAATAAGAGAGAGAGCCAAGCAGGCTAAGATAAAAGGTGGGGAGGAGGGACTAGGGGGAGGGGCGATGGAGGTGGGATAGGCGGAAGGAGGTCAAGGTGAGGGTGATAGGCCGGAGTGGGGTGGGGGCGGAGAGGTCAGGAAGAGGATTGCAGGTGAGGAGGGCGGTGCTGAGTTGAGGGAACCGACTGAGACAAGGTGGGGGGAGGGGAAATGAGGAAACTGGAGAAATCTGAATTCATACCTTGTGGTTGGAGGGTTCCCAGGCGGAAGATGAGGCGCTCCTCCTCCAGCCGTCGTGTTGTTGTGTTCTGCCGGTGGAGGAGTCCAAGGACCTGCATGTCCTCGGTGGAGTGGGAGGGAGAGTTAAAGTGTTGAGCCACGGGGTGATTGGGTTGGTTGGTTCGGGCGGCCCGGTGGTGTTCTCTGAAGCGTTCCGCAAGTAAGCGGCCTGTCTCACCAATATAGAGGAGGCCACGTCGGGTGCAGCGGATGCAATAGATGATGTGTGTGGAGGTACAGGTGAACTTGTGGCGGATCGTAGGTAAGGACAAGTGGCCCTGTATTGCCGTTGTGGGAGGGGAGAAAGGGGGTGAGGACTGAAGTGTGTGAGATGGATTGGACCCAGTGAAATGGATGTTTCAGCACTCTCCATCAGCACCCCCCACAATGCCGGCATTGCAGCAACAGCCTCAGTACTCAACACCAACAACTGCCAAACTCCGAGCACCATCCTACAACTCAGCCACTTTATCCTCGACCACAACATGGGGACCAAATTTGCACCTCAGTATGCCAAATTTTTTATGTATAGGTTCGAACAAGACTTCTCTACGCAGGACCTCCAACGAACACTGTACACCAGGGTACATTGATGACATTTTCTTCCTCTTCCCATGATGAGGAGTCACTGAAACACCTACACAGTGATATCAACGAGTTTCAACCCACCATCAAACTCACCATGGACTACTCTCAACTATCTGTCTCATTCTTGGATACATGCATATCCATCAAGGATGGGCACCTCAGCACCTCACTCTACCGTAAACCCATGGAAAACCTCACCATGCTACACTCTCCAGCTTCCACCTGCAACATATTAAAACAGCCATCCCCTGTGGACAAGCCCTACACAAACACAAGAGCTATTCAGATGAGAAGGAATGTGACAGGCACCTGGAAGTATGCGAGGATGCCTCATAAGAACGGGTACGATTCTTAACTCATTGACCGCCAGTTCCAACGTGCCACAGCGAGGAACAGTAATGACCTCCGCAGGAGACAGACATGATCAGCAACCGACAGGGTACCCTTCGTTGTCTAGTGCTTCCTGGGAGCCGAACAACTACGCCATGTTCTTCGCAGCCTGCAACACATTATCGATGAGGATGAGCACCTCGCCAAGACCTTCCCCGCACCTCCACCTCTCACCTTTAAACAACCATCAAACCTCAAACAGATCATTGTTCATAGCAAACTGCCTGGTTTTCAGGACTTTGTCACAGTAGATGCTGCAAGACATGTCAGAGTGTTGACACAGATACCATCATTATGCTCGGGGACACTGCCCACCATGTATGTGTCAGGTACTCATGCGACTCGGCCAATGTTGTCTATCTCATACGCTGCAGGCAAGGATGCCCTGAGGCATGGTACATTGGTGAGACCGAGCAGAGGCTATGGCAACGGATGAATGGACACCGCACAATAATCAACAGACAAATGTATTCCCTCCCAGTCAGAAAACACTTCAGCCGTCTGGGACATTCGACCTTGGGCCTTTGGGTGACCATCCTCCAAGGCCGACTTTGGGACAGGCAACAACACAAAGTGGACGAGTAGAGGCTGACAGCCAAGTTCGGTACCCATGGGGATGGCCTCAACCAGGACCTTGGGTTCATCTCACACTACAGGTGACCCCACTGCACTAAATACATACAGACACACACACCTACACACACAGACTGACGCACACTCACAGACAGATACAGACACACACTCCTATGGACTCATACAGATCCTCTCATACACAAGCTGTCTCTGATGCGCTCACACATACAGAATTTGTATTTGCAGAATTACATTTTATTTTGCTCAAAAACTGCATAAATCCATGTAAGATTTTTTAGATTAGAATCAGTCTGAACATTGTGGCACAGACAGTCTCACACAGGGCACCTCACACCTTCAATGATTATCTGGGCCAACATGACACCAAAGCTCACTTGAGAATGTAACTTTCAAAACATTCTGTGATTTATGTATGAAAGTACTGAAACCAACATGTTCATTCTAAAAAGTGAGAGACTTAACAAACAATCCAAGCCTTTATCAATTTCAGTTACATCACACTGTAAACTTTTGCTATAAATTTTGTGTCTTATGATCTTATACTCCACAACCACCTCTGAAAGCTAGTGCTTCCAATAAACCTGTTGGACTATAACCTGGTGTTGTGTGATTTTTAAGTATCTGATCAAGATCCTTCTGTAATTTTTGATAACCTTCCTCGCTTTCAACGATACCTCCTAACTTTGTATCGTCTGCACACTTACCAGTCATGCCTTATCCATTCATATCCACATCAAAGGTCCCAGCACTGGCCCCTCTGTGGCATACCAGTAGTCACAGGCCTCCAGTCAGGGAAACAACCTTCAACCATCTCTCTGCGTCCGATCATTGAGTCAATTTTTAATCCAATTAGTTAGCTGTCCCTGGATCCCACGTGACCTAACCTTCATGACTAGCTTGCCATGTGGGACTTTGTCAAAGGCCTTCCTAAAGTCCATGTGGACAACATTCACTGCCTTACCTTCATCTATCCTTTTGGTCACCTCGTTGAAAATATTTGTCAGACATGACTTCCCATGCACAAATCCATGCTGACTATCCCGAATCAGATCTTGTCTATCCAATTGTTGGTTGATCCTGTCCCTCAGAATCCTCTCCAACAACTTGCCTACCAAAGATGTCAGGCTCACTGGTGTGCAGTTCCCAGGCTTGTCTTTGTTACCTTTCTTAAGCAATGGAACAACAGTAACTACCCTCCAGTTTTCTGGGACTACACCAGTGGCTAAAGATGAAGTGACAATCTCTGCAAGAGCCTCTGCAATTTCTTCCCTAGCCTCCCACAACATCCAAGGATGGAGTTGATGAGGCCCAGAGGATTTATCCACCTCAATATGCTTTAAAGCTGCAAATACCTGCTCTCTGGTAATATGTATGCAGTCTAAAACATCCCCACTGACTTGCCTATTTCCTTAGCCTTTATGATTCTCTCCTCAGTAAACATGGTGAAGAAATATTCATTAAAAATCTCCCCCATCTCCTGTGGTTCCACACATGCTGATCTTTAAGGGAACCTATCCTCTCTCTCGCCACCCCATTACTCTTAATATAGCTGTAGAATCTGTTGGGAGAGGGGGATAGGTTGGAATGGGTGAGAGAGAGCAGAGAAATTGAGGCGACCAATGTCACATCAATAATTTTGACATACAGGTCAATTGCATGTGAAAGGCCAGAAGGAAGGGTCCGGGTGGAGGGAGAATGTTGGAGCTGGGTGAGGGGGTGTGTGGGACAGCAATAGGACACCTGTTCAAAGAAATGGACACTGAGGCAAAGGTAACGGAAGAAAAGTTTGTCTTGTCCTGCCTAAAATTCGTTAAGGTGGGGATGTAGAGGGATAAAACTGAGGGCTTTGCTGAGTACAGAACATTCAGCATTGGAAAGCAGAAAGTCAGTACCCAAGTGGGTTTGGGAGAGGGGATGGAGTAAAAGGGAAGGGGAGGAAGGTTCCACAGGGTCATGGGAATCTCTAGGCTATTGCATCTTGCCTGAAAGGAAGAGAGAAAGTTTCTTGTTAGTATGTTGAATGAACCAGAGGATGAAGTGGAACTGGGGAACAGTGCAACTCTGAGCCAGTGTGAAGCAGTGCTGTTGGAGAGAGGGGTCGAGGGTGGGAATATGGTGACATTTGGCACTGCATGTGAATCTCAGGATGTGGTGAAACATTGACCATCATAGAGATATTGGTGATCCTGGGTGGATTCAAAACACGAAGGATGAAACACAAGCTGGATAACGTCACTGAGGAATGTGATGTGGCTGTAGAAGAGAGTTTTAGTTAATACCTTGTCAAACACCGGGAGTGACAGCGAAATTAATGACAGTGAACAAGAAAAATAATTGGAATGGAAATCCTGTCAGAGAGAGGAGCAGAATTCCTTCAAGGTAGGCATGCTTGAATCAGATGTGGCAGTGAGTTAAATAGTAAAACTGCGGGTGCTGGAAATCAAAAGCGAAATCAGAAATTGCTGAAAAAAGTTGGTGTGGCAGCATCTATGGAGGGAAAGCAGAGTTAACGTTTCAGGTTCAGTGCCCATCTTTCAGAACTGATGGTAATTCGTAAAAAGTTGTTTATTTTTGTGCAGAATGTAGGGGGTTAAGTTGATGTTACCAGGACAGATGCGACAGAGACACATGAACTAGGAAAAGATAACGGAGTGTTTCCAGGAAGCAGACTGTGAGGTGAGCCTCTAACAAATCACAGTGACTCTCCCTGGTCAATCCCCACCTGGTTTACCCAGGTGACTGTGCGTGGGGCAGGGCCGGGGAGGGGCGAGGCGGGATGGAGCGGGGTGGGGTGGGGGATGGAGCGGGGTGGGGGGGGGAAGAGGCTTGGCGCGAAGGGGTGGGCGCGGGGCGATGCAATTCGGGATGGAGCGGGGTGGGGTGGGGGAAGGGCTGGGCGCGGGGCGGGGCGGGGGTAGGGGTGAGGTGAGGTGACGCGGGGCGGGGGCGGGAAGGAGCGCGAGCACGTGGCGGTTAGTCAGTGACGCGGGGCGGGGCGGTTAGTCAGTGACGCGGGGCGGGGCGGGAAAGAGCGCGAGCACGTGGCGGTTTGTCAGTGACGCAGGGCGGGGCGGGAAGGAGCGCGAGCACGTGGCGGTTAGTCAGTGACGCGGGGCGATGTGGGGGTAGGGGTGAGGTGACGCGGGGCAGGGCGGGGCGGGAAGGAGCGCGAGCACGTGGCGGTTAGTCAGTGACGCGGGGCGATGTGGGGGTAGGGGTGAGGTGACGCGGGGCAGGGCGGGGCGGGAAGGAGCGCGAGCACGTGGCGGTTAGTCAGTGAACGCGGGGCGGGGCGGGAAGGAGCGCGAGCACGTGGCGGTTAGTCAGTGACGCGGGAAGGAGCGCGAGCACGTGGCGGTTAGTCAGTGACGCGGGAAGGAGCGCGAGCACGTGGCGGTTAGTCAGTGAACGCGGGGCGGGGCGGGAAGGAGCGCGAGCACGTGGCGGTTAGTCAGTGACGCGGGGCGGGGGTTTATTCGAAGACAGTGAAGGTAAAAATTAAACTTTCAAAGTTTTAGCTTTAACAGTAATTACTCGATTCTTTAGAAAGTTCCCAGATAATCCTCGCTTTCGCGGTTCACCCGCTCGAGCGCTGCCAGTGTTTGTTTCTTATGGAGTTACCTTCTGGAACTTTCTCAAGGAGTTGACCATTCAGGGACATGGACTTCATTTGGTTTTGTCACCTTGAACTGTTGTTAATGGCTTGTTAACACTGAACCCCCTGGTGTGTGTTGTGGGGGCTGGATGTCTGCTTTCTGGCTCACAATATGGTCTTTTATTTTACTGAGGCCCCCTGTATCTCCTAAAAAAACCCGAAAGAAATGTAGGTGCTGTAAATCAGGAACAAAAACAGAAATTGCTGGAAAAGCTCAACAGGTCTGGCAGCATCTACAGAGGGAAACCAAAGTTAATATTTGGGGTCCCAGTGACCATTTCCATAGAGCAGTTCTGAGGAAAAGTCACTGAACAAGAAACTTTAACTTTGATTTTTCTGCACAGACGCTGCCAGACCTGCTGAGTTTTTCCAAAAACCTGTGTTTTTTTGTGTCCATGTATCTCATGTTGTGTTGTTTGTCTGAAAATGTTGAATTGCCCGTTCACACTTGCTCATGTGTTCTGGTGCCTCTCTAGTTTTAAATTGTCTAGGCTTGAAGGTTGCAAGGACCTGGCATGGTAGAATTGTCTCTGTGTCTTGGCTGAGGTATTGCCAGCATTATTTGCTTTTTTGTCCAATTTCTGTACCTTGTTTATCTCAGTTGCTGAGCTTGTATTTCTAGTTTTCCTTTTTAAATGATTTTTATTTTACTTGAGCAGCTTCAGGCTGCAACAAAGTAATGATTAATCCCGCCCTTCAGAATTTTTGAAAGGCTGCCACTCTTTTTAATGTACCGTACCTGACACACACTTCCTTCTGTTATTTTTACAAACTCTCTCTATCTGTGGATATCCAGGGTTTCCTGGACCCGCTGCCCTTGCCCTTGCCCTTTATTCTTCGAGGAACATGCTGGGCCTTAACTTTCACAATAGGGAATGGTCATTGGAATTTGCTCCATCTCAAGCTGTATGATGTGGGAGCTGGCTGATCACATTATGAATGGCAGTGACCACATCTGCAGCAAGTGTTGGTTGCTGGAAGATCAGAATTGATTATCTGAAATCTGAGCTTCAAATGCTGTGGCACATCTGGGAGGGGGACAGTTACCTGGATGCTTTGTTTCAGGAGGCAATCACACCCGGTAGATTAAGTAATTCAAACTCAGTAGTGAAGAGGAGCAACAGAGTGTGACTGTAAGTGAAGCAGGTAGGGGGATTCTGAGTTTAGGAGTGGAGGAGCCTCAGCTCTTGACCTTGTTCAACAGGTATGAGGATTTTTGCTCTCTGTATGGATGAGGAAAAGGGCTGTGGACAGGATGAGCCAGCTGACCATGGCACAGAAGGCCGTTCAAGAGGGAAAAGCAAAAAGTAGTTGTTTTAGGGAATTCTATAATTAGGGGGACAGATAGTATCCTTTGAGAGCCAGATTGGGAGTCCTGCATGGTGTGTTGCCTGTCCGGTGCTAGGGTGCATGATATCTCTGACTGTCTTGAAAGGATATTGGGGCAGGAGGGAGAGGATCTAGTTGTTGTGGTCCCATGTTGGCACAAACAACATAGGCAAGGCTAGGAAGGAGGACCTGTTTGGGGAGTATCAAGCACGAGGAAGGAAATTGAAAAACAGGTCCACAAGGGTCATAATCTCTAGATTACTGCCCGAGCCATGTGCTATCTGGCATAGGGATTAGAAAATTAGGAAAGTAAACACGTGGCTAAGAGATTAGTGTGGGAAAGAGGGATTCTATTTCATGGGACATTGGCATCAGTTTTGGAACCGCGGTGAGCTGTACCGATGGGACAGTCTCCACCTGAACCAATCTGGAACCAGTGTTCTGGCGACATGGTTGCAGGGGGTTCAGGACTGGCAGTTAAACATCCAAGGATATTCAACTTATCGAAAAGACAGGGTGGTGGGCAGAGGGGGTGGGGGTTGCTTTGTTAGTTTAGAATGACATTAAATCTATGGCACTGAATGCCATAGGGTCAGATGATATGGAGTCTGTGTGGGTAGAGCTGAGAAACCTCAAAGGCAAAAAAAAACATAATAGGAGTTATGTACAGACCTCCCAGCAGTGGTCAGGACCAGGGGCGGAAGATGTACCAGGAAATTGATAGGGCATGTCGGAAAGGCAAGGTCACGGTGATCATGGGGGACATCAATATGCCAATGGACTGGGTGAATAATGTTGCGGGGGGATCCGAAGAAAGGGAATTCATGGAATGCTTACAGGATGGCTTTTTGGAAAAGCTTGTGATTGAGCCCACAATGGAGCAGGCTATTCTGGATTTAGTGCTACGTAATGAGCCAGACTTTATAAAAGATCATAAAGTAAGGGAACACTTCAGAGGCAGCGATAATAAAATGGTGGACTTCAGAGTGCAGTTTGAAAGAGAGAAGGCAAAATCGGATGTAATGGTGTTACAGTTTAATAAAGGTAATTACAAGGGTATGAAAGAGGAACTGATGAAAATCGACTGGAAGCAGAGCCTAGCGGGGAAGACAGTAGAGCAACAGTGGCAGGAGTTTCTGGGTGTAATTGAGGACACAGTACAGAGATTCATCCCAAAGAAAAGAAGGATGGTCGGGGGGGTGGGGGGTGGAATTAGACAGCCATGCCTGACAAAGGAAATCAGGAGATGTATCAAAGGAAAAGAGAGAGCCTATAAAGTGGCCAAGAGCACTGGGAATTCAGAAGGTTGAGAAGACTACAAAAACAAACAGAGGATGGCAAAGAGAGAAATAAGGAAGGACAGAATCAAATATGAAGGTAAGCTAGCCAGTAATATTAGAAATGAAAGTGAAAGTTTCTTTCAATACATAAGAAACAAACAAGAGGCAAAAGTAGAAATTGGACCACTCCAGATTGATGTAGGAAGGCTAGTCATGGGAAATAAGGAACTAGCTGAAGAACTTAATAAATGCTTTGTGTCAGTCTTCACAGTGGAAGACATGGAGATCCCAACAATTAAGGAGAGTTGAGGAGAAGAGTTGAGTTATGGTACCCATTACAAAAGAGAAAGTGCTTGAAAAGCTAAAAGATCTGAAAATTGAGAAATATCCTGGTCCAGATGGGCTACACCCTAGAGTTCTGAGGGCGGTGGCTGAAGAAATAGCGGAGGCATTGGTTGTAATCTTTCAAAAAATTACAGGAGGCAGGGAAAATCATTGTTGTAATGCCCTTGGTCAAGAAAGGATCAAGACAAAAGATGGAAAATTATAGGCCGATTAGCCTAACCTCGGTTGTAGGTAAAATTCTAGAATCTAGCGTTAAGGATGTGATTTCTAAATTCTTGGAAGTGCAGGGTCAGATTAGAACAAGTCAGCATGGATTTAGTAAGGGGAGGTCGTGCCTGACAAACCTGTTAGAATTCTTTGACGAGGGAACAAGTAGGTTAGATCAGGGAAACCCAGTGGATGTTATCTACCTCGACTTCCAAAAGGCCTTTGAGGTGCCTCACGGGAGACTGCTGAATAAGGTGAAGGCCCCTGGTGTTCGAGGTGAGCTACTGGCATGGATTGAGGATTGGCTGTCTGACAGAAGGCAGAGAGTTGGGATAAAAGGTTCTTTTTCGGCATGGCAGCTAGTGACAAATGGTGTCCTATAGGGTTCAGTGTTGGGGCCGCAGCTGTTCACTTTATATATTAATGATTTGGATGAAGGGACAGGGGGCAATCTGGCAAAGTTCGCTGATGATACGGAGTTAGGCGGACAGGCAGGTAGTTCTGAGAAGGTGGGAAGCTGTAGAAAGATTTAGACAATTTAGGAGAGTGGTCCAAGAAATGGCTGATGAAATTTAATGTGAACAAATGCGAGGTCTTGCACTTTGGAAAAAAGAATACAGGCATGGACTATTTTCTAAACGATGAGAAAATTCATTAAGCCAAAGTACAAAGGGATCTGGGAGTGCGTGTCCAGGATTCTCTAAAGGTTGACTTGCAGGTTGAGTCCATGGTTAAGAAAGCAAATGTAATGTTGTTATTTATCTCAAGAGGGTTGGAATATAAAAGCACCGTTGTGCTACTGACACTTTATAAAGCTCTAGTTAGACCCCATTTAGAATACTGTGTGCAGGTTTAGGCCCCACACCTCAGGAAGGACATATTGGCACTGGAGCATATCCAGCGGAGATTCACACGGATGCTCCCTGGCATGGTCGACCTAACAACATAGGATGAATGGCTGTGGATCCTGGGATTGTATTCATTGGAGTTTAGAAGGTTGAGGGGAGATCTAGTAGAAACTTAAAAGATAATGCGTGGCTTAGAAAGGGTGGACACTGGGAATTTGTTTCCGTCAGGCGGGGATATTAGGACCTGTGGGCACAACTTTAGAATTAGAGGGGATCAATTTAGAATGGAAATGAGGGGACATTTCTTCAGCAAGAGAGAGGTGAGCCTGTGGAAGTCATTACCACGGAGTGCAGTGAAGGCCAGGACGTTAAATGTCTTCAAGGCAGAGATTGATAAATTCTTAATCTTGCAAGGAGTTGGGGGACACAGGGAGAGTGTGGGTAAGTGACGTTGAAAGGTCCATCAGCCATGATTGAATGATGGAGTGGACTAGATGGGCCGAATGGCCTTACTTGCACTCCTGTGTCTTATGGCCTAAGATAGGGGCTGCAGAGCTTCAGCTGACCTTGAGCATATGGAGAACAGAATGCAGTACATCAGCCAAGAGTGCATCGAGACTGAACAAAGGCACTTATGAGGGTTTCAGTAGCCAATGAGTTGGGACACGGCGGCACAGTGGCTCATTGGTTAGCTCTGCAGCCTCACAGCACCAGGGAATGGGTTTGATTCCAGCCTTGGGCGACTGTCTGTGTGGAGTTTGCACATTCTCCTTGTCTGCGTGGGTTTCCTCAAGGTGCTCTGGTATCTTCCCATGATCCAAAGATGTGCTGGTTAAATGAATTGGCCATTCTGAATTGCCTGTAGTGTTCAGGGATAAATATAGGATAATAGGGTAGGGGAATGGGTCTGGGTGGGTTACTCTTCAGAGGGTCGGTGCGGACTTGTTGGGCCGAAGGGCCTGTTACCACACTGTAGGGAATTCTGTGATCAAGTTGGGCAACGTTACAAAGATGCAAAGAGAAGGCGTCAGTTTTATGTCAGAACAGAACCAAATTCAGAAGATTGTGTTGCCAAGAGGCTACAGCATTTCAGAAATAGGGAGATGTTCAGCCAATTTGATTTACTCCACAAGATATCCTGGAATGTTTGGAGGCACTAGATACTGCAAAGACTATGGGGCGTGACAACATTCCAGCAATAGTAGTGAAGACTTATGCTCCAGAACTTGCCACTTCCCTAGCCAAACTGTTCCAAGAGAGTTACAACACTGGCGTCTACCCATTCGTGTGTGAAATTGCCCAGGTATGTCTTTAATGAGAGTGACAGCACTTGACACTAAAATGACATTTGATCAAGTGTAACGTCAAGGAACTTTAGCAAAACTGGAATCAGTGTGTTTCCAGGGAAAACTCTCCACTGGTTGGAGTTATACCTGGCACAAAGGAAGATGATTGTGTTTGTTGGAGGTCAGTTATCTGTGCTCAAGAGCAACTGGCATGAAGAATCATGAGCCCAACCATCAGTGACCTCTCTATCATAAGGTCAGAAGTGGGGATGTTTGTCAATGATTGCACAGTGTTCAGCACCACTCACAACTCCTCAGATATTGAAGTAACCCATGTCTAAATGCAGTAAGATCTAATCTGGGCTGATAAGTGGCAAGTAACATTCACACCACACAAATGCCAGGCAATGGTGATCTCCAATAATGGTGTGGAGGTGCTGGTGTTGGACTTGGGTAGACAAAGTCAAAAGGAGCAAAGCTCTGAAAGCTTGTGATTTCAATTAAACCTGTTGGATTTTCACCTGGTGTTGTGTGACTTCTGACTTTGTCCATCTCCAATAAGAGAGATTCTAAATATTGTTCTTCACATACAGTAGAGTTACCATCACTGTAATGTAACACCTCACTTTAAACATTTAATGAAATTCTTTGAGGAAATAAGCAGGATGGATGAGGATATCCGGTAGACATAGTGTGTTTGGCTTTCCAAAAGGCATTTGAGAAGGTGCCAACTCAAAAGTAAATGCACAAGATAGGAATTCATGGTGTAAGGGGTAATGCATTAGAATAGATGGAGGATTGGTTAGCTAACAGGAAACGGAACAGGCACAAATGGATCATTTTCAAGTTGGTAAGATGTGATGTATGCAGTACCCCAGGGATTGTGCTGGATACAAGATTGGCTAATATGGTGACCAGCAGGGGAGATTGAGCAGTTGCGATAGTAGTTCTGTGGGAATAGGATCGAGGGGTCAGGAGGCCATAGAGTCAGAGGTGTACAGCACAGAAACAGACCTTTAAGTCCAACTTGTTCATGCCGATCACTTATCCTAACCTAATCTAGTCCCATTTGCCAGCACTTGATCCATATCCCTCTAAAGCCTTCCTATTCATATGCCCGTCCAGACGCCTTTTAAATGTTGTAATTATATCAGCCTCCTCCACTTCTTCTGGCAGCTCATTTCATACAGGCACTATCCTTTGTGTGAAAAGGTTACCCTTTAGGTTCCTTTTAAACTTTCCCCTCTCATCCTAAACCTATGCCCTCTAGTCTAGACTCCTCCATCCCAAGGAAAAGACTTTATCTATTTACCCCATCCATACTCCTTATAATTTTATAAGTCTCTATAAGGTCACCCCTCAGCCTCTGACAATCCAGAAAAACAACCTATTCAACTTCTCCCTGTAGCTCAAGCCCTCCAACCCTGGCAACGTCCTTGTAAATCTTTTCTGAACCCTTTCAAGTTTCACAACATCCTTCCGATAGGAGGGAGACCAGAATTGCACACAACATTCCAAAAGTGGCCTAAGCAATGACTTCCCAACTCCTATACTCGATGCTCTGTCCAATAAAGGAAAGCATACCAAACGCTGACTTCACTATCCTATCTACCTGCAACTCCGCTTTCAAGGAACCTATGCTCCACGGTCTCTTTGTTTAGCAACACTCCCAAGGACCTTACCATTAAGTGTATAAGCCTTGCTTTGATTTGCCTTTCCAAAATGGATTTAATGGAGAAGATTCAGCAAGAGAGAAATTAGGAGAGAATTTTGAGACAGATGAAAATTCAGGGAGAGTTGAAGTGAAGGTTTAGAAAGGAATAAACTATGGTGTCCCAGAGGGAACAATCCCTGCGAAATCCAGGCAGGAAGAGTGAGGGGAAGATGAGTTTGATGGCGGTGTTCTACTGGCGTTTTCTAACATGCTAGAGAATGATCCTTTGAATGTGGAGGTTAGTGGGATGAAAAGTGAGGGCAAATGAGATATTAAAGGGTTAATTTGTTCTGCTGATCTGCTAGAAATTGGATCTCCCGAGGCTAGGGTGAGATGTGTCTGTCATACAGATAGAATATAAGGAAATTACATTCCCATCCCTTGCCATTCAGAGTTATTTGAATGGCCATTTCCTAGTTACTCAGAGTAAAAGAATTGCATTACCATCCACTATTCAGAAACCAATGAGAACATTGCAGTTGGAATTTTGACTACTCGCAGTTTAAAAAATGATTCACGACAGATTTGGCCATTAAGGGATGATTTACGTTACATTGTTTCTGGAGATGATCAGGTCACTGCATTGTGTCTTGAGTGGCATGTGACTGTGGGGAGATGGCTGGGAGTTGTCTTGAGGGCATTACTGACTGTGATGTAAACATTTTGTATAAAGGAAGGACTGTTTCCTTTGTTCAGGGAAATCCCTTGACAAGGCTTTACAAGCATTGCAAAGTGTGTTAAAGAGTTCCTCAGAAAGCTTGTACTACACTTGTCTAATAAAATTTTGGTTGTTTATGGAAACTGGTGTGTTGCAGTTGAATCAAGTATGTAAGAATCTCAAGAAAGAAAGAGCACAACACAAGCTGTTCCCCTCATGCCCCATGTCTGCATTTTGCAATGATCATTCTCTCCGGGGCATCCTAATCCATTCCACAAACACCAACACCACTTCCCCTCTCCACGGTACTTTCCCATATAACTGCAGAGGGTGCAACACCTGCCCTTCTCCTCCTCCCTGCTGAACATCCAAGGGCCTGAGCAGTCTAGGTGGCATGGTGGCTCAGTGGTTAGCAATGCTGCCTTACAGCGGCAAGGATCAGGTTCGATTCCAGCCTTGAGCGACTGTGTGGAGTTTATGCATTTTTCCTCTGTCTATGTGGGTTTCCTCCGGGTGCTCCGGTTTTCTCTCTCAGTCCAGAGATGAGCAGGTTAGGTGAATTGGCCATACTGAACTGCTCATAGTGTTCAGGGATGTGTAGGTCAGTTGCATTTGTCAGGGGTGAGAGTGTGGTGCTGGAAAAGCACAGCTGATCAGGCAGCATCTGAGGATCAGGAGACATTTCGGGCATAAGCCCTTCATCAAGAATGAGGTTTGTGAGCCATGGGGGTGAGAGATAAATGGGAGTGGTGGGGCTAGGTAGCTGAGGATGCGATAGGTAGATGAAGGTGGGGGAGAAGGTGATAGGTTGGAGAGGAGAGTGAAGCAGATGGATGAGAAAGACCATGGACAGGTCATGAGGGCGGTGCCTAGTTTAAGACTTGGAGGGAGGGGAACTGAGGAAGCTGGTGAAATCCACATTAGTCCAATGTGGTTGCAGGGTCCCAAGGCAGAAGATGAGGCGTTCTTCCTCTAGGCATCAGGTGGTTAGGGTTTGTCGATGGAGGAGGCTCAAGACTTGCATGTCTTTGGCTGAGTGGGAGGGGGAATTGAAATGTTCAGCCATGGGGTGGTGGGGTTAGTTGGTTCAGGTGTCCCAGAGGTGTTTTCTGAAATGATCTGCAAGATGGTTTCCAGTCCCTCCAATGTAGAGAAGACCACATTGGGTGCAATAGAAACAGTAGATAATATTGGTGGAGGTGCAGGAAAAATTCTGTTGGATATGGAAGGACCCTTTGGGGTCTTGGACAGAGGTGAGTGGGTTGGTGTGGCTGCAGGTTTTGCACTTTCTGCGGTGGCAGGGGAAGGTGCAGGGAGGGGGGTGTGGGATGGTGGGGGATGTCATGGATCTGACAAGGCAGTCGCGGAGGGAATGGTCTCTCTGGAACACTGATGGGGCGGGGAGGGAAATATACCCCTAGTGGTGGGGTCTGTTTGTAGGTGGCGGAAGTGGTAGAGGATGATGCGATGTATGTGGAGGTTGGTGGGGTGGAAGGTGAGGGCGAGAGGGTTTCTGTCCTTGTTGCATTGGGAGGGGTGGGTTTCAAGTGCAGAGGTGCAGGAAGTGGAGGAGATACGCTGGAGGGCATCGTTGACCACAGAGGAGAAATTGTGATCTCCTTTGAAGAAGGAGGTCACCTGGGATTTTCTAAGGTAGAATTGGTCATCCTGGGAACAGATGTGGCGGAAGCAGAAGAATTGGGAATAAGGGATGGTGATTTTACAGGAGGCCAAATGGGAGGAGGTGTAGTCCAGGTAGGTGTGGGATTGGGTGGCTTTGAAGTAGATGTCAGTGGTTTGTTGGTCACCAGAGATGGTGTAGAGAGGTCCAAGAAGGGGAGAGGGGTTTCTGAGATGGTCCAGATGAATTTGAAGTTGGGGTGAAATGTGTTAGTGAAGTTGATGACCTATTCAACCCACTTGTGGGAGCACCACCAATACAATCATTGATGTAGCGGAGGAAAATGTGGGGATGGTGCCGGTGTAGCTGCAGAAGACGAGCTATTCCACATACCCGACAAAGAGACAGGCAGAGATGGGACCCGTGCTTGTGCCCGTGGTTACCCCTTTGGTTTGGTGGAAGTGGGAGGATTAGAAGTAGAAGTTGTTAATGGCGAAGACCAGTTCAGCCAGGCGGATGAGGGTAAAAGTGAAGGGTACCTGTTGGGATGGCATGAGAGAAAGAAACAGAAGGCTTGGAGGACTTCATCGTTGCAGAAAGGCATGTTACGAGGACTGGATGTCCGTGGTGAAGTGTTAGGACACGGGCTAAACACTCTTGCTTAATTTGAAACAGCAACTCAAAATATTTATCCCATGCAGTAGTCTGTGAAAATTCGAGAGGCCAAGCACTATTTAAAGTAAAAATTAACAACTTTATTTTTAAAATATAACAGAGAATAATTAACTAACAACTATTTACAATTCCTTCCTCTAACCTATCTTTTACCTTCCCTCTTCTACAATACTAGTCTGATAAAACTCCCAGATAAGATTTACAAAACAAAACTTGTTATCTCAAAACCAGGCAGCTTTCAGTTTTCTTTGTATTTCTGTCTTCTTTTCTTCTTGGGGATTCTGCTTCACAGATTACTGATCAATTTTAAAGGTAACTTTTAAAGAGCTATATTTCAGACTGTCTTTACATGCTGGTAGCTTGGCAGTTCTACTCTCAACTGTTCAATTTTCCTAGGTCTTATACTGTCCAAGCATTAGATTGTGTCATTTAAGATTGTCAATATACTAAATTCAAACTGGATTGGAGTCTGGTATTTTTCAGGTATAATTTAAACTGATTGGCCTAATTCGAATCTGTTTTGTCGTTCCTGGGTAACCAGCTACCCCATTTACCCCAGTAGCTGGAGCACCTGTTACATTGTATCACCCCACAGCTCACCAATAAGATAAACAACACACTGAGGAACCTACAAAAAAACAGACAGATAACCAGGTTTTACCTACAAAGAATGAAACCTGAAAGCAACAATACCTCCAGATTCTATGGACTACTAAAGTGCACAAACCAGCCATCCCACTCAGACCCATAGTATCACTACCAGGGACACCATCACACAAACTGGCTAAAGAACTACAGGAGAAACTGAAACATTTAATCAGCGGATCTATACAATCAACACAGGAATTCTTGGACATCATCAGAAATATACACATAGATGAGGAAGAAACCATGGTCTCATTCGATATAACGGCACTGTTCACCTCTATTGACAAAACCTGAGCCAGAGAAACAATAGCCAACCTGCTGGACATACAGAACAGACAACAGGACGTTGAACCTATCAACAAAGACAGCATACTCAAACTACTGGACCTGTGCCTCACAACACACTTCACATTCAACAACCAAATATATGAACAAATCAACGGCACACCCATGGGCTCACCCATCTCTGGACTCATAGCAGAAGCGGTAATGCAAGGATTAGAACAGTCTTACTGCAAATTCAACCCAAATTCTGGGTCAGATATGTCGACGATACCTTTGTAATCATTAAAAACACAGAAATAGAGAACACACACTGGATCATCAACGCCACATTCACAGGAATCCGATTCACTAGAGAGGAAGAAAAGGACAACTAGCTCCCATTCCTCGACGTGATGGTACAGAGAACACCGAACGGAGAATTCACAACGAAGGTATACGGGAAAGCCACACACACAGACCAAGTCCTAAACTACGAAAGCACCCACCCCAACACACACAAACGAAGTTGCATCAAGACACTATTCAAAAGGGCCACAACACACTGCAGTACACCAGAACTGCAAAAAGAGGAAGAGGAACACTTATACAATGTATTCGCCAAAAACGGATACCCGCGCAACTTCATCAACAGATGCCTAAGGGAAAGACAACGGAATGAGGACATGCCGCAAACCAAAGGACTAGCCACACTCCCATACATCAGGAGCATTTCCGAACTGACAGCCAGACTACTGTGACCACTAGGACTCATAACAGCACACAAACCAACAGCCACTCTCAGACAACAACTCACCAGAATGAAGGACCCGATACCCAGCATGAGCAAAACCAATGTAGTGTACAAAATCCCATGCAAGGACTGCACAAAACACTACATAGAACAAACAGGAAGACAGCTAACGATCCGCATCCATGAACACCAACTAGCCACGAAACGACACGACCAGCTATCCTTAGTAGCCACACACACAGATGACAAACAACATGAATTCAGCTGGGACAACACTACTATTATAGGACAAGCTAAACAGAAAGCAGCCAGGTAATTCCTAGAGGCATGGCACTCATCCACAGATTCAATCAATAAGCACATCGACCTGGACCCAATATACCGAACACTGCAGCGGGCAGCTGGAACTGACAACCGGAAGCGGCAGATTCAAACCACTACAAATGCCGGAGGAAAGATCACAGAAGCGCTTCACAGGAGGCTCCCAAACACTGAGGATGTCACCTAGACAGGGGACGAAACATCTGCAACACAAATTCCCAGCTCGGCGAACAGAACCACAACAACATTGTGTCTTCTTGAGAACACTTGGTGCAGTCCTTGCTAGCTTTTAAGTCTCTTAAAGGTACAGTCACCCCCATCTTCATAACAGAAGATAAAACATAGGGGGCCAGGGAAACAAAAGTCTTGTAGGAGGTAAAGGGTGTGGGTCGTGTCCTGAACGTGGTGGGGAGTTCCTGGACTAAGGGGGACAAGACAGTGTCAACGTATGCAGAAATGAGTTCACTCCCTCCCGTATATCTGTCAGCCCCCTGGCCCACAAGCCACATTCCTGATGAAGGGCTTATACCTGAAATGTCAATTCGCCTGCTCCTTGGACACTGCTGACTGGCTGTGCTTTTCCAACACCATACTCTTGACTCTGATCTCCAGCATCTGCAGTCCTCACTTTCTCTGCATTAGTCAGGGGAAATGTCAAGTAATAGGTTAGGAGAATGGGTCTGGGTGGAATATTCTTCAGAGGACTAGTGTGGACTTGTAGGGATGAATGGCCTGTTTTTACACTGTAGAGATTGTAGGATTCTGTGATTTCTAGGTGAAGCAGCATTTCACCTGTACCACCTCCAACTTTGTGTATTGTCCTTTTTTTTGTAAATATATTTATTTGCAAATTTTTTTAACTTTACAAACATATGAAACTATTGAAAAATACAATCAATAACAAATATAATTAAAAAACAAAAAAAAACAAATTATAATACAACTACTGACTACCAACTACTAACCTACCCTATAATACAAAACAAACCCTAACACTATGCAAAGCAACTCCAAAAAAGAAAGAAAAGCAAAAAAAACCCACAAAATACAGCAAAGCTCCCAAACAAAGGAACGGGAGCATTGTATATATACCCATATTAACTCAGGAGTCCCCCTCCAAGGCCAAGGGCTTGAGAAATCTAACCAACCTGGTTAGACAAACGCCCTAGTTAGGGTAACTGACAAATCTATATCCAAACAACTCAAGTAGGGCTGCCATGTCTTATAAAAATGGCCTGTTGTGTGGTGCACCATGTTTGTAAAAAGGTCCAAGGGAATGTGCTCCATAATTAATTTCTGCCATCCCAGCAAGCCCGATTCATCAGAATTTTCTTCCATGCACAATATGCAAGAATATTAAGTAGTTTCTTTCCATGCCCGTCTAAAGATGGTAAATTCGGTAGACCTAAGAGGAGAGATATCGGGTCTGCTTTGACTTCAGTCCTCAATCTCCTCCCTATCTCTCTCGCCACAGCACTCCAGTAAACATGGAGCCTGTGGCCTGTCCAGAAGCAATGGGTAAGAGTACCTATGCTTATTTTACATTTGGGGCATACTGAAAATGCCCCTTTTTTAAACTTCACCAGATGGTCTGGTGCCAGATGAGCCCTGTGCAGAACTTTTAACTGCGTAGCTCATGTCCTATTACAGATTGAGATCTTTTGAGTATTCTCCCATGTTTCGGAAGAGATCTCCACTCCTAGCTCTTGCTCCCAGACCTCTCATAACCGATTAATATCCTGCCAGGCCCTGCCACCCAGCAGGTGATAGAGGGCACTAACCGAAAGGGTGCTGATGGAACGTAGTAACAACCTCTCTGTATCAGGCTTATAGGGCTTAGTGAGAAGCGCAATCTTCTTCTTGATGAAATCCCTAACCTGAAAAAAACAGAAAAAAAATCTGCTGGGTAACCCGTATTTGCGGCTCAGTTGCTCGAAAGACATCATAACCTCCCCCTCAAACAAGTCTCCCAAACTAGAAACTCCTCTTGCTTCCAATAGTTTGAACCCTGAGTCCATCATCCCTGGTCAGAACCCTGGCATGCCAACTATAGGTGTAAGTGGCAAAATCTTGGATAAACAACCCTCACTCTGACGCATCACCCTCCATGCCTTGATTGTACTAATGACAATGGGTTCCAGCAGTGGTCCATAACTGTCCTCATCTTATCAATGACCAACAGGTTAATGCAAATCCTAAAATTCCCAGACTTCACCCAATTGGTGATGACCGCGGCCAAAAGGTGGTGATATAAAACCTCCACCCGCCTATCAAAGACTCCACCCAACCCAAACTGTCCTAAGACGTAAAAAAGATACAGCTATTCCATCCAGTCAGAAGCTTTCTCTGCATCTAAGGAAATCACCAACCCCTGAATCGATTGTTGCTGATAAACTTGGACCATATTCAGCAACTTTCTAATATTATTAGAGGACCTTCGGCCCTTTATAAAGCCTCTCTGGTCCTCTTCAATAATATGGGGCAA
Organism: Hemiscyllium ocellatum; assembly: GCF_020745735.1. Classification (NCBI taxonomy): domain Eukaryota; kingdom Metazoa; phylum Chordata; class Chondrichthyes; order Orectolobiformes; family Hemiscylliidae; genus Hemiscyllium; species Hemiscyllium ocellatum. The sequence continues at coordinate 64,663,802 of NC_083421.1, forward strand.
CATCCTTTCCAATCTCAGCGCCAGAATCTTAGACAGAATCTTTAAATCTGAATTTAATAGAGAAATGGGCCTGTATGAGGCACAATCCTCAGGAACCTTCCACTTCTTAAGAATTAAGGAAATATTAGCCTCTCTCAAAGATGGTGGTAGGCATCCATACATATAGGAGTGATTGTAAATCGCCAACATTGGCTCTGACAGAATCCCTATAAAGTCCTTATAAAACTCACCCGGGAGACCATCAGGGCCAGGCGTTTTCCCTCTCTGAAGTTGCCTAGCTGCTTCCTGTATTTCCTGAACTGTCAAGGGGGTATTAAGGAGAGAGGCCTGTTCCAAGGTTACCCCTGGGAGGTCCAGATTCTTAAAAATGGTTTCCATTTTAGCCCTCCTGTCTTCACAACCTTCAGACCGATACAATTCAGAATAAAAGCTCTGAAAAGCCTCATTAATCTTTTTAGCATCGTATGTAAGGACCCCGGCGCTGTCTCTGATTGCAGTAATGGATTGGGGAGCATGCTTTTTCCTAGTCAGGTATGCTAAATACTTCCCTTGCCTATCCCCACATTAGAACAGCCTTTGTCTAGCAAAAGCAAGTTCTTTCTTTGCGTTCTGTGTCAGTATTGAATTCAAGGCAGCCCGGAGGGCCGTGATCTGCTGTAGCTTAGTCACCGAAGACCATGTAAAATGTGCTGCCTCTGCGGCTTTCAACCACGTCTCAAGTAAATGCTGCTGTTCCTCCTTCTGTCATTTCCGGCTAGCCGAATAGGAAATAGTTAATCCCCTAGCAAAGGCCTTAGCAGTCTCCCATAGCATAGACAGACTACTAGCCGTGCCTGAGTTGATAGTCAAGAATTCCTGAAACTCCTTCAAAATATATTCCACAAATTTGGAATCCTTTAGGAGAAAAGGGTCCAAACATCAGTGCCGCAAACCTAGCCCTTCACTCTTAGCCTTAACCTCCAAATATACTGCCGCGTGATCAGAGATAGCTATATTCCCAATTTTACAACCCATAATCAAATGCAGAAAGGCAGAGGGAGCCAGAAAGAGGTCAATCCTCGTTTGACACTTACGTGAATTTGAAAAAAAGGTGAAGTCCCGGCCGGTAGGGTGAAGACATCTCCAAATATCCATCAGCCCCAACTCCTTGCATAAGTGAACCACCTGTTTGGCCTGCGAAGAAATATTTAGATTAGATTAGATTACTTACAGTGTGGAAACAGGCCCTTCGGCCCAACAAGTCCACACCGACCCACCGAAGCGCAACCCACCCATACCCTACATTTACCCCTTACCTAACACTACGGGCAATTTAGCATGGCCAATTCACCTGACCCGCACATCTTTGGACTGTGGGAGGAAACCGGAGCACCCGGAGGAAACCCACACAGACACGGGGAGAACGTGCAAACTACACACAGTCAGTCGCCTGAGTCGGGAAATGAACCCGGGTCTCAGGCGCTGTGAGGCAGCAGTGCTAACCACTGTGCCACTATGCCGCCCATTTAGAGGCCCACAAGACATGCTATCCACTGTTGGATCCAAAGGACAATTAAAATCCCCCCTATAATAATGTGCCGTGTTCCACAAGCACTCAACTTAGAGAAAGCATGAATCAAAAATTTGAGGGGATGCGCCAGAGGACAGTAGATGTTTAAAATGCCATATTCCTCCCCATGTATCAGGGCTTTAACTATCACAGCTCATCTTTCACTGCTCTAATAATGTGAACGGAAGATTTTTCTGGATAAACACCGCCACTTCCCCACTTTTAGTAGTAAAGGATGAAAAGAATACCCGGTCATAACCCCCCTGTTATAATTTCAGATGTTCTCCATCATCAAGATGGTTTCCTGCAATAAAGCGATATCAACCCTTTCTCTCTTAAGGCTGGAAAGCACTTTTTTCCTTTTAACAGATGCATGATTTCCCTTAATGTTCCAGGTGCACCATTTAATATGACACTTAGCCATATCTCCTTTCAGAGATCCTTGAACCCCTCGGAGAGAGAGCCCTGCTTACAAAGCGGCGAGCATAAGTAAATAAAAACTCATAGAATCGAAAAATTATATATACAAAAACTACTCTATCATAACTATAAACAACTGTTACTACCAAAAAGCTACAAAGAAAACCAACTATAAAACCTTGAATGGAAGACTCTTCCCCCTGCCCATAGGGGGCACTCACCCTACCCATCCCCTCCTTCACAGCTCCTTCAAACCCGGACTGTGTCCCAGCCTTAGGCCGGAAAAAAAACAAGGAGATGATCCTTAAATCAACAGAAAAAAGACAGTCAGGATGAGCACTCCACCCATCCCTGGCTTCATGTCACCCCTACTTGTGACTAAAAGAGAAACAGAAAAAACAAACAAAGGGGGAGAGACAACAAAGAACAGTCACAAAATTTCCCATCAGAAAATCCAGTTACTAAAAAATTTAGGAACAACTTATTCCAAGGTCTTTTCCCTCCTTTCCAAAAAGGAAATTATTAGGGAGAAAGAATTAAAACAAAGGGAAAACATGGGGAAATATAGAAAAGAGAACAAACATTAACCGTATTCTTCAGGCCAATCCATCTATTTTAAAGTGTCCACAAAGTTTTTAGCTTTATCCGTTGAGTCAAATGTATAAACTGAGTCCTCGTGGCTGAAATGGAGCACTGCGGGGTACCTCATGGAGTACTGGATGCCCAGGTTCCTCAGCCTCTTTTTAATTTCATCGAAGGATTTCCTCTTTCGAATTATAGCTGCAGAGAAATCCTGGAAAAACATGATTTTTGACCCCATGTGCAGCAGTGCCTGTGGATATCTTCCCAGGGATCTGGAAGCTTCTATGACCTTTTGCTTGTCCTTGTATGGGTGGAAGTGCACTAGGACCGAGCGGGGGTGCTGCACTGGGCCTGACCTGTGCACTGTAACCTGATAAGCCCTTTCAATCTGCAGCCTGCTGGACTCCATGTGAAGCCCCAAAAACTTCAGCAGCCAGTTTTCAAAGAAGCTGACTGGCTGCTCACCTTCCTCACCTTCAGGGAGCCCAACAATTCAGATATTTATTCTCAACCTCGATTTTCGAGGTCGTCAATATGGTTTCGCAAGGCCCGCACCTCTCGCTCCAGCACCTGGATCCGACTGGATGAGGACTCCATCGCAGCTTCCGAGGCCTCAGTTCGACCCTCCACCTCCTCCAGCCTCTCCCCCAGGCCCTGGATCTCCTGCTCATGCTTATGCAGCATGGATGTGATTAGGTTGGACCCGGTCACAAATCTCTCCATGGTTCTCCTCAATTGCAGCCCCAACTTTCAAGGTAAGTCTCTCCATCGCCGCAGCCAATTCCTGTGAGTCTGTCAGATCCCCGGGGGATTCAGGGGAGTGTCCTCCCTGCTGCTGTTTGCTCACTCCTTTTCTCTTTGGCATCCTTCCCACTCCCAAATATTAACAAATATGTGTTCTGTTAGGTTTTAAACTAATAATTCCACCACATAAGTTGGCCAGGGATGGCAAAAAACACCAGTGTGCCTTGACTGTTAGGCAGAGCAGTCCACAGCAGTTCTACAGAATCACCGCCATCTTGCCGAATCCGTATATTGTCTTTGCTGCACCCAATATGGCTGACTCTACATTGGAGAAACCAAATGCAGACCGGGTGACTGCTTTGCAAAACATCTCCAGTCTGTGCGCAAGCAGGACCCTGACCTTCCCGTAGCCTGTCGATTTAACACACATGTCTGTCCTCGGCATGTTGAAGTGTTCCAGTGAATAACAGCACAAACTGGCAGAATAACGTCACATCTTCAGACAAGGCACTTTACAGCATTCTGGATTTAATATTAAGTTCAACACCTTTAAATAGTGAATCATTCCCATTCCTTCCCTTTCTTTTAGCTTGTTATCATGCCCTGTCTCCACTCCATCTATCCCAGTGTCTATCCTTTCAAGTCTGGCAGGAGACAAATGATTGTTCTGCCATTCTCACATTCTGATCACTTAAAATGAACTGTCACCATCTTTTCTCCATCAGCATCCTACACCCACAATTTTTCCCCAGCCCAATAAAAAGTATTCCTCCACACTTCAGCTCTGATGAAGAGTCATCTGGACTCGATGGATGCTGTCAGACCCGCAGTGATCGCCTGCATTTGTACCAATTCCAACATCTGCAGTAATTTGTTCCTACTGGCAAGAGGGAGAGAGAGATTGGTATAAAATCTGTCAGCACTGGTAGAGGCCACTCAGCCCATTGCCACTGTACCAGTCTCTGCAAGAGCTTTCTAATCAGTTCCAGTTTTCCAGCTTTCTCTCCAAAGACCTGCAAACTTCTCTTTCTCAAGTACTTCTCTGATTCCCCTTTTAGAAAGTTCCTGTTGAATCTGCTCCCAATGCCCTCTGAGGCAGAACTTTTCAGACTACAACAACCTGCTGCATCAAGACTACTGTATTCTCTTCCTCTCCCCATCTGGCTCTTTGACCCATTCCCTACAATCTGTGTCCCTCTGTTTACTGACTCTCTTCCCACTGGAAACAACTTTCTCCTCATTGACTCAATCCAAACCCTATCCTGATTTTGAACACCTCGATTAAATAACCTGAAGGGTGGTGAGGGTTTCATGGTCATGTCACGAGGTAAGTCTTCGAGAAACTCAGGGTCTGTTTTTGGAGATAGAACATAGAACAATGCAGTATAGAACAGGCCCGTCGGCCCTCAATGTTGCACCAACCTGTGAGCTAATCTAAACCCATCCCCCCTACACTAACCCATCATCATCCACATGCTTATCCAAGAATTGTTTAAATCTCTCTAATGTGGCTGAGTTAACTACATTGGCAGGTAGGGCATTCCACACCCTTACCACACTCTGCGTAAAGGACCTGCCTCTGACATCTGTCTTAAACCTATCACCCCTCAATTTGTAGCTATACCCCCTTGTACAAGCTGACGTCATCATTGTAGGAGAAAGACTTTCACTCCCCGGCATACCAGAAAGGAACAGTAACAAGAGGGAGAAAGTGGCCAGTAACCTCCCTTTGATTAGATAGCCTTTACCACATTCCTCTCAAAGTGCTTCAGGAATTTCTCAGAATTTGCAAATGAATTTCCTGCTGTGGCGTTCCTGTAATAGGTTCCTTTTCTTGAGATTCTTACACACTCGATGCAGCTGCAATACGCCAACTTTTTTTGCCGAGAGGTGCGAAGGAGGAGCGAAGGACTTCTGGGAAGTCATATAATTGTGTGGTTGTGTTACCTGAAACACTACTCGGGTAGTGTCTCCCACCCATCCTTCTCCTCTAACCAAAAAAAAGGTTCTGTGCGCCAGATTGGTCAGATAACTAGTTTATTTTTTATTCCTTATTTTTCAACAGTCTCTTTGGGAATTTAGAATAGTGGGAATGGGGGTTAGGGCAGTTGAATATTCCTCCTGCAGGATGTGGAAGGTAAGGGTCACCACTAGTCTTCCTGCTGACTACATCTGCAGGAAGTGCACCCAACTCCAGCTCCTCGAAAACAGAGGGGATATTGAGAGGAGTTACAGGGAGGTAGTCACTCCTCAGGTACAAGGAAAAGGCAGATGGGTTACAGTCAGGAGACGGAAAGGGAACCGGCAGGCAGTGCAGGGATCCTATGTGGCCATTCCATTCAACAATAAGTATACTGTTTTGGGTACTGTTGGGGGGAGGGGGAAACTTACCAGGGAAAAGCAGTGGGGCACAGGGCTCTGGCACAGAGTCTGTCCCTGCTGCTCAGAAGGGAAGGGGGATGAGGAGCAGAGCAGTAGTCATTGGAGACTCCATAGTTAGGGGGACAGATAGGAGGTTCTGTGGGGATGAGAGAGACTCCACGGTTGGTGTGTTGCCTCTCGGGTGCCAGGGTTCGTGATGTCTCTGATCGTGTTTTTGATATCCTTAAGGGGGAGGGGGAGCAGCCTCAAGTCATGGTCCACATAAACACCAATGACATAGGTAGGAAGAAAGATGGGGATTTAAGACAGAAATTCAGGGAGCTAGGATGGAAGCTTAGAGCTAGGATGAATAGCGTTGTTGTCTCTGGTTTGTTGCCAGTGCCATGTGCTAGTGAGGCAAGGAATAGGGAGAGAGAGGAGTTGAACACAGTGGCTACAGGGATGGTGCAGGAGGGAGGGTTTTGGATTCTTGGATAATTGGGGCTTTTTCTGGGGTAGGTGGGACCTCTACAAGCAGGATGGTCTTCATCTGAACTAGAGGGGTACCAGAGGTGGGTTTAAACTAATCCAGCAGGGGGATGGGAACCAAAATTGTAGTTCGTGTATAGAAAAGGTTGAGAGTAGGGAGGTCCGAAATCAAATTTCAGGGACGCAAGATGGCACCGGCAAGCAAGAAGTTGGTTTGATGTGTGTTTACTTCAATTCCAGGAGCATCCGGAATAAGGTGGGTGAACTTGCAGCATGGGTTGGTACCTGGGACTTCAATGTTGTGGCCATTTTGGAGACATGGATGGAGCAGGAATGGTTGTTGCAGGCTCCAGGATTTAGATGTTTCAGTAAGAACAGAGAAGATGGTAAAAGAGGGGGAGGTGTGGCATTGTTGGTCAAGGACAGTATTACAGTTGCAGAAAGGATGTTTGGGGACTTGTCAACTGAGGTAGTATGGGCTGAGGTTAGAAACAGGAAAGGAGAAGTCACCCTGCTGGGAGTTTTCTCTAGGCCTCCGAATAGTTCCAGAGATGTAGAGGAAAGGATAGCAAAGATGATTCTCGATGTGAGTGAGAGAGACAGGGTAGTTGTCAGGGGGGACTTCAACTTTCCAAATATTGACTGGGAACATTATAGTACGAGTACTATAGATTAGATTAGATTACTTACAGTGTGGAAACAGGCCCTTTGGCCCAACAAGTCCACACCGATCCGCCGAAGCGCAAATCACCCAGACCTATTCCCCTACATTTACCCTTTCACCTAACACTATGGGCAATTTAGCCTCGCCAATTCAGCTAACCTGCACATTTTTGGATTATGGGAGGAAACCAGAGCAAACTCATGCAGACACAGGGAGAATGTGCAAACTCCACACAGAGAGTCGCCTGAGGTGGGAATTGAACTCGGGTCTCTGGCGCTGTGAGGAAGCAGTGCTAACCACTGTGCCACCGTGCCGCCCACATGACAGGTGAAATTTTGAGACTGGCTAAGAGGAGAAGGATGCATACAGAAGGTCTAAGCGATTGAAGTCAGATGAAGCTTTGTAAGAATATCGGGAATGTAGGACCAATCTGAAATGAAGAATTAAGAGGTTACGAGATATCCTGAGCAAGCAGGGTTAAGGAAAACCCCAAAACCTTTTATTCATATATAAGGAGCAAGATGGTAACTAGGGAAAGGGTTGGCCCACTCAAGGACAAACGAGGAAAGATATGTATGGTGTCAGAGAAAATGGGTGAGATTCTTAATGAGTACTTTGCATTGGTATTCACTGAGAAGAGAGACATGACAGATGCTGAGGTTAGGGGTAGATGTTTGATTACTCTAGGTCAAGTCAGCATAAGGAGGGAAGAAGTGTTGGGTATTCTAAAAGGCAATGAGGTGGACAAATCCCCAGGTCCAGATGGGATCTATCCCAGGTTATTGAAGGAAGTGAGAGAGGAAATAGCTGGGGCCTTAACAGGTATCTTTGCAGCATCCTTGAAAATGGAGGAGGTCCCAGAGGACTGGAGAATTGCTAATGTTGTCCCCTTGTTTAAGAAAGGTAGCAGGGATAATCCAGGTAATTATAGACTGGTGAGCCTGATATCAGTGTTAGGGAAGCTACTGGAGAAGACACTAAGGGACAGGATATATATACACATTTGGAAGAAAATAGACATCAGTGATGGGCAGCATGGTTTTATGCAGGGAAGGTCATGTCTTACAAACCTAATAGAATTATTTGAAAAGATGACAAAGTTGATTGATGAGGGAAGGGTTCCTGAAGAAGGGCTCATGCCCAAAATGTCGATTCTCCTGCTCTTTGGATACTGTCTGACCTGCTGCACTTTTCCAGCAACACATTTTCAGCTCTGATCTCCAGCATCTGCAGTCCTCACTTTCTCCTCCATGTAGTTATCATACACATGGACTTCAGTAATACATTTGATAAGGTTCCCCAGGGTAGGCTGATGAAGAAGGTGAAATCGCATGGGGTGAAGAGGGTTCCAGCTAGATGGCTAGAGAACTGGCTGGGCAACAGGAGACAGAGCAGTAGTAGTTTTTGTCCAATGTGTGCAGGAGGGCTTCCTGACACAATATGTTGACAGGCCAACAAAGGGCGAAGCTACATTAGATTTGGTACTGTGCGGCACAGTGACACAGTGGTTAGTACTGCTGCCTCACAGCACCAGAGACCTGGGTTCAATTCCTGCCTCAGGCGACTGAGTGTGTGGAGTTTGCACGTTCTCCCCGTGTCTGCGTGGGTTTCCTCCGGGTGCTCCAGTTTCCTCCCACAGTCGAAAGATGTGCAGGTCAGGTGAATTGGCCATGCTAAATTGCCCATAGTGTTAGGTGAAAGGATAAATGTACGGGTGGGTTGAGCTTTGGCGGGTCGGTGTGGACTTTTTGGGCCGAAGGGCCTGTTTCCCAACTGTAAGTAATCTAATCTAATCTCATGAGCCTGGCCAGGTGCTAGACTTGGAAGTAGGTGAGCAGTTTGGTAATAGCGATCACAATTCTGTTATGTTTACTTTAGTTATAGAAAGCGTTAGGTATATACCACTGGGCAAGAGTTACAGCTGGGGAAAAGGCAATTATGATGCAATTAGGCAAAATTTAGGAAGCATAGGAGGGAGAAGGAAACTGCAGGGGATGGCCTCATTAGAAATGTGGAGCTTATTCAAAGAAAAACTCCTGTGTCCCCTGGATAAGTATGTCTCTGTTAGGCAGGGAGGAAGCTGTAGAGCGCGGGAGCCGTGGTTTACGAAGGGAGTGGAATCTCTGGTCAAGAGGAAGAAGAAGGCTTATGTTAGGATGAGATGTGTAGGCTCAGTTAGGGCGCTTGAGGTTTACAAGATAGCCAGGAAAGACCTAAAGAGAGAGCTCAGAAAAGCCAGGAGGAGACATGAGAAGTTGTTGGCGGGTAGGATCAGGGTGAGCCCTAAGGCTTTCTATAGATATTTAAGGGATAAAAGAATGACGAGAGTAAGATTAGGGCCAATCAAGGATAGTATAGGGAGGTTCTGAGTGGAGTCAGAGGAAATAGGAGAAGCACTAAATGAATATTTTTCGACAGTCTTCACTCTAGAAAAAAACAATGTTGTCGAGGAGAATACTGAGATACAGGCTACTAGACTAGGTGGGATTGAGGTTCACAGGGAGGAGGTGTTAGAAATCCTGCAGAGTGTGAAAATAGCTAAGTCCCCTGGGCCGGATGGGATTTATCCTAGGATCCTGTGGGAAGCCAGGGAGGAGATTGCCCAGCCTTTGGCATTGACCTTTAAATCACCATTGTTTACAGGAATAGTGCCAGAAGACTGGAGGATAGCAAATGTGGTTCCCCTGTTCAAGAAAGGGAGTAGAGACAACCCTGGTAATTATGGACCAGTGATCCTTACTTCAGTTGTTGGTAAAGTGTTGGAAAAGGTTATAAGAGATAGGATTTATAATCATCTAGAAAAGAATGATTTGATTAGGGATAGGTCGTGTCTCACAAACCTTGTTGAGTTCTTTGAGAAGGTGACCAAACATGTAGATGAGAGTAAACCAGTTGATGGGGTGTATATGGATTTCAGTAAGGCATTCGATAAGGTTCCCCACAGTAGGCTATTGTACAAAATGCAGAGGAATGGGATTGTGAGAGATATAGCAGTTTGGATCAGTAATTGGCTTGCTGAAAGAAGACAGAGGGTATTGGTTGATGGGAAATGTTCATCTTGGAGTCCAGTTACTAGTGGTGTACTGCAAGGGTCGGTGTTGGGTCCACTGCTGTTCGTCATTTTTATAAACTACCTGGATGAAGGCGTAGAAGGGCAGGTTAGTAAATTTACAGATGACACTAAGGTCAGTGGAGTTGTGGATAGTGACGAAGGATGTTGTAGGTTACGGAGAGACATAGATAAGCTGTAGAGCTGGGCTGAGAGGTGGCAAATGGAGTTTAATGCGGACAAGTATGAGGTGATTCACTTTGATCAGAGTAACCTGAATGCAAAGTACTGGGCTAATGGTAAGATTCTTGGTAGTGTAGGTGAGCAGAGAGATCTCAGTATCCATATACACGGATCCTTGAAAGTTGCCACCCAGGTTGACAGGGTTGTTAAGAAGGTATACAGTGTTTTAGCTTTTATTAATAGAGGGATCGAGTTCCGGAACCATGAGGTTATGCTACAGCTGTACAAAACTCTGGTGCGGCCGCAATTGGAGTATTGTGTACAGTTCTGGTCACCACATCATAAGAAAGATGTGGAAGCTTTGGAGAGCATGCAGAGGAGATTTACTAGGATGTTGCCTGGTACAGAGGGAAGGTGTTACGAGGAAAGGCTGAGGGAACTGAGGCTGTTTTCATTGGAGAGAAGAAGGTTGAGAGGTGACTTAATCGAAACGTATAAGATAATCAGAGTGTTGGATAGGGTGGACAGGGAGAGCCTTTTTCCAAGGATGGTGACGGCGAGCACGAGGGGGCATAGCTTTAAATTGAGGGGTGATAGATATAGGACAGATGTCAGAGGTAGTTTCTTTACTCAGAGAGTAGTAAGGGTATGGAATGCTTTGCCTGCAACGGTGGTAGATTCGCCAACTTGTATATTTAAGTTGTCATTGGACAAGCATATGGACGTACATGGAATAGTGTAGGTTAGATGGGCTTCAGATTGGTATGACAAGTCAGCGCAACATCGAGGGCGCAAAGGCCTGTACTGCGCTGTAATGCTCTATGTTCTATAACTTCTGTGAACAACCAAAATTTATTAAGCAAGTACAAGCTTTGGAAGATCACTTAACACTCTTTGCAATGCCTGCGAAGCATGTCAAGAGAAGCTCTCTGAACAAAGGAACAGCCCTTTCTTTATACAAAATCTTTCCATCACAGTCAGTAACCCCCACAAGACAACTCCCAGCCATTTCCCCACAGTCACATGCCACTGAAGACACAATGGAGTGACCTGATCATCTCCAGAAACAATGTAACGTAAATCATCCCTTAATGGCCAGATCTGTTGTAAATTGTATTTTTAACTGCAGGATGTGGTCAGAATTTTAATTGCAATGTTCTTATTGATCCTGAATAGGATATGACAATGTAAATAGTAGGAGATGACAATGTAAATTTACTTCTGAATAGTTGGCGATGGCAATGTAAACTCACTCTGAATAACTAGGAAATAGTCATGCAAATGGCTCTGGATAGCAAGGGATGACAGTGCAAATTCCTTACATTCTACCTGTAAGACAGAGATATACCACCCTCAGACAGAGGATTACCACCCTACCATCAGGACATCCAATTTCTTGCAGGCCAGTAGAACAAATTAACCTTTAATATCTCACCTGAAATTCAGAACTCCCAACTCTCAACTCTTTTGATTCCATCACACTTCCCTCAGGACCTATTGTAAACCAAAAATTCAGAGAAATGTCAACCATAAACCATTCATATTTACACTCCTGTGTTTAGTTGGAAAAAGATGGAAAGAGAATGGATTTTAATAATTCACAAATCAAGCACAAAACATCCAGATATTGAGCAGTCATTGAGTCAGACAATGTTATTGTGTAGCAAAATGTGACCCTGTTTGTTTAGGATATTTGTCCAAGGCTTTTATTTCAGGCCTATGTTTAGGGTATTTTGGCTGGTGTGCTTGTCTAGGTGTTTACATTATTGTCTTCTTTCTTCAAAACCCTGAAATGGACATCCTTTAAACCATTTTAGCACACTTTGAAAGGCAAACTTTTAAATTCCTGAGATCAATTAATAAGGGCAGTTTTTGAACAATATGAAGGATTACAGGATCTTTAAATTTGTAAGAAAAAGGAACACAAGGAGGCCATTCAGCCTCTCAAACTTTCAGTGACCTAACCTGTGTAGTGTCTGAGGGGAAGAGAATTCCAAAGGTGACCAAACATCCTAGACAAGAAATTTCACCTTAGAGTCATAGAGATGTAGAGCATGGAAACAGACTGTTCTGTCCAACCCATCCATGCCGACCAGATATCCCAACCTAATCTAGTCCCACCTGCCAGCACCTGGCCTATATTCCTCCAAACCCTTCCTATTTATATACCCATCCAAATGCCTCTTAAATGTTGCATTTATATCAGCCTCCACCACTTCCTCTGGCAGCTCATTCCATACACGTACCACCTTCTGTTTGAAAAAGTTGTCCCTTAGGTCTCTTTTATATCTTTCCCTTCTCATCCTAAACCTATGCTCTCTAGTTCTGGACTCCCCGATCCCAGGGAAAAGACTTTGTCTATCTATCCTATCCATGCCCCTCATAAATTTGTGAACCTCTATAAAGTCACCTCTCAACCTCCGACGCTCCAGGGAAAACAGACCCAGCCTATTCAGCCTGTCCCTATAGCTCAAATCCTCCAACCCTGGCAACATCCTTGTAAATCTTTTCTGAACCCTTTCAAGTTTCACAACATTTTTCCAATAGGAAGGAGACCAGAATTACACGCAATATTTCAACAGTGGCCGAACCAATGTCCTGTTCAGCTGCAACATGACCTCCCAACTCCTGTACTCAATACTCTGACCAATAAAAGAAAGCATACCAAATGCCTTCTTCACTATCCTATCTACCTGCTACTCCATTTTCAAGGAGCTATGAACCTGCACTCCAAGGTCTCTTTGTTCAGCAACACTCCCTAGGACCTTACCATTAAGTGTATACGTCCTGCTAAAATGTGCTTTCCCAAAACACAGCACCTCACATTTATCTGAATTAAACTCCATCTGCCACTTCTCAGCCCATTGACCCATCTGGTCCAGATCCTGTTGTAATCTGAGGTGACCTTCTTTGCTGTCTACTACACCTCCAATTTTGGTGTCATCTGCAAAGTTACTAATTGTACCTCTTATGCTCACATCCAAATCATTTATGTAAATGACAAAAAGTAGAGGACCCAGCATTGATCCTTGTGGCACTCCAATGGTCACAGGCCTCCAGTCTGAAAAACAACCCTCCACCACCACCCTCTGTCTTTTACCTTTGAGCCAGTTCTGTATCCAAATGGCTAGTTCTCCTTGCATTCTGTGAGATCTAACCTTGCTAATCAGTCTCTCATGGGGAACCTTGATGAACACCTTACTGAAGTCCATATAGATCACAGCTACTGCTATGCCCTCATCAATCGTCTTTGTTACTTCTTCAAAAAACCCAACCAAGTTTGTGATACACGATTTCCCACGCACAAAGCCATGTTGACTATCCCCGAATCAGTCCTTGCCTTTCCAAATACATGTACATCCTATCCCTAAGGTTTCCCTTCCAACAACTTGCCCACCACTGAGGTCAGGCTCCCTAGTCTATAGTTCCCTGGCTTGGCTTTACCGCCCTTCTTAAACTGTGGCACCACGTTAGCCAACCTTCAGTCTTCTGGCACCTCACCTGTGACTATCGATGATACAAATATCTCAGCAAGCGGCCCAGCAATCACTTCTCTAGCTTCCCACAGGGTACACCCGATCAGGTCCTGGGGATATATCCACCTTCATGCGTTTCAAGACATCCAGCACTTCCTCCTCTATAATATGGACATTTTGCAAGATGTCACCATCTATTTCCCTAAATTCTATATCTTCCATATCCTTTTCCACAGTAAATACTGATGCAAAATACTCGTTTAGTATCTCCCCTATTTTCTGCAGCTCCACACAAAGGCCGCCTTGCTGATCTTTGAAGGGCCCTATTTTCTCCTTAGTTACTCTTTTATCCTTAACGTATTTGTAAAATTCCTTTGGATTCTCCTTAATTCTATTTCCAAAGCTGTCTCATGTCCCCTTTTTTCCCTCCTGATTTCCCTCTTAAGTATACTCCTACTGCCTTTATACTCATCTCAGAATTCACTTGATCTATCCTCTCTATACCTTACATATACTTCTTTCTTTTTCTTAACCAAATCCTCAATTTCTTTCGTCATCCAGCATTCCCTATAAATGCCAGCCTTTCCTTTCACCCTCACAATAATATACTTTCTCTGGATTCTCATTATCTCATTCCTGAAGGCTTCCCATTTTCCAGCCACCTGCAAACATCTGCCTCCAATCAGCTTTTGAAAGTTCTTGCCTAGTACCTTGTCATTGTCTTCAGTGGGGAGACCTCTTTAACTGAGTTCCAGTCTGTCCCACAAGGTGGAAACATCCTCTCAGCCTCCATCCTGTAGAGCTCCCTCAGAATCATGTCCATCTCAATTCTTCCAAATGAGTCAAGGTGAAGCCTGCTGCGTGAACTGACAGAGTGCTAGGAATAGGGGTTGTATTACCCACAAAGAAGGGCCGAAGGAACTGGTCTGCCCTTTGTCCAGAGGTTTGCCATCACCCTTAGTGACTGGGAAAAGGTGGAACTAGTGCAGATTGAGGCGTTCACCTGACATATCAAGGTAGATTTGAGTTTCTGTTTCCAGGAGATGCAGAACTGCAGGAGGACTGAGGTGAGTCCTATAACCCAGACAATGATATTCTCAGCCCCTTAATCACATCGTATGCACCTGATGTTGGGGTCAGCAGCTGCCACTGACTGCAAAACTGGGACCGCTTAAGAATATTTTCCTAATGTCAGGTCTCTGGTCTCTTTTCAGAAATGTCTTCCTGAAATATCCATGAGAATAAAGTCCCATATTCCACATGATCCATCCCCACTCTGTCCCCAAAAATAACTGTCACCATTTCCCTCTTGTTTCTGCACAGATTGGTGAGACTCTGAGCTGGAGTTAGAGATTTCTAGCCAACAACAAGTGTATGTGTTTAAGGGTTAAACTGAGGAAGGCATTAAGGAACTGCCCAGTATGGTGTGATAGGTTGTGGAGGCAACAGTTTAGGATCTCCAAGAAGTAGGATGTACCAGCCAAGTGGTCTTCATAGTCTGTGTAACAATCTCCTTCCCATCAGTGCCACTCCTGTGTGGCTGTTATGCATCAGACTCTATCTCATTTAAGACAAGAGCCTCTTCTAGTTATCCATTATTAGCTATCCTTACTAGCTACTGGAGAGATCCTGGATGATTGGCGAGTAGCTAACGTTATTGCATTGTTCAAGAAAGGAAATAGGGATAATCCAGGAAACTATAGACTGGTGAGTCTCACATCAGTGGTTGGATAACTATTGGAGAGAATTCTTAGGGATAAGATTTACATGCATTTGGAAAAGTATGGTCTAATTACGGACAGTCAGCATGGGTTTGTGGCAGGCATATCATGTCTAACTAACTTTTTTGATTGATTTTTTTCGAAGTGGTGACAGAGATGATTGATGATGGTAGAACAGTGGATGTTATCTACATGGATTTTAGTAAGGCTTTCAACAACGCCCATCATGGTAGGCTCATCCAGGAGATTAAAATGCATGGGATCCATTGTGTCTTGGCCATGTGGATTCAGAGTTGGCTTGTACGTAGAAGGCAGAGGGTGATGGTGGAAGGGTGTTTTTCTGGTTAGAGGTCTGTGACTAGTAGTGGTCTGCAGTGATCCGTACTGGGATCTCTGCTGTTTGTGATATATATCAATGACTGATGCATATGTAGGTGGATGGGTTAGTGAGTTTGCAGGTGATGCAAACATCAATAGAAGTGTGGATAGTGTAGAAGGTTGTCAAAGGATACAGTGGGATATAGATCAGTTGCAGATATGGGTAGAGAAATGGCAGGTGGAGTTTAATCTGGGACTAGTAGATTAGCTAGTCTAATCTGGGACTAGCTGCACTTTGGGAGATCAAATGTTAAAGAAAAGTATACAGTTAATAGCAGGCCCCTGAACAGCATTGAGAGATCTTGGGGTTCAAGTCGATAGGACCCTGAAAGTGACACGTTGGTACATAGGGTGGTAAAGAAGGCTTATGGCATACTTGCCTTTATTTATTGGGGAATTGAAGTCTAAGAGTCAGGATTTCATGTTGCAGGTTTATAAGACTTTGGTTAGGCCTTACTTAAAGTTCAGTTTTGGTTGCTGCATTCCAGGAAGGATGTGGAGGCTTTGGAGAGGGTGCAGAAGGGGTTCACCAGGATGCTGCCTGGATTAGAGGGTATGAGCTATAAGGAACGGCTAGAAAAACACTGGTTGTTTTCTCTGGAGTGACAGAAACTGATGGAAGACTTGATAAAAGTCGATAAAATTATGAGATGTATGGATTGGGTTGATGGTCAGAATATTTTTCCCAGAGTTGAAATGTGTAAAACTAGGGGGCATGTATTTAAGGTGAGAGGGGGAAATTTCAAAGGAAATGTAAGGGGCAAGCGAGTATTAGGAGTCTGGAAGGCGTTATCAGGAATGGTGATGGAGGTGGATATGATATGGGTATTTCAGGGACTTTTAGGTAGGCACATGAATATGCAAGGAATGGGGGAAGGTGGACCAAGAGCAGGTAGAAGGAATTAATTTAATTTGGCCTCATGTTTGGCACAGCATCGTGGGCTGAAGGGCCTGTTTCTGTGCTGTGTAGTTCTATGTATTTAGGCCACCAGGTGATTTCCCTTTTCCAAATCAGAGCAAGCAGATCCTGTGTGTCCCACCAGGGAAACAGGTTGTGGCAGCAAATGGATTTCATCCACAATAAGCAATGGTGAGGATTCATACATTCGGACTTTGTACTTCTTTACTAAGATAATGGACGTTGCTGGGGGGAGAAAACGGTTGTGTTTTACCTGGAAAATGTTCCAAATCAGATGGAGTGAGAGACTGATGGTGACAGTGAGGATCTGAAACCTGAATACAGGCTGAGGTAGCTAGTTATAGAGATGTAGAGCATAAAACAGACCCTTCTGTCCAACCCATCCATGTCGACCAGATATCCCAACCCAATCTAGTCCCACCTGCCAGCACCTGGCCCATATCCCTCCAAACCCTTCCTTTTCAAATACCCATCCAAATGTCTTTTAAATGTTGTAATTGTACCAGCCTCCAGCACTTCCTCTGGCAGCTCATTCCATACACGTACCACCTTCTATGTGACAAAGATGCCCCTTAGGTCTCTTTTGTATCTTCCCCCCTCACCCTAAACCTATGCCCTCTAGTTTTGGATTCCCGACCCCAGGGAAAAGACTTTGCGTATTTACCCTGTCCATGCCCCTCATGATTTTATAAACCTCTATAAGTCACCCCTCAGCCTCTGACGCTCCAGGGAAAACAGCCCCAGCCTGTTCAGCCTCTCCCTGTAGCTCAAATCCTCCAACCCTGGCAACACTCTTGTAAATCTTTGCTGAACCCTTTCAAGTTTCACAACATCCTTCTGATAGGGAGGAGACCAGAATTGCACGCAATATTTTAACAGTGGCCTAACCAATGTTCTGTACAACCGCAGCATGACCTCCCAACGCCGGTACTCAATATTCTGACCAATAAAGGAAAGCACTGCCGTGGGCGGCACGGTGGCACAGTGGTTAGCACTGCTTCCTCACAGCACCTGAGACCTGGGTTCAATTCCCGCCTCAGGCCACTGACTGTGTGGAGTTTGCACGTTCTCCCCGTGTCTGCGTGGGTTTCCTCTGAGTGCTCTGGTTTCCTCCCACAGTCCAAAGATGTGCGGGTCAGGTGAATTGGCCATGCTAAATTGCCCGTAGTGTTAGGTAAGGGGGTAATGTAGGGGTTTCGGTAGGTTTCGCTTCGGCGGGTTGTTGTGGACTTGTTGGGCCGAAGGGCCTGTTTCCACACTGTAAGTAACCTAATCTAATTTTCCACAGTAAATACTGATGCAAAATACTCATTTAGTATCTCCCACATTTTCTGCAGCTCCACACAAAGGCTGCCTTGCTGAATTTTGAAGGGCCCTATTTTCTCCTTAATTACCCTTTTGTCCTTAACATATTTGTAAAAACCCTTTGGATTCTCCTTAATTCTATTTGCCAAAGCTATCTCATGTCCCCGTTTTACCCTCCTGATTTCCCTCTTAAGTATACTCCTACTTCCTTTATACTCTTCTAAGGATTCACTTGATCTTTCTCGTCTATACCTTACATATGCTTCCTTCTTTTTCTTAACCAAACCCTCAATTTCTTTAGTCATCCAGCGTTCCCTATACCTGCCAACCTTTCCTTTCACCCTAACAGGAATATACTTTCTCTGGATTCTCGTTATCTCATTACTGAAGACTTCCCATTTTCCTGCCATCCCTTTACTTGCGAATATCTTCCCCCAATCAACTTTTGAAAGTTCTTGCCTAATACTGTCAAAATTGGCCTTTCCCCAATTTAGAACTTCAACTTTTAGATCTGGTCTATCCTTTTCCATCATTATTTTAAATCTAATAGAATTATGGTCGCTGGCCCCAAAGTGCTCTCACTGACACCTCAGTCACCTGCCCTGCTTTATTTTCCAAGAGTAGGTCAAGTTTTGCACCTTCTCTCGTAGGTACATCCACATTCTGAATCAGAAAATTGTCTTGTACACACTTAAGAAATTCCTCTCCATCTAAACCTTTAACACTATGGCAGTCCCAGTTGATGTTTGGAAAGTTAAAATCCCCTACCATAACTACCCTATTATTCTTACAGATAGCTGAGATGTCCTTACAAATTTGTTTCTCAATTTCCCTCTGACTATTGGGCATCAATAATACAATCCCAATAGGGTGATCGTCCCTTTCTTATTTTTCAGTTCCACCCAAATAACTTCCCTGGATGTATTTCCAGGAATATCCTCCCTTAGCACAGCTGTAATGCTATCCCTGATCAAAAATGCCACACCCCCTCCTCTCTTGCCTCTCTTTCTATCCTTCCTGTAGCATTTGTATCCTGGAACATTAAGCTGCCAGTCCTGCCCATCCCTGAGCCATGTTTCTATAATTGCTATGATATCCCACTCCATGTTCCTAACCATGCCCTGAGTTCATCTGCCTTCCGTTAGGCCCCTTGAATTGAAATAAATGCAGTTTAATTTATTAGTCTTACCGTGTCCCTGCCTGCCCTAACTGTTTGACTCACTCTGTTCTCAACTGTACCAGTTTCAGATTGATCTCTTCCCTCACTGTCTCCCTGGGTTCCACCCCCTCCCCCTCCCCCAATCTAACTAGTTTAAATCCTCCCGAGCAGTTCTAGCAAATTTCCCTGCCAGTATATTAGTCCCCTTCCAATTTAGGTGCCATCTGTCCTTCTTGTACATGTCACTTCTACTCCAAAAGAGATTCCAATGATCCAAAAATGTGAACCTTCTCCCGTACACCAGCTCCTCAGCCATGTATTCATCTGCTCTATCCTCCTATTCCTGCCCTCACTAGCTCGTAGCACTGGGAGTAATCCAGATATTACTACTCTCGAGGACCTCCTTTTTAAATTCCTGTCTAACTCTCTGTCATCAGCCTTCAGAATCTCAACCTTTTCCCTTCCTATGTCATTGGTTCCAATGTGGACAATGACCTCCTGCTGGCCCCTCTCTCCCATGAGAACATTCTGCACCCTCTCTGAGACATCCTTGATCCTGGCACCAGGGAAGCAACACACCATTCTGATTTTTCGCTAGAAACATCTGTCTGTATCTCGGATTAGAGAATCCCCTAACACCTTTGATCTCTTGGAACCTGACGTACCCCTCATTGCATTAGAGCCAGTCTCAATACCAGAAACTTGGCTGTTTGTGCTACGTTCCCCTGAGAATCTATCACCCCCTACATTTTCCAAACAGCATACTTGTTTGAAATGGCTATAGCCACAGAAGACTCCTGCATTAGGTTGCTATCTCTCTTACCTTTCCTGGAGTTAACCCATCTGTATTGCAATTTCTTCATTGCTTCTAACTGTCTCTCCAACCGATCCATTCGATCTGATAAGATTCGCAACCAACAGCATTTATTGCAGATATAATCTGCAGTAACCTTTAAACCCCCACGTCTGACAAGAAGCACATATGACTCTACTAAAGGCCATTTTTGCTCCTTCACAATCTACTGACCCAGAAAATAACACCATTTGTTCCTCTACAAAAACACTGCCCCAGGTTAAATTAATAGTTATGGCTTATATTTTAAGTTTAATCAAGAGACATATCACAAAAAACATATAATCAAGAAAGAACCCATTCTACTCACTATTACAAACTTTCTGTAGGCTACTTAAAGCAATTAATTTGTCTGATCCTGTGCTGTGAACTCGGTCCAAATAGTTCCTCCAAGATCAGTTGTGAATTTCACTGTTTATTAATTTTCCCAGGCGCACTCCGATGTCCAACGACACATGAATTCAAACAGCAAAGACACTAACTGTGCAGATTCACTGTGGTGTCAGTTTCTTTCTCCCTCTTTCTCCTGCAGTGACCTCATCATGTGCTTCCTTTGTTCTTCTCCCATTTAAAACTGCTGTTTGTTGTCAGAATCAACCACTTACACATGCTCTTGCTAACTTAGGTGGCAATAAAAGGGCTTCTCAATGCAAATAATATGACAAAATGGCTTCTAGGCTGCAAATCCAATGCAGTGACTTGATCACCTCCAGAAACAATTTAATGTAAATCATCCCTTAATGGCCCGATCTGTTGTAAATTGCATTTTTAACTACAGGATGTGGTCAGAATTTTAATTGCAATGTTCTTATTGATCCTGAATAGGAGATGATAATGTAAGTAGTAGGAGATGACAATGTAAATTTACTTTTGAATAGTCGCAATGGCAATGTAAACTCACTGAATAACTGGAAATGGTAACTCACTGAATAACTAGGAAATGGTCATGCAAATGGCTCTGGATAGCAAGGGATGACAATGCAAATTGCTTACAGTCTACCTGTAAGACAGAGACAATTCTGCTAAAACCTCATAAAATGGCTTTTAACTCTTCTATAGCTGCATAATTGACTAACCAGAGTCTGCTTCAGTAGAGATTACCAGACAATGCTTCCTTTACAGCATAGAAGTAACTAGACTAGATAAAATATTACTGACCATCCTAACTGACCTTCAAGTGCAGGTGCAAAGACTTGTTTAGTGAGATAAGGGTGGTCTAAGTGTTGGAAAACTAAGTTGGTTCCAAGGAAGTATCATTGGACTGAGTAACTGTCAAATAAAAACTATATTGTAATTTGATTGGTAATTGTCTGAATGTACTAAACGATTATGGCCTGCACCTTTACTTAGATTACTTACAGTGTGGAAACAGGCCCTTCGGCCCAACAAGTCCACACCAACCCGCCAAAGCGCAACCCACCCAGACCCATTCCCCTACACCTAATACTACAGGCAATTTAGCATGGCCAATTCACATTTTTTGGACTGTGGGAGGAAACCCACGCAGACATGGGGAGAATGTGCAAACTCCACACAGTCAGTCACCTGAGGCGGGAAATGAACCCCGGTCTCTGGCGCTGTGAGGCAGCAGTGCTAACCACTGTGCCACCGTGCCGTACTTTCTTTAAGAAAAGTATAAAAATGACTTTGTTTTAAGCCATATGTGCAGCTCCTCTGAGGAACATGGAAGAGTATGACCTCTTGTGTTTCTGAACGATCTGTGCCTGGCCGTATGAAGAAAATGAAGAATGAAGTCTTAAAGAACCAGACCAATTATGAGTGCTTATTGACCAGTCATGGAACAGAAATTCAATAATTTCTCCTTTGAATCCTCCCACTTCCTCTAGACAAAAGAGGTAGCCATGGGCCCCAGCTATGTCTGTTTCTTTGTCGGTTTTGTGGAACAGTCCATCTTTCTTAGTTACACCAGCACCATCCACAGCTTTTCCTCCGCTACATTGATGACTGTATCAAAGCTACCTTGAGCTCCCACAAGGAGGTTGAACAGTTCATCAACTTCACCAACACATTCCATCTGACCTTAAGTTCACCTGGACCATCTCAGACACCTCCCTCCGCTTCCTGGATCTCTCCATCTCCATCAACAGTAACCAACTCAACACTGACATGTTCTACAACCCATCGACTCCCACAGCTACCTCTTCCCACTCTGCGTCCCATTCTGCCGAGGACACGTAGGTTCTGGGCCTCCTCTATCGCCACTTAGTAATCACCTGACGCCTGGAGAACGAACGTCTCATCTTCCGTCTTGGGACCCTCCAACCCCACGGCATCAATGTGGATTTCACCAGTTTCCTCATTCTGCCCACCTCATCCCAACCTTCCAACTCTGTAATGCCCTCATGACCTGTCCTACCTGTCCATCTTCCTTCCCACATGTCTGGCCCACGCTCCTCTCCGACCTATCACCATTACTCCTATCTCCAATCTACCTATCACACTCGCAGCTACCGACCCCCCAGCCCCACCTTCCTCCCATTTATCCCATCACTCCCTCGGCTCGCAGCATCATTCCTTTTGACTGAAACGTTGGTTCTTCTGCTACTTGGATGCTACGTGACTTGCTGTGCTTTTCCAGCACCACACTCTTAACTCTAATCCCCAGCATCTGCAGTCCTGACTTTCCCCCAGTTGCCTCTGATCACTCTGGGTTAGCTGGTAGTTAAAACTCGTATGGTTTCAAAGAGGTTCTTGTTCAAGAATATCTTTTAAGAGTGCTCGGTCCTTCTGTATTTCACTTTAATTCCCACTTCTCTCTCAAATTATGTTTTTATGAGGATTTGAATTAAATCCAGTGACCAGATGGGAATTTGATTCGTCTGCTCCCATCTATCTCACTATCAAATCTGTCATCATTGCTGTGTCTCTGATTCAAATTCAGCCCCCGGTCCCTCCTCTCTCCCCCCCACCCCCCAGCCCCAACCCAATATCCCTATCCCCGTCTCCTACTTTGACAGTCTATCAGAATTGAACACAACTTTCTGTGCTTCTGTAACAGTGAGTTTCAGGGGTGAGACTGGCTGCTGTTTGCCTGGTGGGTGTGGAGGGAGATACTCGATCTATCGCCTGCTCCTTCAGTTTGCATTGGCCTCCGCCTGGGTCTGTCCTGGGACAGCGCTCTTCTCCTGGATCAGCTTTCTCTAGTTTGGTTGCAGTCTGCCTGGAGTTGCTGTTGAGATCCTGGGGAGTGTTGATTTTTTTTTCAGGGAGGGTTTTGAGGACATCTTTGAAGTGTTTGCAGTGCCATCCTGGTAACCGCAACAGTGATGGAACTTGGAACAGAGAGCTGGTTTTTGAGGATCTTGTGTCTGACATGTGGAGGATGGGGGCCTGGCCAAAGCAGCAGTTTGATAGTTACCAGTGCAATTAAGCTGGGGATGTTGACCTGAGAGAAGACACTGCTATTAGAGTTTTGATTCTGCCAGTGGCTGTGCAGTGAGTTTGAGGAGACATTGCTGGTCAGTTTTTTGAAGGGGTTTGCAATGTCTGCTGTACTCACTATTAGCGAGTTTTGAGAAGTACTCACTATCCATTTCTCTAACACATACAGGGAGGGGTGAAGGGGAGGGTTAGAGGAACACACTGCCCTGTTGACCATGAGCTTGCGGTTGGGTTTGAGTTCATTGTCTCTCATACACACTTCCTGAGATTGTGCTGGACGCCAAAGGCGATGTTGAATTTCATTCTTCATGTCGGCCCTTGCTCAGAGGAGGTTGCCGTGGAATGGATACACATTATCCAGTGGCTCACTGTGGATCAGGATAGTCGGAATTATGTGGTGTGATGGGATTAGGCAGGTAAACCACCATAAGATATAGGAGCATAATTAAGCTATTGACCCCATCAAATCTGCTCCACCATTCGATCATGTCTGATATGTTTATCAATCCCATTCTCCTGCTTTCTTCCCATAACCCTTGATCCCCTTACTAATCAAGAACTTGTCTATTTCTGTCTGAAAGACATTCAATGACTTGGCCTCCACAGCTCTCTGTGGCAATGTGTTCCACAGATTCACCACCCTCTGGCTGAAGAGATTCCTCCTCATCTCAGTTCTAAACAGTTGTCCCTTCATTCTGAGGCTTTGCCCTCAGGTCCTAGTTTTTCCTACTGGTGGAAACATCATCTCCACATCCACGCTATCGAGACCTTTCAGTACTCTGTAAGTTTAGATTTGATTAGATTCCCTACGGGGTGGAAACAGGCCCTTCGGCCTAACCAGTCCAGACCGACCCTCCGAAGAATAACCCACCCAGACCCATTCCCCTACCTTATATTTACCCCTGACTAATGCACCTAACACTATGGGCAATTCACCTGACCTGGACGTCTTTGGATTGTGGAAGGAAACCGGCGCACCTGGAGGAAACCCCCTGGGAGGATGCGCAAACTCTACACAGTCACCTGAGGTGGGAATTGAACCCGGGTCCCTGGCGCTGTGAGGCAGCAGTGCTAACCACTGAGCCCATTTAAATCAGATTCCCCCCTCGTCCTTCTAGACTTATTTGAGTACAGACCTAGAGTCCTTAACTGCACCTCATACAACAAGCTCTTCATCCTTTGTGCCATTCTTGTAAAGCTCCTCTAGATTCCCTCCAAGAGCAGCATATCCAATCTTAGATACAAAGTCCAAAACTGCTCTCAGTATTCGAAATGCAGGCTGACCAGAGCCTTATACAGCCTCAGCAGTATACCTCTGCTGTGGTATTCCAGCCCTCTTGAAATGAATGCTGACATTACACTTACCTTCCTAACTGCTAAATGAGCCTGCCTGTTAATTTTAAGAGAATCCTGAATTAGGATTCTCAATTTCCTTTGTGCTTCAGATTGCTGAACCCTTTTCCCATTTAGAAAATAGTCTATGCCTCTATTCTTTGTAAAATGTGCATGATCTCACACTTCCCAAAATTGTATCTGCCACTTGTTTACCCACTCTCTGAGCCTGTCAAAGTTTTTCTGCAGCTTCCCGCTTTCTCAATACTACCTCTCTATCCACCTATCTTTAGCTTTGTCTGCAAACTTCGCAACAACACCCTCAGTTCCATTGTTCAGATCATTAATGTAAAATGTGAATAACTGTGGCCATAACCCTGACCAATATATAACTCCACCGTCTGTCATCCTGAAAAAGACCCCTTTAACGTGACTCTCCGCCTTCTGCCAGTCAGCCAATCCTCACTCCGTACCAGCTCCTTTATCTTCCAGTGTTCACCTGAAAGGCGAGTCTCTCATACACGTTCAAGAATCCATCAGAGATAGTTCGGGGTTAGAATGTGCACAGATGCAGCACCAGCAGCTTAATGACAGAGGGTTGGTGGTGAGGTGGTCTTGGTTCTGGACTGGGGCTCACACATGATGAACAGGTTCCCAGTCATTGTTTTCTGGAGAGAACTTGTTATCTTTTGGCACAAGGTGGCAGCAGATGTGTATTCTATGTCAGCAGTGGTGTTAGACAAGGCTGCGTGGATAGCAATCTCACACTGACTAGACAGTCCAGTACTGACGGAGTGCTGCACTATTGGAAGGTCAGTGCTGAGGGAGCACCACACTTTTATTGGGAAGCGTTAGAAATCACACAACACCAGGTTATAGTCCAACAGGTTTATTTGGAAGTACTAACATTTGGAGCGCTGCTCCATGATCAGGTAGCTGTAGAGCAGGATCATAAGACACAGAATTTATAGCAAAATATCATAGTGTCATGCACCTGAAACAATATATTGAACAAATCTAGATTGCTGTTAAGTCTTTCATCTTTTAGAATGGGTTACAGGTTTTGATTCATTAATATGTAAATCCTAGAACTTCTTTTAAGTCACATTCTCGAGATAACTTAAGGTCTTATATAAAAAAAAGTGACATCTCAGCTCAGTGTATTAAAAGTGTGAGGTTAGAGTCTTTATCCCAATCTTGAGTTAGACTGGTTCTGACAAAATAGGAATTTATAAAATGTGACATGGATTGACTGCCTGCAGATTGTGTACTTTTTGAGCAAAATATAATGTATTTGCAAATACAATTCTGCAAATGCAAATTCACCTCATAGACTTGTTTGTGCGCGTGCATGTGAAGGGGAGAGAGAGTGTGTGTGCGCATGTGAGTATGTGCGTGACAGTGTGTGTGTGCGCATGTGAGTGTGTGTGCGCATATGAGTGTGTGCGTTTGTGTCTGTGTGTGCTTGTAGAGTGTGCATGAGTGTGATGGAGTGTAAGCCTGTGAAAGGGTGTGTGAGAGGCTTGTATGCCTGAGAGAGCATGTGTATAACAGAGAGTCTGCATGAATGTGTGAGTATGTAAGAGTGTGTGTGTGTGGGTGTTTAGTGTAGTGGGGCCACCTGTAGTGTGACATGAACCCAAGGTCCTGTTTGAGGCCATCCTTATGGGGACTGAACTTGACTATCAGCCATTGCTTGACCACTCTGCGTTGTTGCGTATCCCGAAGTCCGCCTTGGAGGATGGTCACCTGAAGATCTGAGGCCGAATGTCCCTGACCGCTGAAGTGTTCCCTGACTGGGAGATTGTCTGGTGATTGTTACGTGGTGTCCATTCATCCGTTGTCATCGTGTCTGCTTGGTCTTGCCAATGTACCATGCCTTGCAGCATCTTTGCCTGCAGCGTATGAAATAGACAACGTTAGCCAAGTCAACTGAGTACCTGCCATGTACATGGTGGGTTGTGTCCCTGCGTGTAATGGTGGTATCTGTGTCAGCACTCTGACACGTCTTGCAGTGGTTGCCATGACAGGGTTGTACAATGCTGTGGTTGATGCTGACCTGAAGGCCGGGCTGTTTTCTGTGAACAATAGTCTGTTTAAGGTTTGGCAGTTGTTTAAAGTCGAGAAGCGTGATAGTGAGATTTGTAAAATTAATTCATGGTACATTAGGGTCGCTGTTATGCCAGCAATTATTGCCCATCCATGGTTCAGAGAGTCATATAGATGTATAGCAGGGAGACAGACCCTTCAGTCCATCTCTTCCATGCTGACCAGTTAGCCTAAATTAATCTAGTTCCATTTGCTACCATTTGTCCCATATCCTTCTGAGCCTGTCCTATTCATATATCTATCCTTTTAAATGTTGTAATTGTACCAGCCTCCACCACTTCCTCAGGCAGGTCATTCCATACATGCACCACCCTCTGCTTAACAATTTGTCCCTTAGGTCCCTTTTAAATCTTTCCCCTCTCTCCTTAACCCTATGCTCTCTTTTAGACTCCCCTACACTAGGAAAAGACCTTGACTATTCACCCTATTCGTGCCTCTCATGATTTTATAACATTCTATAAGGTCAACCTTTAATCACCCATACTCCAAGAAAAATAGCCCCAGCCTACTCAGCATCTCCCTACCGCTCAAATCCTCCAACCCTGGCAACATCCTTGCAAATCATTTCTGCACCCTTTCCAATTTCACAACATCTTTTCTGTAGCCTTGAGAAGGTGGTGGTGAGCTGTTTTCTTGAACCATTGCAGTCCATATGCTATAGACTGAATCACAATGCCTTAGGGAGGAAATTTGAAGATTTTGACCCAAGTACAGTGAAGGAACAGCAATATATCTGCCCTGAAGCTCTTCAACCATGTCGTGAAACAAACACACTCCACCCTTTCCTCCCTGACCTATCACCTTCATCTCCTCCCCCACTCACCCATTGTACTCTATGCTACTCTCTCCCCACCCCACCCTCCTCTAGCTTATCTCTCCATGCTTCCAGCTCACTGCCTTTATTCCTGATGAAGGGTTTTTGCCCGAAACGTCGATTTCGCTGCTTGTTGGATGCTGCCTGAACTGCTGTGCTCTTCCAGCACCACTGATCCGGAATCTGGTTTCCAGCATCTGCAGTCATTGTTTTTACCTAATATATTTCCAAGTCAGGATAGAGTGGCTTGGAGGGGAACTTGCAGGGAGTGGTGTTCCCACATATCTCCTGCCCTTGTTCTTCTCGATGGAAGTGGTCATGGGTTTGGAAGATGCTATCTGAGCATTTTTGGTGAATTTCTGCAGTGCATAATGTAGATGGTACATGCTGCTACAGCTGAGTGAAGGGAGTGGATGTGGTGCCGAATCAGCATTGGGATTTCTTCCAGGTGCTGGCCCTAAATTTAGGGAAGGAGTCCCGATTGATAAATGTAGTAATGGGAGAGCATTTTGGTAATAGTGACCATAATTCAGTCAGATTGAAGTCTCATGGAAAAAGGCCAAAGATGAACTGCAAATCAATATTCAGAACTGGGAGAAGATCAATTTAGTGAGATAAAACAGTTGTTGGAGAAAGTGGACTGGGAGCAGCAACCCTCCAGAAAATCTGTTGGGAACTGATCAGAGCAGTGGAATTCTTTCAAAAAAGAAACAGTGAGCATGTAGGGTCAACATGTTCTGTAAAGATGAAGCAGGAATGAGCAAACAAATCCAGGGAAGCCTTGGTATTGATGAATGCACAAGATTGGATATGGAAAAAAAGGGGAAAGCGCTAGAACTGCTTGGGAGGATTTAAACTAGTAAGGTGGGGGTGGTGGGACCCAGGGAGATAGTGAGGAAAGAGATCGATCTGAGGCGGGTACAACTGAGAACAGAAGTGAGTCAAACAGCCAGGGCAGGCAGGGACAAGGTAGGACTAATAAATTAAACTGCGTTTATTTCAATGCAAGGCGCCTAACAGGGAAGGCAGATGAACTCAGGGCATGGTTAGAAACATGGGAGTGGGATATCATAGCAATTACAGAAACATGGCTCAAGGATGGACAGGACTGGCAGCTTAATGTTCCAGGATACAAATGCTACAGGAGGGACAGAAAGGGAGGCAAGAGAGGAGGGGGAGAGGCATTTTTGATCTGGGATAGCATTACAGCTGTGCTGAGGGAGGATATTCCTGGAAATACATCCAGGGAAGTTATTTGGGTGGAACTGAAAAATAAGAAAGGGACGATCATCTTATTGGGATTGTATTATAGACCCCCAATAGTCAGAGGGAAATTGAGAAACAAACTTGTAAGGAGATCTCAGCTTTCTGTAAGAATAATAGGGTAGTTATGGTAGGGGACTTTAACTTTTCAGACATTGACTGGGACTGCCATAGTGTTAAAGGTTTAGATGGAGAGGAATTTCTTAAGTGTGTACAAGACAATTTTCTGATTCAGAATGTGGATGTACCTACTTGAGAAGGTGCAAAACTTGACCTACTCTTGGGAAATAAGGCAGGGCAGGTGACTGAGGTATCAGTGGGGGAGCATTTTGGGGCCAGTGACCATAAATCTATTCGTTTTAAAATAGTGATGGAAAAGGATAGGTCAGATCTAAAAGTTGAAGTTCTAAATTGGGGAAAGGCCAATTTTGACGGTATTAGGCAAGAACTTTCAAAAGCTGATTGGAGGCAAATGCTCGCAAGTAAAGGGATGGCAGGAAAATGGGAAGCCGTCAGAAATGAGATAACGAGAATCCAGAGAAAGTATATTCCTGTCAGGGTGAAAGGGAAGGCTGGTAGGTAGAAGGAATGCTGGATGACTAAAGAAATTGAGGGTTTGGTTAAGAAATAGAAGGAAGCATATGTAAGGTATAGACAGGATAGCTCGAGTGAATCCTTAGAAGAATATAAAGGAAGTAGGAGTATACTTAAGAGGGAAATCAGGAGGGCAAAACGGGGACATGAGCTAGCTTTGGCAAATAGAATTAAGGAGAATCCAAAGGGTTTTTACAAATATGTTAAGGACAAAAGGGTAACTAGGGGGAGAATAGGGCCCCTCAGAGATCAGCTAGGCGGCCTTTGTGTGGAGCCACAGAAAATGGGGGAGATATTAAATGAATATTTTGCATCAGTATTTACTGTGGAAAAGGATATGGAAGATATAGACTGTAGGGAAATAGATGGTGACATCTCGCAAAATGTCCAGATTACAGAGGAGGAAGTGCTGGATGTCTTGAAACGGTTAAAGGCGGATAAATCCCCAGGACCTGATCAGGTGTACCCAAGAACTCTGTGGGAAGCTAGAGAAGTGATTGCTGGGCCTCTTGCTGAGATGTTTGTATCATCAATAGTCACAGGTGAGTTGCCGGGAGACTGGAGGTTGGCAAAAGTGGTGCCACTGTTTAAGAAGGGTGGTAAAGACAAGCCAGGGAGCTATAGACTGGTGAGGCTGACCTCAGTGGTGGGCAAGTTGTTGGAGGGAATCCTGAGGGACAGGATGTACATGTATTTGGAAAGGCAAGGACTAATTAAGGATAGTCAACATAGCTTTGTGCATGGGAAATCATGTCTCACAAACTTGATTGAGTTTTTTGAAGAAGTAGCAAAGAGGATTGATGAGGACAGAGCAGTAGATGTGATCTATATGGACTTCAGTAAGGCTCATCAAGGTTCCTCATGGGAGACTGATTAGCAAGGTTAGATCTCATGGAATACAGGGAGAACTAGCCATTAGGATACAGAACTGGCTCAAAGGTAGAAGACAGAGGGTGGTGGTGGAGGGTTGTTTTTCAGACAGGAGGCCTGTGACCAGTGGTGTGCCACAAGGATTGGTGCTGGGTCCACTACATTTTGTCATTTTCATAGTTAGTAAAATTGCCAATGACACCAAAATTGGAGGTGTAGTGGACAGCGAAGAGGGTTACCTCAGATTACAACAGGATCTGGACCAGATGGGCCAGTGGGCTGAGAAGTGGCAGATGGAGTTTAATTTAGATAAATGTGAGGTGCTGTGTTTTGGGAAAGCAAATCTTAGTAGGACTTATACAATTAATGGTAAGGTCCTAGGGAGTGTTGCTGAACAAAGAGACCTTGGAGTGCAGGTTCATAGTTCCTTGAAAGTGGAGTCGCAGGTAGATAGGATAGTGAAGAAGGCATTTGGGATGCTTTCCTTTATTGGTCAGAGTATTGAGTACAGGAGTTGGGAGGTCATGTTGCAGCTGTACAGGACATTGGTTCGGCCACTGTTGGAATATTGCATGCAATTCTGGTCTCCTTCCTATTGGAAAGATGTTGTGAAACTTGAAAGGGTTCAGAAAAGATTTACAAGGATGTTGCCAGGGTTGGAGGATTTGAGCTATAGGGAAAGGCTGAACAGGCTAGGGCTGTTTTCCCTGGAGCGTCGGAGGCTGAGGGGTGACCTTATAGAGGTTTACAAAATTATGAGGGTCATGGATAGGATAAATAGACAAAGTCTTTTCCCTGGGGTTGGGGAGTCCAGAACTAGAGAGCGTAGGTTTAGGGTGAGAGGGGAAAGATATAAAACATACCTAAGGGGCAAATTTTTCATGTAGAGGGTGGTACGTGTATGGAATGAGCTGCCAGAGGAAGTGGTGGAGGCTGGTACAATTGCAACATTTAAGAGGCATTTGGAAGGGTATATGAATTGGAAGGGTTTGGAGGGATATGGGCCGGGTGCTGGCAGGTGGGACTAGATTGGGTTGGGATATCTGGTCAGTTCCATGCTCTCTATCTCTATGACTCTATGATTCATGCTAGATATGGTATGATCAGGACAGATGTAGTAAAGCAAATGGAAAGTTCAGAGGGTTACTTAACAAGAGAAATTAGGCGAGCGGAAAGGGGCATGGGGAAACACTTGTGGGTAAAATAAAGGAAAATCTGATGGTGTTTTATAAAGTATGTTAGAAGCAGTATGACAAGCAGAGGCAGAGCGAGGCTCACTGTGCATGGAAGACATTGGTAAGAATTGGCATGCTTATTTTACAATGATACTCTCAACAGAGAAAGACGATGTAAGTACGGAAGTCAGGGAAAAGTGTGTGATATACTTGAACAAAAGTGCATCAAAAGGAGGAGCAACTTCCAAGAGTTGCTTTCTTTGGAACTGAGAAGGTTGGGGAGGGACCCAATTGATGTGGACAGAGTTCTGAGGGGCATGAAGGGTGATTTTAGCAGATTTGAAAGTGGGTAAATACCCAAACCCAGATGAGATGCATCCCAGGCAGCTGTGGGAGGCAGCGATGAGATTGCAGGGCTCTGACATTAATTTCTACATCTTTCAGGCAACAGGAAGGAAGTCACTGTGGTCGTATTACTCAAGAAGGATAGGAAGGATAAACCAAGAAACTGCAGAAGTCTAATATCTGTAAGAGGGTCTATTAGGAAAACAATTTGAGCAATGGAATTTATCTTTGCTTCGAATCATAGAATACCTACAGTGTGGAATCAGGCCATTCAGCCCATTGAATCAACACTTACCCACAGATGTACCCCCCTACCCTATCCTTGTAACCCTGCATTTCCCATGGCTAAGCCACTTAGCCTGCACATGCTAAATTATGAGCAACTTAGCATCACCAATACACCTATGTTGCACAGTTTTGGATTGTGGAAGGAAACTGGAGCACCTGCAGCTTGCTTATGCAGGCACTGGGAGAATGTAGAAACTCCATACAGACTGTTGCCTGAGGATGAAATTGAATCTGATCCCTAGTGTGATGAGACAGCAGTGCTAACCACTGATCCACCATGCTGCCCACTTGGAGAGACAAGGATCAAGCAGGGATAGTCAGCATGGTTTTGTGTGATGGAAGATCATGTTTAACAAATTAGAACATTTTGTGGAGTGGATGAGGGTAGTGCAGAGGATGTAGTGTATGTGGACTTTGATAACGCTTTGACAACATCATGCATGAAAAACTGGTCAAAGAGCTAAGAGCCCATG
This sequence comes from Hemiscyllium ocellatum, assembly GCF_020745735.1. Taxonomy (NCBI): domain Eukaryota; kingdom Metazoa; phylum Chordata; class Chondrichthyes; order Orectolobiformes; family Hemiscylliidae; genus Hemiscyllium; species Hemiscyllium ocellatum. The sequence continues at coordinate 64,696,319 of NC_083421.1, forward strand.
GATCCAGGGCAATTTGGCAAATTGGATCCAGAATTTGCAGAGTGGCAGGATTCAGAGTGTGATGTTGAGGGGTGCTTTTGTGACTGGAAGCCTGTGTCCAGTGGGATTCCACACGGTTCAGTGCTGGGTCCCTTGTTTGCAATGGACATGAATGATCTACTCACAAATGCAGGAGGGTTGATCAGTAAAGTCACAAATGGTGTGTAAATTAATAATGTGGTAAATAGTGAAGAGGAAAGCCTTTGGCTCCAGGACATTGTGGATGGGTGGATCAGTGGTCTGGGTCAGTGGCTGGTCAGTGGGCAATGGAATTTAATCTTGAAAAGTGTGAAGTGATGCATATGGCATTACCAATGGGGTAAGCGAGTACATAATGAATGGTAGGACTCCCAGGAAGTATAGAGGAATAGAGGATAGATGTGTGCATAGATCCTTGAAGACGGTAGGACAGATCGATAAAGTAGTTAAGAAGGCAAATGGAGCACTCTCCTTTATTAGTGAAGGTACTGAATACAAGAGCAAAGAGCTTATGATGAAGCTGTATAAAACTGTAGTTAGGCCACAGCCAGAACACTGTGTGCTGTTCTGGTCACTACACTATTGTAAGGATGTGATTGCATTGGAGAGAGTGTAGAGGAGATTCACCATGATGTTGCCTGGAATGGAGCATCTAACTGCGCAGAGTGGCTGGATTGGCTTGGCTTGCTTTCTTTGGAACTGAGAAGGTTGAGGAGGTACCTGATTGAGGTGGACATTGAGGGTCATGAAGGATGAATAAGAAGAAACCTTTCCTTTTAGAGGGGCCAATAACTGGGTTAGATATAACAGAAAGGGCAGAAAATTTAAAGAGGGTTTCTGGAGTCTCATGTTGGTCAGAATTTGTCTGAAAGGCCTGTAGAGGTGGGAACCATCACAATATTTCAGATATTGTGATGCATATTTGAAACATCATAATATCCAAGGCTACTGGCCACATGCTGAAAAACGTATCGCGTAGATAGGTGTTTGATGAGCAGTGTGGACACAGTGGGCCTAAGGACCTTGTTCTGTGATGTAAATCTCAATAACTAACTACATCTCAGTGTGCTGCCACCTCTGCTGGGTCTGTCCTACTGGTGGGGCAGGACATTTCCAGGGATGGCAATTGTGGTTTCTAGGACATTGTCTGTAAAGTATGATTCCTTTAGTATGACTATTCAGGCTGTTACTTGACTAGTCTCGTGAGACAGCTGTCCCAATTTTGGCACTGACCTCCAGATGTTACTGAGGAGGACTTTGCAGGGCCGACAGGGCAGTGTCTGCTGTTGTCTTTTCCGGTACCAGGTGATCCATCTGATTTCATTCCTTTGTTAAGACTTTGTAGAGATCGATGAAACTGAGTGGCTTGCTGAAACATTTCAGTGTTAACCACATCATTGTGGGTCTGAAGTCACGTGTAGTCCAGTTCATAAGAACATGAGGAAACCAGATAGGGTTTTACAAAATTTGAATATGCCTTCATGGTAATGATTCGATTTCTAGTTCCATTTTTTTTGTTTCAGATTCCACTCAGTGCAGTGGTGGGATTCACTCCTGAGATCCATCTGGATCATTAGTCCAGCAATAATATCACTAGACCCTCACCTTCGTGATAAAGTCCCCTCAGGCTGTGTGCCTTACAAAGAATGTATCATTGTGAATGAGGGAGATTGAAAATGTGTTGAGTCACCCCAGAATGCGATCTGATATATACAGAATTGTGAATCCATTGGACTCTGTCATTTCTGATTTGGTATGTTTTATCCTCTGGCTGTGTAGATGAAATGAAACGGGTTTTGTAAATATTAAGTCTACTCCAGTTATACTGTGGACAATGCTATATGGCCTCACTGAAATAACAAGCTGGAAATCAATCCCCAGGAACGATGAATGTACCAAACTAATGAAACTACCAAAATCCCCACATTATCTCGGATTGATTGCTGCCAGAATCAAGGAAAACCACAACAGGTTCTTTTCGTAACAAAATAACTCCATTTATTGTACACACTTACACAAAATAGTAAAACAAAAGAGGATTTGGAATTTATGCATCTTAAACTTTGCTCCTTTCAAAATTCCCTGCACACATGCAGACACTGAAAAAGAAACTAACAAAATGCAAATATTATGAGTGAAGGAAATAAAAATGTCAGGAGTGCACACTGCTCTGTCTCCAGTCCAAATCACAAACTTAGTTTCACAAGCCTTTCTACTCTTCATTGATGCCTTGATGTTATTTGCACAGCAGTGGAGAATCTGTAGCTCATTGGTTGGACCTGAGACCTTCTTTGTCCTTTGGATTTTGGAGTTTGATTTTTCAGCATCTATGATTGGAGTTGAGCATTCCCAACGCAAATTAGAGCAACTTCCTAGGGAAAGGGTAAGGAGACAGATCGATGCAGACAGCTTCTGAGGTTCCTTGCTTCTCTGTTTCCGTTTCCATTTCCATTTCCCTCCCTCCTCCATGCAGCCTGAGCAATCAGAGGGTTGTTCCTATGCTGAACTCCTGAACCCACACTATGCTGTACAGATTGTGTGGACTTGGTGTCTCACATGCCTCAGTTGAAGCTTTACTTGCTTTTCAAAACTGCAAACAACACCCTGCACATTCTCCCCTTTTAAAAACACTGTCCATTTTATTCATTTTCAGACTACAGCCCAGAAAAAAATGTCATGACTACACTATTGAGGGGGTCAGTCAGTCAGTCACACACAGTGATAGGGCTGCACTGTTGAGGGGTAGGTCATACACTGACAGAGTTGCATTATCGAGGCATCAGTCAGTCAGGCACAGAGCTTGGTGAGTTGGTGTTAATCCTCTGTTTTGTGGTCAATGTTCTCTTGTCAGTGGGATCTCCCTGTGCACTGCCCTGGCACAGACTGGATGCCATCTGTTACAATATTCACTGTTCAGGCATCGAGGGCCCACCTAAAGTAAATGAGGTATTTTTATATGCAAATAGGATTGCAGCAATACAAAATCTCAGGAGAGGGAAGATATTGAGATAATTTGCATAATTAAAATTCATAATAGCTCCTTTTAATGTCACGGAGATGAGAATGACATGAAAATCACTTTCTACAGCTGCAGAAATATTGGGTTTTGCTGTTCAGTTCCAATCAGATGTGTTATGTCAGACTCAAAAAATACTGTTTTTTTGAAGTTAAACAAATATTCATTTCATGTTTAAAAATAGAAAGCTAATTAATAATTGAACAAATTATGGAGAAGGAGTTCAAAGTATTTGAGCTGTAGAGAGAGATATAGAAAGCTATGGAGAGAAAGACAGAGCAAGAGAATATATATATATATATATATATATGAGAGAGAGAGAGAGACCGACAGACAGACAGAAGGAGAGGGTGGGATAGGGAGAGCAACATAAAGAGATAGAGAGTGGGGGGGGGTGCGAAGGGACACAAAGAGAAGAGGAGACACAAAAGACATGGGTGTGGAAAGAGAAAGGGGGTACACAGAGGGGGACAAAGAAAGGGAGAAAAAGGAGATGGGATGAACAGAGGGAAAGGGGGGTGCACACGGGGGACAGAGAGTGAGAGGAAAGACAAAGTGACAGAGAGAGGGTCAGAGACACTGGTGGAGAGAGAGGGACAGCGAGAGAGGAACTGAGAAGAAAATCACTGGCTGAGATTGAGAGTGAGACACAGAAGTGGAGGGGGTGAGAGAGAGAGAGAGACACGGAGGGTGAGATGGACAGAGTGAGTGAGGGAGTTGGAGAGTGACTGGGAGATCAATTTTAACTTCACAGCGATGGGCAAAGTCTGAAACAGAAGGAAGGAGAGAGAGAGAGCATGATCTAGGTCCTTTGTATGAGATGGGCATCACTGACAAGGCCAGTGCTTATGGTGGTGCTGAATGGCCTTGCATTGCTGCAGTGAGGGTGGCACAGGCATTGAATGTACTCTGGGTGAGGGATTTCAACATCCACCATGAGTGGCCCGGTAGCAATACTACTGTTCGAGTTGGTTGGGTCCTAAAGAACACAGCCACTAGACTGGGTCTGCAGCTGGTACAGGAACCAACACAGGGGAAAAATGATACTTCACCTCATCCTTACCAATCTGTCAGCTGTAGATGTATCTGTCAATGAAGACAGTATAGGTAAGAGTGGCCACCGCACAGTCCTTGTGGAGACGAAGTCCTGTCTTCATATTGAGATTACCCTCCGTCGTGTTGTGTGGCACTATCACTGTGCCAAATAGGACAGACTTCAAACAATATAGCAACTTAAGCCTGGACATCCATAAGGCGCTGTGGCAACAGAATTGTACTCTCCAGCACAATCTGTAACCTCACGGCCTGGTATGTACCCTGTTCTGTACCCAAGAAAAAATCGATTCGAGTGTTTTCTAACTGTGGAGATGTCACAAGGATTAAGGATCCATCTACAGCAGCCACTGATGACTGAACAAACAGGTAGAAATAGAAATTAGAAGGGTTAATAGCATACTGTTGTTTATCTGAATGGCATAGCGATAAATTGCTGTCTCCTGTATTCCCTCAGGGAGGGGGTCCATGCTGGAGATGGGGGTGGCAGGGGCTGACGCTGGATATTTCTTAAGACCTTTTTCTGAAGGAGGCACCCACTCCCTCTCACTTCCTATGGGATCGATCTCTGCCTGATGCTGGACTCGGTGCTTCAGAGGGTTAGACCGTCAGAATGAGGAGCAGGCTGCTGAAGACTGACACAAGAAGGAATTCCCTCACTTTGAAGAAGGTGAATCTCTGGAATTCTCCACCCTGAACTGAGTGTCAATTTTTCTGCTCCTCGGATGCTGACTGACCTGCTGTGCTTTTCCAGCACTACTCTAATCTTGACTCCAAAGCATTGAGTGTTTTCAAGAATTTAGATTCTTGGGGCTAAAGGGATGAAAGAGTTTGGGCATGAATGCGGGAACAGGGAACTGAGTTGCATGATCAGCCAAGATCATATTTTGAATGGCGGAGCAGGCTTGTAGGGCTGAATGGCCTACTGCTGCCCCTATTTTCGATTTCAGTTGGCAAAAGATTAGCTGCAAAAACATCTACATTACAACACTTTAGGGGAGGAAGCTGCCACCCTTACCAAGTTTGTCTACATGTGACTCCGGATCCACAGCAATGTGGTTGACTGCTAATTGCCCGTGGAAATGGCCCAGGAAGACACTCAGTTCAGCCAATGCCTAAATCCCTGAAAAAAATAAGATTAAAAAAAGGTGACCACACCTCAGTGCAGCACATCACAGTATCCTGAGGTCAAGGTGCTACATAAATGTAATGTCCACATTTTAAAAATTGAACTGAAATTCTCAAACAGCTGACTTGAGATTTCAACACTTGGACAGAATTTCCCGATGCCCCCCACTCCAGGGAGGGAGAGGTGCTAACCCCGTCTTGTCTGATTTAGGAGCCCAATGACTGAGTCACCTGACATCAGCTCCAGGAATTATTCTCAGACCCACTGCAGCTTCTAATCTCTAGAAATCAGAACCTCAATAACAGCCACTGTGCTGAAGAGATTCTTCACATCAACGTAATTATCTCCTTCCTGTTATCGACCTCCATTTCAGATTCTCTGTCTCACTCTTCCCTTTATAAAAATAAAGCATTACGAAAATCTAATTTGGTTGCTCAACACTGTTGAGAAATTTAAATGACATAAGGGATTGTGAGAAATCAAAGATATTTAAACATAGCTGTCCAACTCAGTGCAGTTGCAGCTTTTCCAGTTTATGCTGCAATAACATAACCTGATTCAGTCAGCACAGAGCAGGGAGTGCAACTCGCACGAAACCCATCACAGCTATATCCCAAGGGCAGCAGTAAGGTAGTAACAGGAGGGAAGTATTCAGCCTATTGAGTTAGCTAGCATTGTAGAATGATTATAGCGCAGAAGAGATCATTCAGCCCATCGAGTTAGCTAGCATTATAGACTGATTACAGCCAGGTGGAGCCCATTCAGTCTCATTTGTGTCTCTGTAAGATTTATAAAGTTAATCACGTTCCCCACTACTTATCCCCTATAACCCTGTAAATGTGAGCTCTTCAATAATTCATTCAATGCCTTTTGAAAATCATTTTTGAATCAGCTTTCACTAGTTTTTCAAGACTAGTATCTCCTTTGCTTCCTGACCTCATTTCCTCCTCAGTTTCTACTCCCACCCCTTCTGGACTCCCCAGTGATCCCTACCAGAGGGAAATGATTCTCTCCATCAACACCATCAAATCCTCTCATTATCTTAAACATCCCAACTTGATCTCACCTCTTCACCTAATGCATTGGAGGAAACACAGCTTCTGATCGACAAAGCCTGGTCTCAATATTTCACTTTCTCATCACTGGCATCAGTCAGGTGAATAACCTGCACTCTTCCCAGCCCCGAGCTCAGTATCTCCTCCGTGAAAGTGTGGGGGCAGAAAGCAATCTAGCCAGGGGGAATCCAGCCCGGAGTTCTGCCTAGTCCCTAACTGCACTTCCTGTTTATCGCTATGCCATTCAAATAAACAACAGTATGCTATTAACCCTTCTAATTTCTATTTCTACCTGTTTGTTCAGTCGTCAGTGGCTGCTGTAGATGGATCCTTAATCCTTATGATGTCTCCACAGTTAGAAAACACTCAAATTGATCTTTCTTGGGTACAGAACAGGGTACATACCAGGCCATGAGGTTACAGATTGTGCTGGACAATTCTGTTGCCACAGCGCCTTATGGATAGAACATAGAACATAGAAAGATACAGCGCAGTACAGGCCCTTCGGCCCTCGATGTTGCGCCGACCGAATCCTACCTAACCTACACTAGCCCAATAACTTCCAAATGCCTATCCAATGCCCGCTTAAATGACCATAAAGAAGGAGAATTCACCACTGCTACTGGCAGGGCATTCCATGAACTCACAACCCGCTGTGTAAAGAATCTACCCCTAACATCTGTCCTATACCTACCACCCCTTAATTTAAAGCTGTGTCCCCTAGTAACACCTGACTCCATTAGCGGTAAAAGGTTCTCAGTGTCGACCCTATCTAAACCCCTAATCATCTTATACAACTCTATCAAATCTGCCCTAAACCTTCTCTTCTCCAATGAGAACAGCCCCAAGTGCCTCAGCCTTTCCTCATAAGATTTTCCTACCATTCCAGGCAACATCCTGGTAAACCTCCTCTGCACTCGTTCCAATGCCTCCACATCCTTCCTATAGTATGGCGACCAAAACTGCACACAATACTCCAGATGAGGCCGCACCAGAGTCTTATACAGTTGCAACATGACCTCAGGACTCCGGAACTCAATTCCTCTACCAATAAAGCCCAGTACACCATATGCCTTCCTCACAGCACTATTTACCTGGGTGGCAACTTTCAGAGATCTGTGTACATGGACACCAAGATCCCTCTGCTCATCCACACTACCAAGTAGCCTACCATTAGCCCAGTAATCCATCTTCTTGTTACTCCTACCAAAGTGAATGACTTCACACTTAGCTACATTGAATTCCATTTGCCACATTTCTGCCCAGCTCTGCAACTTATCTATATCCCGCTGTAACCTAGCACTTCCTTCCTCACTATCCACAACTCCACCGACTTTTGTGTCATCCGCAAACTTGCTTACCCAGCTTTCAAGCCCTTCCTCTAGATCATTTATAAAGATAACAAAAAGCAATGGTCCCAAAACAGATCCTTGTGGTACACCGCTAGTAACTGCATTCCAAGATGAACATAGTCCATCAACTACTACCCTCTGTCTCCTTCCAGCCAGCCAATTCCTAATCCAAACCTCTAATGTATCCTCAATGCCATACCTCCGTAGTTTTAGCATTAGCCTACCATGGGGAACCTTATCGAACGCCTTACTAAAATCCATATACACAACATCTACTGCTTTACCCTCGTCCACTTCCTTAGTCACCTTCTCAAAGAACTCAATAAGGTTTGTGAGGCACGACCTGCCCTTCACAAAACCATGCTGGCTATCCTTGATCACGTTATTCCTATCCAGATGTTCATAAATCTTATCCCTTACCATTCTCTCTAAGACTTTGCCCACCACTGAAGTCAGACTCACTGGCCTATAGTTACTAGGGCTATCCCTACTCCCTTTCTTGAACAAGGGGACCACATTCGCTATCCTCCAGTCCTCTGGTACTATTCCCGTTGACAATGACGACATAAAAATCCAGGCCAATGGCTCTGCTATCTCCTCCCTAGCTTCCCATAGGATCCTAGGGTAAATGCCATCAGGCCCAGGAGACTTATCTATTTTCATCCTCTCCAATATTCCCAGAACCTCTTCCCTGCATATTTCCAGGCCATCCATTCTAATCATTTGTGACTCCATATTCACATCAGCAACAGTGTCCTGTTCCTGAGTGAATACTGATGAAAAGTATTGATTTAGAGTCTCTCCAATCTCCTCCGCCTCCACACACAACTTCCCACTACTATCCTTGACTGGACCGATACCTACCCTAGTCATCCTTTTATTCCTGACATACCTATAGAAAGCCTTTGGGTTTTCCCTAATCCTACCAGCTAAAGACTTTTCATGTCCCCTTCTCGCTTCTCTTAGCTCTCTCTTTAGATCCTTCCTGGCTACCTTATAACTCTCTATCGCCCCAACTGAACCTTCACGCCTCATCTTTACATATGCCGCCTTCTTCCCTTTCACAAGGGATTCCAATTCCTTACTAAACCACAGCTGCCTCACAAGGCCCTTTACACCATGCCTGACTGGTACATACTTATCGAGGACACGTAGTAGCTGCTCCTTGAACAATCCCCACATCTCATTAGTGTTCTTTTCTTGAAGCCTGTTTTTCCAATCCACACATCCTAAGTCATGCCTCACTGCATCATAATTTCCCTGCCCCCAGCTATAACTCTTCCCCTGCGGCGCACACTTATCCCTCTCCATCACTAAAGTAAAAGTCATCGAGTTGTGGTCACTGTCCCCGAAGTGCTCACCTACCTCCAAGTCTAACACCTGGCCTGGTTCATTACCTAGAACCAAATCCAGTATAGCCTCACCTCTTGTTGGCCTGTCTACATATTGTGTCAGGAAACCCTCCTGCACACATTGGATAAACACTGACCCATCTAATGAACTCGAGCTATAGCTCTCCCAGTCAATATCTGGGAAGTTAAAGTCCCCCATAACAACCACCCTGCTACTTTCACTCTTTTCCTGAATCATCCTCGCAATATTATCCTCTACTTCTCTAGGACTATTAGGAGGCCTGTAGAAAACACCTAACAGGGTGACCTCACCTTTCCTATTTCTAACCTCAGCCCAAACTACCTCAGATGGCAAGTCCTCTTCCATCGTCCATTCCACTGCCGTAATACTATCTTTGACAAGTAATGCCACACCTCCCCCTTTTTTACCCCCATGTCTGATCCTACTAAAACATTTAAACCCTGGAACCTGCAACAGCCATTCTTGTCCCTGTTCTACCCACGTCTCTGTAATGGCCACAACATCGAAGTCCCAGGTACCAACCCACGCTGCAAGTTCACCTACCTTATTTCTTATACTTCTGGCATTGAAGTATACACACTTCAATCCACCCTTCTGTTTACAGGCACCCTCCTTCGAGATCGCTGCATTATTCATAACCTCCCTACACTCAAGGTCCTGTACCCTAAAGCTACAGTCCAGGTTCCCATGCCCCGGCAGAGTTAGTTTAAACCCTCGCAAAGAGCACTAGCAAACCTCCCCCCAAGGATACTGGTGCCCCTCAGGTTCAGGTGTAGACCATCCTTTTTATAGAGGTCCCACCTTCCCCAGAAAGAACCCCAGTTGTCCAGAAACCGGAATCCCTCCCTCCTGCACCATCCCTGTAGCCACGCATTTAACTGCTCTCTCTCCCTATTCCTCGACTCTCTATCACGTGGCACGAGTAACAAACCAGAGACTACAACTCTGTTCGTTCTAACTCTGAGCTTCCAACCTAGCTCCCTGAAAGCCTGTCTGACATCCTCACCCCTCTTCCTACCTATATCGTTGGTGCCAACGTGGACCACGATCTGGGGCTGCTCCCCCTCCCCCTTAAGGATCCGGAAAACACGATCAGCGACATCACGTACCCTTGCACCTGGGAGGCAACATACCAAACGTGAGTCACTGTCGCCCCCACAAAACCGTCTGTCTGTACCCCTCACTATCGAGTCCCCAAGAACTATCGCTCTACCTTTCTCCACCCTTCCCTTCTGAGCAACGGGGCCAGGCTCCGTGCCAGAGGCCTGAACCTCGTTGCTTGCCCCTGGTAAGTCATCCCCCCCACAAGTATCCAAAACGGTATACTTGTTCTTGAGGGGAATGACCGCAGGGGGTCCCTGCACTGGCTTCCTCCTCCCACTCCCCCTCACTGTCACCCATCTATCTTGAACTTGCGGAGTAACTACTTCCCTAAAGCTCTGATCTATGACCCTCTCTGCCTCCCGAATGATCCGCAGTTCATCCAAATCCAGCTCCAGTTCCCTAACACGGGCTTGGAGGAGCTGGAGATGGATGTCCAGTCTTAAGTTGCTCTATCTGTCTTGGTCAACATCAGCAATTACTCCCCATCTGTCTCGCTTCCAGTCAACAACACCTCACCCCCATACCCTGCCAGTACACTGCAGCCTCCCTCACCACACCCACATCCTCCATCACTACCCTCAATAATCCCTGCATCTCCTTGCCTGCTCACCCACCCAGTTCTGACAGTTCCTTTCACAGTGGCATGTGTCTCTGGGCTCAGTATTAACTGCCTCAGACTATTGGAGCCATCGGAAACAGAAGCCACTTCTCAGCTTGAGGTAAACGAAGGCTGCATGAATAATTAATCACAAATCCATAAATTATGAAGCTGAATTTCATGCTTTGTAACCCTTGGTAATAGTTTAGTTCAGTGGTGAAGATTTATATCACAGGCAATACTTTAAGGCAGCACAAAGTGAGATTACATAGCCGTGGGCTGCATGTGATTGGTTTCGGTCCTGGCATCTCTTAAACTCTCAAACATCCTCCAGACCTGACTACACCTGTTTGAAAGTGCAGTTCTTCAGTTTGAACTTTTCCATCAAACACTCCCAAGACAGGGATAGCATGGCGTCAGATACTGTGTAAAGCATCCTCTGCACAGTCCCCATCAAATACTCCCAGAACAGGGACAGCATGGGGTTAGATACAGAGTAAAAATCCCAGCGCTACAAGTTTCTCTCTCTCAGATAAAAACAGAAATTTCTGGAGAAACTCAGCAGGTCAGTGGAGAGAGAAAAACAGCATTAATGTTTTGGGTCTAGTGATTCTTCTTTAGAATAGGGGGTCTGAACTTCTGCGTTCAAAGAAGAGTCACTGAACTCAATGTTAGCTGTTTCTCTCTCCACAGGGGCTTCCAGACCTGTTGAGTCTCTCCAGCCAGCACTGTCTGTTTTTTAAATTTCCAACATTCTTTAGCCTGTCTCTTCAGTTTACTGCTTGCTGGTTGTCACTGTTAAAACATTCTGCAGTGGTATTCTGAATCTGATTTGACATATTATTAACTTTAACTATTCTTTTGAGAGGATTTTGGATGCTGTGGTGTAAGATGCATTAATTCTCGATGCATTATTGATCAGGTTATATTCTACTGCCTGCTCCCTTTATATCAGGAAACAGTGGGGAGTTTGAGATTAATTAATCTTGCCGAGAACGTAAATGCAATTGAGAGCAGACACTATAAACTCTGCTGGAGCAGGAACTGACTGTAATGCACTGATCACAATCCCTGCTTTCTGATAGGAGGATGCCCAATCACATCTTGACAGTTATTCTATGCACAGCAAGATCCCACAGTGAATGGACACAAGTCAAGTTCACATGGGGTAATTTTGTTTGCTTGCATAGAGGATTGGCCAACAACAGGCAGCATAGAGTCAGGGTTAATGGGTCTTTTTCTAGTTGACAAGTTATAACTAATGGGGTGCACAGGGTTTAGGCCTCAGGCCCCAACTATTTATATCTAATATTAGTAACTTGGATATGGGGCTAGAAAGGACCCTCTTGTGGCACAGTGGTAGTGTCCCTACTGTTGAACCCCAAGGCCTGGGCTCAAGTCCCACCTGTTCTAGAAGTGTGTAACAACATATCTGAACAAGTTGATTAGAAAAATCGAAGTTACTATAGCCACATTTGCAGATGGCACTAAAGTGGGTGTGAAAGTGAGTCGCAGTGAAGGAATTTAGAAATGGATATGAATGGGTGAGGTGAATGGACCAAACTTTGCTGGATAAAGTTGACTGCGGATAAGTATGAAGTTATCCATTTTGGTCAGAGGAATAGAAAGGCAACTATCTGAATGGAGAGAAATTTCAACGTATATGAGTGCAGAGGAATCTGGTTGTCATAGAGATGTACAGCATGGAAACAGACCCTTCGGTCCAACCCATCCATTCCGACAGATATCCTAACCCAATCTAGTCCCATCTGCCAGCACTTGGCCCATATCCCTCCAAACCCTTCCTATTTATACACCCATCCAAATGCCTTTTAAATGTTGCAATTTTACCAGCCTCCACCACATCCTCTGGCAGCTCATTCCATACATATACCACAAATCACCGAAAACTACTATGCAGTTACAGCAGGTAAAAAGGAAATTTGACAATTATTGCTAAAGGAATAGACTGTAGAAGTAGGTGGATGCTGAGACATTAAGTCAATTTAAGGAGGAGATAGACAGATTTTTAATCAGTAATGGGTTGAAGGGTTATGGGGAGCAGGGCAGGAAAGTGGAGTTGAGACCAAGATGAGGTGAGCCATAAACAGTGGAGTTGAATGACCTCCTTCTGGTTCTGATGTTGTTCTAAGGGATTACTAGGTATATGCTAATAAACAGTATCATCAGTATTACCAAATCACATGGCAGTAGCACCTGAGTGCAGAACCTTCCAGTAATGTCTGGTTTGACCTTGTCCGTACTTACACTGGTACCACTCCCCACCTCTTCCTCCGCTACATTGATAACTGCATCGGCGCCACCTCGTGCTTCCACGAGGAGATTGAGCAGTTCATCAACTTCACCAACACATTCTACCCCGACCTCAAATTCATCTGGACCATCTCTGACACCTCCCTCACCATCCTGGACCTCTCCATCTCCAATAATGACAACCGACTTGACACTGACATTTTTTTACAAACCCACCGACTCCCACAGCTGCCTGGATTACACCTCTTCCCACCCTACCTCCTGCAAAAATCCCGTATTCCTAATTCCTCCGCCTCTGCCGTACCTGCTCCCAGGAGGACCAGTTCCCCCACTGAACACACCAGATGGCCGCCTCCTTTAGAGATCGCAATTTCCCTTCTCACGTGGTTGAAGATACCCTCCAACGCATCTCATCCACATCCCGCATCTCTGCCCTCAAATCCCACCCTCCAACCGTAACAAGGACAGAACCCCCCGGTGCTCATCTTCCATCCTACCAACCTTCACATAAACCACATCATCTGCCGACATTTCCACCACCTCCAAACAGACCCTACCACAAGGAATATATTTCCCTCCCCACCCATTTCTGCTTTCTGCAAAGACCGTTCTCTCTGTGACTACCTGGTCAGGTCCACACGCGCCCCCCCCCCAACAACAACAACCCACCCTCCCATCCTGGCACTTTCCCCTGCCACCGCAGGAATTGTAAAACCTGTGTCCACACCTCCTCCCTCACCTCCATCCAAGGCCCTAAAGGAGCCTTCCACATCCATCAAAGTTTTACCTGCACATCCACTAATATCATTTATTGTATCTGATGCGGTCTCCTCTACATTGGGGAGACTGGGCGCCTCCCAGCAGAGCGCTTCAAGGAACATCTCTGGACACCTGCACCAATCAACCCCACCATCCTGTGGCCCAACATTTCAACTCCCCCTCCCACTCTGCCGAGGACATGCAGGTCCTGGGCCTCCTTCACCACCGCTCCCTCACTGCCCGATGCCTGGAGGAAGAACACCTCATCTTCCACCTCGGAACACTTCAACCCCAGGGCATCAATGTGGACTTCACCAGTTTCCTCATTTCCCCTCCCCCACCTTACCTCAGTTCCAACCTTCCAGCTCAGCACTGTCCTCATGACCTGTCCTACCTGCCAATCTCCCTTTCCACCTAACCGCTCCACCCTCCCCTCTGACCTATCACCTCTATCCCCACCTCCATTTACCTATTGTACTCCTTGCTACCTTCCTCCACCCTCCTCTCTGACCCATCACCTCCTTCCCCATCCCCACCCCCATTCACCTATTATACTCTTTGCTACCTTCTCCCCAGCAGCCCCCCATCCTCCTCCCCCCACCCCCAATTTATCTCTCCACCCTGGAGGCTTCCTGCCTCTATTCCTGATGAAGGGCTTTTGCCCGAAACGTCAATTTCCCTGCTCTTCGGATGCTGCCTGTACTGCTGTGATTTTCCAGTAACCGACAAATTCTGATTAGTAACCGACAAAGAGACAGGCATAACTGGGGCCCATATGGGTGCCTATGTCTACCCCTTTGGTCTGGAGGAAGTGGGAGGATTTGAAGGAGAAATTGTTAAGAGTGAGGACCAGTGGAAGGGTACTGTTGGGGACGTCAGGAGAGGAAGAAGTGCAGGACTTGGAGGCCTTGGTCATGGCGGGTGGTAACACTGCTTCAATCCCTCTACACCACCCTCTACACCTCATCCAAAAGATGGTACTTTTAATAGTGCAGCAATCTCTGAGTACTGCTGTTCATCCTGAGCAGCACTGAGACACATTTTCTGGTCACCAGCTCAGTGCTTTTTGTGAGATCTTGCTGTGCACAAGTCAATAGCACCTTCACCTTCCCAATAACAGTGACTAAATGCTGAAAGCACTTTATTGACCACAAGCAATGTTTGAATGTACAAGGATGTTGAAGGATGCTATAGAAATACAGATTGTTTCTGTGATTTAGTTGCATGTTCTGCTGCTCTGTGTTTGACAGGAATGAGTACGTTTGTTCTCCTGGCAAATAGTGCCTTGAGAATATGTTGCAGAGGGCCGTATGGTAACTCCTCAAATTCTCTTTGAGAGAATGCAGCAGGAAGTGAGGATTTACAAAGGATTGCACTGTTAGTGCCATCTCAGAGCTTTCTGACAATTTTTAACAAGAATGTGTCCTTTTCGCAATCTTTCACTTTTCTCTCTCTCTCTCTCTCTCTCTCCCCCCCAACCTGTTTTCTATCCATCCTTCTCTCTACAATTGTACTTCATTTTGTCTCCCTGGTCTATCACTTTGCCAGTGTGGTGTTTGGTGTCTCTCTTTCTCTTTTACTTCCCACCCCCACCCCCCTTGTCAAATATAAAATGGAAGGAATGGGCTGGAGAGCCCAGTCTGTAGTGTGTGATTCTGTGATCTGAGTGAGTGTCTCTTGCATCGGTGCGTGGGATAGAAACGCAAAACAAACAAAGAGCTAATCCCCTCAGATCTGCCCCACCATCCAATACAATTGTGGCTAAACTAATTGCAATCTCAAATCCACATTCCTGCCTGTCCCGATAACCTTTTATTCCCTTGCTTAACACCCTCTGTCTCTGCCTTAAAAAATATTTAAATAATCTGCTTCCACCACCTTTTCAGGGCTAGAATTTCAAAGACTCATGACTATCTACAAGAAGAAAAATCACTTAACTGGTCAGCCATTATTTTTATAAAGTGACCCTGTGTTCCAGATTTTCCCACAAACCAATTCTAACTCTTCAAAACCCTAGCAAATACAAATCAAGCCTGACCAACACTTCCCAGCAGATTGACCATTGAAAATCAAGGGGAAGTGGTTACATTATCTCTTATTGGAGATGGTCATAGCCTGGCATTTGTGGGGCATGAATGTTACTTGCTACTTGTTAGCTCAAGCCTGAATATTATCCTGATCCTGTTATATTTGAATGTGGACTGCTTCACTATCTGAGGGGGCGTGAAAAGGTGCTGAACATTGTGCAATTGCTGGCAAACATCCCTGCTTCTGACCTTATGGTGGAGGGATTGTCATTGATGAAGCAGCTGAAGATGGTCGGGCCTAGGAGACTACCCCGATGGACTCCTGCAACTCTGCTGTCTGTGTTTGGCTGGAAAGAGGTCAGGAGGTGAGTGGCCTTGGTGGAATTCAAACTGTGTGTCACTGAGCAGGTTATTGCTGAGCAGGTGTGCTTGATGGTATTGTTGATGACACGTTACGTCGCTTTACTGATGACTGAAAGGGACAGTAATTGGTCAAGTTGGATTTATCCTGACTTTTCTGTATAGGACATATCTGGACAATTTTCCATATTTTTGTAGTAGATGTACTGGAAGAGCCTGCATGGGAAGTGGCAAGTTCTGGAGCACTAGTCTTCAGTACTATTGCTGGAATGTTGCCAGCACCCATAGTCTTTGCAATATCCAGTGCCTGCAACCATTTCTTGATATTACATGGAGTGAATCAAATTGGCTGAAAGCAAGTATCTGTGATCCTGGGGAACCACTGGAGGAGGCTGAGATGGATCATCCACTTGGCATTTCTGGCTGAAGATTGCTGCAAATGTTTCACCCTTTTCTTTTGCAGTGAAGTGTTGGGCTCTTCCATCATGGAGGATAGGGATATTTGTGGAGCTTTCTCCTGCAGTGAGTTATTTAAGTTCCACCTAATTCACAACTGGATGTAGCAGGACTGCAGAGCTTGGATCTGATCTGTTGGTTATGGGATTGCTTAGCTCTGTCTATCACTTGCTATGTATGCTATTTGGCATGCAAGTAATCCTGTTTGGTAGCTTCACCAATTCCTGAAGAAGGGCTTATGCTTGAAACGTCGATTCTCCTGCTCCTCGGATGCTGCCTGGCCTGCTGTGTTTTTCCAGCACCACATTTTTCAACTCTGGTTTCCAGCATCTACAGTCCTCACTTTCTCCTGGTAGCTTCACCAGGTTGACACCTCATTTTCAGGTTTGCCTGATGCTACTCCTGGCATGCCCTCCTGCACCGTCCATTGAGGATTTATCCTTCAGCCTTAAGAAATTTTTCTTAATCAGTTTTACCAAATCTCTTATCCCATAACCAGACACAAATATGAATAGACTAAATCCAGTAGATTCCTCAAATGAATCTCTAGAAGAAACTAGTGATAAATCTACTTGCTATCTCAATGCGGTGAGTATTTGTGATAGCCTGACTTAGTCATGGTTTAGAGAATCTGACGGTATCTCTTCAAACATCTGTGGCCGTGAATGATACACATTTGACGCCAGTTATTTTATACCCAATTAGATAATGATTTCCTGGAAAACTTTTTAAACATACAGTCTGATCAAGATTCCAAATCTCAATTGGTAGGCCATACCAAGGAAACATTTGAGTGAATTTTTCCATGCTACCCTAACTGTAAACATCGTTAAACAGCTTCTCGTTGTCATTTCCATAGTTGTCAGGATGTAATGACGTCCAGAATGGGCCGACACAATACACCAACACTCTGCTGTTAAGTTCTTCTATCCTGCTATGGGGTATCTGAGATGCTGGTTTGATCACATCCTGAAGTTTTCCTACTACCTGATACGTATCACGAAATTGCAGTACATTTTTATGAAGTCCTAACCATGTAAAACATTTGCTTATTGATACTGAATTTTTTGTATTCTTGTATACACTGCCATAGGAACTGTATGTGCTCCTTGCAATATCTCAATACGATATCTGGGTGCTACCATTATCTGATAACCAATCGTTCGTTCCTCACCTGCAGTTTGTGACGGTATCTCCCCTCCCTAATCAGAACTCTGTGATCAATAAAACAACCCTCTGGAACTCCTTCAGCCACAGTGGGAGCTGTCAGTGATAACTGACTTCAATCTGGACCCACTTCCTGAGCCTCAATTAATGAAGACATAGCAAACAGTTCTTTTTAACTGTCCTCATTAATTTCGGGTCCACCAACTAATGCCTGTTGTATTACTGTGAGTTCTGGTAATGGACTTTATTTAGCCATTGCTCTGGTCACCACACACACTGGAAAATGGTTTGAACTTGACCTTGTAATTGTTTCATTGCCCTAACATCCCTCGGATTTCTATGATCAGGGGCAAAGCAGTACCCTTCATTGCTGCCAAGTCATTGCCCAGGAGTAGGCCCACTTTGTCCACAGGTAATTTCTTAACTACCCCAACTACCAGCAGTCCAACAACAAGTTCCAATCCAATTGCATTTTGTTAAATGGAACTGGGATACACTCAGTCTGTCCCATTTCCAAACACTCTGGCTTTCCCCCGTTTCCCCCCTTTCCCCTTCTCTCTGTCCCCTTTCTCTCTCTGTCCCCTTCTCACTCTCTCCCCTCTCCATCTCCTCTCCTCTCCACTCCTCTCCTCTCCTCTCCTCTCTCGGTCCTCTCTTCTCTGGAGGGAAAACTGTATCCTTCTCTAGGAAGAGAGTTTGAGTGGCCTTTGAATGAATTCCTATAATTATAAGTTTAAATACTTCATCGAAGCAGAAGCAGTTATCTTTCCTTTTGACAAAAAAAACTCTTCATGTTCCTATTGATCCCTCTCACTTCCCCTGCATCACTCTGCATTTTGCCTCCAGTTTCCTGGTGGTAGTGAAAGCTCCAATTCGATTTGTGTTTTTCTTTTGAGTTCCACTTTTGAACGTACTCCTGTGAAATTTAATAGGGCTCACGGGTTTCCCTCGCAATTTCTAGCATTCTGAATGAATCTGTCCGACTTTATGACAATGGAAACATTTCGACCTCCAATTTTCACCACTACCCTCAGCATTTTCCTTTCTGATCTGAGAAGGGGATCCTGGAGCATTCCTACCTTTCCCTATTTTTCCATAGATACTTACTTTCTTTCCACTCTCCCATCCTCTATCCTTCTTGCGTTTTTTGGGAGTTAATACAAAAATATATTGTTATATGGATCAGCTCTTAATTGTCAGTCATTTCTCTCCCCCACTTCTCTCTCGCCCCCTTCTCTCTCCCCCCCCTCTCTCTCTCTCCCCCCTTCTCTCTCTCCCCACTTCTCTCTCTCCCCACTTCTCTCTCTCCCCACTTCTCTCTCTTCCCCTTCTCTCTCCCCCACTTCTCTCTCCCCCCTTTCTCTCTCCCCCTTCTCTATCCCCCTCTTCTCTCTCCCCTCCCCTTACCCCCTTCTCTCCCCTCTCCTTCTCTGTCCCGCCTCTCTCCCCATCTCCCTCCCTCTCTCTTCTTCCTTCTCTCTCTCTTCTCCCTTCTCTCTCCCTTCTCTCTCCCTGTCCCCCTCTGCCCCTTCTCTCACCCACTCTTTACCCCCTTTCCCCTTCTCTCTGTCCATTTCTCTCTCTGTCCCCTTCTCTCTCTCTCCATCTCCTCTCCTCTCCTCTCCACTCCTCTCTTCTCTCTCGCTCCTCTCTTCTCTCTCTCGCTGCCCTCTTCTCTCTCGCTGCCCTCTTCTCTCTCGCCTCTCTCTTCTCTCTCGCTCCTCTCTTCTCTCTCGCTCCTCTCTTCTCTCTCTCGCTGCCCTCTTCTCTCTCGCTGCCCTCTTCTCTCTCGCCTCTCTCTTCTCTCTCGCTCCTCTCTTCTCTGTCGCTCCTCTCCTCTCTCTCGCTCCTCTCCTCTCTCTCGCTCCTCTCCTCTCTCTCGCTCCTCTCTTCTCTCTCGCTCCTCTCCTCTCTCGCTCCTCTCTTCTCTCTCGCTCCTCTCCTCTCTCTCGCTTCTCTCTTCCCTCTCGCTCCTCTCTTCCCTCTTGCTCCTCTCTTCTCTCTCGCTCCTCTCTTCCCTCTTGCTCCTCTCTTCTCTCTCATTCCTCTCTTTTCGCTTCTCTCTTCTCCCTCGCTCCTCTCATCCCTCTCGCTCCTCTCTTCTCTCTCACTCCTCTTCTCTCTCGCTCCTCTTCTCTCTCGCTCCTCTCTTCTCTCTCGCTCCTCTCCTCTCTCTCGCTCCTCTCCTCGCTCCTCTCTTCTCTCTCGCTTCTCTCTTCTCTCTTGCTCCTCTCTTCTCTCTCGCTCCTCTCTTCCCTCTTGCTCCTCTCTTCTCTCTCATTCCTCTCTTTTCGCTTCTCTCTTCTCCCTCGCTCCTCTCATCCCTCTCGCTCCTCTCCTCTCTCTCGCTCCTCTCTTCTCTCTCGCTCCTCTCTTCTCTCTCGCTCCTCTCCTCTCTCTCGCTCCTCTCCGCTCCTCTCTTCTCTTTCGCTTCTCTCTTCTCTCTTGCTTCTCTCTTCCCTCTCACTCCTCTCCTGTCTCTCGCTCCTCTCCTCGCTCCTCTCTTTCTCGCTCCTCTCTTCTCTCTTGCTTCTCTCTTCCCTCTCGCTCCTCTCCTCTCATTCACTCCTCTCTTCTCTCTCGCTCCTCTCTTCTCTCTCGCTTCTCTCCTCTCTCTCTCGCTTCTCTCCTCTCTCTTGCCCCTCTCTTCCCTCTCGCTCCTCTCTTCTCTCTCGCTCCTCTCTTCTCTCACGCTCCTCTCTTCTTTCTCGCTCCTCTCCTCTCTCTCGCTCCTCTCTTCTCTCTCGCTCCTCTCTTCTCTCTCGCTCCTCTCTTCCCTCTCGCTCCTCTCTTCTCTCTCGTTCCTCTCTTTTTGCTTCTCTCTTCTCCCTCGCTCCTTTCATCCCTCTCGCTCCTGTCTCCTGTCTCTCGCTCCTCTCTTCTCTCTTGCTTCTCTTCTCTCTCGCTCCTGTCTTCTCTTTTGCTTCTCTTCTCTCTCGCTCCTCTCTTCTCTTTCGCTTCACTTCTCTCTCGCTCCTCTTCTCTCTCGCTCCTCTCCTCTCTCTCGCTTCTCTCTCGCTCCTCTCTTCTCTGATGAACTGTTGATGAACTGTTCAATCTCCGCATGGGCCCCAGCTATGCCTGTCTCTTCGTAGGAAATGTGGAACAGTCCATCTTCTGCAACTACACTGGCACCACCCCCCACCTTTTCCTCCGCTACATCGATGACTGTATCGGCGCTGCCTCGTGCTCCCACGAGGAGGTTGAACAGTTCATCAACTTTACCAACACCTTCCACCCTGACCTCAAATTCACCTGGACTGTCTCAGACTACTCCCTCCCCTTCCTAGACCTTTCCATTTCTATCTTGGGCGACCGAATCAACACAGACATCTACTATAAACCAACTGACTCCCACAGCTACCTGGACTACACCTCCTCCCACCCTGCCCCCTGTAAAAACTCCATCCCATATTCCCAATTCCTTCGTCTCCGCCGCATCTGCTCCCAGGAGGACCCGTTCCAATACCGAACAACCCAGATGGCCTCCAGAGACCGCAGATTCCCCCCAAACATGATCGACGATGCCCTCCACCGTATCTCCTCCACTTCCCACTCCTCCGCCCTTGAGCCCCGCTCCTCCAACCGCCACCAAGACAGAACCCCACTGGTTCTCACCTACCACCCCACCAACCACCGTATACAGCGTATCATTCGCCGTCATTTCCGCTATTTCCAAACGGACCCCACCACCCAATATATTTCCCTCCCCTCCCCTATCAGCGTTCCGCAAAGACCACTCCCTTCGTGACTCCCTCGTCAGGTCCACACCCCCCACCAACCCAACCTCCACTCCCGGCACCTTCCCCTGCAACCGCAGGAAATGCAAAACTTGCGCCCACACCTCCTCCCTTACTTCTCTCCAAGGCCCCAAGGGATCCTTCCATATCCGCCACAAATTCACCTGCACCTCCACACACATCATCTATTGCATCCGCTGCACCTGATGTGGCCTCCTCTATATTGGGGAGACGGAACGCTTCAGGGAACACCTCTGGGACGCCCGGACCAACCAACCCAACCACCCCGTGGCTCAACACTTTAACTGTCCCTCCCACTCCACCGAGGACATGCAGGTCATTGGACTCCTCCATCGCCAGAACATAACAACACGACGGTTGGAGGAAGAGCGCCTCATCTTCCGCCTGGGAACCCTCTAACCACAAGGGATGAACTCAGATTTCTCCATTTTCCTCATATCCCCTCCCCCCACCTTGTCTCAGTCGATTCCCTCGAACTCAGCACCGCCCTCCTAACCTGCAATTTTCTTCCTGACCTCTCCGCCCCCACCCCACTCCGGCCTATCACCCTCACCTTGACCTCCTTCCACCTATTACATCTCCATCGCCCCTCCCCCAAGTCCCTCCTCCCTACCTTTTATCTTAGCCTGCTGGACACACTTTCCTCATTCCTGATGAAGGACTTTTACTCGAAACGTCGAATTTCCTGTTCCTTGGATGCTGCCTGACCTGCTGCGCTTTAACCAGCAACACATTTTCAGTTCGCTATTTCCAGTTTATTTGGTTTCCCAGTGTGTACAGTGACAATAGACCGCAGTTTACTGACAAATCATTTCAAAACGTGTAGCAAATGGCCAGTCACCTGTATCAGGAGAAAATGAGGACTGCAGATGCTGGAGATCAGAGTCGTGAGTGTTATGCTGGAAAAGCTCAGCACTCGAGGAGCAGGAGAATCGACGTTTCAGGCTCCTGGTGAAGGGTTTATTCCCAAAATGTTGATTCTCCTGCTCTTCGGATGCTGCCTGACCTGCTGTGCTTTTCCAGCATTATAATCTCGATACTGACCTGTATCACATTGTCAGCCCACCATCCTGTTCAGTCCATCAGACTAAATGGTACACACCATCATTAATTGTGGAGCAATAGATTTTCACAATACTTTGCATTTTCATCGGGAAGAGAATATCATCCCCAGCCTGTGCTGGAAGACAATTGTGAACAAAGTTAGCCAGCAACCCTTTATCTAATCATTGTTCTTCAAGGCAGTGGAGAATGAATGAGGTTACTGGGAGAAAGCAGAATTAGGCTCTTGAGTTGGATGATCAGCCATGATCATGATGAATGGCAGAGCTGGCTTGAAGGGCTGAATGGCCACCTCCTGCACCTATCTTCTATGTCTGTGAACACAATGAGTGAATTGTGCACTGGGCAGAGAGTGCGAGTTAGAAACCCACATATAAATATTAGGACACCAGCAAAGGTTTCTTGAATATATAACCAGCCCAGATCATAGGAAGTCAAGAATTGTATTCTTCACAATACGTATGCAACCACTATCATAGACTTCATTAGCAAGTGTGTGGAGGACTGAATGCCAAAGTCAATCTGTGCATGCCCCAACCGGAAACCTTGGATGGATCAAGACATCCACTGCCTCCAGGAGACCAGGCATGTGGCATCCAAGTCTGACATAGAAACATAGAAAACACGTGCCGGAGTAGGCCATTCGGTCCTTCGAGCCTGCACTACCAGTAAGAAGAACATAACAATAGGAGCAGGAGTAGGCCACCTGGCCCTTGGAGGCCGCTCTGCCTGATAAGATCCTGGCTGACCTTTTCCTGGCCTCAGCTCCACTTACCCATAACCCTTCACTTTTGAATAGCAAAGGAAATATCTCTTTTAGCTTTAAAATCATTCAATGAGAAAGCCTCAACTACTTCACTGGGCATGGAATTCCAAAGATTCACAATCCCCTGGGGTGAAGAAGTTCCTTCCCGATTTGGTCTAAATCTGCTTCCCTAATTTTGAGGCTATGCCCTCTTGTCCTAGTTTCACTTGCCAGTGGAAACATCCTCTCTACTTCTATCTGATCTAATCACTTCATCATTTGCTTTGTTTCCAATAGATGCCCCCTCATTCTTCTAATTTCCAGTGAATATATCCCTGTCTACTCAGTCTCTCCTCATAAGCCAATCCCCTCAACTCTGGAATCACGCAGTGAACCTCCACAATATGATCATGGCTGATCATGTGATCTCGGTATCCCACTCCCACTTTATCTCCAAACCCCAGATCCCTTTAGCCACAAGGACCACGCCCAGCTCCTTCTTGAATCTATCTAATGAACTGGCCCCAACAGCTTCCTGTTGGAGAGAATTCCACAGGTTCACATCTCCAAGTGAAGACATTCTTCCTCATCTCAGTACTGAATGGCTTACCCCGTATTCTTAAACTGTGACCCCTAGTTCTGGACTTCTCCAACATTGGGAACATTTTTCCTGCATCTAGCCTGTCCTGTTCCATCAGGATTTTATATCTTTCTGGGAGATCCCACCCCCACCCCCCGCTTATTCTTCTAAATTCCAGTGTGTACAAGCCCAGTTGACCCAGTCTTTCTTCATCTGTCAATCCTGCTATTCCCAGGAATCAGTCGGGTGAACCTCTGTTGGACCCCCCCAATAACAAGAATGTCTTTCCTCAGACTGGGAGATCAAAACTACACACAGAGCTCAAGCGGAGCGGTGCCACCTGCCCTGACATCCCCAGATGCACCTGCTTCCTCTCACTGCTGCAGATGTCAGATTAGTCTTCCTGAGATTAAACCCAAGGAAAGCCATTGGCCCAGATGGAGCCACCGGACTTGTGCTTAGATCCTGTGCAGGCCAGTCGGCGGAGGTGTTTGCTGGCATCTTCAACCTCGCCTAGCTACAATCCGAAGTCCCCACCTACTTCAAGAAGGCCACCATCATTCTAGTACCAAAGAAAACACATGCAACGTGCCTTAATGACGATAGCCCAGTGGCTCATAAAGTGCTTCGAGAGGTTGATCATGGCTCACATCAAGTCTAGTCTCCCAGCTGTCTTTGATCCCCTGCAATTTGCCGACTGGCGAATCAGGTATGCAGCAGACGTCATTTCTTTAGCCCACCACTCGCCTTTGGAACATCTGGGGTCAGGCTCCGTCTCATCGCTTACAGTTCTACCCTCAACACAGTAATTCCCTATTGGACTAATCTCAAAACTCCTGAGACGTAAATCTCAGCACTGTCCTCTGCAACTGGATCCTCAGTTTCCTGGCCCACAGACCACAATCAGTGAAGATAAACAATAGCATGTCTTCCACGATAATCCTCAACACTGGTGTCAAGCAAGAATGTGTCTCAACCTCCTACGTACTCCATGTACACCCCAACTGTGTTGCCAAATTCCATACAAAAATCATCTACAAGTATGCTGATGATACCACTGTGGTAGGATAGTTATCAAACAATGGTGAGTCAGGGTACAGGAAGGAGATAGAGGGCTTGGTGTCATGATGCACTGATAACAATCTCACTCAATGTCAGCAAAACGAAAGAACTGATCATTGACTTCAGGAAGAAAGCAGGATGACACGCCCCCATCTACATCAACAGAGTTGAGGTGGAGAGTGTCAAGTTCCCAAAGTGTGGACGCCACTGTTTAAAAAATGAGGTGGATAAAAGATGGGGAATTATAGGCCAGTTAGTTTAACTTCTATAGTGGGGAAAATGCTTGAGGCAATTATCAAGGGAGAAATAGCAAGGCATCTAGACAGAAATTGTCCCATTAAGCAGACACAGCATGGGTTCATGAAGGGCAGGTCATGCTTAACTGAACTATTGGAATTCTATGAAGACATTACGAGTACGAGCAGTGGTTAGCACTGCTGCCTCACAGCGCCAGAGACCCAGGTTCAATTCCCGCCTCAGGCAGCTGTCTGTCTGGAGTTTACACATTCTGCCCGTGTCTGCGTAGGTTTCCTCCGGGTGTTCCGGTTTCCTCTGAAAGTCCAAAAACTGTGCAGGGTTAGGTGAATTGGCCATGCTAAATTGCCCATAGTGTTAGGTGAAGGGGTAAACCTAGGGTAATGGGTCTGGGTGGGTTGTGCTTCGGCGGGTCGGTGTGGACTTGTTGGACCGAAGGGCCTGTTTCCACAATGTAAGTAATCTAATCTAATCTAATTTACTGTGAACAAGGGGGACCCAATAGATGTGTATTGACATTTCCCAAAAGCATTCAACAAGGTGCTGCATAAAAGATGCATGGGTAGGGGATTGGTTAACTAATAGGGAGCAAAGAGTGGAGATAAATGAGTGTTTTTCTGGTTGGCAATTAGTGACTAGTGGTGTGCCTCGGGGATCAGTGTTGGCACCGTAATTATTCAGTAAGAATGGGTGAACATTAGGAACAGCAAGGGAACCACCACCTCATTGGGGGTTTTCTACAGACCCCCTAATAGCAGTAGAGAGATTGAAGAACTCATAGGCGGGTAGACTTTGGAAAAATGCAGATGTAGCAGGATTGTTATTATGAGTGATTTCAACTTTTCCAAAATTGACTGAAACCTGCTTAGTGCAGATGGTTTGGATGGAGCCATTTTTTCAAGTGTGTTCAGGGAGGGTTTCCTTACTCAGTACCTAGACAGACCGACGAGGGGAGAGGCCATTTTGGATTTGGAGCTCGGCAATGTACCAGGACAGGTGTCAGATTTCGCAGTGGGAGAGCACTTCGGTGACAGTGACCACAACTGCCTTACATTTACCATAGCCTTGGAGAGGGAAAGGAGCAGTTACCATGGGAAGATATTTAACTGGGGGAAAGGAAGATATGATGCTATCAGACAGGAGTTGGGAAGTATAGACTGGGAGCAGTTGTTCCACAGAAAGGGCACAGCAGACATGTGGAGACTGTTTAAGGAGCAGTTGTTGCGAGTGATGCACAAATTTGTTCCTCTGAGACAGGCAAGAATGGGTAAGGTTAAGGGATCTTGGATGACGAGAACAGAGGAGCTTCTTGTCAAAAGGAAGAAGGCAGCTTACGTATGGTGGAGGAAGCAAGGATCTAGCACAGCTTTACAGGCTTACTAGAAAGGAGCTCAGAAATGGACTGAGGAGAGCCAGGAGGGGGCACAAAAAAGGCTTGGCAGGAAGGATTAGGGAGAACCCAAAGACATTTTACTCATACATGAGGAATAAGAGAATAATCAGGGAGAAGGTAGAGCTGGTCAGGGATAGCATGGGGAACTTGTGTGTGGAATCTGAGCAGAAAGGGAAGGTCTAAGTGAGTTTTTTGATCTGGTTTCCACTAAGGAAGGGGACCTTGTTGTGAATGAGAACTTTGAGGAGCTGGGAAACAGGCCTGAACACATCAAGATTGATGAAGTGGATGTGCTGGAAATTTTCATTCCTGAAGAAGGGCTCATGCCCAAAACGTCGATTCACCTGCTTTTTGGATGCTGCCTGACCTGCTGCGCTTTTCCAGCAACAGTGCTGGAAATTTTGGCAAGCATTAAGATTGATAAGTCCCCAGGGCTAGACTAGATTTATCCTTGGTTGGTCCGGGAAGTGAGAAAGGAGGTTGCTAAGCTGGTGGCGAAGATCTTTGCTTCCTCACTCTCCACAGGAGTCATACCAGTAGATTGGAAGGAGGCGTATGTTGTTCCTCTTTTCAAGAAGGGTAATAGGGAAATCCCTGGCAATTACAGAGCAGTCAGTCTTACGTCTGTGGTCAGCAAAGTTTTGGAAAGAATTCTGAGGGATAGGATTTATGACTATTTGGAAAAGCATAACGTGATTAAAGGCAGCCAGCATGGCTTTGTGAGGGGCAGGTCATGCCTCACAAATCTTATTGAGTTCTTTGAGGAGATGACGAGACAGGTCATTGAATGTTGAGCAGTGGATGTGGTGTATATGGACTTCAGCAAGGCATTTGATAAGGTTCAAGTAAAAAGTGAGGTCTGCAGATGCTGGAGATCAGAGCTGAAAATGTGTTGCTGGTTAAAGCGCAGCAGGTCAGGCAGCATCCAAAGAACAGGAAATTCGACATTTCGGGCATAAGCCCTTCATCAGGAATGAGGAAAGTGTGTCCAGCAGGCTAAGATAAAAAGTAGGGAGGAGGGACTTGGGGGAGGGGCGATGGAGATGTGATAGGTGGAAGGAGGTCAAGGTGAGGGTGATATGCCGGAGTGGGGTGGGGGCGGAGAGGTCAGGAAGAAGATTGCAGGTTAGGAGGGCGGTGCTGAGTTCGAGGGAATCGACTGAGACAAGGTGGGGGGAGGGGAAATGAGGAAACTGGAGAAATCTGAGTTCATCCCTTGTGGTAAAAGGTAAGGTTCCCCATGGTAGGCTCATTCATAAAGTCAGGACATATGGGAGACAGGGAGATGTGGCTAACTGGATTCAGAATTGGTTGGCTGACAGAAGGCAGAGAGTGGTTGTAGATGGAAATATTCTGCCTGGAGGTCAGTGTTGAGTGGTGTTCCGCAGGACTCTATTCTTGGGCCTCTGCTCTTTGTAGTTTTTATAAATGACTTGGATGAGGAGGTTGAGGGGTGGATTAGTAAATTTGCAGATGACACAAAGGTTGGAGGTGTCGTTGGTAGTATTGAGTGCTATTGCAGGCTGCAGCGTGACATAGACAGGATGCATAGCTGGGCTGAGAAATGGCAGATGGGGCTCAACTTGGATAAATGCCAAGTGATACATTTTGGAAGGTTGAACTCGAATGATGAATATAGGATTAAAGGCAAGATTCTTGGCAGCGTTGAGGAACAGAGGGATCTTGGTGTTCAAGTACATAGATCCCTCAAAGTTGCCACCCAAGTGGATAGGGTTGTTAAGAACGCATATGGTGTTTTGGCTTTCATTAACAGGGGGATCAGTTTTAAGAACCGCGAGGTTTTGCTGCAGCTCTACAGGATCCTGGTGAGTCCACACTTGGAATATTGTGTTCAGTTCTGGTCGCCGAACTATAGGAAAGATATGGCAGCTTTGGCGAGGGTGCATCGAAGGTTTACCAGGATGCTGCCTGGACAGGAGGGTTTGCTTATAAAGAGAAGTTAACTCAGCTCGGACTTTTCTCTCTGGGAGAAGATGGAAGAGAGGTGACCTGATCGAGGTGTACAAGATAATGAGAGGAATGGATGGAGTCAATAGCCAGAGACGTTTCCCCAGCATTGGATTGACTGGTAGGAGGGGTCATAGAAAGGTATAGAGGGGACGTCAGAGGTAGGTTCTTTACGCAGAGAGTTGTGAATGCATGGAATGCGTTGCCAGCGGTGGTGGTGGAAGCAGAGTCATTAGGGACATTTAAGTGACTGCTAAACATGCACATGGACAGCAGTGAATTGAGGGGGTGCGTAGGTTAAGTTATTTTACTTTACATTATGATTAATCCTCGGCACAACATCATGGGCCAAAGGGCCTGTTCTGTGCTGTACTTTTCTATGTTCTAATCACAATTTATGTAGATGATTTTGAGTTGGGGACCACATGTAGTGTGTCAATGTTTGTGGACAGCACCAAGATCAGTGCTAGAGCAAAGTGTGCAGAGGACTGTGGAACTTTGCAAAGGGACATGGATAGTTTGAGTGGGCGAAGGTCTGGTAGATGGATTACAATGTTAATATATGCAAAGTCATTCATTTTGGTAGGAATAACAGTAAAAAGGACTATTACTTAAATGGTAAATAAATTGCTCTGCAGAGGGACCTGAGTGTCCTTGTGCATGAATCACAGAAAGTTGGTCATTAAAAAGACAAATGGAATTTTGCCTTTCTTTGCTAAAGGGACTGAGTTTAAAAACAGGGAGGTTATGTTGCAGTTTTATAGTGTGCTGGTTAGGCCACACCTGGAGTACTGCATGCAGTTTTGGTCTCCTTACTTGGGAAAGGATGTACTGGCACTGGAGGGGGTGCAGAGGAGGTTCACTTGGTTGATTCTGGAGTTTGTTTATGAGCAGAGACTGAGTAACTGGGATCATATTTGTTGGAATTTAGAACAATGGGAGGGGGGGACGGTCTTATAGAAACATATCAAATTATTAAGGGAATAAAAAGGATAGAAGTAGAGAAGATGTTTCCAATGGCAGGTGAAACAAGAGTGCAAAGCCTCAAAATTAGGGGGAGCAGAATTAGGACTGAATTGAAAAGGAACTTCTTCATCACCCGCAGTGGAATTTCATGCTGATTCTGTTAGGTTCTTTTTCTTTAGATTCTTACACACTTGATGCAACTGAAATACACCAGCTTCTGTGAATTGAGTACGGGAGTTGAGAGGTCGTGTTGCGGCTGTACAGAGTATTGGTTGGGCCACTTGGAATATTGTGTGCAATTCTGGTCTCCTTCCTATTGGAAAGATGTTGTGAAACTTGAAAGGGTTCAGAAAAGATTTACAAGGATGTTGCCAGGGTTGGAGGATTTGAGCTACAGGGAGAAGCTGAACAGGCTGGGGCTGTTTTCCCTGGAGCGTCGGAAGCTGAGGGGTGACCTTATAGAAGTTTACAAAATTATGAGGGGCATGATTAGGATAAATAGATAATTAGGAGTGGGGGAGTCCAGAACTAGAGGGCATAGGTTTAGGATGAGAGGGAAAAGATACAAAAGAGACCTAAGGGGCAATGTTTTCACGCAGAGGGTGGTACGTGTATGGAATGAGCTGCCAGAGGAAGTGGTGGAGGCTGGTACCATTGCAACATTTAAGAGGCATTTGGATGGGTATATGAATAGGAAGGGTTTGGAGGGATATGGGCCGGGTGCTGGCAGGTGGGACTAGATTGGGTTGGGATATCTGGTCGGCGTGGATGGGTTGGACCGAAGGGTCTGTTTCCCTACTGTACATCTCTACGACTGCATAACAACCAAAATTTGGAGGATCATTAAACACCCTTTGCAATGCCTGCGAACGTATCAAGAGAAGCTCTCTGAACAAGGGACAGTTCTTCCTTTATACAAAATCTTTACATAACAGTCAGTAATGCCCATAAGGCAACTCCCAGCCATTCCCCCACAGTCACATGTCACTGAAGACGCAATGCAGTGACCTGATCATCTCCAGACACAATGTAATGTAAATCATCCCTTAATGGCCAGATCTGTTGTAAATTGTTTTTTTTTAACGACAGGGAATAGTCAGAATTTTAATTGCAATGTTCTTATTGATTCTGACTAGGAGATGATAATGTAAATTTACTTCTGAGTGATAGGAGATGGCAATGTAAATTTTGTACATTGTGCTTGTAAGACAAAGACATACCACCCCACCCTCAGGACATCCAATTTCTTGCAGGTCAGCGGAACAAATTAACCCTTTAACATTTCAAGTGAAGTTGTTGAAGCTTCCTCGTTGAATGCTTTTAAAGCCAAGATAGATAGTTTTTTGAACAGGAAAGGAATTAAGGGTTATGGTGAGAGGGCTGAGTTGAGCTCATGAAAAGATCAGCCATGATCTTATTGAATGGGCCAGAAAGCCTACTCCTGCTCTTAGTTCTTATCTTCTTGTGTTCCTAAAAGGGACAATAATCAACAATCTGTCCTGGACCTCCTACGTAGACGCGACGGTCATGGAGGCACAATAACGCCTGTTCTTGCTCAGATGGCTTAGGAAATTCAGCATGTCCATAAGGGCCCTCACCAACTTTTACAGATGCACCATACCAAACCTTCTGTCCGGGTGCATAATGACCTGGAATGGCAACTGCGCTACCCAGCCCTCAAGAAACTACAGAAAGTTGTGTGCACAGTCCAGACCACCAAGGAACCAACCTCCATGGACTCCATTTATACTAGTCCTTGCCGCAGAAAAGCTGTCAACATCATCAAAGACCCATCCCACCCTGGTAATACACTCTCGAGAGTGTGGTGCTGGAAAAGCACAGCAGGTCAGGCAGCATCTGAGGAGCAGGAGAATCAACAGTTTGGGCATAAGCCCTTTATCAGGAATTCACTCTTCCAACCTCTTGCATAAGGTAGAATATACAGAAGCCTGAACACACGCACCAACAGGTTCAACAATAGTTTCTTCTGTGCTGTTATTAGACTCTCTAACTTCAAATAATGTCTGGTGTTGTGTAACCTCATGTGCCTCGCTCTAATTAAACACCCTATGATCCATATGTCCTTGTTTGCCATGATCTGCCTGTACTGCTTGCAAAATAAAGCTTTACACCATATTCATAAGTGCATGTGACTACAATAAATCAAATCAAATCATTACTGATCATGGAGCTACATTTGAAGAAACAGAACCATGGCTCAGACCAATGTATGATGCACCAATCGTACACGTAAATGGTGAAGAAGTCTACTCTGGCCATGATGCAGGGTGACAATGATAGCAACCAGCTGGAAGATAACCAACTTAGCAGTGCAAAGTGCAGCAGAGAACAAAATGTATTTTTCCAAACAGGGCGACAATCACTACATTGGGTTGAATCAATAACAAATAAACCATAAGAGATAGTGTATGTTTGATTCATCAGATGTGAAAAAACTCACACCATCAACACACTACACCAACTGTGGGGCACCCAGATACACACTACACCAACTTTGGGGCACCCAGATACACACTACACCAACTGTGGGGCACCCAGATACACACTACACCAACTGTGGGGTACCCAGATACACACTACACCAACTTTGGGGCACCCAGATACACATTACACCAACTGTGGGGCACCCAGATACACACTACACCAACTGTGGGGCACCCAGATACACATTACACCAACTGTGGGGTACCCAGATACACACTACACCAACTTTGGGGCACCCAGATACACACTACACCAACTGTGGGGCACCCAGATACACACTACACCAACTGTGGAGCACCCAGATAAACACCACACCAACTGTGGGGCACCCAGATACACGTTACACCAACTGTGGGGCACCCAGATACACACTACACCAACTGTGGAGCACCCAGATACACACTACACCAACTGTGGGGCACCCAGATACACACTACACCAACTGTGGGGCACCCAGACACACATTACACCAACTGTGGGGTAAAGCTGCACACTACATGTGGTGACTGCAGGCAAGCTGATAGATCCAGCTGCTATGTAATTTCAATTTGAACTTGTTCCACTCCTGGAAAATAAATGGGAAAACTGGAAATCTGATTGTCTGTGTGAAATCAAGTCTGTGTTATCCTACTGTAGGTCATCAATAAAACACAATCACGAATCGCTGCAGTGGGGAATTCAGAGGAAATGTCTTTCCCAGAGAGCGGGGAAAATGTGCACCTCGTTCTCACAAGGAGTGGGCAATGGAGGAATTTTTCAATACACTGAAGGGGAAGCTGGATAAAATGCATGGGGGGAAGGAGGGGATGGGGTGAGAGGAAGAGGGAGTGGAAAGGCTTGTAGGAGGTGCAAATATGAACCTAGACATGCTGTGGGTGTTCCTGTGCTATAAGACAGCAAGAGGTAAATTGTTTTTAAGATGTTCAAATAGGCTGAAACGTAACCTGGACTTGGTTAGCCTTGGAGGCGCCATCTCGCTCACTTTATGTTGCCTCAGTAATTGAGGGCAATGATCTCACTGGAAAATCAGCAAGAGGCATCTCTGGAAGATTCCAGTGCTCCTGGTAATTGCTAACAGCTCAATGTACAACTGAATCTTCAACATCCTGTGGCTGTTTCACAAGGGCACTAATTGAAATCACAGCCTCACAGCTCTCTCATTTGCAGGACTGTGATTGTTCAGTTTGGCTGCATTTTCAGAGCTCACATGCTGCCCCGTCAGAGATGATTAGACGGATTGAGTGAATGGACTGGGAATTTTACTGTAAATTAATGGACTTTATGTCATCATACACTTCAACTGCTGTCAAAAGTATCTAGAATAAAACCTTTAATGTCCAGCTGTTAATCAATGAACTCTGTTTGCTGTTGTTCATATTAACTACTGGATCACACAGAACAGAGGGAGACCATTCAGCCCATTGTGTCCATGCCTGCTCTCTATAAGGTCCAGTTGATTTCATTGTCTGTGTCTTTGTGCAGTCGACGGGGAGAGAGTGGTGTAAACAGCAGATGGCAGAGTGAGCAAGATGCCAGGAGCTGGGGGATGTAACTGCAGACTAAAAATATTGAATCTATTCAAAAACTTAAGATTCACTTTTTTAATGTATGATCTGTTTGACGTCTTGCTGTGACGAGCTTGTTAGAGAGTTTGTTTGTGACTCTCTGAATAGATTGACTCTAATAAGTTAACGTCCTTCCTATATATTACTTTCTGCCATGCATATTGACATAGGGACGGATTGTAAATCTTGCAGCTCGTTCATTACTGCAAAGAGTCTTGTAACAAAGCGACAACATGTCACCAGACAAGGAATCAGCTGCTGAGGGGGTGAGGCTGACTGACTGATCAATACAACACAAACTTAATGATGTGAAAATCCCACTGCTGTCTGTGGACATTAATCTTGGCCAGCTACTGCATTTTCTCTATAGCACAACAGCCACAGACCTCTGGGTAAGGGTTAAATGTGTCTGCATCCCCCTCCACTCACAAGCATCACCCACTCCCTCAGGGTTCCTGAAAGACTCAATTAAACTCTGATGTTCCGAATTCCAACCTTTCACCTCTGGCTGCAGATGGCAAGAGGCTGACCCTCTCACAAAGTAATTCCCAATGTCACAGAATGTGTAAACATGTCAGTAACAGTCCCACAGGAGGGACAGGGTGCGGAGGGACAGAATGTGGAGGGTTCAGGATGTAGGCTGTGTGCTGCAGCAGACAGTGACTCTCCTTGGGAACAGCTCCCTGAAATGATGTTGTGGATGAAACTCCAGCTGAGGCTGGCTCCTCTGCTGACAATATGGAGCTCAGTCTAAAACCCAACAGCAGGGATTGCCCACAGATCTTTGGGTTGGGGGGTAGG
This sequence comes from Hemiscyllium ocellatum, assembly GCF_020745735.1. Classification (NCBI taxonomy): domain Eukaryota; kingdom Metazoa; phylum Chordata; class Chondrichthyes; order Orectolobiformes; family Hemiscylliidae; genus Hemiscyllium; species Hemiscyllium ocellatum. The sequence goes on from NC_083421.1 coordinate 64,730,724, forward strand.
GAGGGGTATGGTGGTTGGGGCAGTGTTCCCCAAGGTGTGGGAAGGTAGACTATGTTCTCTTGGTGAGTGTGGGGGAGTGGTGGGGAGTGGGGGATTTGTATTCACTCTCAGATGTTCCGGGAGAGAGCCAGGAGCTGGGCCTTTGAGGAAGCGGCAGATTATGAAGGTAGGGCACAGCAAGGAGCTGAGGAATGTCCTGCTCCCCTTTGATTCTCAGTCTGCCAAATCCAGCTGCCCCCCCCCGCCCCTCCTTTTCATTCTGTCACTGTCCCTCCTCTTCTCACCAATCTAACATACCACTTTATTCCAGCCCCGCCAAACACCTTTACTGCATATCTTTGTGTCACAGGGAGCTTGAATTTGAAATCACCACATCCCAATAATATTCTTCAATTACCCAATTGCCTTTGGTTACGAAAATGCCTCTTGCATCATGGGATGGAAAGTGGAGAGACCATTTGGCCCTCCAGTCTGTTCTAGTATTCAATTTGATGATTCACCTTCACTCACTCACTTTGGTTCTGTGACTCTCTGTACACCCCCCACTCCCCCAAACAATACCCTGTGTTGATATTTTCAGTTTACACTCTGCAGCCTCAGCAAATATTGTTTGGGGAAAAGGTTTCAGATTTCCACACCCTGTCTATGTGAGCCCTCACTTAGAACAGCCTGACTCCATCGATAATGTCCTGTACCTTGTTGTTCAGGACCACGCCCCAACCCCCCACCAGCCCTACCCCGACCCGAAGAAATCATTTGTGTACGTTCTTTGGAAAGAGGTTTGGGCAGAGGTCAGAGGGAGAAGGACGCAAATGATTAAAAATAGCAACACAAATTAATAATATTGCGCAAATTTCTCATCTGACTGCTATTTGCTGCCACTAACCTCATTCTTCCTTTGCTCTTTCTTGGGTCTGTCTTGTGACTGGTGGTAGAGGAACTGATCGTGTAGTAGAAGCGCCCCTGCCTCTGGGCAAGGAGAGCTGGGTTCAAATCCTTCCTGCTAATAATACCAATGAACAGGTTGGTTAGAAAATATCCAGGCCATTGTAGAGTATCTACAGAAGACATTCTTTTCTTAGCTAACAGTATGGTTTATTGTCTGATAACAAGAAATTTAACTCAATTTGGTTAGGAAGGGGACACAGGTTTTTAGAACAAATGGGATGATTGTGTCCATTTCAGGGTTTTACAACCATGGAGATGCAATAAGACCTTTGTGTTGTCACTGGGCTTGTAAACCAGATAATGGGCCCTGGGTTTAAAACCCACCACAACAGAGGATTAGGGTTTAATGATGATCATATAATAATGTTCAATTATTGGAAAAACCCATTTGGGTCACTAATGGCCTTTAGGAAAGAAAATCTGCCATCCTTATCTAATCTGCCTGACATGTGACTCCAGACCCATAGTCATGTGGTTGACATCTAAGAACCAAGAGGAGGCCATTCAGCCCCTCAAGCCTTTCTATTCTTTGACCAAAATGGAAAGCCTTACAGAGAAGTGTAGCATGGAAACAGAGCCTTTGGTCCAAGTTGGCCATGCTGACCAGGTATCTTAAATAAATCTAGTCCCATTTGCTAGCATTTGGCCAACATCTCTCTCAACCTTTCCTATTCATGTAACCATCCATATTGTAATTGTACCAACCTCCACCACTTCCTCTAGCAGCTCATTCCGTACAAACACCACTCCCTGCATGAAGAAGTTGCCCCTTAGATCGCTTTTAAATCTTTCCCCTCTCACCTTAAACTTATGTCCTGTAGTCTTGGAATCACCTACCCCAGGGAAAATACCTTGTCTATTTACTATATCCGTGCCCCTCGTGATTTTATAAACCTCGATAAAGTCACCCCTCAGCCTTCGATACTCCGGGGAAAAACAGCTCCAGCCTATTCAGCCTCTCCCTATACAGCTCAAACCCTCCAACTCTGCCACATCCTTGTTAATCTTTTCTGAACCTTGTCAAGTTTCACAATCTCCTTCCTATAGCAGGGAGACCAGAATTATATGCAGTATTCCAGTAGTCATTTAACCAATGTCCTGTACAGCTGCAACATGACCTCCCAACTCCTATACTCAATGCACTGACCAATAAAGGCAAGCATACCAAATGCCTTCTTCATTAACCTGTCTACCTGAAATTTGACTTTCAAGGAATTATGAACCTGCAATCCAAGGTCTCTTTGTTCAGTAACGCTGCCCAGGACATTACCATTTTTTTTTAAAGATATTTTTATTAGAAATTTAATATTTTGACAGATTTACAAAAATAAACAGAACTTTCAAGCACAAACATTAATATAAAAATAGATCTTAAATATATAATCATCAAAATTCAAAGGAATGATACTAAAGAAGAAAGAAAAACAATGAAACTCAGTTAACTACTAATCTAATCCACAATTATCCAGAGTGTATAGTTGAGTCACTTACATCCTTCAAACAAGAGAAAATGTTCTCTAATACACTCGTAACAGTATAATAAAAAGGAAACTATTTCCAAACAATAAGAACAAAAAAAAATAAAACATGTTTGAATGGAGATCCTCCCCCTTGTTCTCAGGGGGCCTTACTTCCTTTCTAAAGGTCCACCATATCCTCTCCCAAACAGTGTCCCACCCTTAACCCGGGCGCTCCTTAATAGGATTTAGATATAATACAGAGCTAGAGTTGACAGTGAGCGCCCCACCCCCACCCCTCCCCACCCATACCTGAGTATATCTGATAGCATCAATGCCACGTACAAACACACATAACTATAAAATTACAACTCCAACAAATTACAGTTAAGTATAATAACATAAAATAGCAAGAGAAGACAACCCTGCTCCCAGAAGCAAAAGTAAAGTAAAGTATCCATTTCTCCCCACGGAGTGTGGAAGAGGCAAGCCAACATAAATTGTCTCTTACGATTTATTTAAACGAGTCTAAAAGTTCCTTAGCCTATTCTGGTGATCTAAAATTATACTCGGATCCTTCGTGGGTAAAGCATAACGTCGCTGGGTAGCGTAAGGTGTATTGAATATTTAAGTTCCTTAGACATTTCTTCACCTCATCAAACGCCTTCCTCCTTCGGGCCAAAGCCGGGGAGAAGTCCTGAAATAACATAATCTTGGATCCTTCATGAATCATAGCTTTAGGATCCTTTCCAAGATTTCTGGAGGCATCCAGGAGTATCTGCCTCTCCCTATAACTCTGCATCCGGAACAGGACCGGGCGTGGGCGCTGGTTTGGACCAGATCCGCGTACTGCGACCCGGTAGGCCCACTCCACCCTTACCTGGTCAGTTTCAGCCCCCAGGTTTAAAAGCTGGGGCAACCATCGCTCCAGAAATACTACTAACTGTCCCTTCTCTTCTTGTTCAGGGAGGCCCAGAAGACGGATATTCTTTCTCCGATTTCTATTATCCAGGTCATCCATGTAGATTTCAAAGGCCCGGACTCTCTGCTCCAGAGCTTGCACCTGTTCTGCAGCTGTTTGTGCTGCAGCCTCGGAGGTCATGGCCTTTAGCTCCGCCCCCTCCACTCGGCCCTGTAATTCCTCGAGAGCCTGGCTGTACTTTTGTAACTTTTCTTCGAATGCATTCCATCTCTGTCTGGATTCTACAATGAAATTGACGAGTGTCGTTTCCAGCCTGGCAATCATCTCTTCAAGGCCTGTTTTTACATCAGCTGCAGCCGGAGGAGGAGAGGAGGGTGGGGGAGGGGTCTTTGTTTTCTGAGAGCTGCGGGATCCCTTTGGTTTACTCATTATCCACTTAATATTAAACTGCTTAAATATAATAGTAAGCAGCTAATTAAGGTTAGAAAATTTTTTTGGGTGGTTTGGTAAGTGTGGTGGGGGTGAGTAACTCACTTTACCCAGGTTTTGGGAAGAGCACTGTAAACTCAGACTTGCTGAGTCGCCGCCATCTTGGATCTCCAGGACATTACCATTAAGCATGTAAGTCCTATCCTGATTTGCCTTTCCAAAGTGCAGCACCTCACATTTATCTAAATTAAACTCCATTTGCCGCTCCTTGACCCACAGGCCCATCTGATCAAGGTTTGTAAACCTTCGAGTGTCTGAGACATGCTTAGTCTCAGGACATCTTTCCTTCATAGAGTCACAGAGTCATACAGCCCTTCAGTCCAACTCATCCACACTAAACAGACATCCAATCTGATCTACTCCCATTTACCAGCACCCGGCCCATATCCCTCCAAACCCTTCCTATTCATATACCCATCCAGATGCCTTTTCAATGTTGTAATTGTATCAGCCTCCACCACTTCCTAATACAGCTCATTCCATACACGTACCACCCTCTGGGTGAAAAACTTAGCCCTCAACTCCCTTTTAAATCTTTCTCCTCTTATCTTAAACCTGTTACCCAAAGGTTTACACCCCAGGCACCACCGCCACCTGTTCCCCTTACTCTCATTCCCACTCTGTCTACAACATTAAAAAACAGCATTTTGGTGTTGGCCAGAAGGATTGGCCCGATGGGAGTTATAGTTCTGAAAACATGCATGTGCTCCAGGGTGGGACGTGGCTGACTGCTAGGTGTTCAAATGTGAGCATACGAAGGGGGGGGGGGGGGGGGGGGGGGTTCAGGTGGCTATCACATGGTGCAGCTGGAATTGGGAGTGTGCACCTTTAAATTCTGAGCTGGGGTAGGGGCGGGGTTTATCGACCAATAGACCCATCAATCGATAGCCACCCTCCACCGTACCCTCAATCGATACCCTCCCTCTGCAGATCCCCTCAATCGACACCTTCTCTCCAGCCAAACCCTTTCCCTCTGCCAACATTCCCCATCTTCACTGAAGGCTCTCTCACTGTCAAGTGTGGTCTTTTAACCCCACCCCTGTTGTAAGGTTTACAGAGATGGTGGCTGAAAACCTTCTGCACATCACCTATTCACAATGAGATTCCCAGTTTAGAGAGAGCTGGACCATCCTGGCTGTTTACGCCGAGACTCCATGTTTGGTGAGCTGGTCCATCCCGGCTGTTCATGCCGAGACTCCCAGTTTGGTGAGCTGGTCCATCCCGGCTGTTCATGCCGAGACTCCCAGTTTGGTGAGCTGGTCCATCCCGGCTGTTCATGCCGAGACTCCCAGTTTGGTGAGCTGGTCCATCCCACTTGTTCCCATGGAGAATCAAGGGAACCATGGGATAAAATTAAAAATTAACAGCTGAATCATTTCAAGTGGCTCTGACTGAAGTTTCATGCCCAGCAGTTTGAGCTTCTGAGAGTGAACTGAAGTCAGTCCTCACAGGCAGGTCTTCAGCTGGAGATGTATGAGGCTGTGTACGTGTACCAAGAACGGAGCATTGGGTCTCCCCAGACACCTCACAGATTGATCCATGCTCTAACTGGGAATATAATGCCATGGTAGTTCTGACAGGGGCAGATCATCCATTGCTGTGAAGCACACACCTCCAATCCACCACTGTCTCAAAAACTGAGGACGCAAGAGGACAAGGAAATGGCACAGATATTAAGTAAATATTTTCTCTTGTTTCATGGTGGGAAACAAAAACCAATTTACCAATTATAGGGAACAAAGGGTCTTGTAAGAATAAGATATTGGCATAAATGATGGCAAAGAAAAACAAAACACTTGCGCTGCTGGAGATCTGAATTAAAAACAAACTGCTGGTGATGCTCAGCTAGTCTGGCAGTGTCTGTGGAGAGACGGGTCTAGAATTCCAAAGAAGCCAGCTCAATTCTCTGGTGACAGAGGTTTGAATCTTAGCAGGTCATCTGGAGGAACGTGAATGTAGTTTTGTCAATGCCATGAAGAAAAAAAGCTAGTCTCAGTCATGGGGACTATGAAACAACCACTGAGAAGCATAACAACCGAACAGGGTCATTCATGACCTTTAAGGAGGGAAATTTACCATCCTCACCTGGGTCTGGCCTACATGTGACTACAGTCCCACAGTAACATGATCAACTCTTCAAGATAACATGACAAAATATTTTCTTTCTTGTTTCATCTATCAAGAAGTAAAACAAAATCCAGAAATAGCTGTAAACCGGGAGAACGTCATACTTGTCTTAGAGAAAGCACAGGAGATGTTCAGGCTTTTATCTGTTATTGTTCACTTGGGGGACGGGGGTGTTACTGGCTGCATCAGCATTTTATTGCTTGTCCCGAGTTACAGTCGGGAAAGTGCTGGTGAGCTGCTGCCTTGAACTGCTGCAGTTCATCTGCTATAGGTCAACCCATACTGCTGTTAGGGAGGGAAAGCCAGGATATTGACTCAATGACACTGAAGAGTGGGTGATATATTTCCAAATCAGAATGTGAGTGGTGTGGAGGTTAGCTTGCAACACGGTGGTGCCACCATGGATCTGCTGCCCTTGTTCCTTCTAGATAGTGTGGTTTTTGGTTTGGAAGGCATTATCTAGCAACTTTGGCAAATTTCTGCATTGCGTCTTATAGATAGTACATGCTGCTACTGCACATTTGTTGGGACCCTCTGCATGTTTGTGGATGTGGTGCTAATCAAGCAGGCTGCTTTGTGTCAAGGTTCGTGAGGGTTGTTGGAGCTGCACCCATCCGAGCAAGTGGGAGTATTCCATCACACTTCTGACTTATGTCTTGTAGATAGTGGGATTTAGATTAGAGTGGTGCTGGACAAGCACAGCAGGTCAGGCAGCATCCGAGGAGCAGGAAAATTGACATTTCAGGCAAAAGCCATTCATCAGGAAGGGTTGTAGATAGTGGACACATATTGGGAAATCAGGAGGTGATTATGCGATTTAGGATTCTAAACCTCAGCAATTCTTGTAGCCCTTGTAGTTATATGGCTAGTCCAGTCCATTTCAGCTTCTGGTCAGTAGTATCCCTAGGATGTTGATAGTAATGGATTCAGTGACGGTAACAACTATCAAGGGGCAGTGGTTAGATTGTCACTTATTGGATCTATATGGCACAAATGGTACTTGCCACTTTTCAGCACAAGCCTGGATATTGTCCAGGTCTTGTTGCATTTTGACATGGGCTGCTTCAGTATCTGAGGAGTTGTGAATGGTGCTCAATGTTGTGTAACCATCGGTGAACATCCCCACCTCTGACCTGATGGTGGAAGGAAGGTAGATGACGAAGCAGCTAAAGATGGTTGGGCGATGGGAAACTGGGCTTTGATCTAGAAGACTTGTGTTCAGGACCCACATGCTGCAGGGGTGCATCATAACATCTCTGAATATGTTGATTAAAATACTTCCCCTGAGGGGTTCCTGCAGGAATGTCCTGGAGCTGAGATGACTGACCTCCAGTAGCCACAACCATCTTCCTACGTGTACTGTCCTCCATACTCAGGCTCAATAATCAATCCACATTAAATTTCATCTGCCACATTTTTGGCCCATTCACCAAAACCATCCATAGAGAATCATACAGTACAGAAAAGCCTGTTTGGCCCATCTAATCTGCACTGATAAAAACCGCGCAAAATTTACACAAGTTCCAATTTCTAGCATTTGGCCACAGTCCTGAATGTTATGATACTGGGTACTTATCCAAGCACGTTTTAAAGGTTGTAAGGTTTCCAGCTCCAACTCCTCTCCACATGTCAACACCCTCTAGATGAAGCAATGTTTCCTCAAATCCCCTTTAAATTATATTAGATTAGATTCCATACAGTCTGGAAATATGCCCTTCAGCCCAACAAGTCCACACCGACCCTCCGAAGAGTAACCCACTCAGATGCATCCCCTTACCCTATATTTACCCCTGACGAATGCACGTAACACTACGGGCAACTTAGCACAGCCAATTTACCTGACCTGTACATCTTTGGACTGTGGGAGGAAACCAGACCACCCGGAGGAAACCCACGCAGACGCGGGGAGAATGTGCAAACTCCACACAGACAGTCCCCCGAGGCAGGAATCGAACCTGAGTCCCTGGTGCTGTGAGGCAGCAGTGCTAACCACTGAGCAGCCCCAAATGTAATAACCATTACACTACAGAAACACACCCCACTTTTTTAAAGGCTACCACCTCCTAGATTAGATTTCCTACAGCCCAACAAGTCCACACCAGCCCTCTGAAGAGTAACCCATCCAGATCCATTCCCCTACCCTGCATTTACCCCTGATTAATGCACCTAACACTGTGGGCAGTTTAGCATGGCCAATTCACCTAAGGTGCACATCTTTGGACTGTGGGAGGAAACCAGAGCACCCGGAGGAAACCCGCATAGACATGAGGAGAACATGCAAACTCCGTACAGATGGTCGCGCGAGGCTGGAATCAGATGCGGCTCCCTGGCGCTGTGAGGCAGTAGTGCTAACCACTGAGCCACTGTGCTGCCTTTCACTTTAAAATCGTGCCTCCTTTTATTGACCCTTTAACTTAGGGGAACAGCTATGCTCTATTCACCCTTTCCATGCCTCTCATAATCTTATAAATCTCTATCAGGTTCCCTCTCAACCTTCTCTGCTCCATGAAAAACCACCTGAGCTTATCCAGCCTGTCTTCATCGCTGCAGTGCTCCATCCCAGGCAACATCCTGGTGAATCTCCTCTCCACCCCTCCTGTACAATCACATCCTTCCTGTAGTGTGGTGACCAGAACTGCACGCAGTGCTCCAGCAGTAGCCTAGCCAAGTCTTGTTTAGCTCTAACGTAACCTTCCTGCTCTATGCCATGACTGATTAAGAAGTGTCCCGTATGTCCTCTTAACTACTCCATTTCCCTGTCCTGCCACCTTCAGGAATCTGGGGACAAGCTCCTCTGAATGTCCGAGTAATCTGACTTTCATTGAGTACTCCCTCACCCATTTATCCAACATCCATTCAGAAATTTCTTATTTCTTAATTGCAAATTGCTTTCCCACCTATTTTAGTGTCATCTGCAAATTTGGCTATTGTACATCCACTACCTCCTGAAATGGCCTAGCAAGCTACTCAGCTGAATCAGTCGCTACAAAGTCACAGGAAAGACATGGGCTGAAACAGCCCTATCGACCCTGCAAAGTCCCCCTCACTAATGTCTGGAGGCTAGTGCCAAAATTGGTAGAGCTGTCTCACAGACTCAGCAGGCAGCAGCCTGACATAGTCACAATCACAGAATCGTACTCACAGGCAATGTCCCAGCTACCACAATCACCATTTCTGGATATATCCCGTCCCACCGGCAGGACAGACCCAGCAGTCGTGGTGGCACAGTGCTCTAGAGTCAGTAAGGCGTTGCCCTGGGAGTCCTCAATATTGACTTTGGGCCCTGTGGCTTCAGGTTAAACATGCGCAAGGGAATCTCTTGCTGATTACCATGCACTTCTCTTGGCTGATGAATCGGTATTCCTCCATTTTGACCAACACTTGGAGGAAGCACTGAGGGTGGCAAGGACATCGAATGTACTCTGGGGGATTTCAACGTCCACCAAGAGTGGCTTGGTGACAGCAGCACTACTGATCGAACTGGTTGAGTCCTAAAGGACATGGCAGGTAGTGAGGGAACCAAAAAGAGGGAAAAACATACTTGACCCCACGGTTAAAGATGGCAGCTCATCACCAACTTCTTAAAGGCAACTAGGGATGGGCAATAAATACTGGCCCAACTAATGACCCCCATGTCCCTTGCGCATATATAAAAAAAATTAGCAGGAGATGAGGAAAAGCTTTTTCCCCAGAGGGTAGCAAGGTCTGAACCTGAAAGTGGAGTTGAGGTAGAAACCTTCAACTCATTAAAAAGGAGTCTGGAGATGTTCCTCAGTGCAGAGCTATGGACCTTTTGTTGGAAAATAAGTTTGGGCTGGATTTGTCCTTTAACTGCTAGCACAGACAATGGGTGGAGTGGCCTCTTTCTGTCTAGTAAATGCTTCTACATTTCCTATATGTGGTGACAGGGTGGAATGAGCTGGGGTGGAAAGTTTGGGATGTGGAGCAGAAACACAGCATGGAGCAGGTGGACCAAATGGCCTCTTTATGTGCTGAACGCCAAACACAGTCAATACTGACCATTTAAAACTCTTTCAACTTTTAAAATATCTAAATCAGATCGTCCTTTGTTTCCTTTACAGAATAAAGACCTGGCCTATACAACAATACGAGGCATGTTATAAGGCAGTCTTCTTATTACTCTGTGCCTCACTCTGGAAGAATTTGCCTTCTAATTCTGACAGACTGTTCTTGCTGACGTGGAGACTGTTATGGAGCAATTATCCTAACTGCCAGTTGTCTTATCTTCTCTTGTCTGTTTGCTGTGTGTCTGTATGTTTACTTATTTCCAGCTAAGACAATCAGAATTGATTCAGTCCACTGTACCTATTTCGTCTGTTTTGATGTTCCTGTCCAGTCAATCCAACTCCTCCTGCTCTTTTCTCACTATACTACGCATTTCCTATTTCTTTAATTCCCTTTTGGAAATTTCCTGTTAAATCTGTTTCCACTTCTCCCTCAGGCAGCATGTCCCAGATTGCCACAACTTGCAGCATCAAAAACATTTTCCTCCTCTCTCCCTCTGGCTCTTTTACTGCTTCCCTTCAATCTATGTTCTTCTGGTCACTGATCCTCCTGCCCCTCAAAACAGTTCCTTCTCATTTACTCCAACAAAATCCTTCACAATTTGAACATCTCAGTTAATCTCCTTGAACCTTCAATGCTCCAAGAGTATCAATCACAGAGTCTCTGATCTTTCCACATTTGCTGCAGTCCCTCATTTCTAGCTCCATCTCTCCTAGGCCTCCTCAAAGATCTCCACATCCTTCCTAAGTTATGCAGCCTGGGACTGGACATGATCCAGACCTTTCGAAAAGCTTCATCATGATCAGGAAAGTGAGAACGTGAGCTTGCTGCTGTGTCCAGTTCTGCCAGTCATTTAAACTTGTCATGTCTCTGTTTGATTGTGAATGGGCTGAAGATCACAGCTGAGCTGAGGGAAGATGCATAGCCCTGGACTGAAGATAATGAAGCTGACACATCCTACACATTGGAAAACACATTGGAGTCCTATGATTAATAGAAATCAGATTTAAATATAAAACGGAGTGATGGAAAGTCGTAATTCCTCACTCAGTGGCTGTAATTTAGGACTCACACTAGCTAGTTGGTGCTCAGCAAACTCTCAGATTGTATTGTGGGCATTGATCAATTATCTGTTCTTGTAATGTTAGTTGACATGCAAAACAAGAACGAGGAGTGTGCACAAGAGATTGATTTGGTCTCAGGTGGAGTCTTGTATCCAGTTCTGTGCACTCATGATGGACGATGTGAAGGCATTGCAGAGAGAGTGCAGGGAAGATTAACAAGAATGGTTCCTGAGTTGAGAGACTTGAGTGATGGAGATAGATTGGAGCAGCTCTCAGAGAGGAAAAGGTTGAGTGGAGATTTGTTTGAGATATTCGAAATGACGATCGGAGTCTGGACAGAATAGGGAGGGAAAAGCATTCCTACTGGTGGAGGGTCAAGAAGCCGAGGGACATAGATTTGAAGTGATGGATAAAAGAAGCAGTGGAGGTGGCAGGAGAACGAGGGACGCAGGGTCTGAAATATGCTGCCTGAGAGTTGGCTGGATGCTGGCTCATTGAGGCTTTTGAAACAGAATTCAATTGAGATCCGAAAAGGCACAACGTTTATGTACCAGGGGAAGCTGCAGGAAAGGGACTGGGTGACATGGCACTGATGTAGTGGGAATGTTGCTGAGCTAGTAACCCAGAACTTCAGGTTAATGCCTCTGGGAGCACGGCTTTGTGTGTGTGTGTGTGTGTGTGCAGAGAAAATCCAAGTTTAATGGATGACTGTGTAATCATTAATTTTATAAAAATCCACCTGGGTCACTAAGATCTCTTAGGGAAGGAAATCTGCCATCCTTGCCTAGTCTGGCCTACCACGTGACTCCAGACCCACGCAATGTGGCTGATTCTTAGGAAGGGATAGGAAATGCTGGGTCCAGCCAGTAACATTGATGAACAAGCATATTTTTTAAAAATTGCAGAGTGTCAGCACAGATACGATGTACTGAATGGTCTCTGCCCATGATGCTGCTGTTGTTGAAGGGCTGAATAGCCTGACCCTGTGGTGTTGGTTTTGCTGATGACGCAGCACTCTGGCTGTGCTGACCACTGTTCAGGGACCAGGACCTTGCTGTGTAATGTGGCTCCAAAGGGCAGGATCTGCAAAAGCTCCATTCCAACCAACCCAGCGTCTTAACTCAAAGCACTGACATCTCGCTGGCACATCCGTTCAGACAGGAACCATTTGGTGTTAGTTTGTGCTGCCAGAAATAAATGAAAGAACAGAAGGGATGCAAAAGCACCTTGTTAAATATTTAACACAGTTGTTGTTTGAACAGATCCTGGTTCTGTGCCTTTCGGTTTTGAGATTCTTTTTGAACAGCAGGTCCATGCGGCAAACTCAGCAGCTTGCTGGCTGCAACCTTTAGCACGGTCCCACCTTAGGCCCATGGGTTTGGAACTAGCCCCATGGACACACAGGACATGCCATTTTCCAACATCCTTCACCCCATCAGAGACAAATGGACTGAAGGAGGTAACATTAATAAAAAACAGTGAAAATTAACCCACAGCACTGACCTTCTGACAGTCTGGTGCTCAGTTAACACCGATCCTCTCACAGTGCAGTGCTCCCTCAGCACCGACCCTCCATCAATGCAGTGCTCCCTCAGCACTGATCCTCCGACACTGTGGCACTTCCTCAGTACTGACCCTATATATCAATGATTTAAGCTTGAACTTAGGGGAGGTTTGCAGATGGTTGAAAATTAACCACATGGATGGCAGTTAGAAAGAAAGATATGAACTGCAGGATATTAATGAATAGGTTAGATGGACAGAGAAGTGGCTAAAGCATTTCAATCCAGGGAAATTTGTGCACTGACAAAAAATATACAGCAAGGGAATGTACAATAACTGAGAACTCTGAAAGGTGTAGATTGATAAAGGGGTTAAGTTAGCATATGGAACACATTCCTTTATTGGCTGAGACCTGGAGTATAAGAACTGGGAGGTTGTGTTAGAACTGCATCAAACATGATGAGACTACAGCTAGACAACTGGATAAAATTCTGCTCACTGCTTTATAGGAAGGATGAAAATGAAGTGATTTTTAAAGATGCTTTCAGGAAGGGAGAATGTTAGTGATAAAGCAAGGCTGGGATTGTTCCCTTTGGAACAGAGGAGGCCAAGGAGAGATTTAATTGAGGAGTACAACATCATAAGACCTGAGATAGAGTGGTTAGGATGAACTTGTTTTCATCAGCAGAGATTAATAACTGGGGCATAATTATAAAGTATTGGTGGAAGTATTGGAGTGATTTTTATGCAGAGGGTGGTGGATGTCTGGAATTCACTGCCTGAAAGGGTGACAGAGATGGAAACACTCATCATCTTTTAAAAATAGACTTGAAAATGGACTTGTGGTTCTCCAGGCCAAGGAGTAATTGACTGGTTAGACCAGAGAGTGTTTTCTCATCCAGCATGGAACATAGAACGTTACAGTGCAGTACAGGCCCTTTGGCCCTCGATGTTGCACCGACCTGTGAAAATAATCTGATGCCCATCTAACCTACACAGTTCTAATATTATCCATATCTATGTCCAATGCCCATTTAAATGGCCTTAACGTGGACGAGTCTACTACTGTTGCAGGCAGGCCATTCCAAGCCCCTACTACTCTGAGGAAAGAAACTACCCCTGATATCTGTCCAAAATCTATCACCTCCCAATTTAAAGCTATGTACCCTTGTGTTAGCCTTCACCATTCAAGGAAAAAGGCTTTCACTGTCCACCCAATCTAATGCTCTGATTATCTTATACTTCTTGATTAAGTCACCTCGCAACCTTCTTCTCTCCAATAAAAACAGCCTCAGTTCCCTCAGCCTTTCCTCATAAGACCTTCCTTCCAAACCAGGCAACATCCTAGTAAATCTCCTCTGAACCCTTTCCAAAGCTTCCACATCCTTCCAATAACGCGATGATTAGAACTGCACGTAATACTCCAGGTGCGGCCGTATCACTGTCTTGTACAGCTGAAGCATGACCTTGTGGCTGCAAAACTCAATCCCCCTACCAATAAACGGCAACACACCATATGCCTTCTTAACAATCCTGTCAACCTGGGTGGCAACTTTCAGGGATTTATGCACCAGGACACGGAGATCTCTCTGTTCACCTACACTGCCTAGAGTTTTACTGATAGCCCAGTATTCTGCATTCTCGTTACTTCTTCTGAAGTGAACTCCCTCGCACTTTTCCAGATTAAACTCCATTTGCCACTTCTCTGCCCAGCTCTGCAATGCCCCTGTGTAACCCACAACATCCTTTGACACTATCCACAACTCTGCCAACTTAGTGTCATCCGTACATTTACTAACCCATCCTTCTATGTCCAATTCAGATCATTTATAAAAATGACAAACAGTAGTGGCCCCAAACTAGATCCTTGCGGCACAGCACTGCTAACTGAGCTCCAGGATGAACATTTCCCATCAACCACCACCCTCTGTCTTCTTTCAGCTCGCCAATTTCTGATCTAAACCCTACATCAGCTTCAACCCTGAAACTCTGTATTTTGTGCAATAGCCTACCGTGTAGAACCTTATCAAACACTGAACTGAAGTCCATATACACTACAACAACTGCTTTACCTTCATCCACCTGTTTCGCCATCTTCTCGAAGAACCCAATATGGTTAGTGAGGCATAACCTACCCGTTACAAAACCATGTTGACTATCCGTAATTAAATTTATTCCTTTCAAGATAATTATAAATCCTATCTCTTATAATCTTTTCCAAAACCTTACTCACAACCAAAGTAATGCTCACTGGCCTATAATTACCAGGATTGTCCCAACTCCCTTTCTTAAACAAGGAAACAACATTTGCAATCCTCCAGTCTTCTGGCACTACTCCTGTTGACAGTAATGACATAACGATCAAAGCCAAAGGCTCTGCAATTCTCTTCCCCAGAGAATCTGAGGATAAATCTTATCCGGCCCAGAGGTCTTATCTATTTTCAGACCTTCCAAAATTGCTAAAACCTACACTGTCAGCGTCAATCCCATCTAATCTTGTAGCCTGTATCTCCGCATTCTCACTAACATTGCCCTTTTCCAATGTGAATACTGACAAACGTTATTCATTAAGCTCTTCTCCATGTCCTCAGATTCCACACACAACTTTCCACTACTGTCTTTGGTTAGCCCTAATCTTACTCATATACCTGGTTTATAGATATATTCCTGATATATCTATAGAAGACTTTAGGGTTTTCCTTGATCCTATCCACTAACAACTTCTCATTGATTAGATTAGATTACTTACAGTGTGGAAACAGGCCCTTCGGCCCAACAAGTCCACACCGACCCGCCGAAGCGCAACCCACCGATACCCCTACATATACCCCTTACCTAACACTACGGGCAATTTAGCATGGCCAATTCACCTGACCCGCACATCTTTTGGACTGTGGGAGGAAACCGGAGCACCCGGAGGAAACCCACGCAGACACGGGGAGAATGTGCAAACTCCACACAGTCAGTCGCCTGAGGCGGGAATTGAACCCAGGTCCCTGGCGCTGTGAGGCAGCAGTGCTAACCACTGTGCCACCGTGCCGCCCCTTAGATTTACAACAGTGTGGAAACAGGCCCTTCGGCCCAACAAGTCCACACTGATCCTCCAAAGAGTAACCCACCCAGACCCATTTCCCCTGGCCAATGCACCTAACACTACAGGCAATTTAGAATGGCCAATTCACATGACCTGTGGGACTGTGGGAGGAAACTGGAGCACCCAGAGGAAACCCACGCAGAAACGGGGAGAATGTGCAAACTCCACACAGGCAGTCACCCGAGGCTGGAATCAAACCTGGGACCCTGGTGCTGTGAGACAGCAGTGCTAACCACTGAGCCACCATGCCACCCCAGCTTATGTCCCCTCCTGCCTTTTCTTAGCGCTCTCTTTAGATCTTTTCTGGCCAACTTATAACTCTCAAGCCCCCAATGGGTCAAATGGTCTCCTCGGAAATATTAAATTCGGGAGTGACATTTAAATCAGAATCTTCTGACTGAGAAGTAAAGAGGGGTATCCTCCAAGGTTCTGATTCCAAAAGACATTACACAGGAACTGTCATTAAACCATGCTCTCAGAAAACAAAATGAAAGAGTCATTTCCAGATCTAATTCTGTTTTTGTTCAGCAAATAAGCCATTGTTCAGATATTGTACACTCAGGAGAATGAGCTTTTATTGACTGACGCTGTCTTCACTTTTACTCATTGTTGCCTGAGTGACAATCCATTCACCACCAACATTTTATTAACCTCAATAATTTGCGTCTAATTCTCTATGATCTAATCTGCAAATCTAGACCATGTCGCAACCCTGCTCTGCATTTTGGAAGGACCTCCATAATCTCAAAGAACCTCACACTCCCTCTCTCTCTCTGTCTCTTACTCTCTCTGTCTCTCACTCTCTCTGACTCACTCTCACCGACCCTCACTCTCCCCCACTGTCCCTTATTCTCTCTGTCCCTCGGTCTGATTGACATTCTGTCTCACTGACCCTTGGCCTCTCTGTCTATTTGTATTTTCTGGTCTCCTTTTTTTTGTCGTTCCCTCTGTTATTCTGAGCTATATCTCATTCAGAGAGAGAGAGAGAGACAAGAGAGGGGTTATCCTGTGTGACCCTGCTCTTAACCCTAGACTCCATTTGTGACAGCTGCCTGTTCATTCATATACAGCTTCTCTGTCCTTGAGCTTGGAGTAAATCAATGTTACCCTTTCCAAATTGAACAGATTACATTAAGGTGCCAATTCCAGAACTCATTACACAACCTGAATTAAGATGATTAGTGGTAAGCACAGTCTGAGGGTCCAGTGGGATTTCTGTTTCTTTCATAGATTCATTCCGTTGGTGAATGTCAGATAGTGAATGATGTGTAGCTCCATGTGTGTGGAGTACAGTTTAGGCAGGGGAATGCGAGAGGGTGTGGGGGACTGCAGTGATGTGGCACCTGAGAGTTCATGTGGAACAGAACAAATTCACCTAGCAATACCCTCAGCCCAGGAACAAGGGCACGATCAAATCCGATCCCATTCTGCATGGGAACCTGCAACCCCACAGAGCAAAATTTTAACAAGACAGGTCCCTCTGAGCTGGTCACAATGTTGACCAGAAATCACAGCTCAAACAAGAGAGGAGTTACCCGAAACATACAGTCTCTACCAACCATCCCTATTCATTACTTCAATTATACTGTCACCCTGCCTCAAAACACCAACAATCACTGTGATATGGCATGGTTTAATGAGGAGTCTGTATGTAACCCTGTGCTGTTCCTGTCCTGGGAACGTTTGATGGTGAACAGTGTAGAGAAAGCTTCAGTCTGTATCTAACCACATGCTTCCTTGCCCTGGGAGCATTTGATGGGGATAATGTAGATCTGTACTCTGGCTGTTCACATGTTGATGTCAAAGTCGAATTTATAAAAGAGTTGTAGTTGGTGATTTACACCGAAGTATTTTTAGCTCAGTCTGATGATGGATGACGTTGACAATACCTGTGTTCAGAGGTTGCGTGACCACCCGAGTCTCTCCATGTTTTCTTTATTGAATCCTTTGAGCAGGGATCGATTTGCATCTCAAATCAGGTCACTCAGTGTAAGGGGAAAACGCTCCAAATGCATTGATCATTGACATGGGTGAGTATAACTGAGAAACACCAGAGGAAAGATAGGTGCAGAAAGAGAGAAAGCTACCTTAAAGCAGCAGGAACTCAGATTAAAGACTGAAGAATGATGAACAGCACGTTTAAAACGAAAGCAGCTCTCCGTTGTTTAGTCTCTGGTCGTTACACTGTGGTAACAAACACAGAAGTTGCTGGAGAAACTCAGGAGGTCTGGCAGCATCTGCGGAGAGAGAAACTGAGTAATGTCTCGAGTCCAATATGTTGATGGGTAAAAAATGTTTTCTTCAAATTCCCTCAAAACTTCCTGACCGTTCGTTGTAAAACAATAACCCCTCTTTATTGACCTTAGTTTAAGTGCTAATGAATTTTGCTACTTGTTTTCAGAAAGCTTTGTTTTATAATAAACAAATTATTTTTAGTTTTGTTAAAGGAATTTCAAGTATTAAAAAAATACCCTTTCATTGTGGATAGGAACCTAAAAAGAGACACAATTGACCATTTTGGTGATTGAATCAACACCTTTACCCCAATGGGTAGTGGGGCTTGGTTACCTATACATTCCTCAATCTAAATTCTTCACAACATCCCACTCGCCCACACTGTGTACCTCATCAACCCCCAGTGTGGTCTCAGTGTAGTCCACTGTATCCTGGGATGGCGAGTGTATCCCAATGCACCCTGGTATACTCCGGTGTATCCAGTGTTTCCTGATACATCCTGTTCAATGGCTGACTCCATGTGTTGAGATAACCTGAGAGGGGAGGAGGAGTGAACGGTGGATGAGTGAGAAGTTAGACGACGAGAGAGGGGCTGGAGGATAGTGACTGGAGGACGAGTGAGAGACTGGAGGGTGCTCACTGTGAGCTGTGATGGGATGGAGATGAGTGAGAGATTGGAGGGTGCTCACTGTGAGCTGTGATGGGCTGGAGATGAGTGAGAGCTGAAATCAACATCAGATCAATAATGGCAGCTCTGCTCCTGACAATTCACATTGCTTTAGTTGCTATAGTTGCTGTTAAATTGATACTCTGAAATTAACTGAAGCAAGGAGCTGACAGAATTTAATAAAACTGCCAGAGCTGCGGAAACAACAGTCTTGCCCATGATAGAATGAATTTAAACTCCACATCTTCCCTGCTGCTCCCCTCCCAGCTGGGGCTTGATTCAATTTTACTGATGGATCGGCTGAATTGATTTGAGAGTTTAATAAATTTACAGAGGTTCTGATTGCAAATGCTGTTCTCAGATTTGTTTGGAGTTGTTTACTGGAGTAGATTTGTATTTCTCCAGGTCATAGGCTCCCATGCGAAACAACAGTTTTTCAATTACCCTGTAGCTACACACACGCCTTTGACAGACCCACCATGACAAACTCACCTGTTACACACTCATCCCTGATACACCCACTATGACACATCAACATGTTACAAACCTATTTGTTACACATCTGCCTGTTCCACAGCTATCTATTTTACACCTGTCTATTACACACCTGTCTGTACACACCCACCCATTACATGTTGCTACTTACACACTTGTCCATTACACACCCGTCCAGATTGTCACACAGTCATTTGTTACACCAAATGTTATACACCCACCCATTATATACTCACCCATTGCACACTCATCATTATATACCCAACATTACAAACTCACCCATTGTAAAACTGACCATTACAGAGTTAACCTTTATACAGTGTTCTTTTACACACATATGTAAACCATAACACTGCCATCACGCTCAATCTGCACATATAGAAATCACACACATGCTTGCACATAGATGTGTGGCTCACAGCTGTGTGTTAGAGTGGATATATTAGGTATGTAGAGTGTGGATGTGTCCGTTGTGCACACGAGCCCAGGTAGTCGGTGGGTGGAATTGGAAGACATAGATCATAGTGACATACAGGCCCTTCAGTCCTCAATGTTGTGCCGACATGTGAAATTAATCTGATGCCCATCTAACCTACACTATTCCATTATTATCCATATGTATGTCCAATGCCCATTTAAATGCCCTTAACATTGGTGAGGCAGAGGTGGGTACTGCAGATGATGGAGATTAGAGTCAAGATTAGAGTGGTGCTGGAAAAGCACAGCACGTCAGGCAGCATTCGAGGACCAGGAAAATCAATGTTTCGGGAAAAAGCCCTTAACATTAGTGAGTCTACTACTGTTGCAGGCGACCGTTCCACGCCCCTACTACTGTGAGTGAAGAAACTACCCCTGATATCTGTCCTAAATCTATCACCCCTCAATTTAAAGCTATGTCCCCTTGTGTTGGCCTTCACTATCCGAGGAAAAGATGAGGGAACTCCTTGTGTTAGACTGGGATAACAGACTCTCCCTTCCCGCAAGGGACCTCCTGGCGTTAGACTGGGGCAACAGACTCTCCCTTCCCTCAAGGGACCTCCTGGTGTTAGACTGGGATAACAGACTGTCCCTCCCCTTGAAGGAACTCTTGGTATTAGACTGGGATAACAGACTCTCGCTTCCCTCAAGGGAGCTCCTGGTGTTAATCTGGGATAACAGACTGTCCCTCCCCTTGAAGGGGCTCCTGGTGTTAGACTGGGATAACAGACTCTCCCTTCCCTCAAAAGCTGGTTTCCTCTCTCCTGTGTTTTCTTAGATCATGGTCCCGTGCTCTTAACTGTGTCCATGAATGGATTTGTAAATTAGCATGTGGTTACTCCACCCGTGATGTGGAAATCACTCTCTGCTTGTAGCAGATGGCCTAACCAGTTTGTGATGAATAAAACCTGATGTTAATGATTCTCCCTGATCGGTCTACAGCAGTCCCTTGAGAAAGCACTATGTGAGCCAGATGCTAATTCAAAGTAAAAATAACCTCGAGATATAAATGGGTTGCAGTTTGTTGCATGACAATTCCCACCTTTTCCCTGCACATAGCCACAATCACTGATTATGTCTGCTGGTGTAGCTCCTCAGTCTTTATTCCCCAGGATAGTCACTGGTTGTCACTGGGGCCGTTGGTCAGACCCACTCTACTGCAGGATGTCGAGGTCTGCACCAACTGCAAAATGTCAGCTCGCCATCCTTGCTCCTGACTCACTGACATCCTGTTCACCCTATACCCACTGATACAGTTTCCATGACAACAAAGCCTGGGCTTCTGCAGATATACTTCCTGGTGTTTATCTGGGAGGATGGGGAGAAAGCAGGAATAATGGTATTGGGATTGAGGGTTAGCCCGGTTCATATTGAATGGTGCAGGAGGCTCGAGGGGCCAAATGGCCTCCACCTGCTCCTGGTTACTATATTTCTGTCACCTGCCCTTCTCTGTTGCTGTAATCTCCACTGGGTCAACAACTCTCCCCGGATCTTTGGGATTCAGCAAAGCCAGACACTCGTGGATCCCTGTGGATTGTTGTGGGATGACTGGGAGCTGTGTTTCCAGCTTTCTGGTCTGTAATTTCTTGGATTCACTCTGCCCCTCTCCCTCTTTCCAGCATTCCAGAAAACCTACCACTTTGAACACCTGTCCAAATATCAGACCATCAACCCTGGTTCAATGGAGGGTGCAGGAAGGTAGGCCAGGAGCAGCACCAGACATACTGGAAGATGAGGTGTCAACCTGGTGAAGCCACCAAACAGGACTACTACAGGCCAAACAGTGTAAGCAGCAAGTGATAGAGCTAAGTGCTTCAACCAACCAATGGATCAGACCTCAGCTCTACAGCCCTGCCAGATTCAGTCATGAATGGTGGTGAATAATTAAACAAGCCACTGGAGGAGGATGCTGCACAAATATCCCCATCCTCAATTTTGGAAGAGCCCAACACATGAGTGCAAAAGATAAGGCTGAAGCATTTGCAGCAATCTTCAGTCAGAATACCAAGTGAGTGATCCATCTCAGTCTCCTCCAGTGGTTCCCCAGTATCATAGATACCAGTTCTGGGTGTAGGTTTGCTCGCTGAGCTGGAAGGTTCATTTTCAGACATTTCAACACCAAACTAGGTGAAATCTTCAGCAAGTTTCTGGACAAAGCACTGCTGAAGATGCCTGCTTTCTATTTATATGTTTGGGTTGGTGATGTCATTTCCTGTGGTGATGTCATTTCCTGTTTTTTTTCTCAGGGTGGTAAATCGGGTCCAAGTCAATGTGTTTGTTGAGAGAGTTCTGGTTGGAATGCCATGCTTCTAGGAATTCTCGTGTATTTGGCTTGTCCTAGGATGGATGTGTTGTCCCAGTCGAAGTGGTGTCCTTCCTTATCTGTATGTGAGGATACTAGTGAGAGAGGATCATGTCGTTTTGTGGCTAGTTGATATTCATGTGTCCTGGTGGCTAGATTTCTCCTGTTTATCCAGAACGTATTTGTTATAGTCGTTACATTTTGTAAGCGAATAAACTTGAAAGACCCTGGGCAGACAACAAGCAAAACTAATGTCATTTACAAAGTGCCAACTTGGGCACAGGGAGATTCCAGGAAGAAGACTGACACAACAGGCTGAGAGATGTTGATGGAACTGTCTCCAGTTTCTGTACCAAGTGGCCATGGGATCCTTCATGTCTATTCGCCAGGACTGTGGGAAATCATTTGCCATCTGTTTTCACAGGGAACTGTTCCCTGGACAGTGCTGGGGGTCCATGGAACCCACTGCTGACAGTGTTGCCTACAGTCTTATACATTAACCTCTCCAGCCTAACCGTCATAGAACACATGCTTCACGTGGATTGTTGCATTTTGCTATCTGTTCTTGATTGTCCCGGGTCAGTTCTTAATGATCCAGTCAGGTCCACATAGGATTCAGACCGTGATTGGTCACTCCAACATTGTCGTTGCTACCCTTGACACTGCCTCTGACACCAGGAGAACAGGATTCAAATAGTCATTCCCATTGGTTCAGATCAGTTCCTGATGTCACCTATTAGACATAATGCCATTGAATCAAATCAGCTCCCAATCGCTCTCATTGGATCAAATCACTTCCCAGTTACTCCCATTGGACACAATGTTTGTGGACCAAACCTCTTCCCATTAACTTCTGATATACACATACCCAATATCTGAACCCTTTCTTGTAAGTTATTTCCACAGATTGACTAGAAATCTGCTGTTTATTAATAATTATTATGTTTGGTATTTGACCCTGGCTGGATAGCAACTGTAATGAGATTTTTCTCTCTCTGTTATTGCTGCTAGCTGGATATATGGAGATTGCTATTTGCTCACTGGTATCACTGCCGTCTCCCCGGTAGCTCCTTTGTTCAGTGAATGATGTAACCATTGTCCTCCTGAGCCCAGGCACTGACCAGAATCTGCACAGCTCACTCAGTGTCAGTGTTTCAGGAACTGGGACTGAGGCAGGAACAGGCTGCTCTGATGAGTGTTCAGTTAGTGGGGATGAGCCAACACTGGGTTGGAAACAATCTGACTGCAGACTCTCTGAATCTTTTACAACAATCTTCACAAAACAAACAAAAAATAGCTTTGGTTTTAATAGAAAGATTAAAAACAATCTGTTGCAGGTTGTGATATGCAGTCTGTTTGGGATTATGATGTGGAGATGCCAGTGTTGGACTGGGGTGTACAAAGTTAAAAATCACACAACACCAGGTTATAGTCCAACAGATTTAATTGGAAGCACACTAGCTTTCGGAGCGTCTCTCCTTCATCAGGTGGTAGTGGAGGGCTCAATCCTAACACAGAATTTATAGGCTATATAGCGATGCTCCGAAAGCTAGTCTGCTTCCAATTAAACCTGTTGGACTATAACCTGGTGTTGTGTGATTTTTAACTTTGTTTGGGGTTAGGTGATGTTTGTGCAGTGTCAGTTCAGTGTGATCTCTGGGCTGAATGTTATTGCACGTCAGTTTTCATTGACAAAGATGATCCCAGCACCCGAGAAGCGAAAGCAATTGGGAAAGTCTGCCCAGGATTGGGTTCTTTGCTTAGGAAAAGAGGAGGCTGAGGAAGGCCAAACAGAGCTCTTTCAGATTCTGAAAGATTCCTGTTTCCTCTTCAACAGGAAATTAAACCAGAGGCTGCAGATGTAAGGAACTGGACGAACACTGAAAGAGGTCAGATAGTATGATGTGGTGAAGTAACAAGGAGATAGCAGGAGGAGAAACCATCAAACAGCAGATGGGCTGAATGGCCTCTTTAGTTCTGGATGGCTGTTAACATTATTGACAACTGGTTAGGCCCTTTAAACTGTGGTGCTGTGTGACAATTTAATCAATTTTATTCATTAATTTCTAGAAACATTAAACAGGAATGGGAATAGGCCATTTGGCCCTTGAAGGTGCTTCACCATTCAGTAGCATCATGGCTAATCATCCAACTCAATCTCCTAGCCCCTTTGATCCCTTTGTCCCAAAGAATAGATAGGATTATATAGATATTAACTGGAAACCACAAGGTGTGGTTAAAACTAAACTGTTTTCACTTGTTGGAGAATCCAGAACTAGGGGCATAGTCTGAGAATTAGGGCCAGACCGTTCAGGAGAGATGTTAGGAAGCACTTCGACACTCAAAGGGTGGGAGAGGTTTGGAACTCTCTTCCACAAATGACAGTGGATGCTGGATCAGTTGTTAATTTTAAATCTGAGATTGATGCATTTTTGTTAAAGTTTTAAGGGATCTAGGCCTAGGGGAGGTATATGGAGTTAGGCCACAGATCAGCCATGGTCTCACTGAAGGGCCTACTCTTGTTTCTATGTTCTGATGTGCCTTTTGAAAATATTCAGTGTTTTGGCCTCAAACACTTTGGTAGCGAATTCCACAGGCTCCCCACTCTCCTCATCTCAGTCTGAAATGACCTATCCTGTATCCTTAGACTGGCCAAATTCCTCAACACTCAATAGTGAAGAGCTCAAGGCTCTTACACTGCTGTCCACGAAGCATCCATACTGAACCACGAGTCACGGCACCGTATGAAGATCCAGATCCTCTACCACAAGAGGGGCCTCTCAGTTTCAAGATTGGTCAAAAGAATCAATAGGATATGGTCTGTTTAAAGCAAGGTTCCCAGTTTAATGAAATAAGACAGCCTGGCTCAGATTTGTTCAGCAACACAGGTTAAAGCTTTTGTGTTCCCTGGAGAAATTGTGCAATTACATTTGAACAATAAGCAATTTTTATATGTTTTTAAGAGATAATACAGCCTTAATTACAAGGAAAGACCAATCAAATGTAATTAGGTCACATGATTGACAGCAGGTTAATCCAATGATATTTCCTGGGAAATGGTTTTATCTGACTCACATCATCATCTCATACTGGCAGTTTAAGGTTAGTTTGAGTGGTCAGTTAATGTCTTATGATTCATTTTATGAAGATTCCATTGTCTGCTTTATCTTCTAATTCAGCTAACTCAGCAAAACAGAAATGCAGGTTCACTCTGTCAAATCATAATTTGAAGCCATTTTGTTGTGTTATTTTAAACTGAAACGCCATTTTGTGGTTAATAAAAGCTTATATATACTTGTTGCTCCTGACAATAGCCTAAATTCAAACTTTAAATCCTCAACGAGGCCCCACTGGATTTTGAGAGTTTGGGCCCTGATCCTGTAAATACCTCCCACAGCCTCACTGTGTCCCCCTCCCAGTCTTCGTGAGGCAGCAGCTGCTAACCTTCTCATTGAAAACCCTCAGAAAACTTCTGAAACCTTAGTTAGAAATGATGATATAGAAATGGTTACAACATGTCACTGCAAACGGTCAGACCTGAATAGAGAGAGTGAGGGAGAGAGACAGAGGCAGAGAGAGAAAAATACACAGAGACAGTGAGAGAGGGAGGGAGGGAGAGAGAGAAAGAGAGGGAGAGATTGCCAAGAGCTGTGCTTTGACGTGATCAGGCAATCTGTTTGCAGGGAGTGGGCAGCAGATGTCTGACTCTGAACAGCATGGCATCGTGAGAATGAGACGCACGCGCGCGCGCGCGCACACACACACACACACACACACACACACACACACACACACACACACACACACACACACACACACACACACCTTTACTACAAGGATGAATGAATGATTCAAGATGCTGATGGGCTGTCTTGCCCAAAACATCAATTCTCCTGCTCCTTGGATGCTGCCTGATCTGCTGTGCTTTTCCAGCACCCAACTCTCGAGTCTGAGGGAGAGCCAATGGAGGAGGCAGCCTTGCACTGCAGACCTAAGCTCACTGCAATACCGTACGGGTGGCAGGGGGGTCGGACAGGAGTTCAGCAAGGGGCAGTGGCAAGTCTGACCTCCCTGCCCCAGAACCGTGGGGTGGGTCTCAGGAATGGGGGCTCTGTTGGAATTTTGTGATTGACAGGTTTCGGTGAAAAAGTTGCCCCTTAGGTCTCTTTTATATCTTTCCATTCTCACCCTAAACCTATCCCGCCTGCCTCCAACACTCCAGGGAAAACAAGCCCCAGCCTATTCATCCTGTCCCTACAGCTCAAATTCTCCAACCCAGGCAACATCCTTGCGAATCTTTTCTGAATCCTTTCAAGTTTCACAACATCTTTCCGATAGGAAGGAGACCAGAATTGCACGCAATATTCCAACAGTGGCCTAGCCAATGTCCTGTACAGCCTCAACATGACCTCCCAACTCCTGTACTCAATACACTGACCAATAAAGGAAAGCATACCAAGCTCCTTCTTCACTATCCTATCTACCTGCGACTCCACTTTCAAGGAGTTATGAAACTGCACTCCAAGGTGTCTTTGTTTAACAACACTCCCTACCACTCCTTACCATTAAATCCTGCTAAGATTTGCTTTCCCAAAATGCAGCAGCTCACATTTTTCTGAATTAAACTCCATCTGTCACTTCTCATCCCATTGGCCCATCTGATCGAGATCTCGTTGTAATCTGAGGTAAGCTTCTTTACTGTCCATTACACCTCGAACCTTACATAACATTATACAGTTTGTCTGAATACTCTCTGTGCCTGATACCCCTCAGGACTGACCTTCCAACAGTGCAATGCTCCCTCAGCATTGACCCTCTGGCAGTGTGACACTCACCTAGTACTGACCCTCTGATAGTGCAGCACTCCCTCAGTACTTAGCCTCTGACAGTGCGGCACACCCTCAGCACTGCCCCTCAGACATTGTGGTGCTCCCTCAGCTCTGACCGTCTCACAGTGTGGCGCGCCCACAGCACTGACCCTCTGACAGTGCAGCACTCCCACAGCGCTCTCTCAGCACTGACCCTCCAACAATGCGACACTTGCTCTGTACTGACCCTCTGACAGTGCTGTGCTCCCTCAGAACTAACTGTCTTTCAGTGTGGCACTCCCTCAGCATTGATCCTGTAAAAGTGCGGCATTCCCTCAGCACTGACCCTCAAATAGTGTGGCACTCTCTCAGCTATGACTCTCCAACAGTACAATGCTCATTCTACTGACCCACTGACAGTGTGGCACTCTCTCAGTACTGACCATCCAAAATTGTGACACTCCCTCAACTCTGACCCTCTGACAGTGCTACACTTACTCTGTACTGACAGTGCAGCACTCCCTCAGTACTGACCCGCTGACATGTGGTGCTCCCTCAGTACTGACTCTCCAATAATGTAGAACTCCAGCAGCACTGACCCTCCAATAGTGCAGTGCTTGTTCCGTACTGACCCACTGACAGTGTGGCACACCCTCAGTACTGACCATCCAAAAGTGCGGCACCCCCTCAGCACTGACCCTCTGACAGTGTGGTGCTTCCTCAGCACTGACCCTCCAACAGTGCAACACATGCTCTATACTGACCCTTTAACAGTGCGGCACTCCCTCAGTAGTTTAGTGCACTGATCTCCATGTCGCTGAAGTCAGGCACCAACTCACGGACACCTCCTCCTACTGCCCCCTCGACCATGACCTCACTTCCCATCACCAAACGTCACCTCCCAGACTGTACACAACCTCATCACCTCAGGGGATCTCCCATCCACAGACCACAAGCTCATAGTCTGGAACCCCACACTGCCCGGTTCTACTTCTTACCCAAATTCACAAACCTGACTGCCCCCATTAACCCATCGTCTCCGCCTGCTCCTGCTCTGCTGAAGGTATCTCCTCATATCTTGACACCATCATGTTCCTCTTAGTCCAGGAACTGGTCATATACAGTCGGGGCAGCTTCCATACCCTCCACCTCCTTCGTACATTTCTTTCCCTGGTCCCCAGTGCCTTATCTTCACCGTGGACATCCAATCCCTGTACATGTCCATCCGCCATTGTGAAGGCCCTTCAAACCCTCTGTATCTCCCTCGCCTGCCAACCCAGCCAATATCCCTCCACTGACATATTCATTTGATTGGTGGAATTGGTCCTCACCGTCAATAACATCTCCTTCAAATCCTTCCACAACTTTTGGACCAAAGGGGTAGCCAGAGGCACTCGCACGGGCCCCAGCTATGCCTGCCTCTTTGGTGGTGACGTGGAACTGTCCATCTTCCGCAGTTACATCGACACCATTTCCCACCTTTCCCTCTGCTACATTGGTGACTATATCAGTGCCACCTTGTGCTCCCATGAGGAGGTTGAACAGTTCATCAATTTAACAACACCTTCCACTCTGACCTCAAGTTCACCTGGACCATCTCAGACACCTCCCTCCCCTTCTTGGACCTCTCCGTTTCCATCTCCGGCAACCGACTCAACATATACATCTACTTCAAATCTACTGAGTCCCACAGCTATCTCCTCCCATATCCCTCTTGGAAAAATGCTTTCCCTTACTCCTAATTGCTCCACCCCCACCATATCTGCTCCAAGGAGGAGCAATTCCACTTCAGGACATCCCAGATGGCAGAAGAATTAAATATGTACTTCAGATCTGTGTTCACTGGGGAAGATACAAGCAATCTCCCTGAGGTAACAGTGACTGAAGGACCTGAACTGAAGGGAATTTATATTTGCCAGGATTTGATGTTGGAGAGACTGTTAGGTCTGAAGGTTGATAAGTCTCCGGGGCCTGATGGTCTACATCCCAGGGTACTGAAGGAGGTGGCTCGGGAAATCGTGGATGCGTAGGTGATTATTTTCCAGAATTCGATAGATTCGGGATCCTGAGGATTGGAGAGTGGCTAATGTTATGCCACTTTTTAAGAAAGGTGGGAGAGAGAAAGCAGGAAATTATAGACCAGTTAGTCTGACCTCAGTGGTAGGAAAGATGCTGGAGTCTGTTATAAAGGATGAAATTACGGCACATCTGGATAGTAGTAACAGGATAGGACAGAGTCAGCATGGATTTATGAAGGGGAAATCATGCTTGACTAATCTTCTTGAATTTTTTGAGATGTAACTCTGAAGATGGATGAGGGAGATCCAGTAGATGTAGTGTACCTGGACTTTCAGAAAGCTTTTGATAAAGTTCCACACAGGAGGTTAGTGAGTAAACTTAGGGCGCATGGTATTAGGGGCAAAGTACTAGATTGGATTGAAAATTGGTTGGCTGATAGGAAACAAAGGGTAGTGATAAACGGCTCCATTTTGGAATGGCAGGCAGTGACCAGTGGGGTACCGCAGGGATCAGTGCTGGGACAGCAGCTTTTTACAATATATGTTCATGATATAGAAGATGGTATCAGCAATAACATTAGCAAATTTACTGATGATACAAAGCTGGGTGGCAGGGTGAAATGTGATGAGGATGTTAGGAGATTACAGGATGACCTGGACAAGTTAGGTGAGTGGGCAGATGCATGGCAGATGCAGTTTAATGTGGATAAATGTCTGGTTATCCACTTTGGTGGCAAGAACAGGAAGGCAGATTACTACCTCAATGGAATTACTTTAGGTAAAGGGGCAGTACAGAGAGATCTGGATGTTCTTGTACACTAGTCAATGAAGGCAAGCATGCAGGTACAGCAGGTAGTGAAGAAGGCTAATAGCATGCTGGCCTTCATAATAAGAGGGATTGAGTGTAGAAGCAAAGAGGTTCTTCTGCAGCTGTACAGGGCCCTGGTGAGACCACACCTGGAGTACTGTGTGCAGTCCTGGTCTCCAAATTTGAGTGAAGACATTCTGGCTATTGAGGGAGTGCAGCGTAGGTTCACGAGGTCAATTCCTGGAATGGAGGGATTACCTTACACTGAAAGACTGAAGCGACTGGGCTTGTATACCCTTGAGTTTTGAAGACTGAGAGGGGATATGATTGAGACATATAAGATTATTAAAGGATTGGACACTCTGGCAGCAGGAAACATGTTTCCGCTGATGGGTGAGTCCCGAACCAGAGGACACAGCTTAAAAATACGGGGTAGACTATTTAGGACAGAGATGAGCAGAAACTTCTTCACCCAGAGAGTGGTGGCTGTGTGGAATGCTCTGCCCCAGAGGGCAGTGGAGGCCCAGTCTCTGGATTCATTTAAGAAAGAGTTGGATAGAGCTCTCAAAGATAGTGGAATCAAGGGTTATGGAGATAAGGTAGGAAGTGGATACTGATTAGGAATGATCAGCCATGATCATATTGAATGGTGGTGCAGGCTCGAAGGGCTGAATGGCCTACTCCTGCACCTATTGTCTATTGCCTATTGTCTATTGTCAGATGGCCTCCTACTTGAAGGATCATAATTTCTCCTCCCACATAGTCAACAATGCCCTCTTGCATATCTCTTCCACTTCCCACACCTCTGCCCTTGAACCCCACCCCTTCAACCGCAACAAGGATAGAACCCACCCCGGTCCTCACCTTCCACCACACTATCTCCAGATACAATACATTTTTCTCTACCATGTACTCCACCTACAGTCAGATTCCTCCACCAGAGATATATTTCCCTCCCTACCCCTATTGGCATTCTGCAAAGACTACTTCCTCTGCAACTCCTTTGATTGTCCACACCTCCCACCAACCCACCCTCCACTCCTGGTACCTTCCCTTGCCCAGCAAGAGGTGTTAAACTTGCGCCCACACCTCTGCACTCAGCCCTGTCCAAGGTCCCAAAGGATCCTTCCACATCTGACAGAGATTTTCCTGCACATCCAAACACCTCCTACTGTAGACAAGCAGTAGGCTGGAAGAACACAGCAAGCCAGGCAGCGTCAAGTGGTGAAGAAGTCAATGTTTTGGGTGTAGCCTTTCTTCAGGACTGGTAGTGGGTGTGGGGGGGAGCTCCAGATAAAGGAGGTAGTGGAGGGTGTGGAGCAGTAGCAAAGTGGTGAGGTGGTAGTAGGTGGAGAAAGGTAGAAGTACGATCAGATTGGTCGATGGGAGGGATGTCTCCAGTTGGTGGCTGAGAAGAATGGAAGTGAGGGAGAGGGGCTGGGAAGGGGGTTGAGTGATGGGAAAGGAGGTTATTTGAAATTTGAGAACTCAGTGCTGAGCACTGTGTGCTGTAGACTGCCCGAGTGGAGGATGAGGTGTTGTTCCTCCAATTTGCGGTTTGATTCTTTGTGGCAATGGAGGCCAAGGATGGTCGTGTTGGAAAGGAAGTGGAAGGGGAATTAAAATGGGCGGTGACTGGTGTTATGGAGATGTAGAGGTGTACTGAACCTTTAAGAGAGTTGAATAGCTAGCAAGAGTTACAAAGCACAGAGATCCTGAACAAAGAAACAATATAACCCTTGGTTGAAACAAATAGCAACCAAGTAGCTGGTTGCCATGAAACAAAACCAAATTCAAATTCGGCCAATTGGTTTAAATTATGTCCCAAGATACCAAAATCCAATCAAATTTGAATTTAGTATTTTGATTACATTAAACCAATGAAACAATCTGATCTTTTGAGATATAAAATTGGACATTTTGAACAGTTAGGGGAGAACTGCAAATGCCCAACAATTGTAGACTGCTAGCTGAAGGGTATCTGTCTATGGGGAGTGCGCAGCAGAACATCAAGGCCGACCATCGAAGGAGAATCGACAAAGCTGACTGGCTTTGAAATGTGATTTTTGTTTTGTGAATCTTAATCAGGATTTCTTTTTAATCATACTAGTATTGTAGAGTGGCAGGTAAGAGATAAGCTTAAGAGAAAAGAGTTATAAATAGTTGTTGGTTTTAATATTATTTGTTGGATTTAAAGAACAAAGTTGTTAATTTTTACTTTAAGTAGTGACCTCTGGGATAGTTTTTTACCTCTCGAATTTTAACAGATTACAGCATGGAGTGGCTGGTTTAAATTACCAGAGGGGTTTATCCCGTGTCGAAACACTGGGAAGTCTGGTCAGCTCCTGCTGGGCAAACATTCCTTTGGTTTGCATTTGGTCTCGCTGATGTAGAGAAGACCACATCTGGAGCACTGGAAACTAAGTTGGAGAAGAGGCAAGTGAACCTCTGTCATTCCTGGAAGGACCGTTTAGGGCCCTGGACAAAGGTGAAGGGGCTGGTGTACTGGCAAGTTTTGCATCTTTTCCGGTTGCATGGAAAGGTACCTGGGGGTTCGGGATAGGGAGAGTGGCACAAACCAAGGTTTGGTGAAGGGAACAGCCCTTGCAGAAGGCAGAGAGAGGTGGGCAAGGGTAGATGTCCTTGGTGGGGTCTAGTTGGAGTTGGTGGAAGTGCTTAAGGATGATATGTTGGCTGTGGAGACTATGGGATGGTAGGTGAGGACAAAGGGCACTCTGTCTTTATTGCGCTTGGTGGAAGGGAGATTTAGAGCAGTGGAACAGAGGTGGTGTGGTGGAGGGCTCTCTGGAAGACAGAGCGGGGAAAAGCACATTGACTTCTCCACCTCCTGATACTCCTGGCTTGCTGTGTTCTTCCAGCCTCCTGCTTGTCTACCTTGGATTCTAGCATCTGCAGTTGTTTTGTCTCTAAGTTCATCTACAGTGCTCCCATTGCACTCGATGTGGTCTCCTCTACACTGGGGAATGTTTCAGGCAACATCTCAGGGACTCACATACCAAACAACCCCACCGCCCTGTGGCTGACCACTTCAACCCCCTCCCCCACTCTGCCAAAGACATGCAAGTCCTGGGCCTTCTCCACTGCCAAATCCAAGCCACCTGATGCCTGGAAGAAGAACGCCTCATCTTCCACCTTGGCACCTGTAAACCACATGGCACAATCTTTGATTTCACCAGTTTCTTCATCTTCCCTCCTCCCACCTCATCCCAGATCCAACTGTCCAACTTGGCACTGCCCTCTTGACCTGTCCTACCTTTCCATCTTCATTCCGCCTCACCTTCCCTTCTGATCTATCACCATTACTCCCATCTTCATCTACCTATCGCCTTCCCAGCTACTTACCCCCAGCCCCATCCCCAATACACCCTCCTATTTATCTCTCAGCCCTTTTTGTCCCATCCCCACCTTCCCAATGAAGAGCTTATGCCTGAAACGTCAATTCTCCTGCTTCTCGGATATTGTCTGACCTGCTGTGCTTTTCCAGAGCCATACTTTTCGACACTAGCTCAGCACTGACCATCATAAAGTGCAGCACTCCCTTAGCACTGGCCCTCTGACGTTTCAATGCTCCCTGAATACTGACAGTGTGGGCATTCCCTCAGCACTGACACATTTGGGGGAATTCGCCAGGCCTGGCTGGCGTGTTGTGCTTTTTGCAATATACATTTTACGGCGTTTGTGAGCACACACTGCATTGTTGAATTGTTGAGCTCCCCTCTTGCAACTGGATTTGCAGCGTGGGCTGATGGAAGTGTCTTCCCACATTACACACAGGGTGGCCTCCTCATTTCCCCTTCATTCCTGCCATGCTGAGGCACCACATATCAAGAACTCTCTTTGAACCTGGTATAGAACCCGGAGAGGGGCTCATTAGAGAGACTGCCTCACCATCCACCCAGGAGCCAAATCTACAT
Source organism: Hemiscyllium ocellatum (assembly GCF_020745735.1). Lineage (NCBI taxonomy): Eukaryota > Metazoa > Chordata > Chondrichthyes > Orectolobiformes > Hemiscylliidae > Hemiscyllium > Hemiscyllium ocellatum. The sequence continues at coordinate 64,764,099 of NC_083421.1, forward strand.
TGACGTTGGAGGGGTATCCAATTTGGAGGTGGTCTGTTGTGGCAGGAATCAGGGACAGCACTGCCTGGACCTTATGGAAACTCTGCTGAAAAGCCTCAGAGAAACTGCTCTGATGCTGCAGACCATCACAGGAAGTGTCAGGAAAGAATTTCTGAGTATGCAGTTCTCTGAGTGGAAGAGGGCTCAGGGAGCAGACAGTCAGTCCACCAAACAACCACATCATCTCTCAGCTCAACTTGTTTCCTCCCAAATTGTAAACAGTGGGTTGAAAGTCGTAATATTTAAAAGGCATCTGAATGGCTACATGAATAGTAAGGGTTTTGGAGGTATGTGGAACTAGATTGTGTTGGGATATCTGGTCAGCATGGAAGAGTTGGACTGAAGGGTCTGTTTCTGTGCTGTACATCTCTGTGACTCTTAACACACCCTCGCTGCCTTAGTTTTACTGACATTCGCTCTCACTGGGGTACAGTCCCACACACACTGACTCTCACTGGGGTACAGCTCCCACACACACTGACTCTCACTGGGGTACAGTCTCATACACTGACTCTCACTGGGGTACAGCTCCCACACACACTGACTCTCACTGGGGTACAGCTCCCACACACACTGACTCTCACTGGGGTACAGTCTCCAATACACACTGACTCTCACTGGGGTACAGCTCATACACACACTGACTCTCATTGGGTACAGTCCCACACACACTGACTCTCACTGGGATACAGTCTCACACACACTGACTCTCACTGGGGTACAGTCCCACACACACTGACTCTCACTGGGATACAGTCTGACACACACTGACTCTCACTGGGGTACAGCTCCCACACACACTGACTCTCACTGGAGTACAGACCCACAACACTGACCCTCACTGGGATACAGCTCCCACACACACTGACTCTCTCTGGGGTACAGTCACACACACACTGACTCTCACTGGGGTACAGTCCCACACACTCTGACTCTCACTGGGGTACAGTCTCACACATACTGACTCTCACTGGGGTACAGTACCACACACTCTGACCCTCACCGGGGTACAGCTCCCACACACTGACTCTCACTGGGGTACAGTCTCAGACATACTGACTCTCACTGGAGTACAGACCCACACACACTGACCCTCACTGGGGTACAGCTCCCACACACTGACTCTCTCTGGGGTACAGCTCCCACACACACTGACTCTCACTGGGGTACAGCCACCAACACACACTGACTCTCACTGGGGTACAGTCCCACACACACTGACTCTCACTGGGGTACAGTCCCACACATACTGACTCTCACTGGGGTACAGTACCACACACTCTGACCCTCACTGGGGTACAGCTCCCACACACTGACTCTACTGGGGTACAGCTCCCACACACTGACTCTCTCTGGGGTACAGCTCCCACACACACTGACTCTCACTGGGGTACAGTCTCACACATACTGACTCTCACTGGAGTACAGCTCCTACACACACTGACCCTCACTGGGGTACAGCTCCCACACACTGACTCTCACTGGGGTACAGCTCCCACACACACTGACTCTCACTGGGGTACAGTCCCACACACACTGACTCTCACTGGGGTACAGTCCCGCACACACTGACTCTCACTGGGATACGGTCTCACACACACTGACTCTCACTGGGTACAGTCTCACACATACTGACTCTCACTGGAGTACAGCTCCTTCACACACTGACTCTCTCTGGGGTACAGCTCCCACACACACTGACCCTCACTGGGGTACAGTCCCACACACACTGACCCTCACTGGGGTGCAGCTCCCACACACACTGACCCTCACTGGGGTACAGTCCCACACACACTGACCCTCACTGGGGTACAGTTTCATACACACTGACCCTCACTGGGGTACAGTCCCACACACACTGACCCTCACTGGGGTACAGTCTCATACACACTGACCCTCACTGGGGTACAGTCCCACACACACTGACCCTCACTGGGGTACAGTCCCACACACACTGACCCTCACTGTAGTGCAGCTGCTGCGATTGTGCACAAGGCTCAGTCAGGTCAGTGTTGCTGATCAGTGAGTTATACAATCAGAGCTGTTCGTGTATGGGCAGAGAAGGGAATGGACTGCACATAACGTGGATGAAGTAATGATTCCAGTGGTTCCTATGGGAAACAAGGATCATGAGAGCCCAGACTCCCTGGCAGCTGTGTCTTTATCACCTACTGTATCTCTATTTTATACTGTCTCTCCAAGTTCTTTTGTCCCAAAATGATAGTAACAATGCATTTACATTGAATATACAAGGACGTTCCATAACAATCATATTTTACACTTGTTGATTATGGCCACAAAATTCATCTTCCTCCTTATTTGCTGTTGATGACGCATTTGTGAAAACATTGTCTTTTCTCTGTTATGCGAATATTTTCGGTTTGTATGGGAGTAACATACAACTCCATTAAACAAGTAGATTAGATTACTTACAGTGTGGAAACAGGCTCTTCGGCCCAACAAGTCCACACCGACCCGCAACCCACCCATTCCCCTACATCTACCCCTTCACCTAACACTACGGGCAATTTCGCATGGCCAATTCACCTAACCTGCACATTTTTGGACTGTGGGAGGAAACCGGAGCACCCGGAGGAAACCCACGCAGACATGGGGAGAATGTGCAAACTCCACACAGACAGTTGCCTGAGTCGGGAATTGAACCCGAATCTCTGGCGCTGTGAGGCAGCAGTGCTAACCACCGTGCCGCCCACAAATCTCAAGTTCTTGTTATGAAATTTTGCTCATAAAGTTAAAAGATATTAATCTAAATGGCAGTTTTCTGCAGAGTTGTGGAATATGTAGACGAAAATATTGTAGAGCCAATTTCAAACTCGAAGTTAGTTTTCCCCAGTTGTATATTTGGCACACATTCAACTTGCATGGAAAATAATTGATTGGATACTTGATCGCCATCTCATTCTCCTGTAATAACTTCATCTGCAGAAAGTGCACCCAACTCCAGCTGCTTGAAAACCACATTAGGGAACTGGAGCTAGAGCTGGATGAACTTTGGATCATTCAGGAGGCGGAGGAGGGTTATTGAGAGGAGTTACAGGGAAGTAGTTACACCTCAGGTAGAAGAGAAAGGCAGGTGGGTTACAGTCAGGGGATGGAAAGGGAACCGGCAGGCAGTGCAGGGAACCCCTGTGGCCGTTCCCCTCAATAACAATTATACCATTTTAGATGCTGTTGGGGGGGACAACTTACCGAAGTAAGCTATGGGGTACGTGGCTTACTCCTGGTAGAATTTAAGGGCAACACAGTGGTTCAGTGGTTAGCACTGCTGCCTCACAGCGCCAGGGACCCAGGTTCGATTCCCACTTCGGGCGAGGGTCTCTGTGGAGTTTGCATATTCTCCCCGTTCTGTTTGGGTTTCCCCCGGTTGCTCCAGTTTCCTCCCACATTCCAAAGGATGTGCAGGTCAGGTGAATTGGCCATGTTAAATTGCCCATAGTGTTAGGTGCATTAGTCAGGGGTAAATGTAGGGAAATGAGTCTGGGGGATTACTCTTCAGTGTGTCATTGTGGACTTGCTGGACCAAAGGGCCTGTTTCTAATCTAATCTAATCTAATAGGAGAGGAAGGTAACTGCAGGGAATGGGCACGATTGACATGTGGCACTTATTCAAGGAACAGCTACTGTGTCCTTGATAAGTGTGTACCTGTCAGACAGGGAGAAAATGGTTGAGCAATCGAGCCGTGGCTTACTAAGGAAGTTGAATCTCTTGTCAAGAAGAAGAAGGCTTATGTTAGCATGGTTTGGAGATGCCGGTATTGGACTGGGGTGGACAATGTTAAAAATCACACAACACCAGCTTATAGTCTAACAGGTTTAATTGGAAGCACACTAGCTTTCGGAGCGACGCTCCTTCATCAGGTGATTGTGGAGGGCTCAATCCTAACACAGAATTTATAGTAAAAATTTACAGTATGAGGTAACTGAAATTATACATTGAAAAATTTATTGTCTGTTAAGCTTTTCATCTGTTAGAATACAGTGATAGTTTCACTTCTTTCATGTGTAAATCACAAAACCCTTCTTTTTAAAAAGTTGCATTCTCGGGTTAGCTGTTAATAATGGTGATAGCTAGACAATATGTTGAAGGTGTTGGCCCCCTGTGTTCTCTGTCTATGCCATGGTGTTTAGATTGATTCTAATCTAAAAAGTGAGATAATGGAGTTTTACATAAATTCATGCAGTTTTTGAGCTCAGAGTTCTACATGAATGTATGCAGTTTTTGAGCAAAGTACAATGTAATCCTGCAAGTACAAATTCACCACACAAAATATATGTGTGCATGTGGGTCTTTGTCTGTGTGTGTGTGTGTGTGTGTGTGTGTGTGTGTCTGTCTGTCTGGGGTGGGGGTTGTGAGTGTGAAAAAGTGTATGTGTGTGTGTAGTGAGTGTAGAGTGTCTTAAGTCTGTGAGGGGGTGCATGTGTGAGTGTATGTGCCTGTAAGGGTGTGTGTGCGTGTCTGTGTGCGCGTCTGTGTGTACGTGTGTCCCTGTGTATGTGAGAGTGTGTGTGTGTGTGTGTGTGTGTGTGTGTGTGTGTGTGTGTAGTGCAATGGTGATCACCTGTAATGTGACATGAACCCAAGGTCCCGGTTGAGGCCCTCCCTATGGGTACTGAACTTAGCTATCAGCCTCTGCTCGGCCACTTTCCTCTGCTGCCTGTCCCAAAGTCCACCTTGGAGGATGGTCACCCGAAGGTCCGAGGCTGAATGTCCTGGACCACTGAAGTGTTTCCCAACTGGGAGGGAACCCTCCTGTCTGTTGATTGTTGTGTGGTGCCCATTCATCCGTTGTTGTAGCCTTTGCTCGGTTTCCCTAATGTACCATGCCTCCGGGCATCTTTGCCTGCAACGTATAAGATAGACAACGTTGGCTGAGTCACATGAGTACCTGCCATGTACAAGGTGGGAGGTGTCCCCGTGCGTAATGGGGGTGGTATCTATGTCCACACTTTGACACGTCTTGCAGCGTCTACTGTGACAGGGTTGTATGGATCTGTTCGCCGAGCTGGGAATTTGTGTTGCAGGTGTTTCGTCCCCTGTCTAGGTGACATCCTCAGTGCTTGGGAGCCTCCTGTGAAGCGCTTCTGTGATATTTCCTCCGGCATTTGTAGTGGTTTGTATCTTGTAGCCCTTTTGAACAGTGTCTTGATGCAACTTCTTTTGTGTGTGTTGGGGTGGTTGCTGTTCAAAAGGGCCACAACACACTGCAGTACACCAAAACTGCAAAAAGAGGAAGAAGAACACCTCTCCAATATATTCGCCAAAAACGGATACCCGCGCAGTTTCATCAACAGATGCCTAAGGGAAAGACAACGGAACGAGGACATACCGCAACCCAAAGGACTAGCCACACTCCCATACATCAAGAGCATTTCTGAACTGACAGCCAGACTACTGTGACACTACGATTCATAACAGCACACAAAGCAGCAGCTACTCACCAGAACGAAGGACCCGATACCCAGCATGAGCAAAACCAATGTAGTGTACAAAATCCCATGCAAGGACTGCACAAAACACTACATAGGACAAACAGGAAGACAGCTAATGATCCGCACCCATGAATACCAACTAGCCACGAAATGACATCCTTAGTAGCCACACATGCAGATGACAAGCAACATGAGTTCAACTGGGACAACACTACTAACAGAGAACAGCCAGGGAATTCCTAGAGGCATGGCATTCATCCACAGATTCAATCAATAAGCACATCGACCTGAACCCAATATACCGGCAACTGCAACGAACAGCTGGAACTGACAACCGGAAGCAGCAGATTCAAATCACTATAAAGATCACAGAAGCGCTTCACAGGAGGCTCCCAAGCACTGAGGATGTCACCTAGACAGGGGATAAAACGTCTGCAACACAAATTCCCAGCTCGGCGAACAGAACCACAACAACGAGCACCCGAGCTACAAATCTTCTCCGAAACTTTGAGGGTTGTATGGAGTTAGCATGAGATGTGATGGCTCAATTAGGGCGCTTGAGAGTTACAAGTTACTAAGAAGACCTAAAGAGAGTGTTAAGAAAAGCCAGGAGGGGACATGAGAAGTTGTTGGCAGATAGGATCAAGGAAAACCCTAAAGCTTTCTATAGGTATATCAGGAATAAAAGAATTGCTAGAGTAAGGGTAGGATTGGGGCTATGTGAGGTTTAAAACTTAGGTCCAGTCCATTACCCTGTCAGAGAATTGTCCAATTACAAATATTGTGTCTCACTAACTTGATTGAGATCTTTGAAGCGATGACAAAGAAGATTGATGAAGACAGAATGGTAGATGTCGTCTATATGGACTTCAGCAAGGTTCCACATGATAGACTCGTTAACAAGGTCCAGGGTGAGCTAGCCAATTGCTTACAAAATTGACATGAAGGTGATAGAGGGTTATTTTTCAGACTGGAGGCTGTGACCAGTGCCACAAGAGTTAGTACTGGGTCCATGGCTTTCCATCATTTATATAGAGCATAGAGCATTTCAGGCCCTTCGGCCCTTGATGTTGCGCTGATCTGTGGAACCAATCTGAAGCCTATTTATCCTACACTATTTCATTATCATCCATATGGTTATCCAATGACCATTTAAATGTTTGGATGTGAATATAGGAGGTATGGTTACTATGTTCCTAGATGACACCAAAATTGGTGGCGTAATGGACTGTGAAAAAGGTTACCTCAGAGTCCAGAGTAAAATGGGACCTTCATCAGATGGGCCAATGAGCCAAGAAGTGGCATATGGAGTTTACTTTAGATAAATTTGAAGTGTTGCATTTTGTTATGCCGGTTCTTACATAGTAAGGCCCTGGAGGATTCTGTCGAACGAAGAGACCTAGGGGTGCACGTTCGTAGTTCCGTGAATGTGTAGTCACAGGGAGACAAAATCAGCTTTTGTAACCCCAGATGAAACTTACCAATGCAATTTATCATGCCATTTTGAATAAAAAATGTGACAGCAACATTTCAACGTTTAGCCATCAAGGTGCTTGCAGGGTTATGCAATCATGGGGTATATATAGACGATCTGGTTGCATTTGACAAAACTGCAGAAGTACATTATGTGAAGAAATTATTTAGTCAGTTTCAAAGAGCCAATCTAGTCAATAAGCAGAAGTAAATTTGCCAAAACTAAGTGAAGAAATTTGGGTCATACTGTGGGACAGCATGTCATAGCACCTAGAGAAAGCAAAACTAAGAAATTATGATGTGAAGGCTTTGGAGACAGTCTAAAAAGGGTTTACCAGGATGTTGCCTGGATTGGAGTGTATTTGCTATGAGGAGCAGCTGGATAAACTTGCATTGTTTTTGATAGAGCATCGGAGGCTGAGGGACAACCTGACAGAAATATATAAAATGATGGGAGCCATGTATAGGGTGGATAGTCTCTTTTTCCTAGGGTGGAAATGGTAAATACTAGAAGGCATTGGGTTAAGGTGAGAGGGGGAAAGTTTAAATGGTATGTGAGAGGCAATTGTTTTTTACACAGAGAAGAGTAGGTACCAACCCATGCTGCCAGTTCACCCACCTTATTCCAGATGCTCCTGATATTGAAGTAGACACACTTCAAACCACCTTTTTGCTTGCTGGTGAACTCTTCTGATCTTGAAACCTTATTTCTGACCTCACTACTCTCAACTTCCTGAACACTGGAACTACAATTTAGGTTCCCATCCCCCTGCTGAATTAGTTTAAATCCTCCCAAAGAGCATTAGTAAATTTCCACCCCAGGTTATTGGTGCCCCTCTGGTTCAGGTGTAGACCATCCTGTTTGCCGAGGTCCCACCTATTCCAGAAAGAGCCCCAATTATCAGGTATCCGAAACCCTCCCTCTTGCACCATCCATGTTGAACTCCTCTCTCTCCCTATTCCTCACCTCGCTAGCATGTGGCACGGAAAAACCTGTTTGTTCTAGCCCTAAGAACAAATCTATTTGTTCTGCCCCTAAGCTTCCATCCTAGCTCCCTGAATGACTGCCTTTTCCTACCTATGTTGTTGGTGCCTATGTGGACCACAAGTTGGGGCTGCTCCCCCTCAAGGATCCTGAAAGCATGATCAGAGACATCACGAACCATGGCACCTGGGAGGCAACATACCAACCGTGAGTCTCTCTCGTTCCCACAGAACCTATCTGTCCCCCTAACTATGGAGTCCCCAGTGACTAATGCTCTGCTCCTCTTCCCCCTTCCCTTCTGAGCAACAGGGACACATTCTGTGCCAGAGACCTGTATCCCATGGCTTAACCCTGGTAACAGTATCCAAAATGGTACACTTGTTATTGAGGTGAACGGCTACAGGGGATGCCTGCACTGCCTGTGATTCCCTTTCCATCCCCTGGCTGTAAACCACCTGCCTTTCTCTTCTACCCGAGGTGTGACTGCCTTCCTATAACTCCTCTCAATAACCCTCCCCCGCCTCCCGAATGATCCGAGATTGCTCCAGCTCCAGCTCCCTATTGCGGTTTTTGAGGAGCTGGAGTTGGGTACACTTCCCACAGATACAACCAGCACGGACACTAATGGTGACCTTTACCTCCTACAGGCTGCAGGAGGAACATTCAACCGCCCTAACTGCCATTCCCACGATTCTAAATTCACAAAGAGATTATTGAAAAATAGAGAAATAAAAAACTAGTTATGTTACCGATCTGGCGCACAGAACCTTTTTGTTGGTTAGAGGAAGAGGATGAATGGGGGACACTACCTCTGTAGAGTTTCTGGTGTGCAACTGCCCAAATATATGTCTTCACTTACTCAGCAATCCCATGTCTGCTCCTGCTCAGTGTGTGCTCCACCTATTCATGAGGTAAGTTTTTAAAGCAGTCACTTCCCCTCCCGGCAGCCCCCTGGTCATCGCTCCCACTCTTCCTGCTGCTAACTCAAAAATAGCAAAAACAACTTGTTGGAAGATAAAGTGAAGGGGATCAAAGGTGCCCTGGTTCCCACGTCTCTACTGGAGCTTAGGGCTTTCATTGGGCAAATGAGTTATTACAGAAATTTCACACATAACCTGGCCTCAATCCTGGCACACGAGTGCATCAATCTTAAAAAAAGGGTCAACCTTGGAAATGGTCATGTAGCAAGCCCAAGCTTTCAGGGAAGGGAAGAAACAGCTATCATCCTCCAAGGTGTTGGCACACTGTGATCCCAAGCAAGATCTAGTATTGACACGCAGTGCCTCCCCATATGGCATCAGGGTGGTATTAGTTCGTAGGTGGCCCAATGGATAGGAACGCTCAATAGCATATGCATCCAGGACTTTGGTTAATGCAGAGCGTAAATGCACCCAGATAGAGATGAAGAGTTTGGTGGTTATATTTGGAGTCAGGAAGTTTCACCAACAGCTTTATGGAAATAAGTTTATAATAATAAAAAATCACAAACCCCTGCTAGGTGTATTTGAAGAGGACAAGGCAGTGTCATCCATAGCTTCAGGGTGAATTCAGCGATGGCCTCTATTACCTAAGTGTGAATAAATACAATTTGGAACACTGTCCAGGAGGCCAAGTAGGAAATGCAGATGCACTGAGCCACCTCCTGCCAGCAGATATATCACCACTGGAAGAGTGCATAATAGGTTTTAATTTTCTGGGCACATTTCTAGTCACAGCTGACAATATCAGACTTTGGATGGAGAAGGATCTGGTCCTGACAAAACTGAAACAGCTGGTAGTTGGAGAAGGGAAACTAAAAGGTTGCCAAAACCAGAATGGAAAGCTTTTGGACCCAGAAAGACCAGGTCACAGTGGAGGGTGGCATATTATTATGGGGAGCAAGAGTGATTGTCCCGAGCAAAGGTCACTGCCAGATACTGGCTTTGCAGAATCGTGGAATTGCTTCCCGGTCAACATGCAAGGAGAACTTGACTCCTTTGATAATTCCTGGACATTCGTGAAACACTTTCAGGTGTTTAATGAGGACCTTACTCAGGCAGCCATTTTCTAATTCAAAAATATTGAGCCAATTAGGGTGAATTTTTCTTAACCAATTTCACTGCATCAGCCTTGGACCTGAGTCTTTTACTACCATCAGTGGGAACTGAACCAGCTGCTTCTCATTAAAGGCCAGAATGGAAGTTGTACCCCTAATCTGTAAACATTCCCCAGAAATGTTTTCAGTCCAGCCGAGGACTTGCACAAACGTAAAGGGTTGGAATCTGGAGTGAATTTTGTTAAAAGTGATTTTATAATCACTGATATGGACACGTTTGTATCCATCTCTTTTAGAACCAGTGACCATTTAACCAGATGTTTATTTTGATTGGTTCTGATTTGGATGTTGCTGAGCAATTTAACTGTTCCAGCCCAGATGTAAGTGGACTTTCCAAGATATGCATTCTCATGGATACCAGCCCATGAGTTCTCTTACTCCATGTAGGTCGAGTGGGATGATTTTGCTGTCTCGAGTGCACGTACCAGCAGCAACTACAATGGCTTGCTGGCTGAATCCTGAAAAAACTTTTTTTCTGTTTAGCTGAGGCATGGCTTTGTTTTGGAGTTTTGTTGTAAGCTGACCTAAAGTCTCTCTGTTCAGGATATGTCCTGAGTGAGGACATGCAATTGCCTACATCCAAGTAGTGTTCCCCAATCTCAGCCAGGCTGGTGAGAATGTTCACTTTAAAGTCTGGTTGAAGATTTGTAGCTCGGGTGTCCGTTCTTGTGGTTCTGTTCACCGAGCTGGAAGTTTTTGCTGCAAACGTTTCGTTCCCTGGCTAGGGAACATCATCAGTGCTATTGGAGACCTCCTGTGAAGCGCTGCTTTGATGTTTCTTCCAGTATTTATAGTGGTTTGTTCTTGCCGCTTCCGGGTGTCAGTTTCAGCTGTAGTAGTTTGTATGTGGGGTCCAGGTCAATGTGTCTGTTGATGGATGTTCTTGCCGTTTCCGGGTGTCAGTTTCAGCTGTAGTGGTTTGTATATGGGGTCCAGGTCCATGTGTCTGTTAATGGAGTTTGTGGATGAATGCCATGCCTCTAGGAATTCCCTGGCTGTTCTCTGTCTGGCTTGTCCTATGATGGTAGTGTTTTCCCAGTCAAATTCATGTTCCTGGTTGTCTGAGTGTATGGCTACTAGGGATAGCTGGTCGTGTCGTTTTGTGGCTAGCTGATGTTCATGGATGCGGATTGTTAGCTGTCTTCCTGTTTGTCCTACATAGTGTTTTGTGCAGTCCTTGCATGGTATTTTGTAAACTACGTTAGTTTGGCTCGTGCTGGCTATTGGGTCCTTTGTTCTAGTGAGTTGTTGTCTGAGTGTGGAAGTTGGCTTGTGTGCTGTTATGAGTCCTAAGGGTCGCAGTAGTCTGGCTGTCAGTTCTGAGACGCTCCTGACGTATGGTAGTGTGGCTAGTCCTTTTGGTTGTGGCATGTCCTCGTTCCGTGGTCTATCTCTTAGGCATCTGGTGATAAAGTTGCGTGGGTATCCGTTTTTGGCGAATACCTTGTATAGGTGTTCCTCTTCCTCTTTTCGCAGTTCTGGTGTACTGCAGTGTGTTGTGGCTCTTTTGAATAGTGTCCTGAAAAAAAAACGGACAGATAACCAAAGCGGACCAGCAAAGAATGAAACCGGAAAGTAACAACACCCCCAGATTCTACGGACTACCCAAAGTACACAAACCAGACATCCCACTCAGACCCATAGTATCACTACCAGGGACACCAGCATACAAACTGGCCAAAGAACTACAACAAAAACTGAAACACCTAGTCAGCGGATCCAAACACTCCATACAATCAACACAGGAATTCTTGGACATCATCAGGAATACACACATAGACAAAGAAGAAACCATGGTATCATTCGACGTGACGGCACTGTTCACATCAATTGACAAAACCCTAGCCAGAGAAACAATAGCCAACCTACTGGACATACATAACAGAACACAGGAGGCCGAACCTATCAACAAGGACGGCATACTTAAACTACTAGACCTGTGCCTCACCACACACTTTACATTCAACAATCAGATATACGAACAAATCAACGGAACACCCATGGGATCACCAATCTTGGGACTCATAGCAGAGGCAGTTATGCAAAGGTTAGAACATACAGCCCTACCACAAATCCAACCCAAACTCTGGATCAGATACGTCGATGACACCTTTGTAATCATCAAAAACACAGAAATAGAAAAAACACACCGAATCATCAACGCCACACTCACAGGAATACAATTCACGAGAGAAGAGGAAAAGGATAGCCAACTCCCATTCCTAGACAAGTTAGTAGAGAGAACACCCAACGGAGAATTCACCACAAGGGTACACAGGAAACCAACACACACAGACCAAGTCCTTAACTATGAAAGTAACCACCCCAACACACACAAACGAAGCTGCATCAGGACACTATTCAAAAGAGCCACAACACACTGCAGTACACCAGAACTGCGAAAAGAGGAAGAGGAACACCTATACAAGGTATTCGCCAAAAACGGATACCCACGCAACTTTATCACCAGATGCCTAAGAGATAGACCACGGAACGAGGACATGCCACAACCAAAAGGACTAGCCACACTACCATACGTCAGGAGCGTCTCAGAACTGACAGCCAGACTACTGCGACCCTTAGGACTCATAACAGCACACAAGCCAACTTCCACACTCAGACAACAACTCACTAGAACAAAGGACCCAATAGCCAGCACGAGCCAAACTAACGTAGTTTACAAAATACCATGCAAGGACTGCACAAAACACTATGTAGGACAAACAGGAAGACAGCTAACAATCCGCATCCATGAACATCAGCTAGCCACAAAACGACACGACCAGCTATCCCTAGTAGCCATACACTCAGACAACCAGGAACATGAATTTGACTGGGAAAACACTACCATCATAGGACAAGCCAGACAGAGAACAGCCAGGGAATTCCTAGAGGCATGGCATTCATCCACAAACTCCATTAACAGACACATGGACCTGGACCCCATATACAAACCACTACAGCTGAAACTGACACCCGGAAACGGCAAGAACATCCATCAACAGATACATCGACCTGGACCCCACATACAAACTACTACAGCTGAAACTGACACCCGGAAGCGGCAAGAACAAACCACTATAAATACTGGAAGAAACATCAAAGCAGCGCTTCACAGGAGGCTCCAATAGCACTGATGATGTTCCCTAGCCAGGGAACGAAACGTTTGCAGCAAAAACTTCCAGCTCGGCGAACAGAACCACAAGAATGTTCACTTTCATTGGAGTACCCTGCAACTCATATGCTGTACTTGCCATGTTTTCCAGTTGAGTGCCTGTTTGAAGTCCAGGTGGGCTTCAGCTAGTAGGTACTTTTGAATGGTTACATCATTAATCCCACACACCTAATGGTCTCTCAGCATCTTATTAAGGGTTAAACCAGTCACATTCCTCTTCCAGTCATCTTAACCTAGTGAAAAATCCTGCTATGGATTCCCTTGGTTCTCAAATAGCCAAATAAAACCAATAACATCTCAAAATTTGAAGAGACTTGGGATTGTAATGTACCTTAACTAAATCCATCAATTCTTGAAAGGTTTTAGTATCTGGTACCTCAGGGAAAGTTAGACTGCTAATAACTGAAAAAGCTAAGGATCCACAAGTTGTCAGGAGTATTGGTCTAACTTTTTTATCTGCCCCAGGCCTATCATTTGCCCAGAAAGAAAAGGTCAGAAGTCACATGACACCAGGTTATGGTCCAACAGGTTTATTTGAAATCACAAGCTTTCAAAACAAAACCTTATTTCCACATACTGAGCCCAGTCTTCCATGGCAGGATCAAATGAGTCAAGCTTCCCAAATAATAGCTTATTCCAATTCCAAGGCAACTGTTGCGAGTGAAGTTGTTTAGGAACATGCTTTTCACTCAACTGAAACAACTCCACAGAGGCTGGTATCCCATCACCAAATCACCTTTCATATTAATGTGGAAAGTCCTTGACACTGATCCAGCTCCATCCGAGTCAGCTGATGGAGTGAACAGAACTTCTGTTCTTTCTCTCCTGTTTCTACCTGTCAGCCAGGGCTTGCTGACTGGAGAGAGACAGAGAGCTGTGTAAAGTTTGTGAGGAATATAAAAGGGGTAAAGGAGATGTAGTGATGGAGGAAGGGTTTCGATCATAGAAGAGCTAGCTGTAATAGAGTGGGAGGGTGGTCGAATGGGAGGGGAAGGGACTGTGACATTTGGATCCAGGAAGGATCCAAACTCTACAGCTTCTCTACTTGGGGAGGCAGGACACCAACTTATAGAACACTTCAGAGAGTATCTCTGGGACACATGCAATAAACAACCATACTTCAACTCCCCCCTCACCACCACCACCAAACTCTGCCAAGGACATGCAAGTCCTGGGCCTCCTCCACCTCCAAACTCTAGCAACCCAATGCCTGGAGGAAGAACGCCTCATCTTCTGCCTTGGGGCCTTCCAACTACACGGGATCAATGTGGATTTCACCAGTTTCCTCATTTCCCCTCCCCCCACCTTATCCCAGATCTGACTTTCCATCACGGCACTGCCCTCATGACCTGTCCCACCTGTCCATCTTCTTTCCCATCTATCTGCTCCACCCTCCCCTCCGACCTTTCACCCCCACCTCCTACCTATCACATTCCCAGCCTCACCTCCCTCCCTTTGGGCCACCCCCTCATTCCTGATGAAGAACATATGCCTGAAACATCTGTTCTCCTGCTTCACGGATGCTGCCTGACCTGCTGCGCTTTTCCAGCACCACACTATTCGACTCTGATCTTCAGCATCTGCACTCCTCGAAGTCCTTCCAGGAAGGATGGGTTTCTGTTGAATGGAGGGATGTTGAAACCACGACGTGTGTGATAACTGCTACAGTCTAGTTGAACGCTGCGGACTGGGGGCCGGAGCTGGTTTGGGCCATATTGAGCACCAGGCATTGGAGACAGTGAAGCTGTTAGGAAGATTGAATACAAGAGGGTGATCCACCATGAAATCCTCACAGATTAAATGTCATGAGTCAGTGGTCTGGGTCATTCCAAGCCATGCATTTCCTTCATGTCCAAACATTCCAGTCCTTTTTAACCTCAGGACCAAAGCTGCTGTCAGAGATTAGAGATCAGGAGTTTTGCAAGGAACTACAGACAGGCAAATCCTCTCAGATTTTGGGAACTGCCTATCACTATGGTGCTAATGGTATGAATGGCAATCTCCCATTCCTCAGCTTCATTAATGTCTGTGTTAGTGCCCACAAGTCCCAGCTATTGGGCTTTGTTCCTGGGTGGAAAATGGAAGGGATCATGAGCTACTGCTCCTTAAACACATTACAAAAAAACACTCTTAGTCCCTGGGGAACTGAGATATATATTTATATCACTGTGCTCTAGGCTACAGCACAGAGAAATACAATTCATCTGGCACCAATTCCCTCTCTACTCAGAGTTTCCATAAAAAATACATGAACTAAGTGCAGGCTGAGCAAGGGCGTGTTTTAACTTGCCTTTACTCAAGAAGCAGACAAGCTATCAAACCTCCCCAGAAAATGCCCGCTATTTAACCAACATAACTCAGACGTCACTGCTGGGAAATGAAGCACTTTCCACTGATAGAGCTTTCTTAGATTAGATACAGGTAAAGTTCTCTCTTCACTGTCCCCATCAAACATTCCCAGGACAGGGACAGCACAGGGTTAGATGCAGAGTAAAGCTAACTCTACTTTGTTCCCATGAAACACTGCCAGGACAGGGACAGCACAGAGTTAGATACAGAGTAAAACTCTCTACATTGTCCCCCATCAAGCCCTCCCAGGACAGGGACTGCATGAGGTTAGATACAGAGCAAAACACCTTCTACACTTCTCCGAAAATTGTTTAGCTTCCATTGTACGAAGGAATACTTGTAATATTTCTATCCCAAGACCTGTTTTGTTGTCAAACAATCAACAATATAATGGAGGCAGAGAGTGAGTGAATGTTGCCTGAGGGGATTGGGTTGCAGTTGGAATCATTACAGAGCCCAGGAAAATCAGATTCGAATTAGATTTACTGCTGCTGGTCCAAGAATTAACTTTTGCGTTATGTCATTAGGGTTAGTGTCAGTTCTCAGTGTTAGGGTTTCGGTTTGGTTTATTGTCTCTCCATCCAGAGTACAACGTGGAAATCAGAAACACGCAGAAACAGACAGTGCTGAAGAAACTCAGCAAGTCTGGCAGCATCTGTGGTGAGAGAGCAGAGTTAATGTTTTGGGTTGAGTGACCTCTCTTCAGACCATAACCACAACCCTGTTCTGAAGCATGGTCACTGGATCCAAAACGTTAACTCTGCTTCTCTCTCAGATGCTTGCAGACCTGCTGAGTTTTCTCCAGCACTGGCTGTTTGTGTGTGTTTCTGATCTCCAGTGCCTGCAGTTCTTTGTTTGATGTAGTGATTGGGAGTCAGGGATTGAGATGGTCATAGCTCGTTGTATTTTTGCTGTTTCTGCAGAGCGAGGTGATGATGCAATCTAACCTTCCATTTCTTGTCTGTTTAAGTAATCATCTTTGTATTATGCAGCTGGAAGATTGGATTAAGATTGATTTTGCAGGATTGGCGTTTATGAGAATTGATGATTGAGGATGTGAGGGCAATGTGATGAATCACTAAATACTGGCAGTGGAGTAATGCTCGCCTCACTCATGCGTTTCTTTCATTGAGAGGCCAGAGAATTTTACGGTAGATTGATGGGGCCTTGTAACAGAAGCAGCAACACAATCATCGGAACCTGCTTACATTCAATATAAACAGGAGTAGTTAAATGGAGAAAGGGCCATTAGCCAGCAGTGGTGTCCATGGCAACCGCTAATACTTGTAGCCAGTGAAATGAGCTTTGGGGATGTATCTGGAAAGGTTTAAGCTCACAAGGGGCTACAACCCAATCAGAGGCAGGCAATTGCTCACAGAACATGGTCCCTCTGTCAGGGTTATTTATAGTCTGCTGAGGAACTATGTGAAAATTACAAGGAGCTGGAGTGAAGATGAATTGGTGAATCTATGAGGTCAGGTGATGCCATTGTCGATGGACAATTGTGGAGAGACACAGCAGCTGTATTCCCCTCACAGGCCACCCAGAACGTGTCCCACCTAGTCATAGAGTCATAGAGATGTACAGCATGGAAACAGACCCTTCGGTCCAACCCGTCCATGCCGACCAGATATCCCAACCCAAACTAGTCCCACCTGCCAGCACCCGGCCCATATCCCTCCAAACCCTTCCTATTCATATACACATCCATATGCCTCTTAAATGTTGCAATTGTACCAGCCTCCACCACATCCTCTGGCAGCTCATTCCATACATGTACCACCCTTTGTGTGAAAAAGTTGTCCCTTAGGTCTCTTTTATATCTTTCCCCTCTCACCCTAAACCTATGCCTTCTAGTTCTAAACTCCCTGACCCCAGGGAAAAGACTTTGTCTATTTATCCTATCCATGACCCTCATAATTTTGTAAACCTCTATAAGGTCTCCCCTCAGCTTCCAATGCTCCAGGGAAAATAGCCCCAGCCCGTTCAGCCTCTCCCTATTGCTCAAATCCTCCAACCCTGGCAACATCCTTGTAAATCTTTTCTGAACCCTTTCAAGTTTCACAACATCTTTCCGATAGGAAGGAGATCAGAATTGCACGCAATATTCCAACAGTGGCCTAACCAATGTCCTGTACAGCCGCAACATGACCTCCAATATCCTGTACTCAATACTCTGACCAATAAAGGAAAGCATACCAAATGCCTTCTTCACTATCCTATCTACCTGTGACTCCACTTTCAAGGAGCTATGAACCTGCACTCCAAGGTCTCTTTGTTCAGCAACACTCCCTAGGACCTTACCATTAAGTGTATAAGTCCTGCTAAGATTTGCTTTCCCAAAATGTAGCACCTCACATTTATCTGAATTAAACTCCATTTGCCATTAGTCATCACTCCCAAAGTGTAGTTTTGTAGGAGCACATTCTAGTACAGCAAGATGCCAACAATGCCCAGTCCATCTGTTTTAGTAATGTTGGTTGAGGGACACGTACTTGTCCTGCAATTCCTGACTCCCAGTCACTACATCAAACAAAGAGCTGCGGGCACTGGAGATCTGAAACACACACAAACAGCCAGTGCTGGAGAAACTCAGCAGGTGTGGTAGTGTTTGTGGAGAGAGAAAAACAGAGCTGACATTTCGGAGGTCCAGTTGTTCAGCACTGGGTTTTGATTATGGTTTGAATAAGGATCCCTGGGTTTGAAATATTAACTCTGTGTCTTTCTTCACAAGTGCTGCCAGACTTGTTCAGGTTCTCTGTTTCTGTGTGTTCCCAATTTCCACATTGCACCCAGGATATAGAGACAATAACCCAAACCTGGCAATTTTGTTTGTGTAACTATTTGGTCCAATTTCTTAACTGAAAACTGGAGCCACTATTAACACCGAACAGTGCACCCAGTGTCTGCCGAGATACTGAGATAAAGTCTTATATTGGGACTCAGCTCATTGGAGCTAAACTCTATCTCATTCAGACATTGGACAATGGGTTGGAAAGACCAACCACAGTTAACAGTTAGACTGAAAAGACACAGACTGTGTGGCACCAAGGAGCTCTGGCAAAACTGGAATCAATGGATGTATGAGAAAACTCTCCAGTGATTGGAGTCATATCTGCCACATAGGAAGGAGGCTGGTACAATTGTAACATTTAAGAGGCATTTGGATGGGTATATGAACAGGAAGGGTTTGAAGGGATATGATTCTATGTTGGAAATCAGTCATCTCAGCTCCAGGACATCTCTACAGGAGTTCCACAGGGTAGTGTCCCAGGTCCAACCGTCTTAACCGCTTCATCATTTGGTGGTAGTGGTGAGTGAGGTGGAGGGTTGGGGGGGGAAGTTCAGAAATGGGGACGTTCACTAGGGATTGCACAACGTTTAGCACCATTTGTAACTCCTCAGATACTGAAGCAGTTGATGTTTAAATGCAACAAAATAAGGACAGTATCCAGACTTGGGCTAACAAGTGGCAAGTAACATTCACGACAACCAAATGCCAGGCAAGGACCATCTCCAAAAAGAGACAATCTAACCACTGCCCCTTGACATTCAATGATGTTACCATCACTAAAGCCCCCACAATCAACATCCTGGGATTTATCATTGACCAGCAACTCAACTTGTCTCACCACGTAAACTAAGTGACTACAAGAGCAGGTCAGAGGCAAGGAATACTGTGGTGAGTAATTCACCTCCTGAATTCCCAAAGCCTGTCCACCATCTACAAGACACAAATCAGGAGTGTGCTTCACACCATCCAGGACAAAGCAATCCACTTAATTGGCACCCAAACATCCACTCCCTTCACCACAGACACTCAGTTGCAGCAGTGTACTATCTACAAGATGCATTTCAGAAATTCACCAAAGATCCTTAACAGCACTTCCAAACCCGTGATGACCACTTCCATCTAGAAAGACAAGGGTAGCAATCACATAGGAACACCACCACCTACAAGTTTCCTACCAAGCCACTCACCATCCTGACTTGGAAATATATTGCCATTCTTTCAAAATCACTGTGTCAAAATCCACCCTTACATCCCTATGGGCATTGTGGCTCTACCTACAGCACATGGACAGTAGCAGTTCAAGATGTCAGCTCACCGCCACCTTCTCAAGGGGCAACTACGAATGGGCATTAAATACTGACACAGCCAGCGTTGCTCAAGTTCCATGAGCATTTAAAAAAAACATGCTGCTCCTGTCTTGGGAATGTTTAATCGGGACAGTGTAGAGGAAGGTTTACTCTATATCTAATCTAATGCTGTACCTGTCCTGGGAGTGTTTGATGGAGACAGTGTCAAGAAAGATTTACTCCGTATCAAACCCTGTGCTGTCCCTTTCCTGGAAGTGTTTAATGGGGACAGTGTTGAGGGAGCTTCAAAATAATCACAAAACAAATCTAAGATGGGGCTTTGCTGTTCCTATATAGTGAGCAGTCAGAATGTGGGAGTGTGCTTCATAAACATTGTTCAAGATAATTGCTTATATCTAAAAAGGCAAAGTACCACAGGCAAGGAGTGAGGGGGAGAGTGGGATTAGACCGGGTGGGATATTAAAGGGAGCCGGGTGTGGGGATGGGGGAATGGGAGCTGTAGTAGATACTGTAGCTGTACCCTGTTGTAGCTCCTTCCATGCTGTCCCTTGCTAACACCTTGCTGAACTGTCCCAGTCTTTTCCTCCAACTCTGAGCTTTGAAGTGGAGAGACTGTGAAACAAAGAGGATGAGGTTGCACTAAGGGATTATTCAGCTCGAATCTCTCAGTATTTACTTATTTTAATTAGATGCTTGGCTGAGAGTAATTTAAAGAATGTGAACAAGGATTATTGATCACACTGGTTGTAGTGAGGTTCAGGTATGAAGCTGGTGAAGCTTTGAATTTTTCATACACAGTTCTGTGAGAAAATCTGCAAACACAAATGAACTCTTCCTTCTGTGTTCCTCAGATTTAGTGATTTGTTGGATGATCAATATTCATGTCTTCACTGATGTGTCAATTAAGGGATGTGAAGAGAACTCTGTGCATCGCTCCCTCTGTCTCCCAGTAATGGAATCAGAATCTGGACAATCTGAACATCTTCTGGCAAGAACCTTCACTCCAGCAGCAGCCAAAGAGCCCAAAAGATGGCAAAATCTCATTGGCTACTTCCAGCTTTTTGCCCCTTGTCATCTCCTCCAAACGATAAAAAGATAATTTCCTGCCCCCCTTACAATATTCCCCTCATATATTCACATTCAGTGTCATGGATTCAGGACTAACTGCATTGAAGATCGTTTGAGAACACAAACAGCCTATTCACAAACACTATCTATGGATATGTCTAGGCCACACTCTAGACCCACTCTTCCCCTCGCTTCTGGCTCCCTGTAATATCCCACCCAGTCTAATCCCACTCTCCGCCACCCCACTTCCTTTAATATCCCAATCAGTCTAATGCTACTCCCCCCTCCACACCCGTTCATATCCCACCTAGTCTAATCCCATTCCCCCACCCCCACACCCGGCTCCCTTTAATATCCCACCCGGTCTAATCCCACTCTCCCCCTCACTCCTTGCCTGTGGTATTTTGCCTTTTTAGATTGAAGCAATTATCTTGAACAATGTTTATGAAGCACGCTCCCACATTCTGACTGGTCACTATATAAGAACAGCAAAGCCCCATCTTAGATTTGTTTTGTGATTATTTTGAATTGCTGTCTGTTTTCCCTGTATCACTGATCAACCACTGATCAATGTGTGCTGATAATGTTCCTTATAATGCTCAGCAATTTCTAACTCCTGTAACAGGTTTGCCTATCACCTGCTGTAATCCAGGGAGAACTGCTCCAGTTTCTTTTGTAAGTGTTGCATTTTTGCTTCATTTCCAATCTCTCCATGACTTGGGAGTAATCAGTTTCACTGCACCTGGACCTTTCACTCTTTCTCACTCTGAGACGCTAGAATGATAGGTGAGTCATCACCTGGAATCTCACGATCCACCCTCTCTGAGTCGAATGATCACTCGGCTTCTCGGGGTTTTTAAATCATCAAATGTGTTTGAAGATATTCAGTGCACATGGAGAGTACTAATTAAAGCGGAAGATGTTGAGAGATTCACTCAATCTGCTTTATCTTCGATTCCCTGCAGTAATACAAAAAGTTTCAACCATTGGCACAAGGAACTGTCTCTAAATTCCCCTCACTTCTCTCAAATGAACAGAAGATTGTTATAGTTATAAATTGGCTTGCCAGGTGATTCTGTAATCTTTCAGACAGCGTTCAGTGTAGTGAGTGCTTCTTGCCTTCACCCCCAATTCAATCTCTTTCCCATTGTAAAGTAACTGCTTCGATTGAAAATTAATCTTCTATATTGCAAAGGATTACAAACCATGGCAGATGCTCACTCACTTCAGGAATGTCCCAAATTGCTGAGAATTATTCCAGGCCGACATTCAGAAGCAGTCCATTCAGCCCATTTGATTCATACCAGACAGTATGCTGCATATGTGTTTCTGCTAACCCGCTCAACCACTCCGTGTTGGAGTAGGTTCACATTCTCCCCTGCCTCTGGGTCTGGATGTTTCTCCTGAATTCCTGCCCAGACTTTTTCCATTTGTGGGATGTAGGGATCACTGGTCAGACCAGCATTTATTGCCCATAGCTAATTGCCCAGAGGGCAGTCATATGTCAGCTACATTGCTGTGAGTCTGAAGTCACGTAGTCCAGACCAGGTAAGGATGGCAGATTTCCTTTCCTAAAGGACATTAGTGAACACAATGGGTCTTTATAACAATCGCATTGTCACTATTAGTTTAGCTTTTCATTCTAGGTTTTATTAAATTCTAAATTCACTCAGTGTCACAATGGGATTCAGACTCACATCACTCGGTCTTTAACCTTGTTCTGGATTGCTGATCCAGTGACAGTACCACAACCTGCTTTCATTTATTAGTGACTGCCTTATGTTGATGGTCCCTGATTTTGATTTCACCACAAATAGAAACAATGTTAAAGTGTTTGCTTGTTTACAACCTTATTAAGCACTGTCATTACCTGTATCTATCAAACCTCTCTGACCCTCTGAATCACTTAGGCTCCGGCTTTTCAAGGAGCATATGATTTTGTTATTGATCCCATCGAAATATTCCAGCTCTCACTTATCTGGGTTGAAGTTATTTTTTCAATAGCAGGCCTATTCCATAAATGTTTTAATATTTCCTGCAATATGTTCCAATTTCCTTAGTCATATACAGTACTTTCAAGGTGGCCACTGTTTAAATTGTACTCACAATCAGTAATAATTAAAAACCATAATGCTCCCTGCTCTGAGACTTGTGGAAAACTGTTTCATCTCTTCATCAAGTCTAAGTGATAACTTTACACATTTACTGACTATTTTCTGTTTCATAACCAGCTTTCTGTTCTTGCTATTCCCTGGTCTTCATGCTCTCATATCAGGCATGCAGTACTTTACTAAAGGCCATTAGAAACTCAAAAAATATTACATTGACAATATTACCCTCATTTACCCTTTACTTCTTAAAGAACTTAATAAGGTTAACAAACATGACTTTCCCTGTTCCTGATAACTTTATTACATTTTCAGACTCTCGATGTTTATCTATTGTATTTCTTTACAATTTGGAGTCAACCATTTACTGCTTTTATAGTCTCAGAACGAGAATTACAGAAAGTTTTCTTTAAAAAAAATTGATTAAATATTTATATTCACAAATGAGTGTTGTTTTTCTGTTCTCACAGCTTCAGAGCATGATGGGCTGCCAGAAAAGCTCTACTACATTATTAATCAATATCTTTTTTTGGTCGTTTTATAGTTTATAAAAAGCAGATCAAGAATTCAGGAAACAGCACTTCTTAATCTTGATGGCTCATTAGAATGGATTGGAGTAAGAAAAGCTCTTTGGGGTCTCACTGACCAGGTTTCTGTACTGGAAACAACAATTGTTTTTAACCAAAGGCAATTGGGAAAGATGAACTGCTAACTTATAACTCAACAACTTAAACTTTCCCCTTCACAAACTGACAGATAGATATATGCAAAGACAGACAAAGCATAGTTAAGAGTGATAAAAGAAAAAAAATCAGGTGAACACAGTCCAATAACACTGCTTTAGATCACAGATTCACTGAAACAAACACAGCGAATGTTAGAACAACACGGCAGGTCTGGCAGCATCTGTGGAGAGAGAAATAGAGAAAATGTTTTGAGTCCACTGTGACTGGAGAAAACTTCTTCTGAAGAAGTCTCAAAGCAGCCTCAAAACATTAACTATGTTTCTTTTTACCAGATACTGCCAGACCTGCTGAGTTTCTCCAGCATTCTGTGTTTATTTCAGATTTCCAACATTTACAGGATTTTGCTTTTATACAGGGTTTGCTGAACCATTTTGTCCAATTCCTTTTTGTGCTTTGCTGTTGACACAAGGTTGTATGCACACTCTTCCATTGACTGGTTAAGAATTTGTATTCCATTCATTTTAGAGGTGTTTTATTCCTCTTTCAAGAGGGAATTTGAAGAGCAAAGTGAACGGAAGATGGAGCTGGAGAATTTTACACAAGAGACACACAGAGAGGGCTGTTTCAATGCTTTCTCTTTGCGGGCTGGACATTCTCTTCTGCACCGGCCTGCACCAAGCCACGATCACATAGTCAGGAGGCAATCAGAGCATCGTTGTCAAGCAGTTTTCTTTTAGATCAGAATTCATTGACTGCATGGTATCTGCCTGTGTTCTCACTGTTGCACAACATTGTACACAGCTCACACTGAGCTCCACTAAACATGATTATTAAAACTCCAACCATCTTCTTGCATGGTCACCTTGGTGTAAAGCAGTATATTTTTTAGTCCACAGACCATAAATAAAGGAAATATAGGATTGTGGTCTTTACCTATCTCCAACAAGAGACAATGTAACTATCATCCCTTGACATTGTAATAGCATTACTATCACTGATTCCCCACTATCAACATTCCAGGGGTTATCATTGACCAGAAACTGAACTGGACCTGCCACATAAACACAGAACCTCCAAAAGCAGGTCAGAGGCTAGGAATATTGCAACAAAAAAACTGCCCAGAACCTGTCACCATCCACAAGGTACAAGTCAGGAATGTGATGGAATTCTCCCCAATTGCTGGATGGATGCACCTCCAGCCACACTCAAGAAGCTTGGCACTATCCAAGACTAAGCAGCCCACTTATTTGGCACCACATCCACAAGCATCCATTCCCTCCATCACCACTCAGTAGCATAGTGTATATTATCTGCAGAAATTCACCAAAGGTCCTGAGACAGCAAGTTCAAAACCCATGACCAGTTCCATCCAGAAGGACAAGGGCAGAAGATACATAGGAACATCACCACCTTCAAGTTCCCCTCCAAGCCACCGAGCATCCTGATTGGCAATATTGTGCCGTTCCTTCAGTGTCACTGGGTCAACATGTGGATCAACTCACAGCACATGGACGGCAGCAGTTAAAGAAACAGCTCACCACCACTTTTTCAAGAGGAACCTAGGGACAGTAATAAATGTGATCCCACCAGTGGTGCTCATGTCTGGTGAATAAAATGCTCTCATACTCATTCTCAACCTCACTCACCCTCCCTCAATCCACTCACACTCACCCTCCCTCAGTCCACCTCCACACATCCAGATACTGTAACCTCCATCTTTGTTATTGTCTCTCTGTTTTTTTATAGAAAGTTAATTAATTAATATGTGAATATTTGACAGTTGAAAATGCAGTAAGAATGTCAGAGTGCTGCTGGTGTGTGTGATATTTAATTGATGCTGGGTTGGATCACTCAGATTTCTGGGCAATGTTGTGTGAAGTTGAATGAATAATTCAGCACAGCCGGTCTGTACAGCTTTCAACCAAGTCAATTTTCAGTCGAAAACACATGGGACAGCTTCGAAGAGAAGAAGAAGAATTTGTTCTGACTAACATTTTCTGACATGTTTATTCTCGGCTGAACAAATAGGGGTCATGCCAGCAATGGTGGATCAGATCTTTCTTTGAAACTCATCGCCCAAAAAGATTGCAGCATCTGGTGGTAACATAGTCTCTGTGTGTTCGGACCCGTTCCTGCCTCAGTGCCAATGATGGTGGCCGTGGATGTGAGATCTTGTGTGTATGAATGGGCCATGGAAGGGAGCAGGGGTGCAGAGGCCAAGCTCTGTCAGTCAGGTGTGGGATGTTTCTAAGTGAGGTAACTGTGGGCCCCCTTTACAGGAAGAGGGAGAGTCCCACTCCAAACACACAGGAACAAAGCCTTATATCTCTTATGATCTGACAGCACAGAACGAGGTTATTCAGCTCTTTGTACTTATGCTGATTTGTTGCAGGATCTATTCCCTCAGTTTGACTGCTCCCTGCTCTTGCAGATTTTTTTTCCTTTCCAAGTTTCAATCCAGTTTTTTTTTGGAGAATTGCAAGTGAACTTGCTGTGACTGCCCATTCCGGTTATTTCTTCCTGGTCACAGCAACTGGTTGCAAAAAAAACTTCTCATCTTTGGTATTTTTTCCCCGATTTCCTTCAGTTAGTGCCTCTCCAGTTACTGAGCTTCCTGCCAGTTGACACAATTTCTCCTGATTGCTTGAATCGAACTACTCAGAACACCTTGATTAAATCTCCCCTTAACCTACTTTGCTTTCACAAAATGCATGTGTGACTCAGAGTGAGCTCTGACATCTCTCCATCCGTCTGCCCCTGTGTCTCACTCTCCTTATTTTACACTCTCTTTTCCTTTTTCAGTCTTTCACGTTCCACTCTGTGTCTCATTCTTAGTCTCTATATCATTACACTTCACTCTGTCCTTTTTTTCTCACTATTAGGGGAGCTTGACAGAATGGAAATTATCTCCATGGTAATGTGTTTCCTTGACAACTGCAGAATGAACATTCCCTCGCTTGGTTCTTTTGGGTGGATCTAATGTGAGTTAGAAATTAAACTTCAATTTGGGAGTAAGTCTATGACACTCTGACCCATAGCCCATGATCCACAAACACTGACCCCAACCACAAACTTTGGCATAGGATTTAATTGTTGGGGTCCGAGTGAAGACCCCATAAGAGAAACTCGGAGGAGATTTGACTGAGGTGTTCAAAATCACAAAGGGGCTGGACAGAGTAAATCAGGAGGAACTGGTCGCATTGATAGAAGAAGTGAGGCCCAGCGAGCACAGGTTTAAAGGAATTGATGAAACAAGCAGTGGGAACACAAGGAGAAACTTTCACAAAACGTGTGATTAGAATCAAGAATGCAGAGCCTGAGAGTGCGGTGGAGGAGGGTTCAGTTGAAGCTTTCTAAAGCAAGTTGGATCATTACAGAAGCAAAAGACCACAGATGCTGGAAACTTGAAATAAGAATAGAAACATCTGAAAACACTCCACAAGACAGAGTGTATGGAGAGGAAAACACCACTCCTGTTTCAGGTCAATGACCTTTCATTAAAACTGAAGAGAAATGGAGATGTAGAGATAAACTCTTACATTCATTTCTTCCACAAGTGTCATTGTTTGGCACTTACCTGACATGAATGCTACTCTCTTCTCTGTCTGCAGATACTGCTGCCACTCTGCAGCACTTCCATCTGTTCTCATTTCAGTTTCGGATCATTTTTTGAAGATAAGTAACTTGCAGAACCATGAGCCAAGGGAGAACGGATTGGGGAGAAGGATAAGTTATGTCTGCAGAGATCCAGCAGAGACACGATGGACTGAATGGTGTCCTTCTGTACGGTAACCATTTTGGGACTCAGTTCTAGATAAAGACTGAACTGAAGGACTGTAGCCAAGGACCCAGCGGGCACAGATTGAGAGAGGTAGCAGATATCAACCTGTATTTCACAGTAACTGTCAATCTGTTATTTTGTGTATTCTTTCTCACACCGCCTCCTCTGGTATCAACCACCAACCAACCAACTAGCTGTCACCAACCTGGAGAAGGATGTTCATTGGTGAGACAGGGAAAGCACGAGAACAAAGTGAGACAGTGAAGCCGTGAGAGAGGGACTGAAAGAGACAGGTAGTGCCTGACAGACAGAAAAACCAAGAGAGAGACAGAAAGGAAGGAAGATCAAGAGAGAAATAGAGATATGGAGAGGCAAAAGCAAGAGAATGTCAAAGGAGATAGACAGAATCAAAGATTCGACAGCAGAGCGTTGTAGACATTTGTTTAATTTTATTCCAAAGAGATAAGCTCTGATAATAATTATTTTACTTCAGATTGTCAGCATGTTTAAACAGTTCATACAATCAAATAATGAGCACTTTAAAGTTTAAAGCCAGGATAATAAGGCTTTATTCTCTCTGACAGGTAATAAAATCCCATAGAACTTGACAATGAAATAAACATTGACAACAAACATCAGACAAAAGGAGACCAATTCACTTCCCTCTGGTACCAAAGTGTTGTTATTTATTTAAAGAATGTGGGTGTCACTGGCTGGGCCAGCATTTATTGCCCTGGCCTTCATTGCCCCTTGTGAAGATGTGGGTGAATTACCTTCTTGAACCGCTGCAGTCCACTTGCTATGGGTTGACCCACAATGCCCTGAGGGAAGGAATTCCAGGATTTTGACCCAGTGACACAGATGGAACAGCACGATATTTTCAAGTCAGGATGGTGAGTGGCTTGGAGGGGAACTTTCAGGGGGTGGTGCTCCCATGTATTTGCTGTCCTTGTCTTTCCAGTTGGAAGTGGTTATGGGGTGGAAGATTCTGTCTAAGGAACCTTGGCAAATTTCTCAGTGCATGTTTAGATGATGCACACTGCTGTTACTGAGAAAGGAGGGAATGTTTGTGGATAATGTACCAAGTGGGCTACTTTATCCTGGATGGTGTCAAGCTTCTTGAGTGTTGTTGGAGCTGCCCCCATCCAGGCAAGTGGGGAGTATTCCATCACACTCCTGACCTGTGCCTTGTAAATGATGAACAGGTTCTGGGGAGTCAGGAGGTGAGTTACTCGTTGCGGTCTTCCTAGCCTCTGACCTACTCTTGTACCCATTGTGTTTATGTGGTGAGTCCAGTTGAGTTTCTGGTCAAAGGATGTTGATAATAAACGATTCAGTGATGGTAACACTATTGAATGCCAAAAGGAAATTGTTAGATTGTCTCTTATTGGTGATGGTCATTGCCTAGCATTTGTGTTGTGCCAGTGTTACTTGCCACTTGTCAGCCCAAGCTTGAATTTTGTTGAGATATTGTTGCATTTGAACATGGACTGCTTCGGTATTTGAGGAGTTGCAAATGATGCTGAACATTGTGGAATCATCAGCAAACTTCTGACCTTGTGATGAAAGGAAGGTCATTGATGAAACAGCTGAAGATGGTTGGGCCTAGTACACTACCTGAGGAACTTCTACAGAGATGATCTTGGAACTGAGATGACTGACCTCCAATAACTGCAATCATCTTCCCAAGTGTCAAGTATGACTCCAACCAACAGTTTGCCCTGAATACCCATTGATTCCAATTTTGCTAGGGTTTCTTAATGCTACTGTTGGTTGAAACCATCTGGATGTCAAAGACAACAAAAACAGAAATTGCTGAAAAACTCAACAGATCTGGCAGCATCTGTGAACAGAAGTCAGAATTAACATTTCTCTTTTTCTCTTCACAGATGCTGCCTGACCTGCTGGTTAAAGCGCAGCAGGTCAGGCAGCATCCAAGGAACAGGAAATTCGACGTTTCGGGCATAAGCCCTTCATCCTGATGGGGACCTGATTGGAAAGTCGAATTTCCTGTTCCTTGGATGCTGCCTGACCTGCTGCGCTTTAACCATTTTAGGACAAGCCAAACAAAAACACGCATGAGAATTCCTAGAAGCATGGCATTCCAACTGGAACTCTATCAACAAACACATCAAGTTAAACCCCATCTACTACCCCCTGAGAAAAACACCAGGACGTGACTTCGCCACGGGAAATGACATCACCAACCCAAAGAAACCCAAACATATAAATAGAAAGCAGGACTTATCAGCATTGCTTCACTTGAGGTCCACTGAAGATGTTACCTAGTAGGGTGATGAAACGTCTGGAAATGAACCTTCCAGCTCAGCAAGCCAATCTACATCCAGAACCTCAACCTGAGCTACAAATCTTCTCAAAAAAAGTAAAAGCATGTATTAAATGGTTGTTCCTGACAAAAACTAGTTACTTCAGCCTGTATTCAGATTTCAGATCCTCATCTGAACCCAAATTGGTGTCACTGAGCAGGTTATTGCTGAGCAGGTACTGCTTGATAGCAGTGTTGATGAATTGAGAGCAGACTGATGGGGTGGGATTTGGCTGGGCTGGATTTGTCCTGCTTTTTCTGTACAGGACATACCTGGAATCATAGTATCTCTATGGTCAGGAAACACTGGGCAATTTTTCACATTGTCAGGTAGATGCCACAGGAGGAGACTGAGATGGATCATCCAGTCATCAGTTCAGGCCGAAAATTGCTGTGAACACTTCAGCCTTGCCTTTTGTACTGATATGCTGGCTGGTTCTTCCATAATTGAGGATGGGAATACTTGTAGCACCTCCTCATCCAGTGAGTTGTTTAATTGTCCACCTGGATGTGGTGGGATTGCAGAGCCCAGATTTGATCTGTTGGTGTGCATCTCACTGCCAGCTGTTATAGATGGACAGGTAACTGTGTGGCCTGTGTGTGTCTCAGTGTGGGATCTGGACATCGTGTGGATGTGAGCCTGATGCCTCTTGTTTGGAGTGATCATTTGTTGAGTACAAAACATCAAATAATTGTCACACCTTCTTTAACCAGGACAGCTGAATAGCAGTTTGCACTGGCTCAGATGATATTTTTAAACAG
The DNA here is from genome assembly GCF_020745735.1 of Hemiscyllium ocellatum. Taxonomy (NCBI): domain Eukaryota; kingdom Metazoa; phylum Chordata; class Chondrichthyes; order Orectolobiformes; family Hemiscylliidae; genus Hemiscyllium; species Hemiscyllium ocellatum. The sequence goes on from NC_083421.1 coordinate 64,794,498, forward strand.
ATCTCTTCCTTTCAGGAATTCTAAATATTGTCTGTCAGTTGAATTGAAATGCTCCATATGAAGCACTTTCCAATCAGGTCCCCATCAGCGGAGCAGGAGGAGGCCATTCAGCCTTCATTGCTCTTTCCTGTTTAATGAGTTCAGGCAGATCACAATTCGACCAGCCACCTGGGCTGTGTCTCCATTAATAAACTGGACAGGTTTTGTTGAGGAGATGGGGTGGCTGCAGGAGACCTTGGAGAGGCTAGGAGGGTGGACAAAGAAATGGCAGCGGGAATGAAATGTGAGAAAGCGTGAGGTTATTGTGCACATTGTGGAAAGAACAGAAACATAAACTCTTTTCTAAATGGGCAAAGGCTTTGGGAATCTAAAGTACAAAGGGGCTTGGAAATCCTGGTTCAGGATTCTCTTAAGGCTAACATGCAGGTTCAGTTGGCAGTTAGAAAGGTAAATGCAATGTTAGCACTCATCTCAAGCAGAGATGTACTGCTGAGGCTGTATAAGGCTCTGGTCAGAACGTGTTTGGAATATTATGAGAAGTTTTTAACCAAGTATCCAAGGAAGGATGTGCTGGTGTTGGAGATGTCCAGAGGAGGTTTACAAGAATGATCTGGGGATGAAGGGTTGTCACTTGAGTGGTTGAGAACTCTGGGTCTGTACTCAACGGAGTTTAGATGGATGAGGGAGGAATTGATTGAAACTTATCTAATACAGAGAAGCCTGGATAGAGTGGATGTTGAGAAGATGTTTCCACTAGTAGGTGAGACTGAGACCCTTTAGAATTGAGATGAGGAAGAATTTCTTCAGCCACACTGTGCTGAATCTATGGAATGCATTGCAGTAGAGGGGTGTGGTGGCCAAGTCATTCAGTGTCTTTAAGATAGAGATGTATGGATTTTGATTAGTAATGGAATCAAAGGTTACAGGAGAAAGGAGGAGAATGGGTTAAGAAACATATTGGCCATGATTGAATGGTGGAGCAGACTTGGTGGATAGAATGAGCTAATTCTGTTCCTATATTTTATGGCCTCACTGAAAAAAACCTCTCAATCTCATTGACATCTCCCATCCACAGTGGATTATCCGGGAGTGGAAGGGGTTGGAGGGTGGGTGGCTGACAGACTTCCAGATTTCCACTGCTCTCAGTGTAGGGACATTCTTCCTGACAACGTTCTGAACAGCTAGGCTGAAGGTTCGGCATAATCTCTAGCTCCAAGTTACCCATCGTCCCCAACCCACCTCACCCCAACCCTCTTCCCAATCCTGCCAACCAGAGACTGCACTTTTCACCATCGACCTCATTAAATCCTTATACCCTCACAAACTCCTGAAACAGACCATCCCTTCAAAGTCTAGACTTGATGGAACAAAACCCTAGACTGTGTACTTGTCTTCATTATTCAACTGTGTAAACCCCTTTATTATCCAGGTAAAGATCATAAAGTGTGGCGATTACAGAAGAAAACATCTGATTATATCAGCATTTGAAGGCAAAGTGTGTGCATTGTAAAATCTGATCGATCGGGAGCTGTCCAGAGAGCTCTCTTTCTCTGAGTGCTCCTGATAACTTCTTTATGTTTAATGATTAATGAGCCACTTTCAACAGCTGCACATCAAACAGAGAAACCCCCCACTGCTCCTGGAAATCAGGATTTCTTTTGATGTGCAGAAAGTGTTTAAATGGAACTGGTCTCAGCAGCTGAGCCTGAGATAGAAGCCAAGCCTTAGGGCTTGTAGGTTGTCACATTCCATGAGCACTATTCTGAATTGCAGTCTCACTGATTGGGTAAAGATATTTTCTGACTGCAGTTTAAATATCCAACAGCCCTCAGAATTAAAATCAAAACTCACTGCCAATGCATTCAAGCGAAATTATTAATCTTCCCCAACAATTTATTTTACAGCTGGTTGAGCTGATGGAATGTCAGTGCTGAAATAAAGACCATTTATCTTGGTCCCTATCAAATGTGACACTGAATCACTCAGAGGATTAGTGGAGGGCCCAGACGAATGAAACACACTGTTGGATCAGCTCATGTGTGACTATATTGTATGACCTGTGAGTGTCTTGATGTCAGTTCCAGTATAGGAACAGTACAAATTGGCAACTCACCAAAGATCCTCAGACAGCACCTTCTAAACTCACAAGCACTTACATCTAGTAGGACAAGGGCAACAGATACATGGGAACACCACCTCCTGCAGGTTCCCCTCCAAGCCACTCACCATCCTGACTTGGAAATATATCACCGTTCCTTCATTGTTACCTGGTCAAAATTGTGGAATTCCCTTCCTAAGGGCAATGTGGGTCTACCTACAGCACATGGACTACAGAGGTTCAAGAAGGCAGATCATCCCCACCTTCCCAATGGGGCAACTAGGGAGAGGCAATAAATGCGTTCCAGCCAATGATACTCATCCCACAAATGAATGAAAACCTTGGATTTATTCATTCGCATCTGGGTCTGCACTATCTCAGATTTTCTCTGGTATTTGACAGCGTCAGAAAAATATTTGTGAAGGTGTCACATGGGATTCAGGGTGAGCTGCCAATTGGATACATAATTGGCTTAATGGAAGCAGACAGAATAATAATGGAGACCTGTGACCAACAGTGTTACACAGGGATCAGTTCTGGATCCAATTTTATTTATCATTTTTTAAAAGATGTTTTGGATGTGAATATAGAAGGCTTGGTTAGTAAGTTTGCAGATGACACCAAAATTGGTAGCATTGAAGACAGTGAGGAAGGTTTTCTAAGATTACAAAGGGATCTTGATCAAATGGGTCAATAGGCTAAAAAAGTGGCAGATGGAGTTGGTTCTGGATAAATGTGAGGTATTGCATTTTGGTAAAACAAACAAGGGGATGGCTTATCCAATTCATGGTAGGGCATTGGGTGGAACAGAGGGACCTATGGGTGCAGGTACATAATTATTTGAAGTTTGCATCACACATAGACAGTGTGGTTAAAAAGGTGTTTGGCACGCTTGCTTTCATTGCTCAGTCCTTTCAGTATAGGAGCTGGACTGACATGTTGAAATTTTGCAGAATATTGGTGATGCTTCTTCTGTAATACTGTGTCCGGTTCTGGTCGCTCAGTTACAGGAAGGATATTATCGAGCTGGAAAGAGATCCGAAGACATTTACCAGGATGTTGCTGGGTGTGGAAGGTTTGAGTTATAAAGAAAAGCTGATAGGCTGGGAGACTAGAAAGTTGAGGGGCGACCTGATCGAGGTTTATAAAATAATGAGAGGTATTGATAGAGTTAATGGTAGTTGTCTTTTCCCTAGGATGGGGGATTTCAAGACTAGGGGGCACATTTTTCAGCTGAGAGGAGAGAGATTCAAAAAAGATATGAGAGGTTGTTCGCATATGAAATGAATTTCTTGAGGAAGTGGTGGATGCAGGTACAATTACAATGTTTTAAAGACATTTGGAGAATGCATGAATAGGAAAGGTTTGGAGGGATATGGTCCTGGGGCAGGCAGGTGGGTCTTGTTTAGTTTGGGATTATGTTTGGCATGAACTGGTTGGACCAAAGGGTCTGTTTCCATGTTGTATGACTCTGACTGTGTGTTCTTGATTATTTTCATAGATCATAGATTCCTTGCAGTGTGGAAACAGGCCCTTCGGCCCAACAAGCGTAACCCACCCAGACCCATTCCCCTACCATATTATCCTATATTTACTTCATTTTGTTTAAGGTGTCAGGATAGCTTACATATCCTTAGCCATTACAGTCAGTAAAATGTGAAATCAGACTATTTGGCCCATCTGCTCTATGCTGGTGTTCCTGCTCCACACAAAGGGAGTGCTGCACTCTCAGAGATGCAGTTCTGTGGTTGAGGTGTCAAATGGTGAGGTACGACCCACTCTCTTGAATGAATGTGAAGACCAAAGGCTGTTCTCTTGGCCCGAATGTGAGCTTATCAAACAAAAGAACAAGCTTATTGGTCAGTATCACTCACTCAGCCATGCCAGTATACTGTTTCAGTGAGTGCTCCAATTGTGCTAAGGAGCTGGGAGAGAGACAAGATTTTGATAATGTGATAAAAAGGCAAAAGATGTTTTACATGTGACGTAATTTCATTGTGAATTTTTGACATCCTCTGATACGTTGAGTACTAACAATTTTCATGTGTTACTCTGCTTTAGAAATTTTGAAGGATTTTTAAAAGATCAGATGGGCCAGTGGGCCAAGGAGTGGCAGATGGAGTTTAATTTGGGTGGCACAGTGGCACAGTGGTTAGCACTGCTGCCTCACAGCACTAGGGTCCCAGGTTCAATTTCAGCCTTGGGCAACTGTCTGTGTGGAGTTTGCACATTTTCCCCGTGTCTGTGTGGGTTTCCTCCGGGTGCTCCGGTTTCCTCCCACAGTCCAAAGATGTGCAGGTCAGGTAAATTGGCCATGCTAAATTGCCCGTAGTGTTAGGTGCATTGGTCCGGGGGGGGGGGGGGGGCGGTGGGTCGCTCTTCGGAGGGTCAGTGTTGACCTGTTGGGTCGAAGGGCCTGTTTCCACATCTGATCTAATTTAGATAAATGTGGGTGCTGCACTTTGGAAAGGCAAATCAGGGTAGGACATATGCACTTAATGGTAAGGTCCTGGGGTGTGTTGTTGAAAGAAGGCACTTTGAAATGCAGGTTCATAGTTCCTTGAAAGTGGAATTGCAGGTCGATAGAATAGTGAGGAAGGCGTATGGTATGCTTGCCTTTACTGGTGAGTGCATTCAATACAGGAGTTGGGAGGCCTTAATGTGACAGTACAGAACATTGGTTCGGCCACTTTTGGAATGTTGCATGCAGTTCAGGTCTCCCTCCTATAGGAATGGTGTTGTGAAACTTTAAAGGATTCAGAAAAGATTTACAAGGATGTTGCCAGGGTTGGAGGATTTGAGCAATAGGGAGAGGCTGAATAGGCTGGGGCTGTTTTCCCTGGAGCGTCGGAGGCTAAGGGGTGACCTTATAGAGGTTTATAAATAGACAAAGTTTCTTCCCTGGGGATGGGGAAGACCAGAACTACAGGGCATAGATTTAGGGTGAGAGGAAAAAAATATAAAAGACACCTAAGGGGCAACATTTTCACGCAGAGGGTGATACATGTATGGACTGAGTTGCCAGGGTTGGAGGATTTGAGCTACAGGGAAAGGCTGAATAGGCTGTTTTCTCTGGAGTGTCAGAGGCTGAGGGGTGACCTTACAGAGGTTTATAAAATCATGAGGGGCATGGATAGGGGAATAGACAAGGTCTTTTCCCTGGGCCGGAGAATCCAGAACTAGAGGGCATAGGTTTAGGGTGAGAGGGGAAAGATATAAAATGGACCTAAGGGGCAACCTTTTCATGTGGTGCATGTATGGAATGATCTGCCGGAGGAAGTGGTGGAGACTGGTACAATTACAACATTTAAAAGGCATCTGGATGGGTATGTGAATAGGAAGGGATTACAGGGATGGGCCAAATGCTGGCAAATGGGACTAGATTAATGTAGGATATCCGATTGGCATGGATGGGTTTGACTGAAGAGTTTAGAGAGTGGTGCTGGAAAAGCACAGCAGGTCAGGCAGCATCCTAGGAGGAGGAGAATCGACGTTTCGGGCAAAAACCCTTCATCACCATTCCTGATGAAGAGCTTTTGCCAGAAACGTCGATCCTCCTGCTCCTTGGATGCTGCCTGACCTGCTGTGCTTTTCCAGCACATGCCCAACTCTAATCTTCAGCATCTGCAGTCCTCACTTTTGCCAAATTTGAACGAAGGGCTGTTTCCATGTTGTACATCTCGAGAACATAGAACATAAAAAAGTACAGCACAGAACAGGCCCTTTGGCCCATAATGTTGTGCCAAAGATTTTTCCTACTCGAAAATAAAATAACCTAACCTACGTACCCCTCAACTCACTGCTGTCCATGTGCACGTCCAGCAGTCGCTTAAATGTCCCTAATGACTCTGCTTCCACCACCACCACTAGCAATGCATTCCATGCATTCTCAACTCTCTGTGTAAAGAACCTACCTCAGACGTTTCCTCTATACCTTCCCCCTAATATCTTAAAATCGTGCCAGTCAGTCCTGCCTTAGAGAAAAGTCTCTGGCTATTGACTGTATCCATACCTCTCATTACCTTGTATACCTCGATCAGGTCACCTCTCTTCCACCTTCTCTCCAGTGAGAAAAGTCTGAGCTTAGTCAATCTCTCTTTGTAAGACAAACCCTCCAGGATGCTGCCTGAACTGCTGTGCTCTTCCAGCACCACTAATCCAGAATCTGGTTTCCAGCATCTGCAGTCATTGTTTTTGCCTAGCATCCTAGTAAACCTTCAATGCATCCTCACCAAAGCCGCCGTATCTTTCCAAAATAGGATAACCAGAACTGAACTCAATATTCCAAGTGTGGTCTCACCAGGATCCTGTAGAGCTGCAGCAAAACCTCGCGGCTCTTAAACTTGATCCCCCTGTTAATGAAAGCCAAAACACCATATGTTTTCTAAATAATCCTATTCACTTCAGTGGCAACTTTGAGGGATCTATGTACTTTAACACCAAGATCCCTCTGTTCCTCCACACTGCCAAGAATCCTGTCTTTAATCCTATATTCATCATTCGAGTTTGACCTTCCAAAATGTATCACTGTGCATTTATCCAAGTTGAGCCCCATCTGCCATTTCTCAGCCCAGCTCTGCATCCTGTCTATGTCACACTGCAGCCTGCAATAGCACTCGATACTATCAATGGCACCTCCAACCTTTGTGTCATCTGCAAATTTACTAATCCACCCCTCAACCTCCTCATCCAAGTCATTTATAAAAACTACGAAGAGCAGAGGCCCAAGAACATAATCCTGCAGGACACCACTCAACACTGACCTCCAGGCAGAATGCTTTCCACCTACAACCACTTCTGCCTTCTGTCAGCCAACCAATTCTGAATCCAGTTAGCCACATCTCCCTGTCTCCCATATGTCCTGACTTTATGAATGAGCCTACCATGGGGGATCTTATCAAAAGACTTGCTGAAATCCACATACTCCACATCTACTGCTCGACATTCGATGACCTGTCTCGTCACTTCCTCAAAGAACTCAATAAGATTTGTGAGGCATGACCTGCCCCTCACAAAGCCATGCTGACTGCCTTTAATCATGCTATGCTTTTCCAAATAGTCATAAATACTATCCCTCAGAATTCTTTCCAAAACCTTGCTGACATAAAACTGAAAAGAAGAACAACATTCGCCTCTCTCCAATCCTCCGTATGACTCCTGTGGAGAGTGAGGAGGCAAAGATCTTAGCCAGCGGATTAGCAACCTCTTCTTGCTTCCTGGAGCAGCCTAGGATAAATCTGGTCTGGCCATGGAGACTTATCAATCTTAATGCTTGCCAAAATTTCCAGCACATCAACTTCATCAATCTTGATGTGTTCAGGCCTGTTTCCCAGCTCCTCAAAGTTCTCATTCACAACAAGTTCCCTTTCCTTAGTGAAAACTGAAGCAAAAAACTCACTTTGGGCTTCCCCTATCTGCTCAGACTCCATGCACAAGTTCCCTATGCTATCCCTGACCGGCCCTACCTTCTCCCTGATCATTCTCTTATTCCTCATGTATGAGTAAAATGTCTTTGGGATCTCCTTAATCCTTCCTGCCAAGCCTTTTTCATGCCCCTCCTGGCTCTCCTTAGTCCATTTCTGAGCTCCTTTCTAGTAAGCCTGTAATCCTGTAAAGCTGTGATAGATCCTTGCTTCCTCCACCTTATGTAAGCTGCCTTCTTCCTTTTGACAAGAAGCTCCTCTGTTCTCGTCATCCAAGATCCCTTAACCTTACCCATTCTTGCCTGTCTCAGAGGAACAAATTTGTGCATCACTCGCAACAATTGCTTCTTAAATAGTCTCCACATGTCTGCTGTGCCCTTTCTGTGGAACAATTGCTCCCAGTCTGTCCTTCCCAACTCCTGTCTGAAAGCATCATAATTCCCTTTTCCCCAATTAAATATCTTCCCTTGGTAACTGCTCCTTTCCCTCTCCAAGGCAATGCTAAATGTGAGGCAGTTGTGGTCACTGTCACCAAAGTGCTCTCCCGCCGTGAGATCTGTCCTGGCTCGTTGCTGAGCACCAAATCCAAAATGGCCTCTCCCCTCGTCGGCCTGTCTACATACTGAGTAAGGAAACCCTCCTGAACACACCTGACAAAAATGGCTCTAGGCAGACCATCTGCTGCCCTAAGCAGGTTCCAGTCAATATTGGGAAAGTTGAAATCACTGATAACGGCAACCCTGCTACATCTGCATTTTTCCAAAATCTGCCAGCCTATGAGTTCTTTAATCTCCCTACTGCTATTAGGGGGTCTGTAGAAAACTGCTGATGTGGAGGCTGCTCCCTTGTTGTTCCTAACTTCCACCCATACTGACTTAGTAGACAAACCTTCCTCAACACCCTTCATTTCTGTAGCTGTGATGCACTCTCTGATTAGCAATGCTACACCCCGTCCTCTTTTTCCACTCTCCCTGTTCTTTATAAATGTTCTAAATCCTGGACCATCTACCAACCATTCCTGCCCATGTGAAACCGATGTCTCCGTTATGGCCACAACATTATAGTCCCAAGTACTGATCCATGCTCTAAGTTTGTCACTCTTATTTCTGACACTCCATGCGTTAAAGCAGACACACTTTAACCAATCCCTTTGTTCCATCACAAGAATAACCTTTCTGATAGATTCACTACATCCTGTCACTTCCCCACATCTAACTACCCCCCTCTCAGATATGTGGCTCTGATTCCCAACCCCCGCCAAACCCTCCCGAACCACACAAGTAAATCTCCCACCCAGGACATTTGTGCCCCTCCAGTTCAGGTGCAACCCGTCCTTCATGTACAGGTCCCCCCTTCCTCAGGAGGCATCCCAATGGTCTAAATATCTGAAGCCCTCCACACCTCCACATGTTAAGCTGCACTTGCTGCCTGTTCCTCACCTCACTATCTCGTAGCACCGGTAGCAAACCTGAGAACACTACTCGTCCTGCTTTTCACCTTCCAACCTAACTTTCTGTAGACACTTTTCAGACCCTCAACCCCTTTCCTGGCAATATCATTAGTGCCAATATGTACCACAATTTCTGGCTGCTCACCCTCCCCTCCCCCTCCAGAATCCTGTAAACCTGATCGGCGACATCCCGGATCCTGGCACCGGGAAGGCAACATGCCTTCTGAGAGTCCCGTTCCTGACCTCAAACTCTCCTGTCAATCCATCTAACTATTGAGTCCCCTGCCACTACCGCTTTTCTATTCTTCCCTTCTGAGCCACAGAATCAGGCTCAGTGCCAAAGACCTGACAACTAAGGCTTTCCCCTGGTAGGCCGTCCCCACCAGCAGTATCCAAAACGGTATACTTATTGCTGAGGGGAACGGCCACTGGGAATCCCTGCCCTATCTTTTGAGTTCCCTTTCCTCCCCCTGACAGTTACCCAGTTGTCCTTATCCTGTGTCTGCGGAGTGACCATCTCCCTGTACATCCTCCCAATTTCTCCCTCAGCCTCCTGGATGATTCATAGTTCATCCAGCTCCATTTCCAGTTCCCTAAGTCGGTTATCGAGGAGCTGGAGTGGGTGCACTTCCTGCAGATATGACCAGCGGAGACATGTGTCGTGTCTCTCACTTGCCACATTCTGCAGGATGAACATGCAACTGCCCTGTCAGCCATACCCCGCTAATCTGAAAGCCCACACAGGACTAAACATGGAAGAGAAGAAAATAAAATAAAAATCAAACCTGATAACTTACTGAGTTGACAGACCCTGAGTAAGGTTAGAGAAGGTGGGTGGGAGGGAGGCTGTATGGTGTAGGGTCTCAGGTTTAGATTTCACCCACTTAAAAACTTCCCAGCAGTCCTCGTTTCTCTCTGCCCTCTGTCCTCACCGCTCTGTTCAAAATGGTTAATTGATAATCTCTTGATGACTCTGTCCAGTCATTCCCCTCAGTCGGTGCTTGCTGTGTTATGCTCAGGTGGGGTGTGACTACAGCAGCGGGCTCCCAGTAAAACGTCAAAGTGTGATAGTGTGTGTGTGAGAGAGGATTTTTGGTTAAGAACTATAATTAAGATGTGCATGACTAAAAGGGATAAAAGGGAGATTCTGAAGTAGACAACTGAATCATGAGCATTATAATACAGAGTGAGCTATACTTTTCTTGCTGCTTTAAGATGATTTTACTGATCTTTGTAATAGAACTAAGCCTTTTATATGAACATTAATACCTAACTGTCTTAAATGCTGGGCCCCCTAAAATGTGCAACTGCTAGTATTTTGTAAGAAAAACAAGTTAAATTGTGCAAGTGCTGACCTTGTGTTAACAGAATGGAGAAGCGATGTGAAACCACAGGATAAGAATAAAATGTGTGAGACATCTGTTGACCTACTCTGAAGCTGCTGCAAAACCACAAAGCAGAAGAACGACCCTGTGTTTTTCTATGTGATCAGAACTTGTGACAATGAGAGCATAACGGAAAATTACTGACAGTTTAGAATGTGAACCCCGTGACTCTTTGGAACCAAAGAGGGGAGGGACTTGTGCTGTATATAATGAGAGACCTTGTAATGCTCGGCGCGCCTTTTTCTTGGAAGGGTGCCCAACTCTGCAGACTTGCTAATAAAATTTTGTTTTCCTGAATTTGTCTAGAGCGATTATTGAGAAGCGATTTTCGTTTCTAACAGTGTGCCTAGACCACAATGAGGGCAAGGCTGTCGATTATTGATCTTGTGTTGCTCTGGAATGTTTTATACTGGTTGCTTCTTATCTGAGTTGTTTTGAGTGAGATGTGTAACTAAACAATCCTGACCTGCTGTGTCAGGTGAATATAAAAGACCCCATAATCATTATTATTAAAGAAGAGCTGGGGACCTGACAAGACTCAAACCGCAATTTCCATCATTGCAATACAATCCTTTGGTAATTATTACATTGTCACTTTCCCTGCATTTGAACAGTGCCTATACTTTACAAATGTCTGCAACATACTTTGACACATCCCAAAAGGGTGCTGTAGAAATTCAAGTTTTTCTATTTTGTTTCTCTCAGTGATCTCATTCCTGTGTTAAAACTTCATTTAACACCATTACCTACTCCCACTCAGTCTATCCTGATCGCTATCCCAGGGATTTCACTCCTGTTAAGTTCAGCCGTTGACTAGAGCAGACATTGACCCCATAGTCTATCTGTTGGCAGACTGTCAGCACTGACAGAGTCATACTGGACTTAACATCACCTCTGTTTCTGTCTCCACAGATGCTGCCACACCTGATGAGTTTCTCCAGCATTCTCTGTTTTTATTTGAGCTATCCATCACCTGCAATATTTCGCTTTTGCTTCAGTGGCCTAAAGTTAGTCCTTGGAAAATATTTGCAATTTGTTATTAAAGAGGGTATGGCAGGACGTCTTGAAAGTCAACATTCAGTCAGGCTTTGTGAAAGGGAAATCATGTTTGATAAATGCATTAGACCTCTTTGAAGCAGAGTGGATAAGGGCATACCTGTAAATGTAATAAATTTGGGCGTCCAAAAGTCATTCGATAAGAGGCCACATGAAAGGTTACTGCTAATGATAAGGGTTCATGGCATTGGGGATAAAATTGGAGAGATGAATGTGTGGCTCAAAGGTTGTTGTGGGAGAAATAGGTTTCACCTCCTGGGACACTGGCACCAAAATTATTAAAGATGGGAGCTGTACCTTTGGGATGGGGTTCATCTGAACTACACTGGGACCAGTGTCTGACAAATCTAATAACTGGGGCAGTAGAGAGGACTTTATGTTTATGTGACAGCATGCAAACATAAGAGTGTATCACCAGAGATTGCAACAAAGATAAAAATACAGAGATGAAGGCACTGTATCTGAATGCGCACAACATTTGTAATAAATGGTATGAGGTGCTAGCAGATAGAAATATGCATTTATAACCTGACAGCCACTACAGTGACAGCTGCTGGGTGCACAACATTGGGAACTGAATGATGAAGGCTCTGACATTTCAAAACGTTCAGAGCTGCAAATTAGGTGAGATAACTCTATGAATTAAGGACATCATTGGTACAGCAGTGAAAGATGACTTAATGGAGAATCAGTTTGCTGAAGAAATTGTAAAGGAATAGGTCACTTTTGGAAGTAGTTGATGTCATATTGCAAGACAGACCAAACACCAAGAAATAAATGTGTGTCAGAAAGGTACCACAATAATCATCGATGACTTTATATTTAGACCTGACAAATTGGATTAGCAAAGGGAGACAAGAAAATGACTGAAGTGGCCAAATGAGCCACTCAGTTCAAGGGCAGGAGGGAAGAGCAATCAATATCGGCTTTGCCAACAACGTTATGGTTGTAGGTGACATTGGTTAGACCGTCCTGAGGACTGTATGATAGAATTTCAGACTCCTCACTCTATGAGGGAATCTGAGAAATTCATTCATCTGATTCCAGGGATGAAGGGGATCTGAGGAAAGCTTGAGCAGGTTGAACCGCTGTTTGCTGGTGTATAGAAAAATGAGAGCTGACTTTATTCAAAGGCAGAAGATTCTGTGGCAGAGTGAATGATGTTTCCCCAAATCTGCTCCAATGAGGAGGAATTTCCTCTCCAAAAGGATGTAATTCTCAACTTCAGTAGTAGGAGAGGCTGGGTTTCTTTAAGGCTGAGTTAGAGTTGTATCAGTAAGGGACTGACAGTCATGCAAGGGCAGACAGGAAAGTGGATCAAATCACCAACAATCTCAATGAAGGGGGCAGCAGCCTGAAGGGGCTGAATGATCTCCTCCTGCTCCCAATCCATTGATTCTGTGTAAATCACTCCATCCTACACTCCCTCATTGTCAACTTACTACACTGTACCACTGCCTCATTGTCAACTCACTCCACCCTACCACTGCCTCATCCTCAACTCACTCCATCCTACCCCTACCTCATCCTCAATTCACTCTAACCTACCCCTACCTCATCCTCAACTCACTCCACCCTACCACTGCCTCATCCTCAGCTCACTCCATCCTACCCATACCTCAACCTCAACACACTCCATCCTAATGTTGCCTCATCCTCAACTCACTCCATCCTACCACTGCCTCATCTTCAACTCACTACATCCGACTGCTACCTCCTCATCAACTCACTCCACTCTACCCCTACCTCATCCTCCACTCACTCTACACGACCACAGCCTCATCCTGAACTCACTCCACCCTACCGCTGCCTCATCCTGAACTCACTCCACCCTACCCCTACCTCATCCTCAACTCACTCCATCCTACCCCTACCATACCCACAACTCACTCCTACCCCAACTTCAACCTGGACTCACTCCACCCTACCTCTGCCTCATCCTCAACACACTCCACCCTACCTCATCCTCAACTCACTCCAACCTACCCCTACCTCATCCTCAACTCACTCCAACCTACCTCACACTCATCCTCAACTCACTCCAACCTACCCCTACCACACCCACAACTCACTCCTACCCTAACTTCAACCTGGACTCACTCCACCCTACCTCTGCCTCATTATCAACTCACTCCACCCTACCCCTACTACATCCTCAACTCACTCCATCCTACCGCTGCCTCCTCCTCAACTCACTCCATCCCCCACCTCATTCTCAACTCACTCCATCCTACCCCTGCCTCATCCTTAACTTATTCCATCTGACCGCTACCTCATCCTCAACTCACTCAATCCTACCTCTACCTCATTCTCAACTGACTGCATCCTACCGCTACCTCATCCTCAACTTACTCTACACGACCACTGCCTCATCCTGAACTCACTCCACTCTACCGCTGCCTCATCCTCAACTCCATCCTACTGCTGCCTTATCCTCAACTCAGTCCATCCTACCCAACCTCATCCTCAACTCAGTCCACCCTACCGCTGCCTCATCCTCAACTCACTCCATCCTACCGCTGCCTCATCCTCAACGCACTCCACCCTACCACCACCTCATCCTGAACTCACTCCATCCTACCGCTGCCTCATCCTCAACTCACTCCATCCTACTGCTGCCTCATCCTCAACTCACTCCATCCTACCGCTGCCTCATCCTCAACGCACTCCACCCTACCACCACCTCATCCTGAACTCACTCCACCCTACCGCTGCCTCATCCTCAACACACTCCATCCTACCGCTGCCTCATCCTCAACAAACTCCACCCTACCACCACCTCATCCTGAACTCACTCCATCCTACCACTGCCTTATCCTCAGCTCGCTCCATCCTACTGCTACCTCAACCTCAACTCACTCCACCCTACCCCTACGTCATCCTCAACTCACTCCATCCTATCCCTACTGCATTCTCAACTCCCTCCACTCTGCCGTTGCCTCAACCTCAACTCACTCCATCCTCCCCCACCTCATCCTCAACTCACTCCACTCTACCCCTACTCATCCTCAACTGACTCCATTCTATGCCTACCTCTTCCTCAACTCCACCCTACCCCTACCTCATCCTCAACTCACTCCACCCTATCCCTACCTCATCTTCAACTCACTCCACCTTACTGCTGCCTCATCCTCAAACCCCTGAAGCCTCGCACTCCCTGAGCCTCGACTCACTCTGTTCTCTTTCTCACCTCTGACTCCTTTCCCCTAGTCCCTCATCGATTTTCTGTTGGTTTTATTAAAAGTTTGAAAATTTTAAAGTAAGACTGAAATCAGTCATTTCCGTCTCATTGCTGAGGTCGACATTGACACATGGTGTCACACTAAATGAAGCATATGTTGCTGTGGATATTATAGGCACTGACACGACTGTGAGTTGTCAACTTGACTGGAAATTGCAAGACATCCCAGGATATCCCAACAAATTTTGAACATTCTGGATCTGCACAACTCCCTTTAAGTTGAGTTTCTTGGCGAGGAAATGTTAGTGTTCTGCACTAGTTTAGAAGCAGTGTCCCAGTTCCTGACACTCTGCTATGCTCAGTCAATTCATCTCCTCTGGGACCTGCACACCTGCCTGGGAAATTAGGGGAAAACTTTATGTTGAAATGGAAACTAGGAAGCATTAATTATGTTGATGAATGGAGTTTTTTTCGTGAGGTGACAGGTTTGACAGCAAAGCATTGACTTGGGAAGACTTTCCAACCCTTTGGTCTTTGGTGAGCTTCATCATAACATACAATAAATCCTGGTGAGGACAGCAGATCTCTGTCACAGAACAGGGAGCATCTTCAGAGCTCTGCTGTCATGCACTGACCCCCCCCCCCACCCACCCCACTCCTGGATCAGAGGATCAGTATCGAGCTGACGGGTCTCTGGGTTTTCAGAATGAGGCTGAGGTGCTTTATGATTTCAGTATGTGGCTTGGAACTGCCCAATAATTATTGCCCATCCCTAGTTCCTAGTCATAGAGATGTACAATACAGAAACAGACCCTTTGGTCCAACTCATCCATGCTAGCCAGATATCCCCAATTTGCCAGCGTTTGGCCTATCTCCCTCTAAACCAGAGGTGGTCATAGATCAGAGCTTTAGGGAAGTAGTTACTCCAAAAGTTATAGAGAGATGGGTGACAGTGAGGGGGAGTGGGAGGAAGTAGCCAGTGCAGGGACCCCCTGCAGTCATTCCCCTCAAGAACAAGTATACCGTTTTGGATACTTGTGGGGGGGATGACTTACCAGGGGTAAGCAATGAGGTTCAGGCCACTGGTACGGAGCCTGGCCCCGTTGCTCAGAAGGGAAGGGTGGAGAAAGGTAGAGCAATAGTTCTTGGGAACTCAATAGTGAGGGGCACAGATAGGCGGTTTTGCGGGGGCGAGAGAGACTCACGATTGGTATGTTGCCTCCCAGGTGCAAGGGTACGTGATGTCTCTGATCGTGTTTTCCGGGTCCTTAAGGGGGAGCAGCCTCAGATCGTGGTCCACATTGGCACCAACGACATAGGTAGGAAGAGGGGTGAGGATGTTAGGCAGGCTTTCAGGGAGCTAGGTTGGAAGCTCAGAGTTAGAACAAACAGAGTTGTTGTCTCTGGTTTGTTACCCGTGCCACGTGATAGAGAGTCGAGGAATAGGGAGAGAGAACAGTTAAATGCGTGGCTACAGGGATGGTGCAAGAGGGAGGGATTCCGGTTTCTGGACAACTGGGGTTCTTTCTGGGGAAGGTGGGACCTCTATAAACAGGATGGTCTACACCTGAACCTGAGGGGCACCAGTATCCTTGGGGGGAGGTTTGCTAGTGCTCTTTGGGAGGGTTTAAACTAACTCTGCAGGGGCATGGGAACCTGGACTGTAGCTTTTATGGTACAGGACCTTGAGTGTAGGGAGGTTAGGAACAAGGCATCGACCTCGAAGGAGGGTGCCTGTAAACAGAAAGGTGGCTTGAAGTGTGTATACTTCAATGCCAGAAGTATAAGAAATAAGGTAGGTGAACTTGCAGCGTGGGTTGGTACCTGGGACTTCGATGTTGTGGCCATTACAGAGACGTGGGTAGGACAGGGGCAGGAATGGCTGTTGCAGGTTCCAGGGTTTAAATGTTTTAGCAGGGTCAGAGATGGGAGTAAAAGAGGGGGTGGTGTGGCATTGCTTGTCAAGGATAGTATTACAGCGGTGGAAAGGACGATGGAGGAAGACTTGCCATGTGAGGTAGTTTGGGCTGAGGTTAGAAATAGGAAAGGTGAGGTCACCCTGTTAGGAGTTTTCTACGGGTCTCCCAATAGTATGAGAGAAGTATAGGAAAGTATTGCGAGGATGATTCAGGAGTAGAGTGAAAGTAGCAGGGTGGTTGTTATGGGGGACTTTAACTTCCCAGATATTGACTGGGAAAGCTATAGCTCGAGTTCGTTACATGGGTCGGTGTTTGTCCAATGTGTGCAGGAGGGTTTCCTGACACAATATGTAGACAGGCCAACAAGAGGTGAGGCTATACTGGGTTTGGTTCTGGGTAATGAACCAGGCCAGGTGTTAGACTTGGACGTAGGTGAGCACTTCGGGTACAGTGACCACAACTCGGTGACTTTTATTTTAGTGATGGAGAGGGATAAGTGTGCACTGCAGGGCAAGAGTTACAGCTGGGGGCAGGGAAATTATGATGTGGTGAGGCATGACTTAGGATGCGTGGATTGGAAAAATAGGCTTCAAGGGAAGAACACAAATGATATGTGGAGATTGTTCAAGGAACAGCTATTGGGTGTCCTCGATAAGTATGTACCAGTCAGGCATGGAGTTAAGGGTCTTGTGAGGGAGCCGTGGTTTAATAAGGAATTGGAATCCCTTGTGAAAGGGAAGAGGGCGGCCTATGTAAAGATGAGGCGTGAAGGTTCAGTTGGGGCGATTGAGAGTTATAAGGTAGCCAGGAAGGATCTAAAGAGAGAGCTAAGAGCAGCGAGAAGGGGACATGAAAAGTCCTTAGTTGGTAGGATTAGGGAAAACCCAAAGGCTTTCTATAGGTATGTCAGGAATAAAAGGATGACTAGGGTAGGTATCGGTCCAGTCAAGGATAGTAGTGGGAAGTTGTGCGTGGAGGTGGAGGAGATTGGAGAGAAACCCTCCTGCACTAAATCAATACTTTTCGTCAGTATTCACTCAGGAACAGGACACTATTGCTGATGTGAATATTGAGTCACAAGTGATTAGAATGGATGGCCTTGAGGTATGTAGGGAAGAGGTCTGGGGAATACTGGAAAGGATGAAAATAGATAAGTCCCCTGGGCCTGATGGCATTTATCCTAGGATCTTCTGGAAAGCTAGGGAGGAGATAGCAGAGCCATTGGCCTTGATTTTTATGTCGTCATTGTCTACGGGAATAGTGCCAGAAGACTGGAGGATAGCGAATGTGGTCCCCTTGTTCAAGAAGGGGAGTAGGGATAGCCCGAGTAACTATAGGCCAGTGAGTCTCACTTCTGTTGTGGGCAAAGTCTAAGAGAGAATTGTAAGGGATAGGATTTATGAACATCTGGATAGGAATAATGTGATCAAGGATAGTCAGCATGGTTTTGTGAAGGGCAGGTCATGCCTCACAAACCTTATTGAGTTCTTTGAGAAGGTGACTAAGGAGGTGGACGAGGGTAAAGCAGTAGATGTGGTGTATATGGATTTTAGCAAGGCATTCGATAAGGTACCCCATGGCAGGCTAATGCAAAAACTACGGAGGTATGGAATTGAGGGTGCATTAGAGGTTTGGATTAGGAATTGGCTGGCTGGAAGGAGACAGAGGGTAGTAGTTGATGGAATAGGTTCATCTTGGAGTGCAGTTACTAGCGGTGTTCCACAAGGATCTGTTTTGGGACCATTGCTGTTTGTCATCTTTATAAATGATCTAGAGGAGGGGCTTGAAAGCTGGGTGAGCAAGTTTGCGGATGACACGAAAGTCGGTGGAGTTGTGGACAGCAAAGAAGGATGTGGCAGGTTACAGCGGGATATAGATAAGTTGCAGAGCTGGGCAGAAATGTGGCAAATGGAGTTCAATGTAGCTAAGTGTGAAGTCATTCACTTTGGTAGGAGTAACAAGAAGATGGATTACTGGGCTAATGGTAGGCTACTTGGTAGTGTGGATGAGCAGAGGGATCTTGGTGTCCATGTACACAGATCTCTGAAAGTTGCCACCCAGGTAAATAGAGCTGTGAAGAAGGCATATGGTGTACTGGGCTTTATTGGTAGAGGAATTGAGTTCCAGAGTCCTGAGGTCATGTTGCAGTTGTATAAGACTCTGGTGCGGCTGCATCTGGAGTATTGTGTGCAGTTTTGGTCGCCATACTATAGGAAGGATGTGGAGGCACTGGAACGAGTGCAGAGGAGGTTTACCAGGATGTTGCCTGGTATGGTAGGAAGATCGTATGAGGAAAGGCTGAGGCACTTGGGGCTGTTCTCATTGGAGAAAAGAAGGTTTAGGGGAGACTTGATAGAGGTGTACAAGATGATTAGGGGTTTAGATAGGGTAGACACTGAGAACCTTTTTCTGTTAATGGAGTCAGCTGTTACTAGGGGACACAGCTTTAAATTAAGGGGTGGTAGGTATAGGACAGAGGTTAGGGGTAGATTCTTTACTCAGCGGGTTGTGAGTTCATGGAATGCCCTGCCAGTATCAGTGGTGAACTCTCCCTCTTTATGGGCATTCAAGCGGGCATTGGATAAGCATATGGAGGTTATTGTAGGTTAGGTAGACTTTGGTCGGCGCAACATCGAGGGCCGAAGGGCCTGTACTGCGCTGTATTGTTCTATGTTCTATGTTCTATGTTCTAAACCCTTCCTGATCATATACTCATCCAGATTCCTTTCAACTGTTGTAATTGTACTAGCCTAAACCATTTCCTCTGGCAGTTCATTCCGTACATGCACCACTGTTATAAAGCAGAAGTTGACCCCCCTCAGAACTAAACCGAAACAGTCAAAGAGGAACACCTCACCCTATAATCTGTTCAAAGAGTTTGAAAAGTGAAATAACCTGCTTTCAGCAACTTCCAGTGGTTAAACAAAATAAATCCCTGACACTCACTTTAAAATCAAGTAACAATATTTATCTAACTCCAACAGTGAACAAATTAACTAAACTATTAATAAACTGAATATATCCCTTCTAACAACTAACTATTCCCAAATAAAACAAGAGCCTAATAGTATGCTATTCCAATAAATACAAGTCCCATTCATGTAACAAAAAAATCAAATTTAATCTTTCAAAGTTAGCCAATAAACAATAGGTGCAGGAAGAGGCCATTCTGCCCTTCGAGCCTGCACCACCATTCAATGTGATCATCCTTAATCAATATCCTGTTCCTGCCTTATCTCCATAACCCTTGATTCCGCTATTCCTGAGAGCTCCTTAAATGAATCCAGAGACTGGGCCTCCACTGCCCTCTGGGGCAGAGCATTCCACACAGCCACCACTCTCTGGGTGAAGAAGTTTCTCCTCATCTCTGTCCTAAATGGTCTACCCCGTATTTTTAAGCTGTGTCCTCTGGTTCGGGACTCACCCATCAGCGGAAACATGTTTCCTGCTTACAGAGTGGCTGTTGGAGCCAGGTTACATCTTCTGGGATGTTCTGTGCCTCCTCTGCTGTTCTTCTGTCATTAGATGCTTTCTTCATTGTTTTTCTTTCAGGAATGTCTTTCTCATCATTGCTACTGTTATTATTTAGATGGTGCTTTCTCTAATACATAGATGACTGAGAGAGCCAATTTCTCTGACTAGAGCTACGAACTCATAGGTCTGGCTGATGGCAGTTAGCTCTGGGGAAAATACCTTGACTATTCATCCTATCCATGCCCCTCATGATCTTATAACTTCTATAAGGTCACGTGTCAGCCTCCAACACTCCAGGGAAAGTAGCCCCTGCCTCTTCAGCCTGTTCCTATAGTTCAAGTCCTCCAAACATTGGCAACATGCCTATAAATCTTTTCTGAACCCTTTCAAGTTTCACAACATATTTCCGATAGCAGGGAGACCAGAATTGAACGCAGTATTTCAATGTGGCCTAACCAATGTCCTGATTAGCTGCAACATGCTCTCTAAACTCCTATACTGACCAATAAAAGCAAGTATACCAACATCTTCTTCACTATTTTGTCTACCTGTGACTCCACTCTTAAGGAACTATGAACCTGCACCTCAAGGTCTCTTCGTTCAGCAACACTCCCCAGGACCTTACCATCAAAGTAACACCTCATATTTATCTAGATAAAACTCAACCTGCAACTCCTCGGCCTATTTGCTAATCTGATCTGTACTTGAGGGAAACCCTGCTGTCCACTACACCTCTGATTTTGATGTCGGGAGGGAGTGTCACCCACTGATCCCTGCTCACACTGGATGAGGCCTCTCCACATCAATGGGATACAAAAGGCTGAAGTATTTGCGAATGAACAGCAATCAAGGTAAAGTCACCTACAGGGCAATAAGACAGCCCTCTCATTGAAAGGGAAAGGGAACTGGTGATGATTTAACCTGAGGGTCATCATACCCCAGGCAGTGATCGGGGGGAGAGTCCTGATTGGGAATTGAAGCCACACTGTTCGCAGTTGTCTGCATTTCAAACAACCATCCAACCAACTGAGCTAACCAATTGCCATGAAGGAACAGGAACATTAGTGACGGAGAGGGGGACAATTCAACATTTTCACTACTGCTGCCTACAGTCAGTTAACTGAGACAGAATATCAACAAGCCGACCATGAGGGCTGGGAAAAATGTGTGTGTGTGTGTGTGCGAGTTTGTGCATGTCTGTGTGAGTTTGTGTGTGTGTTTGTGCATGTCTGTGTGTGTGTGTCTATGTGAGTTTGTGCATGTGTCTTTGTGTGTGTGTCTGTGTGAGTTTGTGCATGTCTGTGTGTTTGTGTGCATGTGTCTGTGTGAGTTTATGTGTGTGTCTGTGTGAGTTGTGCATGTCTCTGTGTGTGTGTGTCTGTGTGTCTGTGTGAGTTTGTGCATGTCTCTGTCTCTGTGTGTCTGTGTGTGTATGTGTGTTTGTGCATGTCTGTGTGTGTGTCTGTGTGAGTTTGTGCATGTCTCTGTGTCTGTGTGTATGTGTGTGTCTGTGTGTGTGTGTGTGTGTATCTGTGTGTGTGTGTGTCTCTGTGTGTGTGTGTGTGTGTGTGTGTATACTGAGCTCCATTTGAGCTCATGGGGAATGGCTGAGCCACTAGTAGGTACTTTGACTCATTGGGAAGATCTGGGAATTGTTGGTTGCTGAGACAGTGGGGTTTTGCTGCTTATGTCAAGCTGCATATTTCGGGCTGAGGAAATGCAGCTCTCATAGCAGATAGCATTCCCTCCACCACCAATGCTCAGTAGCAGCAGTGTGTACCATCCAAAAGACGCACTGCAGAAGTTCACCACAGATCCTCAGGCAGCAGCTTCTAAACCCACAACCACTTCCGTCTAGAAGATCAAGGGCAAAAGATACATGGGAACACCACCCCCTGCAAATTCCCTTCCAAGCCACTCACCATCCTGACTTGGAAATATATCGCCATTCCTTCAGTATCACTGGGTCAAACTCTTGGAATTCCATCCCTAGAGGCATTTTGGGTCAGCCGACAGCACATGGATTGTAATGGTTCGAGAAGGTATCTTGAGCTGGGGATGGGTCATAAATGTTAGCTAGCCAATGTTCTCACATCCGACAAGAAAATTTAGGGCAGAGGTCAATGAAAATCCTTCTGAAGATATTTACCAAAGTACACGTGGAACCCCATAGAATAGGATTAGATTAGATTATCTACAGTGTGGAAACAGGCCATTCGGTCCAACCAGTCCACACCAACTCTCCGAAGAGTAACGCACCAGACCCATTTCCCTCTTACCAATGCACTTAACACTATGGGTAATTTAGCATGGCCAATTCACCTAACCTGCACATCTTGGACAGTGGGAGGAAACCCACGTAGACATGGGGAGAACGTGGAAACTCCACACAGACAGTCACCTGAGGTGGAATCGAAACCGGGTCCCTGATGCTGTGAGGAAGCAGTGCTAACCACTGAGCCACCGTGCCACCCCAAATTGGAGGAGATTGGAGCAAGGCTGAAGTTAGTGATAGAGTGTGATTGGAACTGGAAATGATGGAGAATCTACCATGCAATGCTGATTATAACATAAATTCTCATAGGTGCCTTTGTCACCAACTGAATAGAATTGTTTCAAGTTAATGTGTCAGAAAAGGCCGGGAGAGATAAAGAGACATTTATGAGCAGAGAGAGCGAGAGTCAGACTGAATCATTGAGAGAGGTGATTCTGGGCTGTTGGGGAATATGGGAAAAGGGTATGGTCTTTTGATTAATATGACAGACCGAAATTCGTCTGCCTTCAAGATGATTAGTGGGAGAGGGGTGTGCATATTTGGGATGTGTGTTGCAGCAACTCAGTTGGTGACTGAGTCTAAGGGAGCAGGCATAGAACAAAGCTCCAGGAGAGACATCAATCTGGACAACACTCAAATAATTAAATACAATGGTCAAATCAATCTGCTTTGATGAGATAAACAGTACATCTTACTGAAAAACACTGATTGTCCCCCCAAAACATCCCTACCCCACCTCAAGACAGACTGACCATTCCCCCATCCCTGAGACAGACTGACTATTCTCCATGTCCCTCAGACAGAACCTGATTAACAGCCCCAGCTTTAATATTGTTTATTGCATATATATTGTAAACAATTGTGGCCCCAGTACTGATCCCTGTGGCACTCCACTCATTACAGGTTGCCATCCTGAAAATGCCCCCTGTAGTAATTGGAGCGAGGTCAGCCAGATGGACCTCATAGACCATGAGTTCCCTGATTGGGGCTGTTAATTTGGTCCATTCAGGGTGCTGTGGCTGACAGATTAAAAACGGAAGTGTAACACTTAATGAGATGCTGAGAGATTGTTTGGTATATGAAATTAATAATGTAGCCATGAAAAAGTATCTATTAGCTGAAGCTCAACTGTACTTCAAACTGGCTTTGTCATTGGAAAATGCAGCAAGTGAAGCATCTGAGTTTTGGGGTATTCCAATGGAAGTGGACACCCTCGCCAGTCCCACTGAGCCTGGGGGAATGCCCCCTGCATAGCCTCATGCAGGATATATCCTGAACAGATGGACTCTAGGCCAGCCCACAGCAAAACTCCAAAACAAAGCCAAGTCTCAGCCAAACGGGTAAAGTTTTCTTCAGGATCCAAGCCGGCGACCCGTTGTAGATGTTGTTGGTATGTGGATTCATGACAGCAAAGGAGTCTTACTAGGTCTAAATGGTGTAAGAGAGCTCATAGCTGAAAATGTGTTGCTGGAAAAGCGCAGCAGGTCAGGCAGCATCCAAGGAGCAGGAGAATCGACATTTCGGGCATGAGCCCTTCTTCAAGAATGAGGAAAGTGTGCCAAGCAGGCTAAGATAAAAGATAGTAAGGAGGGACTGCCTACTTGCGGAACGTTTCAGAGAGTACCTCTGGGACACTCAGACCAACCAACCCAACCTCCCCGTGGCTCAACACTTTAACTCCCCCTCCCATTCCACCAGACCATAGCAACACGACGGCTGGAGGAAGAGCGCCTCATCTTCCGCCTAGGAACCCTCCACCCACAAGGGATGAACTCAGATTTCTCCAGTTTCCTCATTTCCCCTCCCCCCACCTTGTCTCTGTCCCAACCCTTGAACTCAGCACCACCTTCCTAACCTGCAATCTTCTTCCTGACCTCTCCGTCCCCACCCCCACTCCGGCCTATCACCCTCACCTTATCACCCTCATCTTAACCTCCTTCCACCTATCGCATTTCCAACACCCCTCCCCCAATTCCCTCCTCCCTACCTTTTATCTTAGCCTGCTTGGCACACCCTCCTCATTCCATGAAGAAGGGCTCATGCCCGAAACGTCGAATCTCCTGTTCCTTGGATGCTGTCTGACCTGCTGCGCTTTTCCGGCAACACATTTTCAGCTCTGACCTCCAGCATCTGCAGTCCTCACTTTCTCCTAAGAGAGCTCATAGACTGGTATCCAGGAGACTTCATACCCTGGAAAGTCCAGCAACATCTACTTTGGAACAGTTAAATTGCTTAGCAACATCCAAATCAGAACCAATCAAAATAAACGGACATTAAATGGTCACCTGGTTCTAATGGAGATTGCTACTCCCTCAGGAGTCCAGCCCTTATGTCTAAGCTCGGCTGAGAACCTGTACTGGGGCATCTTGACAGTTTAGGGATGCAACTTTCATTCTGGTTACTTATGAGCAGCAGTGGCTGTAGGAAAAGGTGGAGGCCCAAGCTTGATGGGGCGAGATTGGTTGTGAAAGTCACCCAGAATGGCTACTGCAGAGTGTAAATGCACCCAGATAGAGAAAGAAGGATTGGCAGTCATATTTTGATTCAGGAAATTTCACCAATACCTTTATGCCAGAAAATTTGTAATAATAATGGACTACAATCCTGAGCAGTCTACTTAAAGAGGACAAGGCAGTGTCGCCTACTGGTTACCAGGATGTTGCCTGTATGGGAGATTTTAGCGATGAAGAACATTTGGATATTCTGGGTTTGTTTTCACTGGAACACAGGAGGTTCAGGGGCGACCTGATAGAAGTTTATAAGATTGTGAATAGCCTGGATAGAGTGGAAAGTGCTTTTTCCCAGGGTGGAGGAGTCAATTATTGGGGGACACAGGTTCAAGGTGCAAGGGGGGAACTTTAAAAGAGACATGTGAGGGCAGGTTTTCATACAAAGGGTGGTGAGTGCCCTGGAACACATTGCCAGAGGAGGTCGTGCAAGCAGACACAAGGGCACCTGGAGGAGAACTTGAATACAAAGGGAATAGAGGGAGATGGATCCTGTAAGTGAAGATAGTTTTAGTATATTAGGACAAAATGTGTCACTGCAGGCTTGGAAGGTTGAAAGGCCTGTTCCTGTGCTGTATTGTTCTTTGTTCTAATTGTACCCCAGCACAATCTTTAGCCTCATGGCCCAGCATATACCCCACTCAACTATTACCATCAAGCCAAGGATCAACCCTGGTGCAAGAGGGTATGCCAGGAGCTGTACCAGGCACACCTGAAAATGAGGTGTCAATGTGGTGAAGCTACCAAACAGGACGACCCTGCATGCCAAACAGCATGAGCAGCAAGTGATAGATTGGGTTAAGCGATCACACAACCAATAGATCAGATCTAAGCTTGACTGTCCTGTCAATCCAATTGTGAATGGTGGTGAACGATTAAACACTGGAAGAGGAGGCTCCACAAATAATCCCATGCTCAATGATGGAAGAGCCCAGCAACCCAGCAAAAGACAAGGCTGAAGCTTTCGCAGCAATCTTCAGCCAGAAGTGCCAGGTGGATGATCCATCTCAGCCCACTCCAGTGGTCCCCAGCCTCACAGAGACCAGTCTCCAGCCAATTCCACTCTCTCCATGTGATATTAAGAAATGGTTGGATACACTGGATACTGCAAAGATGACCGGCCCTTACAGCATTCCGGCAATAGTGCTGAAAACTTGTGGTCCAGAACCAGCTGTTGCCCTAGCCAAACAGTTCCAGTGTAGTTACAACACTGACGTCTACATGACAATGTGGAAAATTGCCCAGGTATGTCCTGTGCACGAGAAGCAAGACAAATCCAACCTGTCAAATTTCTATCTCAGCAGTCTACTCTTGATCATCAGTAAAGTATTATAAGATGTCATCAACAGGGCTATTAAGCAGCACCTGCTCAGCAATAACTTGCTCAGTGATGGCCAGTTTGGATTCTGCCAGGATCACTCAGGCCCTGAACTGTTTACAGCCTTGGTTCAAACCTGGACAGGAGAGCTGAATCCCAGAGGAGAGAGGAGAGGGACAGCCCTTGACATCGAGATTGCATTCAACTAAGTATGACGTCAAGGGGCCCTAGCAAAACTGTAATCAAGAAAGCATATGGTGTTTTGGCTTTCATTAACAGGGGGATTGAGTTTAAGAGTGGTGAGATCTTGTTGCAGCTCTATAAAACTTTGGTTAGACCGTACTTGGAATACTGTGTCCAGTTCTGGTTGCCCTATTATAGGAAAGATGTGGATGCTTTGGAGAGGGTTCAGAGGAGGTTTACCAGGATGCTGCCTGGACTGGAGGGCTTATCTTATGAAGAGAGATCGACTGAGCTCGGACTTTTTTCATTGGAGAAAAGGAGGAGGAGAGGGGACCTAATTGAGGTGTACAAGATAATGAGAGGCACAGATAGAGTCGATAGCCAGAGACTATTTCCCAAGGCAGAAATGGCTAACACGAGGGGTCATAGTTTTAAGCTGGTTGGAGGAAAGTATAGAGGGGATGTCAGAGGCGGGTTCTTTATACAGAGAGTTGTGAGAGCATGGAGTGTGTTGCCAGCAGCAGTTGTGGAGGCAGGGTCATTGGGGACATTTAAGAGACTGCTGGACATGCATATGGTCACAGAAATTTGAGGGTGCATACATGAGGATCAGTGGTCGGCACAACATGGTGGGCTGAAGGGCCTGTTCTGTGCTGTCCTGTTCTATGTTCTATGTTCTAATGTGTATCGGAGGCAAACTCTCTGCTGGTTGGAGTCATACCTGGCACATAGGAAGATGGTTGTGGTTGTTGGAGGTCAGTCATCTCAGCACCAGGACATTTCTGCAGGAGTTCCTCAAGATAGTGTCCTAGGCCCAACCACCTTCATCTTCATCATCAATAACCTTCCCTCTAATATAAGATCAGAAATGGGGAGGTTGCTGATGATTGCACAATGTTCACCACCATTCACAACTCCTCACATACTGAAGCAGTCCATGTTCAAACGCAACTTGACTCTTGACTCCCCGCCTATCCACCACCGACAAAGCACAAGTCAGGAATGTGAGGGAATATTCTCCACTTGCCCTGGATGGGGCAGCTCCAACAACACTCAAGGAGCTTGACACCATCCAGGACAAAGCAACCCACTTGATTGGTACCACATCCACAAAATCCACTCCCTCTACCACCGACACTCAATTGCAGCAGTCTATACTCTACAAGATGCACTGCAAAAATGATCCAAGGCTCCTTCAACAGCATCTTTCAAACCCATAGCCACTTCCATCTGGAAGAACTGGGGCAGCAGATAAATGGGAACACCACCTGCAAGTTCTCCTCCAAGCCACTCATCATCCTGACTTGGAAATATATTACTGTTATTTCACTGTCACTGGATCAAAATCCTAGAATTCCCTCCTTAAGGGCATTTAGGTCAACTTATAGCACATGGATTGCAACAGTTCAAGGCAGTCCAGACTGATCTCAAAACTCAAGGTCTCGGCTCCGCCCTTTGCAACTCGATCCTTAGCTTCCTGACCCTCAGGCCGTAATCAGTGAAGACAGACAACAATACTTCTTCCATAATAATCCTCAACACTGGTACCCTGCGTGGGTATGTTCTCAGCCCCCTACTGTACTCTCTGTACATCCACTGTGGAGCCACATTCTTAACGAATGCCCTCTACAAGTTTGCTGATGACACCATCGTGGTAGGCTGCATATCAAACAACGATGAGACAGAATACAGGAAAGACAGAGTGCTTGATGTCATGGTACAATTATAATAACCTCTCTCTCAATGTCAGCAAAACCAAAGAACTGATCATTGACTTGCCCCTATCTACATCAATGGAGCTAGGTTGGAGAGGGTTGAGAGAGTCAAGTTCCTAGGAGTGACAATAACCAAGAACCTGTCCTGGACTTCCCACTTAGGTGTGATGGTCAAGAAGGCACAACAAGGCCTCTTCTTCCTCTAGCAGCTTAGGAAATTCGGCATGTCCCTTACCAACTTTTATAGATGCAAACATTCTCTCCTGATGCATAATGGCCTAGTACAGCTAGAATGCTCTGCCCAGGACCGTTAAGAAACTACAGAAGATTGTGTGCACAGGCCCAACCATTCCTGATGAAGGGCTTATGCTCGAAATGTCGATTCTCCTGTTCCTTGGATGCTGCCTGACCTGCTGCG
This sequence comes from Hemiscyllium ocellatum, assembly GCF_020745735.1. NCBI lineage: Eukaryota > Metazoa > Chordata > Chondrichthyes > Orectolobiformes > Hemiscylliidae > Hemiscyllium > Hemiscyllium ocellatum. The sequence continues at coordinate 64,822,900 of NC_083421.1, forward strand.
CTTTTCCAGCAACACATTTTCAGCTCTGATCTCCAGCATCTGCAGACCTCACTTTCTCCTCAATCTTCACAGAAGCCAAACTCTCATCCATGGACTTTATTTACACAGTTTGTTGCCATGGAAAGGCTGCTGACATCATCAAAGACCTCTCGCCTTGATAATGCTCTCTTCCATCAGGCAGAAGATACAGAAGCTTGAACATGTGCACCAGCAGGTTCAAATACAGCTTCTTCCCTGTTGTTATTATACTGCTGAGTGGACCCCCCCCACCATCAAATAATGTTATCCTGCTAATGTTGATCTGTCTTCATGCACCTCCTGTGTGCTCGTACCTTTGTATGCCTTGCTCTGCCTAAACACCCGAAGATCTGTATGTCCTTGTTTGTTATGATCTGCCTATACTGCTTGCAAAACAAAACTTCTCACTGTACCTAGGTATGTATGACTACAATAAATCAAATCAAATCAAAAGCACCTTCTCAAAGGCAACAAAAGCTGGCCCAGCCAGTGACACTCACGTTCCATGTGTAATTAAAACTCCTTCTACTTTTTAAAACTGAAAGTAAAGCTTTCTCTACACTGTCCCTCATCAAATACATCCATGACAGGGATAGCACAAGGTTAGGTACAGAATAAAGCTCCCTCTAAACTTCAGGACTGCAAAGGACTAGATAAAGTTCAAAAAACTTTCTATATATATAAATATGAGTTAATCAAAGAAAACTTCCATAAATTTGTTAAGGGCAATTTGTGTTTATCATCTCATCAAAAAAAAATGACAGGTCTGTAAATGGTCTCAATGATGAGGTGATGGAAGGGCTCGATGATGAGGGGTATGCTGTTGATTTAGTGAACATGGCCTTCCAGAAGCCATTTATAACATGGAACACAAGAGTTTTGATAGCAAGGTTATAGATCATGGAATCAAAGTGATAGGAGCAACATGAAACTAGAATTGGCTGAATGACAGGAAAGAGGGAACCAGTTACAGGATGCATTTTGGGCTGGGGGTTGGTGTGACATGGAGTTTCCCCAAGGTCTCTGTTGGATCTCTGCTCTTCTTGAGACAGCACAGTGTATTGGGAATGATATACAATTTTAACATGTGTATCTATTAGAAAATTTGAAAGCATTGTGAAATGAGTGGGATGAAGGACATAAAAAGCTTGATGGAATGGTCTGTCAAGTGGCAGATGAAACTTCACGCTGAGGATTGGGAAATGATAGATTTTGATTGGAAGAGTGTAGAGAAACACTTGAATATAAATGGTACAGCGCTTTCAGGATGTGCAGGAGTTAGGAGGCTTTGGGGATGAATGTGCATCAATCACAGAGGATGGCAGGACAGATTGAGAGAGAGCAATTGATAAAGACTTGGCTTTACTCATCGGAGGATAGAGTACAAGAGCATGGCCATTATGTTAAATCAGTTCTAAAACCCCTGGTGTGGCCTCAGCTGGAGGACTGTGTACTGTGAAGGCATTGGAGAGAGTCTGGAAAGAATTCCAGGGATGAGAAACTTCAGTTGTGCCGGTAGGTCAGGGAGGCTGTGACTATTCCCCTTCGAGAAGTGAAGACTGGATGGAGATTTGATTGAGCTGTTCAAAAATGTGAATGATTTCAACAAAGCTGATCGTTTGTCATTAGCAAAAGGGTCGAGGAACACAAATGAGTGGCCAAAGAAACACTGGGTAGATGTGACAAAATGACTTCACTCAGTGAATGATTGGGCTGCCCAAGAGTGTGATGGGGGCAGGGTCAGCGGACGCTTTTGAAAGGAAATGAGATCATCATTTTTGATTATAAACACGCAGCTCAATGGACAAAAGGCAGGCAAGTGACACAAAGTGAATTGCTCCTTAGAAGGCTAGCATGGATATGGCAGGCTGAATGGTGTCTCTCCATGATGTAACCATAGAGTCATAGAGATGTACAGCATGGAAACAGACCCTTCGGTCCAACCTGTCTATGCCGACCAGATATCCCAACCCAAACTAGTCCCACCTGCCAGCACCCGGCCCATATCCCTCCAAACCCTTCCTATATATATACCCATCCAAATGCCTCTTAAATGTTGTAATTGTACCAACCTCCACCACATCCTCTGGCAGCTCATTCCATACACGTACCACCCTCTGTGAGAAAAAGTTGCCCCTGAAGTCTCTCTTATATCTTGTCCCTCTCAACCTAAACCTAGTTCTGGAGTCCCTGACCACAGGGAAAAGACTTTGCCTATTAATCCTATTCATACCCCTTCATAATTTTGTAAACCACTATAAGGTCACCCCTCAGCCTCCGACGCTCCAGGAAAAACAGCCCCAGCCTGTTCAGCCTCTCCCTATAGCTCAAAACCTCCGACCCTGGCAACATCCTTGTAAATCTTTTCTGAACTCTTTCAGGTTTCACAACATCTTTGCCATAGGGAGGAGACCAGAATTACACGCAATATTCCAACAGTGGCCTAACCAATGTCCTGTACAGCTGCAACATGACCTCCCAGCTTCTGTACTCAATACACTGACTAATAAAGGAAAGCATACCAAACGCCTTCTTCACTATCCTATCTACGTGCGACTCCATTTTCAAGGAGCTAGGAACCTGCACTCCAAGGTCTCTTTGTTCAGCAACACTCCCTGAGACCTTACCATATATAACTCTTTGTGATTTTATAAAATGTCCCATCAAAAACTTTCAAAGCTTGTTCAAAATGGGATAAAAAGACAGAGTATGAGGTTTCTGCACGTCTGATCAGCGACATCAGGTGCAATCCCTTAGAGTAGAGGCAAAGGAAGATTTCATCGAGGTACCACATGATGGAAAATATTGTTCGAGTAATCAGGAGTTTTCAATGGCTGGACATGCCTAACCAGAGAGAAGCGACTGGTTACCGAACCAGAGGGGGAGGGGAGGAGAATGTTTTTGACTCAGTGAGTTGTGATCTGAGACATGCTGCCTGAGAGGGCAGTGGGAGCAGATTTAACAGGAACTTTCCCAAAGGGAATTAGAGATATACTGGAATAGGGGGAATTTGCAGGTCACTGTGGAAATTACAACATCTAAGGAATGTGTTGAGTTAAAGACTCCAACCAAATGCATAAAGACTGAAGGATTCACAGGGACTCTTTATAACTCATCTTGGACTCCTTTTAATGATAAAATAGAAAGAGGCAAATACAGAGGTTGACTTTAACAGTCGCACTGTTTTCCTGTTACAACAGTCAGTAGCAGCACATGCCAACCCCTCTCTTCACTGCCATTGGTGGAGAACAAGAGATAAAATTCTAAAGAAACACATACTGACATACTGAAAATCTCACATTGACATAGACCAACACAAACACACTCACTGACACACTCAAAAACTCACACTCAGATAGACCAATACACACACACAAAACTTCACACTCACATAAACCAACACAAACACACTGACACACTCAAAACCACATCCTCGAAACCTCACACTCACATAGACCAACACAAACACATACTCACTGACAGACTCAAAACCTCACAATCAGACCAACTTACACACACACACAACCTCACACTCACATAGACCAACACACACACTGACACACACAAAAACAACAGAATTGCATGCAATTCTGGTCTCCTTCCTATTGGAAGGATATTGTGAAACTTGAAAGGGTTCAGAAAAGATTTACAAGGATGTTGCCAGGGTTGGAGGATTTGAGCTATAGGGAGAGGTTGAACAGGCTGGGGCTGTTTTCCCTGGAGCATCAGAAGCTGAGGGGTGACCTTATAGAGGTTTATAAATAGACAAAGTTTCTTTCCTGGGGATGGGGGAGTTCAGAACTAAAGGGCATAGGTTTAGGGTGAGAGGGGAAAGATATAAAAGAGACCTAAGGGGCAACATTTTCACGCAGAGGGTGGGACGTGTGTGGACTGAGCTGCCAGGGGATGTGGTGGAGGCTAGTATGATTGCAACATTTGACAGGCATCTGGATGGGTACATGGATAGGAAGGAAGTGAGGACTGCAGATGCTGGAGATCAGAGCTGAAAAATGTGTTGCTGGAAAAGCGCAGCAGGTCAGGCAGCATCAAAGGAGCAGGAGAATCGAAGAAGGGCGTATGCCTGAAACGTTGATTCTCCTGCTCCTTGGATGCTGCCTGACCTGCTGCATTTTCCAGCAACACATTTTTCAACATGGATAGGAAGGGCTTGGAGGGAAATGGGTCAAGTGCTGGCAGGTGGGACTAGATTGGGTTGGGATATCTGTCGGCATGGACGGGTTGGACCAAAGGGTCTGTTTCTGTCATCTCTATGACAAACACACCAACACATTCAAAACCTCACACTCACACAGACCAACACACATACAAAACCTCACACTCACATAGACCAATACAAACACACTGACACACTTAGATAGACCAACACAGACATATTCAAAACCTCACATTGACAAAGACCAACACACACACACAAAACCTCACACTCACATAGACCAACACACACACACACACACACTGAGACATTCAAAACCTAACACTCACATGGACCATCACACATGCACACACTCAAAACCTCACAGCTACATATAGACCAACACCCACACACTGACACATTCAAAACCTCAGTCACATAAACCAATGCGTCTACACCCAACATTCTCACACTAACATGGCTAATTCATTCACGCAAAGATACTATCACAGACTGACACTCTGAGACAAACTGCCAGACACATTCACTGAGACAGACAAACAACACACCAGATGCCCATAAAGATAATGTCATACACATTCATTAACACTCTCTGATACAAACCAGCTCTCCTGCATAAACTGACAGGCATTGGCAGATGGAGGCCAAAAGAGATGTGTAGACACCAACATACACACTCATGGATATGGACAGCCCACCTCCCCACCTCCAAACTCTGGGCACACAAAATGGACCCTATAACAGACACACACAGATACAGTAACAAAGACAAACACACAGGTACAAATGGAGAGAGACTCAGATGTACAGATTGACAGTGCACACACAGAGTGCTATCAGAGAGGTACACACTTACAAATACATAATGCAGATACACTCACCCTCCTTCACTCACACAAACCCACAGCTTTGCAAAAGAATGAAGCAATATTTTGACAATCGGTACATGACAAGAGAATTAATTACTGTGATGATGTGATTTGCGCACCAGAACGGGCTGATATGAAATATTAAACTCTACAAATCAACCTGGGTTGAATTCAGAACAGAGTCTTAAAGTACCAGGTTCTAGGATAGGGAATATGGTCTAGTTAATTTGATGCAGCTCACACTGTAGTTATCCAACGCACAGATGTTAAATGGGCCTTTACACGGTGTCACTGACAAGCTGTGACACACAACTCATCACGCAATGGACTTATGCTCAAATAATTACATCTCTTCAGATTAAATAGTAACTTCTTTCAGGTAACAATGAGGCAGCTGAGGAACACTATAGAAGATTATAGTCCAGTGACAGTGGGGGTGAAGTCCAGTTAGTTGACAGCTGCATGTCCAGAATGAGCCAGTCCCATGGTCATTGATAGTAACTGGTAGAAGAGATAGATTTTTGTAGAGGTGAAGTGTTTTCAAGTTGGTGGTGGTGGTGGTGGGGGGGGAGCGAGTGAGATGGGGGGGCGCTGTTTTGTTTCCTGCCCCTTACAATTTGCCAAAGTATTGAAGATCGAGTGAGGAGATCCCTGACCATCAGCAGGTTCGGTTCCTGTGGTTGCTCCTACTGTGGATCCCAAGCTCAACAGCAACAACTTGGGTCCTACCATCCTCAACACTGGAGAGAAGGGGGTGGGGGGATGAATGGGAGGGGAGAGAAAGTGAGAGAGGGACAGGAAGAGAAAGATAGGGAGGGGGAGTTAGGAGGGAAGTGGTGAGGGAGAGGAGGGACAATAAGGAATAGAGGAAGAGTGTATGAGAACACAGAGGGAGGGAGGTAGTATCTCGTCCATTAACCTATTGTTATGAGTTGGGAACTGGGGGCAGATATCAGCTAATTGAGGAAACCCTTTTGTGTGGAGACAGGAATAGCCCAGAAACCAAACTAAAACGTCAATGAGGCTACATGTCCTTTCTATGGAATATATATAAACACCTCTACAAGTCTTCCAGATCTATGTATCACTATACTGACTGTATCATTGTGGAAAGGAAGGAATTTGTACGGCCTTACAACTCATCAGATTTAATGATGTGGAACAGTGTGACATTATATAGAACCTGGTGACCATTATTCCATGTGTAAAGGGCTCGGTCTTTGGGATTATAATCCAACATGGAGATGTGAGAGTACTGGTTATGGAACTGGATGTCAGTGTACTCATAGGTGGAAGTGTTGGTGTTGTATGAGTAGTAAACCTTGGCCCCACCCAGGTGTGAGTTGGTCATGTACAGAGTGCCACAGATCATGAAGGCTTCCCCTGCACTCCGTTTGGGATAGCCCGTGTTCCAGCTCCGGATCACCTCCAGCGTTCCCAGATCCAGCTTGCTAATGACGATGTTCCCAGCATTCTGATTGGTGGCATAGACTGCCCAGAGCCCACCCTCGTCCACCATCAAGTCGATGTCAGAATGGCCTCCCCAGGAGTACGGGTACATGTTGTTATAGCCAGCGTAGTCCAGGCTTCTCTGAGTCAGCAGCCGCTCAGTGGGAATGTGGAACTTGATGAGGATGTGGCTCTGGTATTTATTAAAGTACAGGGTCTGGTTGTAAACCACCTGACCAGTACCAGACCATGGGTGAGGCAGACGGTACACTGTGAAATTGTCCGTACCCATGAAATCCTGCAGGGACTTATAAACACGCACAAAGCGGTTGTTATGGTAACCATCCATGTAATAAACCTATGGAAAAATTAGACAAGACAACATCAAGATGGATTTGTCAGTTCAACATTAATCAGAATAAGACCTGAGTCAAAACTATGCACAAATTCCCATAATTTCACATTGGGATCCCTCCAGCCTCTGGATCTCATCCAAGTCCCAATTGACATCCCGTGAGTCGGTGATGACAGTAACCTCTCCCACTTAACCCGGTTTACAACATCGGATACATTGAGCACACCATCCTCCTCTTCAGCATGGTCCCGGGAATGCTCCTGCCTGGCTCCCTCCCAGTCATAACCCAGCAGTAACCAGCTACACCTCCCCATATCACCACACACTCACACTCCTCCCCTCCACTGTTCCCTCTGTTCTCCCCCAAGATCTATCCTTGGCTTCACCTATTGCTCATTTACACACTGCCCCTTGACAATATCACCCAAAACTACAGTGTTAGCCTTTCATGGCGTATGGCAACATCCCTATCTTTGAGCTAGGAGGCCCAGGTCTGAGTCCCACTTGCTCCAGAGATGTGTTGTAACAGGTTGATCCGAAAATATCTGTGTTTGTAAATTAATGACGCTCAGCATTGCATCACCAGCCGGTCACTCTGGGCAGTGGTCAATCTTACTGAGACTGGCATGGACAGATGCATCTGTAGTCAGCAGATTGGGGAGGATGAGATCAGGTATGTACTTCCCTCTTATTAGTTTGCTCACTTGCTTTATACCCATGCCAGGAGTTATGTCCTTTAGGACCCAACCAGCTCAACCACTATTGCTGCGAAGAGACTTCATGGAGTGCAGAGTTAATGTTGAGAACCCCAATGTGGTCACTCCCTCCTCACTGTAATATCACTGCAGTCTCACCTGTTCCTCAGTGAGACAGGATCCACAGGGGGCTGGTGATGGTGGCGTATGGGTCATGTTCTGTGATGTCAGTTATTTGAGCAGTCTGAGAGACATCACTAACCTGCAGACCCGACAGTGCCCTTGGTCAATGGTGGCAATACCATCTCATTTCAATCCTTTTGTGTGTAGTTTTGTTGGAACTGAGCATTTTTCCTGGCCATTTCAGGGGGCAGTTACACATGGGTCTGGAATCATATGCCAGTCAGACTGGGTAAGGACAGTAGATTTCCTTCACAGAAGAATGTAAGTGAAACTGGTTGGGGCTTTATGCCAATGGTTGTCAATTGGCTCACTTTTAAAAACATAGCATTGCTGAATTCGAATCTCACCATCTGCCCTGGTGGGATTAGTCTGACTCTCTGGATTACTGGCCAAGGGACATTACCTCCCCCTGTTAATATGCTTCAAACACAAACAGACCATCTCACATGCTGCTCGTTTCCAGTGAGAACAAGTTCAATTTGCACAGTCACTCCTCATCAGCCAGTTCTCAATCTCTCCGACTGCTCTCATCACCATCTCCCATAAAGCTGTAATGTTCCTGCCGTGCTGTGTAATCTGAACTGGGTCTGGCATTGTAAATACTGCTGCATCAATGATTTATAAAGATTACCTCATTAGTTCAATCTGACACTGACATTACTGCTGAGAATCATTGCTATAATCATTTCAACTTAACACTAATGTTGAGAGTAATTGTGTTGAGTTCTGTGTACTGTGTGGGGTCAGAGAGGGGCCTGTGGGGAGCGGTAGGTCAGTGAAGTGGGACAGCTGGGGAACCACAGTGTCTGTTGCTGTGTCTCTGATGGAGTTATGTTGACAGTCATAAAGCCGACAGAATGGGAGGCCTCAGATTCAGCTGAAGCTTTGCAGGAAACAAAGTCACTTTTGCAAGAGAAATCCATTGTCAGATCAAATGAGGTTGAAATTTTGAGACAGAAATGGGTCCAGTGAACAGATTGGTATGAGGAGATTAAATAATCCTGGGAGAAACAGGGCCATAAATATAGTGAACCATGACAATGTGGTGAAGTAACTGAAAATGAGGTTCTGAAGGGCTGAGCTTCTGCAATACCTTGTAGGATCTGGACTCCACAAATCAAAGTGGCAACTGCCAATGATAAACACACTCATGTCTACAGCTGTCAACACGGGGGGAACGGGGTAAACTGACTGTTTTTAGAACCCTCATGATATTATACAAATCTTGTGATATGTCTCAGCTGCTACAATGTGGATTGCCACATCTGTCAAATGAGCAATGTGTTTGCTGAGAATTAGCCTGAGGCCTTAGCAGTGAATTGAAAACTGTGAATACAGTCAAACAGTGTAAACTTAGACTCTTCAGTCCACCATGTCCATACCAACCCAACAAACGCCAAAGTACACTAATCCCATTGATGTGCACTTGGTCCATAGCCTACTGTGCCCTGGCATTTTAAGTGCTCACCCAGATATTTCTTAATCATTGTGAGAGTACCTGCCACCACCACATTCTCAGACAGCACGTTCCATATTTCCAACACTCTCTGTGTGAAAAGATTTGTCATTTACATAAATGATATGGATGCGAGCATAAGAGGTACAGTTGGTAAGTTTGCAGATGACACCAAAATTGGAGGTGTAGTGGACAGCGAAGAGGGTTACCTCAGATTACAACAGGATCTTGACCAGACAGTCCAATGGGCTGAGAAGAGGCAGATGGAGTTTAATTCAGATAAATGTGAGGTGCTACATTTTGGGAAAGCAAATCTGAACAGGACTTATACACTTAATGGTAAGGTCCTAGGGAGTGTTGCTGAACAAAGAGACTTTGGAGTGCAGGTTCATAGCTCCTTGAAAGTGGAGTCGCAGGTAGATAGGATAGTGAAGAAGGCATTTGGTATGCTTTCCTTTATTGGTCAGGATGTTGAGTACAGGATTTGGGAGGTCATGTTGCGGCTATACAGGATATTGGTTAGGCCACTGTTGGAATATTGCGTGCAATTCTGGTCTCCTTCCTATTGGAAAAATGTTGTAAAACTTGAAAGGGTTCAGAAAAGATTTACAAGGATGTTACAAGGTTGGAGGATTTGAGCTACAGGGAGAGGCTGAACAGGCTGGGGCTGTTTTCCGTGGAGTGTCGGAGGCTGAGGGGTGACCTTATAGAGGTTTACAAAATTATTAGGGGTATGGATAGGATTAATATGCAAAGTCTTTTCCCTGGGGTCGGGGAGTCCAGAACTAGAGGGCATAGGTTTAGAGTGAGAGGGGAAAGATATAAAAGAGACCTAAGGGGCAACTTTTCCACACAGAGGGTGGTACGTGTATGGAATGAGCTGCCAGAGGATGTGGTGGATGTTGGTACAATTGCAACATTTAAGAGGTATTTAGATGGGTATATGAATAAGAAGGGTTTGGAGGGATATGGGTCGGGTGCTGGCAGGTGGGACTAGATTTGTTTTGGATATCTGGTCGGCATGGATGAGTTGGACCGAAGGGTCTGTTTCCATGCTGTACATCTCTATGACTTTATGTCTAATTACCTCTCAAACTTCTAAATCACTTATTCCTCCCCTTAAACTCTTGCCCTCTGGTCTTAGACATGTCTGCCATTGGGAAGAGGTTCTTACAATCTACCTTATCTAACCCTCATAATTTTGGAAACCTCAGTCAATCCCCCCCAGCCTCCTCTGCTCCAAGGAAAACAATCCCAGCCTACCCAGTCTCTCCTCATAACTGGGACTTTTTAACCCAGGCAACATCCTGATGAATCTCCTCTGCACTTTCTCCAGTGAAATCACTTCCTTCTGATGGTGTAGCAACCAGGACTACACAGAGTGTTGGGTCCAACCAATGTTTTATTAAATTGTAACAAGATTTCTTTGCTCAAAGATTCTATGCTGGGGCTAATGAAGGTAAACATTCTGTATGCCTTCTTTACCACTGAATAACTGCACTGACACCTTCAGGGATTGATGGACTTGCAGACCAATGATAGGAATTTTCTTTCACTTTTGTAGTCAGCATATAGATATATGTAAATATATCAAAAACAGAGAATGCTGGAAAAACTGAGGAGGTCTGGCAGCAGACTTGTGGGGAGAGAAACAGAGTCAACGTTTCGAGTCTAATATAACTTATTCAGAACTGTTAAGAAGGCATACAGTGTTTTGGCCTTTATTAATAGAGAGATTGAGTTCCGGAACCAGGAGGTTATGCTGCAGCTGTACAAAGCTCTGGTGCGGCCGCACTTGGAGTATCGTGTACAGTTCTGGTCACCACATTATAAGAAGGATGTGGGAGCTTTGGAAAGGGTGCAGAGGAGATTTACTAGAATGTTGCCTGGTATGGAGGGAAGGCCTTACGAGGAAACTGAGGGAACTGAGGCTGTTCTCGTTAGAAAGAAGAAGGTTGAGAGGTGACTTAATAGAGACATACAAGATAATCAGAGGGTTAGATAGGGTGGACAGGGAGAGCCTTTTTCCAAGTATGGGGATGGCAAACATGAGGGGACACAACTTTAAAGTGAGGGGAGATAGGTATAAGACAGATGTCAGAGGGAGTTTCTTTACTCAGAGAGTAGTAAGGGTATGGAATGCTTTGCCTGCAACGGTAGTAGATTCGCCAAGTTTAAGTACATTTAAGTCGTCATTGGACAGGCATATGGACGTACATGGAATAGTGTAGGTGGGATGGGCTTCAGATTAGTATGACAGGGCGGCGCAACATCGAGGGCCGCTGTAATGTTCTATGTTCTATGACAGGCATTGGAAAATAGGCTTGCAGTCAAAATTATCTAAAAAAAACATCTTTTCAAAACCTTTTCTTCTGAAGAAAAATCGTACTGGACCCGAAATGCTAACACTCTCTGGGTTCTGTCTCCATCTACCTGTTCACTTCCCAACCCCATGTCCATGTCATCAGTATATATATCACCTTTCCCTCGCTGCTATCTCTTCTAAAGAAGGGTTGCTGGACTTGAAACTTTAACTTTGTTTCTCTTTCCACAGATACTATCAAAATTGCGGAGTTTCACTAGCAATTTCTGTTTTCCTCAGGTCCATTACCCTGAGATTATGAGTGTGGTGCTGGAAAAGCACAGCACCCGAGAAGCAGGTGAATTGACATTTCGGGCATAAACCCTTCATCTTGTGCCTAAAACGTCAACTCGCCTGCTCCTTGGATACTGCCTGACCTGCTGAGCTTTTGCATCACCACAATTTTCAACTCTAACTCTTCAGCATCTGCAGTCTTCACTTTCTCCTGAGATTATTAGTGCAGTGACATCACCATTACATCAGCATCTCCCTGGACTCGAACGAACTGAGAGCTGTTCCCCATTCTATCTCCAGGATACAGACAGATCAGGCCATTCACCCTTCTCTGTGCATTTGTGTTGAAACCTATAAAACCTCAGCACCAACTCTCTGACAGTGTGGCATTCCCTTTGTACTTTGTTGAATTGTTATTGTACAATTAGCTTAGTTGGCTGGAACGTTGGTTTGTGATACAGAGAGGCACCAGCAGTGTGGGTTTAATTCTTGCACGGACTGAGATTAGTAGACTCTCCTCTTCGACCTCTCTCCTCACACGTGGTATGTTGACCCTCAGGTTAAACCACTCCCAGCTGTCCTCTCTGTAATGAGAGAGCATCTGATGATCTGGTTGGATCTTACTCAGATCCTCGAACTCAGCTGGGAAAAGCAAAGACAGGAACTTGCATGAAACCATTTTCTGGATCATGCAGCTCCATTGTCAGCATCGATTGTTATACCCTCCCCATCGGAGAGGCTGCAGCTGGCCATTGGGGTCAGGGTTCCTCTATCCTCTACACCCCCCACCCCACCCACCGATCTTGTCCAGCTATTGCACAGCCCTGATTTTAATCATGTTACCATTAGTAGGCCTCAGTTCAGTGACTGTCGCCTCTAGGTCTGGAAATTCTTTCACTAAAGCACTGCCTCTCGACCTTTTCATAGACTTTCCCTAAAATCTTCCTCCCTGCCTGAGGTCCGCAGCTCCAACCAATCTATCTCATTCATTGGTTCAAATTCAGTTTGATTAACTTGGCCTGTGCTGATTTGTTAGTGTTATTGGGAGGGAGGGAATGTGAGAAACAGGAGATAATTGGAGAGTGGGTTACTGAGGGGGCAAAGGGTAGTGGGAAAAAGAATAAGAATAAAAATAATAGGTTATTCGGTGGGCTCAGAGTGCGAGAGAAAGTGAGTCTAAATCTCTGTTCCAATGTAAGTGTGTGAAGGTATGGATAGTGGTCAATAGTTTTGGTAAGGTACAGGCACGTATTTCCAACTGGAAGTGTGATGCTGCAGTGATAAGAGTCCCGGTTTAAATTAGGACAGGACTGCACACAGGAATATTCAGGAAAGGATAGAAATGGGGAGGGTGGCAGGATTTACTTAGGAGAGTGTTGCCATATTTGAGAAAGAGAATGTCCCAGAGAATCAAGGATACAATCTATTTGGCTGGAGCTAATGAACAGAGAAGAGGCAATTAAATTTTCTGGTGTATTCCATTGACCTCTTGCTAGTGTACAGGATGAAGAGGAACAAATTTGCAAAGAAGACACAGCGAGATAGAAAAGTTATAGTGCAGTTGTTATTGGAGACTTTAATTACCAGGGTGTAGACTGGGATAGGAGCGGTACAAAGGGCCAAGGAGATTGCATTCTGCCAGAATGTTTCCTCAAGCAGTATGTGGCTAATCCAATGATCCAAAGGAGGCTGGGCTTCTGGGAATGAGGTGGGAGATCAAGTGACAGTAGGAGGACATTGAGGGGAGAGTGTCTGTTGTATCATAAAATTGACTGACTCTGGAAAGGCACAATAAACTATACAGATGAAGAAATATCAAATGGTGAAGAGGAGTTGAGTGCTTAAGAATGGATCTGGATCCAGTAAAGCAGAGGTCAAGGTTAAAAGGAGAAACAGTAGCTGAACTATATGGACTATTGTCAAAGAAGATGGAGACAGTCAAAATATATTCTTCCAAAAGGGGAAGGTTTAGATTCCCTACAGTGTGGAAACAGGCCCTTCGGCCTAACAAGTCCACACCGACCCTTCACCTAACACTACGGGCAATTTAGCATGGCCAATTCACCTGACCCGCACATCATTGGACTGTGGGAGGAAACGGGAGCACCTGGAGGAAACCCACACAGACACGGGGAGAATGTGCAAACTCCACACAGACAGTTGCCTGAGTCAGGAATTGAACCCTGGTCTCTGGCGCTGTGAGGCAGCAGTGCTAACCACTGTGCCATCATGCCGCCCACAGTGTGTGACAAACAAATCCAGAACACTGCCAACCCATTCAAGGGAAGACACCAGTGCTATGCCAGAACCTTGAGAGAGTTGGCACAGAGATGAATGTAATGGCCTTCACGAAGGAGAAGCTGAAAGGGCCGAAGCTGGGTTGATCAGCTGGACTGGGTGGACTACACCCCAGAGTTCCTGAAGTAGGTAGTTGAGGAGATTGTAGTGACATTGGTGGTTATCTTTCAGGAATCACTAGAGTCAGGGAGGATCCGAGAGGACTGGGAAATGACAATCACTTTGTCCACTCCTCCCCACACCAATAAGCTTTCTCTTTTCAATGATAGACCCAGTCTGTCCAAGATTCCATGTTACAATGGCGAACATGTGCCTGAATGGAGACCGTGCGCTTGCGAATTATCCTCCTCAATGTTCTCACACCTTCTCCAGTAGATCCAGATCCTCTTTGTAACACGGAGTTCAGTGACCAGCTCCAATCTCTAAGTGTGCTCGAACCAAGGCTCTCATTTCAATTCCAATCCTTTCAAAGTGAGTCTCCTGCTGTGTGTCAGCCTGTGTATTTGCGTCTCCTCCCAGTTCTCATTGCACATATTGAATACTTATCAATGTACTATGTGCGGCAGAGGGCCATTCTCTAAATGTTAACTGGTCTGTACCCTTCATAGATACATACACGCTGGCATCGTTCCTATCTCCATACAGAATCCTCCACTTTGCATTCCTACAAACAAGTTGAAAATAATTTCCTTGTCAAATGCAGCTCAAACTTCCATCAATTAGGGTGGTAATCCCAAACTAAAACCCTGGAGGTCACCAAATCCCAACCTATCAATTCTTCATTCCTGTACCCACTGTACTCAGGCAGACTGTCACTTCAATCTCAGCAATTCTTTTTTTTGCAAATTCCTTGCCCCGTCTGATTAATTTCTCCTTCACAATCTGCCTGTTTTTCATTCTGTCTCCTCCCCTAGGCCCCACCACGATGCAGTGAGATGGACTGGCCTGAGCTCAGTTTGAAGGGAGCAGTGATTTGGTATTTGCCGCGACATACCTTAGTGTCCCCCTCTGGTGAGGCAGGATCTGTCATCCAGGCACCAAACCTCGATCCAGATGTTTTCACGGTGAGTGGGTTGCTGATTCCCGTTAGTTTGCCGCACGCTGGAATTGATGGAAAAGTGTGACTGTGGTGAGGAGCAATGAGTGCAGATGTGGCTGAGCTCTCAGTTTACGGTATCCTCCCCTCCCCCTCAACAAACCACCCTCCCCCTCTGTCAGAGTGGCCCCAGGGGAAGGGAGAGGGCTATGTCCCTTGTGGGATTGGAGTTCTTGGCCTGTTTGTGAGCTGAGATTGTGGAATGATTCTGTGCGCACTGTGGTTGGTTTTTGCCATGAAACTCTGGGTGGCAGCTGGACAAAGTAACCTGGCACCAGTCACTGGACACTGTCCTATTGTCAGTGAGGGGTGGGGGGACAGTGAAACTGTCCATCTGTCAGTGGGGGAATGGGGGGGGGGGGGGGGAGCCACTGGCCTTGTCTTACTGGGTGTTCCAAGCTAGAGGGGTCGCCATCCTAGTTGCAGCACTGCTGTGGCAATGCCCCTCACGGTTGACTCTTGCCGTGGTCAACTCCCTGAGTATCTGGTCAGTTTGGGAATGAAAGGGCCATGTCCATTATCCAGATGCAGTGATCAATCATCCCCTTCTTGTCAGGGAGCAGGAAAATCTCAAATTCCAACCTCAGTGAGTACTGAGGGAACACATCTCATCTTAAAGTGAGTGGTCAGGGAAAGATCCCAACAAAGCTTAACACTGATGCTGAACGTGACCCCCTCTTACCTCCGCACCTCCCCAGGATGCTTCTGCCTTGCCAACCTGCAAGGCCTCACCGTGGTCAGGAACAAGGTTTGGCTACAAATCCTCAAAGGTCCAACAGCCATTAGCTATGGCCCCTCCTCTCTTTGCCCCAATCATTTGGAAGTGGGGAGCAATTAAGGATATTGTGGGTTTCCTGATGGGAAATATGGCCATGGAGGGTCAGGGAATGATTTGGGCAAAATGGTGCTTTGTTTCGGAGGGGTGGGGGGCGTTCGGTGGGAGGGGGGGGTAAATGTTACCCCACCTTCTGCCTGTGTGAGAGTTGGGAGGATTTTGGGGAGTGGGTGGTGGGAGAGGGGGGAAACAGAGAAACTGTGGTCCCCACCATCGCTGCCTCAAATACGCGATTAAGTAACACCCCTCCTCAGTCCCCGAGGTGGTGTATTGGGGTGGGGGAGCTGGTGCGGTGAGGGCAACTAATTCCGCGTAAGCCATTTCAGACGCGCGATTTGGGGCCTACCTAATTTTTGCATGCAGGCTCGTAACCTGTTCTCCAGATTGGAGACTCTGGCCAGGAGCTCCTCGTAGTCGAACGGCCCGATCTCCTCCTGAAGCTCGGCCAATACAGCCGTCAGGTTCGTCGCCTCCGCCTTAAACTGCAACACCAACTTGGCGTCAGCTTTATACTGTTCCAGCACGGGGATTAAAGGCAACAGTTCATCCATTCTCGATTTTAGGGCCTGCAACGGGTAAAATAATCTCCATTCAGTCGCAAGCGTGGAAAAAAATAAAAATCCCGACGGCTCCCCAAGATCCCTTCTAAAGAATCCCCGTTTCTTTCTTGATGTCAGGATATCTCGGAGTGCCTTACGGCCAATGAAGCACTTCTGAAGTCTAGTCATGGCTGCAGGAAATGTGACAGCCAATGTGCGTACAGCAAGGTCCCGCCAGAGGCCACGGTCAGGTAATCTGTGTCAATGATATTGGGTGAGGTCAGGGCACTGGGGAAGGGATTGGACACGTCCTTGACAGCGCTGGGAGCAGAGGGCATCACTTAACTTAATATTGGAAAGACAGCAGCCCCTGACAGTGTCGGGCTCCCTGAGTACTGCAGCGGGATGCCAGCCTGGATTGTGTTCAGACCTGTGTGAAGGAGTGTGGTGCTGACTGTCCCTGGACTCTGGCTACCAGGGGCACTGGCTCTTTTCTATTTGAAGGAGCAGACAGTGAACACTACAACAGAACAATTTGGGAAAAAAAGCCTTTATTTTTTTTTATTTTTTAGAATGCGATTGGGTTAACATGCTTTCAAATCACGTAACAAAAGGACATTCCGTAGAGATGCATTGACAATTTTTTTGATATTTATATATAAATTTTAATTTTTTTTAAAACGATTGATGGTTAAACGGTTTAACATGCAGGAGAATCACAGCAAAGCTTTAACAAGTCAGCTTTATAAGTATTAAAGAAAGCCTTAAAATTCTCATGAGATTTTTTTTTGTTTTTTTGAAATTATATAATAGTGCAAGATCAGGAGCCCAAGTCCACGGTTACAAAGAATTGGACTTGTGTCTTCGTTCAATCAATGCGGCTTTTCAAAAAAACTTTCTTAAACTTAGCCCTGCAAACAAACAAAGGTCAGAGCGATACTATAGAGGAGTTTACTGTTACCTCCCCAACTCCCAGAACACAAGAAACAACTTTAAAACAAGACACTTCCACAAATCTGGACACAAACACAGGGAGAGCCAGATTCGTGGCATTTCCCTCCAGCAGTAGGCTTCCCTCGAGCTGAAACATTTACTTTAATTGCCACCCACTGCCTTTGCTAAATGACAAAATTATCAGTGCTTATTACAAAGAATGGAGTGAAATATTAGTGGTGCCATTTCTCACTTTACTCTCCTGATGGCACCAAACCTCACTCCCACACACAGACCCTCACTGGGGTACACTCCCACACACAGACCCTCACTGGGGTACACTCCCACACACACTGACTCTCACTGGGGTACACTCCCACACACACAGACCCTCACTGGGGTACACTCCCACACACACTGACTCTCACTGGGGTACAGCTCCCACACACAGACCCTCACTGGGGTACAGCTCCCACACACAGACCCTCACTGGGGTACAGCTCCCACACACACTGATTCTCACTGGGGTACAGACCCACACACACTGACTCTCACTGGGGTACAGACCCACACACACTGACTCTCACTGGGGTACAGTCCCACACACACTGACTCTCACTGGGGTACAGCTCCTACATTCAGACACTCACTGGGGTACAGCTCCCACACACACTGAGTCTTACTGGGGTACAGTCCAACACACACTGACTCACACTGGGGTACAGCTCCCACACACAGACCCTCACTGGGGTACAGCTCCCACACACAGACCCTCACTGGGGTACAGCTCCCACACACACTGATTCTCACTGGGGTACAGACCCACACACACTGACTCTTACTGGGGTACAGACCCACACACACTGACTCTCACTGGGGTACAGACCCACACACACTGACTCTCACTGGGGTACAGCTCCTACATTCAGACACTCACTGGGGTACAGCTCCCACACACACTGAGTCTTACTGGGGTACAGTCCAACACACACTGACTCACACTGGGGTACAGCTCCCACACACACTGACTCTCACTGGGGTACGGTCCCACACACACTGACTCTCACTGGGGTACAGTCCCACACACACTGACTCTCACTGGGGTATAGTCCCACACACACTGACTCTCACTGGGGTATAGTCCCACACACACTGACTCTCACTGGGGTACGGCTCCCACACACACTGACTCTCACTGGGGTACGGCTCCCACACACACTGACTCTCACTGGGGTACACTCCCACACACACTGACTCTCACTGGGGTACAGTCCCACACACACTGACTCTCACTGGGGTACAGCTCCCACACACACTGACTCTCACTGGGGTACACTCCCACACACACTGACTCTCACTGGGGTATAGTCCCACACACACTGACTCTCACTGGGGTATAGTCCCACACACACTGACTCTCACTGGGGTACAGCTCCCACACACACTGACTCTCACTGGGGTACGGCTCCCACACACACTGACTCTCACTGGGGTACACTCCCACACACACTGACTCTCACTGGGGTACAGTCCCACACACACTGACTCTCACTGGGGTACAGCTCCCACACACACTGACTCTCACTGGGGTACACTCCCACACACACTGACTCTCACTGGGGTACAGCCCCCACACACACTGACTCTCACTGGGGTACAGCTCCCACACACACTGACTCTCACTGGGGTACACTCCCACACACACTGACTCTCACTGGGGTACAGCCCCCACACACACTGACTCTCACTGGGGTACAGCTCCCACACACACTGACTCTCACTGGGGTACAGCTCCTACAGATTCTGGGGGTATAAGTGAGAAACCTTTCTGTTGAATTTATTGCTGAATTTAGAATTTTCCAACTGCACCTGCTTGTACCTGCAGTGAACATGGAAACAGCTGCATTGTGTGGGTGAATTGAGACCCCAGAGCTTTTCAGATCCATTACCACAGAACAGTCAGTATTAGCTGCCCATTCTGATTGATTCTACTGTTTGTTTAAGATAAGTAAATTATAACTAAGGGTTAGAGCAATGCTCCTGTCACTCGGCCATTGGGATGAGGGAGATGATCTGTCCATCAATATTCCACCCACTTCTCAACAGCAATCACTAAACTAATGAGCAGGATATCCCAGTGATTCAAAACTTGAATGATTATTTAGTCAAACCCATTGGAACTTAATTCTGACCCTGAGCAGTTTTAGTGACAGGGAATGGGGGTGGGTGGGGGGAGGTATGGGTTCCAGGGGCTCTGGAATGTACCTACCATTGCATGCCCAGCTTAAAGCAGCCACATGCCAGACAGTCACATAGCAAGGTTGACAGGGGCAGCTTTGCAGCCAGCTGACATTGTAGTGGATGTGGTGTTATGTTTCCAAGACAGACAAAAGTCCTTCAGCCCATCTACTCCATGCTGGTGTTTGTGCTCTGCCCACCTCTTCTGTATCCCATTCTTATCCTTTCTCCTTCCAGTTCCATCCCCACTCTGAGTTAAAGTAGTTCCTCATAAATTCCTAATTAGAATTATTAGCCATGGGCTTCTATTGATGGCACTGAGTTCTGGTCAACAAGTTGAAAACATCTTCCAATCTACCTGACTGAAATCTTTCCAGATAACAGAAGCCCAATCTCTTCTGACATTGCTGATGGTTGGAGCCTGTCAGTCCTTGTTAATCTTTTCTTGCTTTCCTCCAGCCCCTCTCGATCCCTTATGTAACCATGGAGACCAGAATTGCACACTGTGCTCCAAGTGTGATTTATTCAAAGAGGGATAGAGTCATAGTCATAGAGATGTACAGCATGGAAACAGACCCTTTGGTCAAATCTGTCCTCCCACCTGCCAGCACCCGGCCCATATCCCTCCAAACCCTTCCTATTCATATAACCATCCAAATGCCTCTTAAATGTTGCAACTGTACCAGCCTCCACCACATCCTCTGGCAGCTCATTCCATACACACACCACCCTCTGTGTGAAAAAGTTGCCCCTTAGGTCTCTTTTATATCTTGCCCCTCTCATCCTAAACCTGTGCCCTCTAGTTCTGGACTCCCTGACCCCAGGGAAAAGACTTTGTCTATTTATCCTATCCTAATTTTGTAAACCTCTAGAAGGTCACCCCTCAGCCTCCGACGCTCCAGGGAAAACAGCCGCAGCCTGTTCAGCCTCTCCCTGTAGCTCAAATTCTCCAACCTTAGCAACATCCTAGTAAATCTTTTCTGAACCCTTTCAGGTTTCACAACATCTTTCCGATAGGAAGGAGACCAAAATTGCACGCAATAATCCAACAGTGGCCTAACCAATGTCCTGTACAGCTGCAACATGACCTCCCAACTCCTGTACTCAATACTCTGACCAATAAAGGAAAGCATACCAAATGCCTTCTTCACTATCCTATCTACCTGCTACTCCACTTTCAAGGAACTATGAACCTGCACTCCAAGGTCTCTTTGTTCAGCAACACTCCCTAGGACCTTACTATTAAGCGTTTACGTCCTGCTAAGATTTGCTTTCTCAAAATGCAACACCTCACATTTATCTAAATTAAACTCCACCTGCCACTTCTCAGCCCATTGGCCCATCTGGACCAGATCCTGTTATAATCTGAGATAACCCTCTTCGCTGTCCACTACACCTCCAATTATGGTGTCATCTGCAAACTTACTAACTGTACGTCTTATACTCTTCCCAACATTTCAATTCCATCCTTGAAGAACTGAACCGACAGGGTACATTTTTATTTAATAGTGTTATTAACCCGAGTGGCTACTTTTAATGATTAGTGCATATGTTTCCCAAAGCCCTATGGCCCTTTGCCCCATTTAGGCTGGAATTTTCCCAGGAGTATGTTTCGTCTCCATATGCACCATTGAAGGAGAGATGGTGATGTAGTGGTTACGTTGGTGAACATCCAGGTGCCCAAGCTAATATTTGGAGGGAAAAGGTCTCAAATCCCACTGAGGCAGTTCACCTGACTGGAACTGAGAGCAAGTCTGGGTACCAGTGACCACTCAGCCATCAGCAATTGTCACCAGATTCCATTTGCTTCATTAATGGTCTTTAGGGAAGGGAAATCTTCCAGAGCTACCCAGTCGAGCCTACATGTGACTCCAAACCCACAGCAATGTGATTTCCTCTTCACAGCCTCTGAAATGGCCGTTCCAGCCACAAGTGCTGGATGGGCAGTAATACCATGTTTCATGGAAGAACAGCAAAACAAACCTATTCCATTCAACTGCATTTGTTAATTAAAGCCCCTTTCTCCATCTTTATTAAAATCAACCTGAACTGTCTTCCTCAAAATAACAAATCCTGCCAGAAATTTTAAAATTGTACATTCAAGTCCTGAATCCGATGCATTGAAGAAACAGAGGACAGCAACAATCCCAGATTAATCCTGGTGAAAAATCACTTCCCATCACTTGCCAATCAAGTAATTACCTTTAATCCTTGCCATCTTTTGTGTTTTATCAATGACATTGTGCTTCGTGACCCTGATTCCACATGTTCTGACTTTTATATCTATCTAATTTTTGGTATCTTATCAATTACCTTCTAAAAGCTGAAATATATGACATCCACTGTCTTACCCTTAGCTGTTATTTCTTCAAAGACTGCAAGAAGGTGAGTGAAGAATGACTTTCCCTTTTACTGTTCTTGCAGATGGTTTTTTATTTTTTCTATTCCAGGATCCATTCCCTTTATTAGAAATTAAGGAATTTATTACCTTTTCTAAAACTGACATTAAGCTAATTCATCCACAGTTCCCTGGTTTTGTTTTACATTTCTTTTGAAAATACCGATCCCATTGGCTGTTCACCAGTCCTCCAACAGTATCTAACCAATTGTTAAATATGTACTAGAGTCTTTGCTTCTCCTCCCGAAGTTTAATCTGCCTTGGATATAATCCAGCTGGACCAGATGATTAGTTTATTAATCATCTTCCCTTTTCCTATCTTAAATATGTTTTATACTTCTGACTTCTTATAACGTTATGCTCACCATCTCGGTTTTCTTGGTAAGGAATCAAATAAACTAATTACTCAATATCCCTGGCATTTTCCCTCATTAACAGAGAGCTGGGGTGGGTACAATGAGCTGAATGGCCTCTTATGTTTTAAATATGTGTAGCCCATAAGCTTCAAAGTTAGTGAATGCAAGTCTAAAGTAGCTTCTAGAAAAAAGTGATTGTGAATCAGCCTCTGCAAAAGTTAATTCTGGGACCTCTGAAAGGGGACAAGTTTATTAACCATTGAGAAAAAGCTCACAGTTTTGGAGATTTCCACCAGTTTTCTCCACCAATCCCAAGGTGAAAGAAGTTGGATCCTGTATCAGGGAGGACCCCGTGACTGAGTTTGTTTTATAGTAAGTGTGGCACAACGGGGCTGACAGGTTGAATGGCATTTCCAGAGACAGAGGAGATCACAGCTCAATAGGAGATTGGACCGACTCAAAGGGGTCACTGTGACACTGGAAACTGACAAACGACTCAATGACCCCAACAAACATTTCTCCATCCCACAGGCCAACCCCAGAAGCAGAACGTGAATCGAGTGTGGCAACAAATCTACCTGAAACTGTCGGGAGAGATGCGCTTTGTGACTCTCCTCCACCTGTTTGAATTTTGTTTCCAAGCCTCTCATCTGTGTCTCCATTTTCTCCACGTACTGCAGATCACGCTGGGTACGGCGATCCAGCACCTCGATGGACTGGGTCATGTTTTGCACCTGCAACAGTGAAGGGGAGTATCAGAGTGACCTCAGTGAAGGCGAGGTGGGTGCGAGTGAGGGGCCCTGGTAAATGGGCACAGTCATACATCTAGTCACTGTATAGCGGCCAGCATTCACTGTCTCCCTGGTGTAGCTACAGCCAGAAATTGAGGACATTGGGGCACAAGGACAGTCAGCTGGACACAGGCTCTCTACGTGAAGATCATTTCAGCAAAGGACAGTGAGTTGGGGTGGAATGGAACCACTTAGCAATGGGAATGTGTTAGTGGGCGGCACGGTGGCACAGTGGTTAGCACTGCTGCCTCACAGCGCCAGAGACCTGAGTTCAATTCCCGCCTCAGGCGACTGACTGTGTGGAGTTTGCATGTTCTCCCCGTGTCTGCGTGGGTTTCCTCCGGGTGCTCCGGTTTCCTCCCACAGTCCAAAGATGTGCGGGTCAGGTGAATTGGCCATGCTAAATTGCCCGTAGTGTTAGGTAAAGGGGTAAATGTAGGGGTATGGGTGGGTTGCGCTTCGGCGGGTCGGTGTGGACTTGTTGGGCCGAAGGGCCTGTTTCCACACTGTAAGTAATCTAATGACGATTTACATTCTAAAATTGAATGGGACAACTGTGAGCTAAAATACTGACGCCATGGGTTGGGTTTTGGGCATGGGGCCCACCTGATATAGGATGCACCTGGGAGCCAGGCTCCTGAGAGACAGCCGGCACAGCAAGCAGCCAACAAAAGGATGACATCCAGGCTCAGTGTGCCGAAGGCCCAGTGGGGAAGGCATTGCTGAGGGAGACTGGGGAACATGTGGTTACCTCAACATGGAGGCAGGCACCTTCAGAGACATTGACCCAACCCCAACACAGTGAGACACAAAGCCAAGGGCATTTTTGGAGTGATAGGAACCTGAGGTGAACCTGAGCCATGGATCCTGCTGCAGCCTTCTCTTTGGGCAGGCAGTCTTTTTTTTGATGGACCTCTGGCTACTTCACTGAGATGCCAAGGCAGCACAAACATGTGGCACTGGCTACCTCTCTGTGGGACCAGTAGATATTCCCACTGCCAGCTCACCTCAGCAGCAGGAAGTCACTGGGGAGATGGCCTGACCTTATAGACATCTGTACTCCTGCCACACACCTCAAGGTTTAACACCATGGGACCAGGAAAATGAGAGAGAGAGTATTCACCTCACAGTGCGTTACTATGTAGGGAGGACAGCAGAATGATCTCAGATGGTCACCACTTCCCAAAATCACAACACTAATTACTGCCTCATCATCCAGTCTCCAACACTGGGCAACGACTGCATTCTCATCAGTCAGTAATACAGGGCACGTGGAGGTGATGAGGGGGGTTAAAGAGGTTACTGAGTGACAGTCCGAAGGAATTGATTAACATCAATAGAGATACAGTCAGTACCACAGGGCACTGGGGTGGGGAGAGGGGTTACTGAGTGACAGTGTGAGGGTGCTGATTAACATCAGTAGAGATACAGTCAGTACCACAGGGCACTGGGGTGGGGAGAGGGGTTACTGAGTGACAGTGTGAGGGTGCTGATTAACATCAGTAGAGATACACTCAGTAACAGTGTCTGTGGGAGAACAGTCAGTGATACTCTGAAATAACATATCATGGACCTAACTATGGAGAAGGGTAATTTAGACCTAGCATGGTAGCTGACAAATTGCAAATATTCAAACAAATAATTGTTAATTTTCAACAAACACATACTCCCTAGAGAAACATAAACTTCAAAACTAAGAGAGTTATAACCTAGGTTAACTAAGTCAGTTAAGATAATTGCTCAGAATCACAAAATTATTACGGCACAGATGGTGACTGTTTGGTTGCACTGGTTCTATTCCTTAATGCCAAACTCCTGCCTTTCCCCCATATCCATTTATAACCAAATTACCATCCAGTGCCTCCTGTGACTGCCAGGACTGGATTGATAGTGCTTACAATATTTGTAAGAAGAAGGTTTCAGAGGTAGGGAGGGAATGAGACTTGGAGAATTTGTAAACAGCACAAAGATTTGAAAAAGAAAGTATCGTTAGACGGATCCTATGGGAGAGTGATGGTGAATGAGATTTAGTGTGAGATATGATGCAGACAGCAGTGTTCTGGAAGGGTAGAAGGTTACAGAGGGCACACAACGCAGCCTGGCTGGAAGCTGTTAGCCAGCCAAGCCTGGAGGTCACAGAGGCACACACACACAGAGATCAGGGCAGATGTGGAATAGAGTGATGTTATTGAACTGAAAATCAGCAAATTCAGTGACAGGGTGGATATTTACTCAGCTACTGAGTTGGGGAGCATCCACAACACTAAGGCTGCAAATAGCTCGAATGAACTGAAGGCAGTTTCCAGGAATAGAAACCATTTAGACAACTGAACTTTGCTACGTTTGCAGAGAAGGAGCAGGTAATATCTTTGATCTTACCAATATTTAATTGCAAAAAATTTCTGTTTCCTGATATTGAAAATCAGATAAGCAGGCCTGGCAAATCAGTCAAGAGAGGAATTCAAATGGGTGGTTACAAAATAGAGCTGGATTTTACTGGCATTGACAGGGGAGCTGCCACAAACCTCACAGATGATGTCACTGAGTAGCACGTAGGCAAGAAATGAAATGAAACGATGAGAGATCCTCGGGGAGCAGGATCACGAGGCAGCAGATCCTCTGGCTGGGACTGCAGAACTAAAAATGTAATCCGGTCTGAGCAGCCCCACCCAGCTGGGCTGAACTGGATTGGTGTGTGAAAGACCAGCATGGATCAAATGGCCTCCATCAGTGCTGTATTATTCTATAATTCTACGAGAATAGAGGAGGGTGGGGTGGTTAACGATATCCAAGGCTGCAAACAGAGAATGAGGTGGGAGACAGGACGAGAGACAGAGAGAGACACATAGACAGTCAGAGAGGGAGAGAAAGAGAGCGAGAGAGAGACGGACAGAGTTATCATGATCCTGCAGAGTGTCAATTGTGAAACTGACAGAGTGCTGTTTGGGTACTTGCCCGGAATCAAACTGGATTCAGTAGATTTCAGGAAAGATAGATGTGGATTTGAAAGGAAAGGATGTATTCAAGGGTAGGTGCAATTTGAAGATTTCCAATGTCTCTCCTGTTGAGCCCATTATCCCAGTGCCACTCACTTCTTCCTCCATTCCAGAGGGGTGGGGAGAGAGTTGACGAGGGTGGAGTGAGCAGTGAAGGGGGTAGGGGTGGGGGTGGGATGTTGTAGTGGTCTCTGCTTGACCATGGACATAGTGGAACTGCCTTACCTTCTCCAGGAGCTGCCTCAGTTGCTTGGTGCGGGCATCACGTGAGCACAGAGTTTGCTGAGGTGCCACCACGGTGCAGATACACCTGCCTTCACTGTCTGGGGCAGAGCTGAATACACGCCAACCATCTTCAGCATTGTCCGGTAATACCTGGGGCAGGACAGTTAGAGAAAGAGAATGACCAAACAATTCAGCATGTGGAGGTGGCAGTGTTGGACTGGGGTTGGACCAAGTTAAAAATCACACAAAACTAGGTTATAATCCAACAGGTTTGTTAGGAGTGTTGCCCCTTCAGGTGGTAGCCAGTCCCTCATAATGAAGGAGCAGCGCTCTGAAAGCTTGTACTTCCAAACAAACTTGTTGGACTATAACCTGGTGTTTTGTGACATCAAACAATTCAGAGCAAATGACACAAAACCAGCAATAAACTAACAATCAGGCACCCACTGGAGACTGGATTGTTTGGACAAAATCACTTAAGGAGGGGTTCAGCAGCAGGGGTTCAGAGTGCATTCCAGCCTTTCAGAATACACACCCAGTCACTATAACATGGTGCTGGACCACAGACCATTCACACCATCTCTGTCTAGTAGCTGTGTTTGCCTTTGCATGGGAATCTGTCCTGCCTGCCCCCTCAATGTTTCTCGGACCTCACATCCCTACTGCCTGGACCCCATGTCCCTCCCAGCCTGGACCATGTGTGTAGCAGCACCTAATAATCTGCAGATAGTTTCCAGAGTTCCCTCACACTGTCCTCTGACTTGGCCACCTGCCCACGCTCTATAAACCTCTTGCTCAATTGTTGATGAGAGCTCCTCTGTTCCTGAGAATGTATCAGAACTAACTGTTCTGAGCCTCTCTGCAGTTCACTACGGGCTGAACACCTCAGAATTAAAGTTAAATTATCTTTCCCACCCTTGACTAACCATTCTGGATGCTTTGAATGTCAAGACATCAATTCCATTTGCATGAGTTCTATGTCAAATCCTCTGATTGCCACAAACATCCACTGAAAAAGCAAAATATTTAATTATTAATAATTTTAAAATCGATATTTAAATCACACAAGAGCACAATTTATTACATTATCCACTGCATCTTTACCTAATTTAATGTACCCTCTTGAATTTCAGAATGTCATCTGCACCCTCACATAAAAACATGAAGTATAATAATGAACAGACAACAATGGTTTTCCAAAAGATGCACCCTCACATAAAAACAGGATATACAATAATGAATAGCCAACACGAATTCCCAAAGGAAGCCTGACCAACCTTATTCAATTCCTTCAGTGAGGTGGGAAAGAAAGTTGATCAGAGTAAGAGAGGAGGTGGAGTGTATCTAGATTTCTAGAAAGCGTTCAGTAAGGTGCCACGAATAGATGAATAGATAATCTCAGAGCAAGCAATGTCAGGGACAAGTAACAGAATAGCTGGCTAGCTGATTGAAGATAGCATCCAGAACAGGGTAAATAATATCCAACACATACAGGAATTGCTGGATGAATTCAGCAGGTTGCACAGCATCTGCACTCAGCCAACAGAGATAACTCTGCTTTCCCTCACAGTTGCTGCTGAGTTTCTCCAGCAATTCCTGTTGTTTGTTTCAGATCTCCAGCACCCACAGTTCTTTGTTTTATTTCAAGGTAAAGGACAGTCAGTTTCAGGGTGGGAAATAGCTTTTCAAATGGATCTGTGCTAGCATCACTGTTTTCACAGTCACTTGGAACCTACAATAGAATTAATAATTACGCAGACAAAACTACATGGTGGGGCTGGAGTCAGGGACGTCACCTTCAATTATAAGAAAAGGTGAATACAGAGTAGATATATAACAGGCAAATTAATTTCAACAATAGTAGCATCACATTTAAAATAAACAGTCACATATCATTTGCAGAATAGCAATTCAAATGGATTTGAGGATCAGAGGTGGATTTTGGGTAACAGAAACAAATCACTGTAAGAAGGTGACACGGTGAGTAAAACCACAGAGAAGTGAAGTACTCACTTGAATTAAATTAAAATGTAGAAAACGTTCATTAAAATGATATTGAACCTTGGCTAGACCACACTTGGAGTACTGTGCGCAGGTCTGATTGCTATATAGGCAGAGGAGAAGCAACAAATGCAAGTTCCAAGGACAAATCTAAAAACAGACAGGTTACACCATGGTCTCTCATAAATCCAATCAGGAATTCAGGAGCAGTTTCATCATTCAGAAGCAGTGGGAATGTGAAACTCGCTCCCATGGGGAATGGTGTAGATGAGTTGTATAAAAATGTTTCAGGGGATGCTGGATAAACAGGAAGGAAAAAGAATAGACAGAGGCTGAGAGACTGAAATGAATAAGGGGTAAGGGAGGATTAAGCGCTAGAATAGCCTGTTTCCGTTGAGTATAATTTACAGGATTTTTTTTCAGAATAACACACACTGTACACCTCCAACCCTCAGCCTCCCACACGCTCTGCCTTCTGGCAAAAATCACAAACTGCTGTTTCGTTTGAGAACGACAGGACTAAGTCCAGAAAGACACCAACACCTACACCATTTCGTGCATTATATTGAAGCCAGCATTGGAACTGGTTTCATAAAACAAATGTCTCTGTCAGATTCGAAGGTTAAAAGTGGAATTGATAATTGGTCTGACTTACACACAGAATCTGACACCACACTGAATCGCATTGGTACTCCCACAGAAAACACTCCATCCACAGATGACCAGCAGCAGAATACATTTTCCTTCTGCCAGTCTGCTCACCTTCACCCTCAACCCCTTCCATATCCCACACTGACCCTTCCATCACTCCCTTATCCTAAACCCTCCCAGACAATGATCCTCACCCTCACCCCTTCCAAATGACCCACACCTTCTCCCTCATCCTCATTCCCTGGATCATTCTCACTCCCTCATCATAACATCCTCCCAGTGATCCCCTCCCTCATCTCACTCCCTGCCTTACTCTGATTCCCTTCCACACACTAAACCCTCCTATATCCCACATTCACACATTGTCACTCACACTGACCCCTCCTAACCATCTCCACCCCAACATCATTCCACTTACGCCACAATGTTAGTCCCCACACCTTGCTCCCAGTCTCAGCCAACTCTCCTCTGCGCTATTCCCTGGCCCATTACCCCGAACCTGTATTACACTCACTCATTAACCCCAACCCTTACCATTCTGTTACCTCTATTACCCCTACCCCTCTACTCAAATCCCTTCCAAGCATGACACCTCCAACCCACTCTCTCCTGGTACCCATCAAACATTACCTCCCTGTTACCCCAATCCCCCACACCCTTCTAAGTCTTCACCTGTTACCCTGAGTTCCTCACCCACCTGGTTCCACATTCCCCACCCCTCGCAGTGCCTCCTTACCCCTGTGCTGCGGTCCAGGCTCCCGGTGCTGGCAGCACTAAGTCTGGTGGCGTTGAGCCCCACCAGAGAGGGCAGAGTCTGGGACATCCAGTTGCTGATCATGGCCATAGTGCTCAGGACAATTCCGATCTTCAGCAAAGGCACCGTCATTGCGGGGGCTCTGCGGATCTTTCATAGCGGGGAAAGGCAGCAGGGAAGCGACATCACCGCGGCGGGGGGCACGGCCGCCACTGGCACCGGGACATGCTGCAGCAGCGACACGGAGCACCGAGCCGAGACACCGGCAGCTGCCGCCTGCACGGCCGCCTGCATCCGAGTGACTGCAGACCGGGGGAGGGGCGGGGCGGTGCCGTGACCCCGCCCACACCTGGCCATGACCACGCCCACCAGTACCGACCCCGGAACCCAGTCCAAACATACAGCCCCAAGATCACCAGAAAGACAGAGCATCAGAGTCAGTGTGTGTGGGAGCTGTACCCCAGTGAGAGTCAGTGTGTGTGGGAGCTGTACCCCAGTGAGAGTCAGTGTGTGTGGAGCTGTATCCCAGTGAGGGTCAGTGTGTGTGGGAGCTGTACCTCAGTGAGAGTCAGTGTGTGTGGGATTGTACCCCAGTGAGAGTCAGTGTGTGTGGGAGCTGTACCCCAGTGAGAGTCAGTGTGTGTGGGAGCTGTACCCCAGTGAGAGTCAGTGTGTGTGGAGCTGTATCCCAGTGAGGGTCAGTGTGTGTGGGAGCTGTACCTCAGTGAGAGTCAGTGTGTGTGGGACTGTACCCCAGTGAGAGTCAGTGTGTGTGGGAGCTGTACCCCAGTGAGAGTCAGTGAGTGTGGGAGCTGTACCCCAGTGAGAGTCAGTGTGTGTGGGAGCTGTACCCCAGTGAGAGTCAGTGTGTGTGGGAGCTGTACCCCAGTGAGGGTCAGTGTGTGTGGGAGCTGTACCCCAGTGAGAGTCTGTGTGTGTGGGAGCTGTACCCCAGTGAGAGTCAGTGTGTGTGGGAGCCCACACCCCAGTGAGAGTCAGTGTGTGTGGGAGCCCACACCCCAGTGAGAGTCAGTGTGTGTGGGACTGTACCTCAGTCAGAGTCAGTGTGTGTGGGAGCTGTACCCCAGTGAGAGTCAGTGTGTGTGGGAGCTGTACCCCAGTGAGAGTCAGTGAGTGTGGGAGCTGTACCCCAGTCAGAGTCAGTGTGTGTGGGAGCTGTACCCCAGTGAGAGTCAGTGAGTGTGGGAGCTGTACCCCAGTGAGAGTCAGTGTGTGTGGGAGCTGTACCCCAGTGAGAGTCAGTGAGTGTGGGAGCTGTACCCCAGTGAGAGTCAGTGTGTGTGGGACTGTACCCCAGTGAGAGTCAGTGTGTGTGGGAGCCGTACCCAAGTGAGAGACAGTGTGTGTGGGAGTGTACCCCAGTGAGTGTTGGACTATATCCCAGTGAGAGTCAGTGTGTGTGGGACTATACCCCAGTAAGACTCAGTGTGTCTGGGAGCTGTACCCCAGTGAGTGTCTGAATGTAGGAGCCGTACCCCAGTGAGAGTCAGTGTGTGTGGAACTGTACCCCAGTGAGAGTCAGTGTGTGTGGAACTGTACCCCAGTGAGAGTCAGTGTGTGTGGGAGCTGTACCCCAGTGAGAGTCAGTGTGTGTGGGACTGTACCCCAGTGAGAGTCAGTGTGTGTGGGAATGTACCTCAGTGAGAGTCAGTGTGTGTGGGACTGTACCCCAGTTGGACTCAGTGTGTGGGAGCTGTACCCCAATGAGAGTCAGTGTGTGTGGGTCTGAACCCCAGTGAGAGTCAGTGTTTGGGCGCTGTACCCCAGTGAGAGTCAGTGTGTGTGGGACTGTACCCCAGTGAGAGTTAGTATGTGGGACTGTACCCCAGTGAGAGTCAGTGTGTGTGAGACCCTGTACCCCAGTGAGAGTCAGTGTGTGTGGGACTGTACCCCAGTGAGAGTCAGTGTGTGTAAGACTGTACCCCAGTGAGAGTCAGTGTGTGTGAGAGCTGTACCCCACTGAGAGTCAGTGTATGTGGGACTATACCCCAGTGAGAGTCAGTGTGTGTGGGACCGTACCCCAGTGAGAATCAGTGTGTGTGGGAGCTGTACCCCAGTGAGGGTCAGTGTGTGTTGGAGTGTACCCCAGTGAGGGTCAGTGTGTGTGAGAGCTGTACCCCAGTGAGAGTCAGTGTGTGTGGGAGATGTATCCCAGTGAGAGTCAGTGTGTGTGGGACTGTACCCCAGTGAGAGTCAGTGTGTGTGGGACTGTACCCCAGTGAGAGTCAGTGTGTGGGGGAGCTGTATCCCAGTGAGAGTCAGTGTGTGTGGGAGCTGTACCCCAGTGAGTGTCTGAATGTAGGAGCCGTACCCCAGTGAGAGTCAGTGTGTGTGGAACTGTACCCCAGTGAGAGTCAGTGTGTGTGTGGGAGTGTACCCCAGTGAGAGTCAGTGTGTGTGTGGGAGTGTACCCCAGTGAGAGTCAGTGTGTGTGGGAGCTGTATCCCAGTGAGAGTCAGTGTGTGAGGGACTGTACCCCATTGAGAGTCAGTGTGTGAGGGACTGTACCCAGTGAGAGTCAGTGTGTGTGGGAGACCGTACCCCAGTGAGAGTCAGTGTGTGGGAGTGTACCCCAGAGAGAGTCAGTGTGTGTGGGAGACCGTACCCCAGTGAGAGTCAGTGTGAGTGGGACTGTACCCCAGTGAGGGTCAATGTGTGTGGGACTGTACCCAGGTGAGAGTCAGTGTGTGGGGGGGAATGTACCCCACTGAGGGTCAGTGTGTGTGAGAGCTGTACCCCATTGAGTGTCAGTGTGTGTGAGAGCTGTACCCCAGTGAGGGTCAGTGTGTTTGGGAGTGTACCCCAGTGAGGGTCAGTGTGTGTGGGAGTGTACCCCAGTGAGGGTCAGTGTGTGTGAGAGCTGTACCCCACTGAGAGTCAGTGTATGTGGGACTATACCCCAGTGAGAGTCAGTGTGTGTGGGACCGTACCCCAGTGAGAGTCAGTGTGTGTGGGAGCTGTACCCCAGTGAGGGTCAGTGTGTGTTGGAGTGTACCCCAGTGAGGGTCAGTGTGTGTGAGAGCTGTACCCCAGTGAGAGTCAGTGTGTGTGGGAGATGTATTCCAGTGAGAGTCAGTGTGTGTGGGACTGTACCCCAGTGAGAGTCACTGTGTGTGGGAGCCGTACCCCAGTGAGAGTCAGTGTGTGTGGGAGCTTTACCCCAGTGAGAGTCAGTGTGTGTGGGAGCTGTATCCCAGTGAGAGTCAGTGTGTGTGGGACTGTACCCCAGTGAGAGTCAGTGTGTGTGGGAGCCGTACCCAAGTGAGAGACAGTGTGTGTGGGAGTGTACCCCAGTGAGTGTTGGACTATATCCCAGTGAGAGTCAGTGTGTGTGGGACTATACCCCAGTAAGACTCAGTGTGTCTGGGAGCTGTACCCCAGTGAGTGTCTGAATGTAGGAGCCGTACCCCAGTGAGAGTCAGTGTGTGTGGAACTGTACCCCAGTGAGAGTCAGTGTGTGTGGGAGCTGTACCCCAGTGAGAGTCAGTGTGTGTGGGACTGTACCCCAGTGAGAGTCAGTGTGTGTGGGAATGTACCTCAGTGAGAGTCAGTGTGTGTGGGACTGTACCCCAGTTGGACTCAGTGTTTGGGCGCTGTGCCCCAGTGAGAGTCAGTGTGTGTGGGACTGTACCCCAGTGAGAGTTAGTATGTGGGACTGTACCCCAGTGAGAGTCAGTGTGTGTGAGACCCTGTACCCCAGTGAGAGTCAGTGTGTGTGGGACTGTACCCCAGTGAGAGTCAGTGTGTGTAAGACTGTACCCCAGTGAGAGTCAGTGTGTGTGAGAGCTGTACCCCACTGAGAGTCAGTGTATGTGGGACTATACCCCAGTGAGAGTCAGTGTGTGTGGGACCGTACCCCAGTGAGAGTCAGTGTGTGTGGGAGCTGTACCCCAGTGAGGGTCAGTGTGTGTTGGAGTGTACCCCAGTGAGGGTCAGTGTGTGTGAGAGCTGTACCCCAGTGAGAGTCAGTGTGTGTGGGAGATGTATCCCAGTGAGGGTCAGTGTGTGTGGGACTGTACCCCAGTGAGAGTCAGTGTGTGGGGGAGCTGTATCCCAGTGAGAGTCAGTGTGTGTGGGAGCTGTACCCCAGTGAGTGTCTGAATGTAGGAGCCGTACCCCAGTGAGAGTCAGTGTGTGTGGAACTGTACCCCAGTGAGAGTCAGTGTGTGGGGGAGCTGTACCCCAGTGAGAGTCAGTGTGTGTGGGACTGTACCCCAGTGAGAGTCAGTGTGTGTGGGAGCCGTACCCCAGTGAGAGTCAGTGTGTGTGGGAGCTGTACCCCAGTGAGAGTCAGTGTGTGTGGGAGCTGTACCCCAGTGAGAGTCAGTGTGTGTGGGACTGTACCCCAGTGAGAGTCAGTGTGTGTGGGAGCAGTGCCCCAGGGAGAGTCAGTGTGTGTGGGAGCTGTATCCCAGTGAGAGTCAGTGTGTGTGGGAGCTGTACCCCAGTGAGAGTCAGTGTGTGTGGGACTGTACCCTAGTGAGAGTCAGTGTGTTAGGGAGCCGTACCCCAGTGAGAGTCAGTGTGTGTGGGAGCCGTACCCCAGTGAGAGTCAGTGTGTGTGGGAGCTGTACCCCAGTGAGAGTCAGTGTGTGTGGGTCTGTACCCCAGTGAGAGTCAGTGTGTGTGTGGGAGTGTACCCCAGTGAGAGTCAGTGTGTGTGTAGGAGTGTACCCCAGTGAGAGTCAGTGTGTGTGGGGACTGTTCCCCAGTGAGAGTCAGTGTGTGAGGGACTGTACCCCAGTGAGAGTCAGTGTGTGTGGGAGACCGTACCCCAGTGAGAGTCAGTGTGAGTGGGACTGTACCCCAGTGAGGGTCAGTGTGTGTGGGACTGTACCCAAGTGAGAGTCAGTGTGTGGGGGGGAATGTACCCCACTGAGGGTCAGTGTGTGTGAGAGCTGTACCCCAATGAGTGTCAGTGTGTGTGAGAGCTGTACCCCAGTGAGGGTCAGTGTGTTTGGGAGTGTACCCCAGTGAGGGTCAGTGTGTGTGGGACTGTACCCCAGTGAGAGTCACTGTGTGTGGGAGCCGTACCCCAGTGAGAGTCAGTGTGTGTGGGAGCTGTACCCCAGTGAGAGTCAGTGTGTGTGGGAGCTGTACCCCAGTGAGAGTCAGTGTGTGTGGGAGCCGTACCCAAGTGAGAGACAGTGTGTGTGGGAGTGTACCCCAGTGAGTGTTGGACTATATCCCAGTGAGAGTCAGTGTGTGTGGGACTATACCCCAGTAAGACTCAGTGTGTCTGGGAGCTGTACCCCAGTGAGTGTCTGAATGTAGGAGCCGTACCCCAGTGAGAGTCAGTGTGTGTGGAACTGTATCCCAGTGAGAGTCAGTGTGTGTGGGAGCTGTACCCCAGTTAGAGTCAGTGAGTGTGGGAGTGTACCCCAGTGAGAGTCAGTGTGTGTGGGAGCTGTACCCCAGTGAGAGTCAGTGTGTGTGGGACTGTGCCCCAGTGAGAGTCAGTGTGAGTGGGAGTGTACCCCAGTGAGTCAGTGTGTGTGGGAGTGTACCCCAGTGAGAGTCAGTGTGTTTGGGAGTCATACCCCAGTGGGAGTCAGTGTGTGTGGGACTGTACCGCAGTGAGAGTCAGTGTGAGTGGGAGTGTACCCCAGTGAGAGTCAGTGTGCGTGGGAGCCGTACCCCAGTGAGAGTCAGTGTGTGTGGGAGCCGTACCCCAATGACAGTGTGTGTGGGAGCCGTACCCCAGTGAGAATCAGTGTGTGTGGGAGCCGTACCCCAGTGTGAGTATGTTTGGGATCTGTACACCAATGAGCATGTGTGGTTGAGGAAAATGTAAAATGAAATCCGCATTTACTGTACGATTCGGAATCTGGAAAAATTTATTACTTCAGCATCTTAGCATGCACTGAATTTTCAAGACATGGTATTGTCATGGAAACTGGGCATGGTCGGTTTGTCAGAGGATGTTGCAGCCATCTCCCGGCCTTACTGCAGCAAGGAGCCGCCATGAGCAGCTCCCTCAGCTGGGGGAGGATTGTCAGCACTATGGACAGCAGCAAGGTAACTGCTCCTCCAAACAACACCATTTAGAGATGCAGGTGTTGAACTTGGGTGTTCAAAGTTAAAAATCACACAACATCCAATGGAGGAGCAGAGCTACGAAAGCTAGTGATTCCAATTAAACCTGGTGGACTATAACCTGGTGTGTGATTTTTGACTCCAAAGAACACAGGAGAGAACATCCCAGCACAGGACCCTCTTGGCAACAGGCAAGGAATGGGAAACAAAAGCACAGGACAATTTACGGTGTCTTTTTTCAAAGTAAATCCGCAGTGCGGCACTCCCTCAGTGCTGACCCCCTCATCAGCACAGCACTCCCTCAGCAGTGACAGTGCGGCACTCCCTCAGTGCTGACCCCCTCATCAGCACAGCACTCCCTCAGCAGTGACAGTGCGGCACTCCCTCAGTGCTGACCCCCTCATCAGCACAGCTCTCCCTCAGCAGTGACAGTGGAGCACTCCCTCAGCACTGACCCTCCTGCAGTGTGGTACTAACTCAGCACTGACCGTCCAACAGTGTACCACTCACTTGGTACTGACCTCCAACAGTGCGGCACTCCCTCAGCACTGACCCTCCGACAATACAGGACTCATTATTCCTGTGAATGTTTTGAGATATTTACTTGTTTGAGATACTACATCAATTCACAATCCTTCTCTGCATATTTGCGTTGTCAGAGAGATTGTACCGATGTCAATGCTGCAGATTGATACACATTTGGATGACATATCCTTCCTCGGACACTAGTCATTTGAGGACCTGATGGAGGAGACACTTCCCAGCCACTTGAATTAGCAGCTAGCTTATCACAGTTGGTTTACTGGTCATGACTGAATGTTGATAGAATTAACGTGAAGAAAGACCCTAGCATTTATTGAATCCCACTGAATTCAGCAAATGCAGCAACAGTCTACAGCTCTTATATGTTGTTAATACATGGCCCAAGTCTCACTGCAGAACAGCAGTGTGGTGACAGCCCTTGCTCTTTTGGACAGTTGTTGACCTGTGTGGGTCTTTGTTGTCAAACACTGGCTTGTAGCTGATTGAATATTGAGCGAAAAACTGATCTGCTGTTGGATCTTGTTGTCAGCAGTGACCTCCTTGAGGGATGGCTGTCAAAAGTTTGGAAATATTCAATACATTGTCCTTCAATCTGTATGAAAAGTGGAATATTTGGATGTAGGTTTGCTCGATGAGCTGAAAGGTTCATTTCCAGACATTTCGTCACCAAATAGTGGAATATTTGATTAGCCAGGTTTGGGTTGCTATGGATTTTGCTTTGGCAATATTCAAGGGAAGGTCAAAGCTCTTGTGTAAAGAATGAAGAGATAGAGAGAAACTTGAAACTCTAGTACAGAGTCCCACACTGACATCAGCCATGTTCTGTAGGTCATGTATGTCTTCAGTGATCAGCTGAGTTTTAGTGGAGAGGCAATTGAATGTAAGAGTTTCCCATCAAGGTGATATTTCATACACAGTGGAAGGCAAATAATGTTTGTGGTGAATGATTGCTGTCAGATGGGTAGGGAGGATTTAGTGAGATATGGGCCAAATGCTGGCAAATGGGACGACATTAATTTAGGATATTTGGTCAGTGTGGACGAGTTGGACTGAAAGGTCTGTTTTCATGCTGTACATCTCTCCGACTGTCTGACTAGGGAGCCTGTAATGATATGAGGCCTACCCTACAGCCCTCATTCTCATACCTGTCCAGATTCTGAAGGAGTGCCTTTCAGATTTTGCACTCATGATAGTTCACACGCATACAATCATGTCATCAGGAAGCAGTTGCAGTGGAAGAAAATGAATAAGAGAAGGTAAAGGTCTAATGTGCAGTGATAGTGCATGGATTTAGCCAGTCTTCCTGCACCTTTTAGATTTTGCAGATCCTGCCACCAAGGACAGGGTGGCCCGTAACCTTATGGAGGGGGTGGACAATCACTTTAAGTGGCCTGCCGCTTTAAGGACTGGGCTGACCTGTCACTTTAAGCATGGAAGGCCCTATCTCTTTAAGGATGAGCAGCCCATTGACTTCGAAGTGTGGAGTGTGTCGCCTCCCAGTGGCTGCAGACGGTGGTTCAGCGAATCTCGGACCATCTGATCCGGATTCGACCCGCAAGTTCAGGAATAAACCACACGCTGAATAAACACTGAGATATATTAATCAGCAAACAATCTAACAGGAATGCAAACATGCAGTTTTATCTTTTAGCAAACTATCTAAAAAAAATCCCCTCCCAACATTTGCACAAAATAACCCAATGGAACCAGTAACAATCCTGGGGTTTAACTGGGATGTTCGCCAGTAACTTGATCAGGAATGCAGAAAGGCAAGTTTAAACGTTAACCATCACTAGCCATTACTAACACCACTAGCTATCGTTAACCACCACTAACCATCAACAACCATTACAAACCCCATCATTAACACTACTAACCATCATTAATCACCAGTAACCATCATAAGTCATCATTAACATACTAACCATCACCAACTATTATTAAAATTACCGGACGCCACCACTCATCATTACCCAGTACTAACCATCATTAACCACCACTAACCATCATCAAACCCACCACTAACGGGGGAGGTGATGACCTCATGGTATTATGGTTAGACTGGTAATCCCGGGACCCAGGGCAGGTTCTGGGGACCTGGGTTCAAAGGCCGCCACGGCAGATGGTGACATCTGAATTTGAATTCAACAAAAATCTGGACCTAAGAGTCTTAATGATGATCATGACCCTAACCCATCTGGTTCACTAAAGGAAATTGTCATTTTTACCTGGTCTGGCCTACATGTGACCCCCAGACCCACAGCAATGCAGGGTGACTCTTCACTCTGAACTAGGGAGAGGCAATAAACGCTGGTCCAGCCAACAATGTCCTCATCCCAGGAAAGAATAACAAAACTCATCATTAACATACGAACCAGCACCATAATTAACTATCATTAACCACCACCAAGCAAGTAGCAGCCGGTTTGGGCCAACAATTAATGACAGTTGGAACAGGTTTTAGATGAAACACGACACAATCTGCCCCCAGTTGCCCTCTGCCACTCTCTCCACTCTCCTGCCTGTTCCCTACTACTTCCTACATTGTCTCAGTAACACAGTAATTACAGCACAGAAACAAGCCATTCGGCCCAATTACTCTGTGCTGGCGTTTCAACTCCACGTCAGCTTCTTCAGACCCACTCTGTGTCTCACCCCTACCCCCTCCCATAACTATAGCAACACCATTCCCCACCAACATTCCCAGTGGATTTATCAGGGACTCGGACACACGCAGCGCCCGGCTCCGGCCTCTCCTTTGGGAATGTTGTTGCTCTCCAGGGTCCTGATTTGCTCAGCTTTTCCATCACCATCTGGATGAATCTCCAGCTCTCACCCTCTCTGTCACGTTTTGCTCTCTCTCTCCTTCCACTTCTCTTTGTTCCTCTCTCTCATTTTCTTTCTATTTTTCCCTCTCTTTCGCCCCCATTTTAATTTAACCCCTGATCTTCCCGCTGTCCCTCCCTGCCCACTGCCCACTGCCCACCGCCCACCGCCCTCTCCTCTCATTCCCTTCCTCCCTCTGGGTTTAAACAGTGTTTAGGACTTTCATTTCTGTAATTACTTCCTCTCCAAATGAGGTCTGATTAAGTTTAATAATCACTTTCTCTCCAGTCTCACTGTTATTCCCTCGGAGCCCACTGTGTGGGGGCAGACCCCCCAACCCACACCCCCTCCCCCCCTCCTCACCCCCCTCCCCCCCACACTTCCCAGGCCCTGTTTCAATCCCCCCTCCCAAGGTTACTGAGGACTTAATCAATCCCCTCTCCCCTGGCGGCTCCCCCAGGACCCTCTCCCCCCCCCCCCAGGCAACCCCCCCTCTCCCCCCGGGGCCCTCTTCCCTCTCGGGACCCTATCCCCCCAGGCACCTTCTCTCTCACCCCCGACCCTCTCCCCCCGGGATCACCTCTACCCCCGGGGGACCCTCTTCCCCCCCCCCCCCAGGCACCCCCTCTCCCCCCCGGGACCCTCTATCACCCCCCCTTCCCCCCGGGGATCCCCTCCCCCGGGACCCCCTCCCCACCCCCCTCCCCCCGGGACCCCCTCCCCCCGGGACCCTCTATCACCCCCCCTCTTCCCCCCGGGGACCCCCTCCCCCCGGGGACCCCCTCCCCCCCGGGACCCCCTCCCCCCGGGACCCCCCCGGGACGATACCTGGCTGAGTTGGCTGCTGAGCAGGAGGATCCCGAGGGTGAGGATCCGGACGCGGCCGCGCCCCCTCCCTCGCTCCGGCTCCGGCTCCATCCCGCTCCCGCTCCCGCTGCCGCTCTCTCTCCGCTCGGCCCCCGCTCTCTCTGCGCCTCGGTCCCGCTCAGGCTCCCGGCCGCAGCCGCATGTCAGCCCCGCGGGCACCGGGAGCCGCGGATCCGGAGCGAATTCCCCAAAACCAGAGCTAGAGCTGGATCCAGGAACAGCCACAGGATGTGACATCAACTCGGATAGAGAGAAGGAGGGAGGGATGGAAGAGAGATGGGGACAGAGAGAGAGAGAACAGACGGAGAGAGAGAGAGGTGGGGATGGAGAGAGAGAGAACAGAGAGAGAGAGCAGACAGATGGGAATGGAGAGAGAAGAGAGAGAGAGATGGGGATGGAGAGAGAGAGAGAGAAAACAGACAGAGAGAGAGATGGGGATGGAGAGAGAGAGAGAGAAAACAGACAGAGAGAGAGATGGGGATGGAGAGAGAGAGAACAGAGAGAGAGAGATGGGGATGGAGAGAGAGAGAGAGAAAACAGACAGAGAGAGAGATGGGGATGGAGAGAGAGAGAACAGAGAGAGAGAGATGGGGATGGAGAGAGAGAAATAACAGAGAGAGAGAGATGGGGAAGGAGAGAGAGAAATAACAGAGAGAGAGAGAGATGGGAATGGAGAGAGAGAAAACAGAGAGAGAGAGATGGGGATGGAGAGAGAGAAATAACAGAGAGAGAGAGATGGGGAAGGAGAGAGAGAAATAACAGAGAGAGAGAGAGATGGGGATGGAGAGAGAGAGAGAACAGACCGAGAGAGAGATGGGGATGGAGAGAGAGAGAGAACAGACAGAGAGAGAGAGAGAGATGGGGATGGAGAGAGAGAAGAGAGAGAGAGAGATGGGGATGGAGAGAGAGAACAGAGAGAGAGAGAGATGGGGATGGAGAAAGAGAGATAACAGAGAGAGAGAGCAGACAGATGGGAATGGAGAGAGGAGAGAGAGAGATGTGGATGGAGAGAGAGAGATAACAGAGAGAGAGAGAGAGAGAAAACAGACCGAGAGATGGGGATGGAGAGAGAGAAAACAGAGAGAGAGATGGGGATGGAGAGAAAGAGAGAGAAAACAGACAGAGAGAGAGATGGGGATAGAGAGAGAGAGAACAGACAGAGACAGAGAGAGGGAGATGG
Source organism: Hemiscyllium ocellatum (assembly GCF_020745735.1). Taxonomy (NCBI): domain Eukaryota; kingdom Metazoa; phylum Chordata; class Chondrichthyes; order Orectolobiformes; family Hemiscylliidae; genus Hemiscyllium; species Hemiscyllium ocellatum. Next base: position 64,864,279 of record NC_083421.1, read on the forward strand.
GGAGAGAGAGAGAGAACAGACAGAGACAGAGAGATGGGGATGGAGAGAGAGAGAGATAACAGACAGAGAGAGAGAGATGGGGATGGAGAGAGAGAGATGGGGATGGAGAGAGAGAGAGATAACAGAGAGAGAGAGAGAGATGGGGATGGAGAGAGAGAACAGAGAGAGAGAGATGGGGATGGAGAGAGAGAGAGAACAGATAGAGAGAGATGGGGATGGAGAGAGAGAGAGCACAGACAGAGAGATGGGGATGGAGAGAGAGAGAACAGACAGAGAGAGAGAGAGATGGGGATGGAGAGAGAGAGAGAGAACAGACAGGGAGATGGGGATGGAGAGAGAGAGAGATAAGAGAGAGAGAGAGAGATAACAGAGAGAGAGCTGGGGATGGAGAGAGAGAGAGAACAGAGAGAGATGGGGATGGAGAGAGAGAGAAAACAGACAGAGAGAGAGATGGGGATGGAGAGAGAGAGATAACAGAAAGAGATAGAGATGGGGATGGAGAGAGAGAGATAACAGAGAGAGAGAAATGGGGATGGAGAGAGAGAGAGAGAACAGACAGAGACAGAGAGAGGGAGATGGGGAGAGAGAGAGAGAACAGACAGAGACAGAGAGATGGGGATGGAGAGAGAGAGAGATAACAGACAGAGAGAGAGAGATGGGGATGGAGAGAGAGAGAGATAACAGAGAGAGAGAGAGATGGGGATGGAGAGAGAGAGATAACAGAGAGAGAGATGGGGATAGAGAGAGAGAGAGAAAACATACAGAGAGAGAGAGAACAGAGAGAGAGAGATGGGGATGAAGAGAGAGAGAGAGATGGGGATGGAGAGAGAGAGATGGGGATGGAGAGAGAGAGAGATAACAGAGAGAGAGAGAGAGATGGGGATGGAGAGAGAGAACAGAGAGAGAGAGATGGGGATGGAGAGAGAGAGAGAACAGATAGAGAGAGATGGGGATGGAGAGAGAGAGAGCACAGACAGAGAGATGGGGATGGAGAGAGAGAGAACAGACAGAGAGAGAGAGAGATGGGGATGGAGAGAGAGAGAGAGAACAGACAGGGAGATGGGGATGGAGAGAGAGAGAGATAAGAGAGAGAGAGAGAGATAACAGAGAGAGAGCTGGGGATGGAGAGAGAGAGAGAACAGAGAGAGATGGGGATGGAGAGAGAGAGAAAACAGACAGAGAGAGAGATGGGGATGGAGAGAGAGAGATAACAGAAAGAGATAGAGATGGGGATGGAGAGAGAGAGATAACAGAGAGAGAGAAATGGGGATGGAGAGAGAGAGAGAGAACAGACAGAGACAGAGAGAGGGAGATGGGGAGAGAGAGAGAGAACAGACAGAGACAGAGAGATGGGGATGGAGAGAGAGAGAGATAACAGACAGAGAGAGAGAGATGGGGATGGAGAGAGAGAGAGATAACAGAGAGAGAGAGAGATGGGGATGGAGAGAGAGAGATAACAGAGAGAGAGATGGGGATAGAGAGAGAGAGAGAAAACATACAGAGAGAGAGAGAACAGAGAGAGAGAGATGGGGATGAAGAGAGAGAGAGAGATGGGGATGAAGAGAGAGAGAGATGGGGATGGTGAGAGAGAGAACAGACAGAGAGAGAGAGAGAACAGACAGAGAGATGTGGATGGAAAGAGAGCAAACAGAGAGAGAGATGGGGATGGAGAGAGAGAGAGAACAGATAGAGAGAGATGGGGATGGAGAGAGAGAGAGAGCACAGACAGAGAGATGGGGATGGAGAGAGAGAACAGACAGAGAGAGAGATGGGGATGGAGAGAGAGAGATAACAGAGAGAGAGAGAAATGGGGATGGAGAGAGAGAGAGAGAGAACAGACAGAGATAGAGATGGGGATGGAGAGAGAGAAAACAGACAGAGAGAGAGAGAGATGGGGATGGAGAGAGAGAGAGAACAGACAGATGGGAATGGAGAGAGAGAGATGGGGATGGAGAGAGAGAAAATAGAGATGGGGATGGAGAGAGAGAGTGATAACAGACAGAGAGAGATGGGGATGGAGAGAGAGAGAGATAACAGAGAGAGAGATGGGGATGGGGAGAGAGAGAGAGAGAACAGAGAGAGATGGGGATGGAGAGAGAGAGAAAACAGACAGAGAGAGAGATGGGGATGGAGAAATAGAAAGAACAGACAGAGATAGAGAGTTTGGGATGGAGAGAGAGACAGAACAGACAGAGAGATGGGGATGGAGAGAGAGAGAGAGAACAGACAGGGAGATGGGGATGGAGAGAGAGAGAGATAAGAGAGAGAGAGAGAGATAACAGAGAGAGAGCTGGGGATGGAGAGAGAGAGAGAGAACAGAGAGAGATGGGGATGGAGAGAGAGAGAAAACAGACAGAGAGAGAGAGATGGGGATGGAGAAATAGAAAGAACAGACAGAGATAGAGAGTTTGGGATGGAGAGAGAGAGAGAACAGACAGAGAGAGATGGGGATGGAGAGAGAGAACAGACAGAGATGGGGATGGAGAGAGAGAGGGAGAGAACAGACAGAGAGATGGGGATGGAGAGAGAGAACAGACAGAGATGGGGATGGAGAGAGAGAACAGACAGAGATGGGGATGGAGAGAGAGGGGGAGAGAACAGACAGAGAGATGGGGATGGAGAGAGAGAACAGACAGAGATGGGGATGGAGAGAGAGAGGGAGAGAACAGACAGAGAGAGAGAGATTGGGATGGAAAGAGAGAGAACAGACAGAGAGAGAGGTGTGGATGGAGAGAGAGAGGGAGAACAGAGAGAGGGAGAGAGATGGGGATGGAGAGAGAGAGAGAGAACTGACACAGAGAGAGAGAGATGGGGATGGAGAGAGAGAGAGGGAGAACAGAGAGAGAGAGAGAGATGGGGATGGAGAGAGAGAGAACAGACAGAGAGAGATGGGGATGGAGAGAGAGAGAGAGAACTGACACAGAGAGAGAGAGATGGGGATGGAGAGAGAGAGAGGGAGAACAGACAGAGAGAGAGAGATGGGGATGGAGAGAGAGAGAGGGAGAACAGACAGAGAGAGAGAGATGGGGATGGAGAGAGAGAGAGGGAGAACAGACAGAGAGAGAGAGATGGGGATGGAGAGAGAGAGAGGGAGAACAGACAGAGAGAGAGAGATGGGGATGGAGAGAGAGAGAGGGAGAACAGACAGAGAGAGAGAGATGGGGATGGAGAGAGAGAGATAATAGACAGAGAGAGAGATGGGGATGGAGAGAGAGAGAGAGAGAACAGAGAGAAAGAGATGCGGATGGAGAGAGAGAGAACAGACAGAGAGAGAGATGGGAATGGAGAGAGAGTACAGACAGAGAGAGAGAGAGATGGGGATGGAGAGAGAGAGAGAACAGACAGAGAGAGAAAGATGGGGATGGAAAGAGGGAAAGAGAAAACAGAGAGAGAGAGATGGGAATGGAGAGAGAGAGAACAGACAGAGAGAGAGAGAGATGGGGATGGAGAGAGAGCGAGAACAGAGAGAAAGAGATGGGGATGGAGTGAGAGAGAAGAGAGAGAGAGAGATGGGGATGGAAAGAGAGAGAGAACAGACACACAGAGAGAGGTGGGGATGGAGAGAGAGAGAGAACAGACAGAAAGAGAAAGATGGGGATGGAAAGAGGGAAAGAGAAAATAGAGAGAGAGATGGGCGTGGAAAGAGAGAGAACAGACAGAGAGAGAGAGATGGGGATGGAGAGAGAGAGTGAGAACAGAGAGAGAGATGGGGATGGAGAGAAAGAGATAACAGAGAGAGAGAGAGAGAGAGATGTGGATGGAGAGAGTGAGATAACAGAGAGAGAGAGCAGACAGATGGGAATGGAGAGAGAAGAGAGAGAGAGATGGGGATGGAGAGAGAGAAAACAGAGAGACATGGGGATGGAGAGAGAGAGAGAGAAAACAGACAGAGAGAGAGATGGGGATGGAGAGAGAGAGATAACAGAGAGAGAGAGAGAGAGAAAACAGACCAAGAGATGGGGATGGAGAGAGAGAAAACAGAGAGAGAGATGGGGATGGAGAGAGAGAGAGAGATAACAGAGAGAGAGAGAGAGAGAGATGTGGATGGAGAGAGAGAGATAACAGAGAGAGAGAGAGAGAGAGAAAACAGACCGAGAGATGGGGATGGAGAGAGAGAAAACAGAGAGAGAGATGGGGATGGAGAGAGAGAGAGAGATAACAGAGAGAGAGATGAGGATGGAGAGAGAGAGATGGGAATGGAGAGAGAGAGAGCGAGAACAGAGAGAGAGATGAGGATGGAGAGAAAGAGAGAGAAAACAGACAGAGAGAGAGATGGGGATAGAGAGAGAGAGAGAACAGAGAGAGAGAGAGAACAGACAGAGAGAGATGGGGATTGAGAAATAGAAAGAACAGACAGAGATAGAGAGATGGGGATGGAGAGAGAGACAGAACAGACAGAGAGAGATGGGGATGGAGAGAGAGAGAACAGACAGAGAGATGGGGATGGAGACAGAGAGAGAACAGACAGAGAGAGAGATGGGGATGGAAAGAGAGAGAACAGACAGAGAGAGGGGTGGGGATGAAGAGAGAGAGGGAGAACAGAGAGAGGGAGAGAGATTGGGATGGAGAGAGAGAACAGACAGAGAGAGGGAGATGGGGAGAGAGAGAGAGAACAGACAGAGACAGAGAGAGGGAGATGGGGAGAGAGAGAGAGAACAGACAGTGACAGAGAGATGGGGATGGAGAGAGAGAGAGATAACAGACAGAGAGAGAGAGATGGGGATGGAGAGAGAGAGATGGGGATGGAGAGAGAGAGAGATAACAGAGAGAGAGAGAGATGGGGATGGAGAGAGAGAACAGAGAGAGAGATGGGGATAGAGAGAGAGAGAAAACATACAGAGAGAGAGAGAGATGGGGATGAAGAGAGAGAGAGAGATGGGGATGGTGAGAGAGAGAACAGACAGAGAGAGAGAGAACAGACAGAGAGATGTGGATGGAAAGAGAGCAAACAGAGAGAGAGATGGGGATGGAGAGAGAGAGAGAACAGATAGAGAGAGATGGGGATGGAGAGAGAGAGAGCACAGACAGAGAGATGGGGATGGAGAGAGAGAGAGCACAGACAGAGAGATGGCGATGGAGAGAGAGAAAACAGAGATAGAGATGGGGATGGAGAGAGAGAACAGACAGAGAGAGAGATGGGGATGGAGAGAGAGAGATAACAGAGAGAGATAGAGATGGGGATGGAGAGAGAGAGATAACAGAGAGAGAGAAATGGGGATGGAGAGAGAGAGAGAGAGAACAGACAGAGAGATGGGGATGGAGAGAGAGAAAACAGAGATGGGGATGGAGAGAGAGAGAGAACAGACAGAGATAGAGATGGGGATGGAGAGAGAGAGAGAACAGACAGAGAGAGAGAGAGATGGGGATGGAGAGAGAGAGAACAGACAGAGAGAGATGGGGATGGAGAGAGAGATAATAGACAGAGAGAGAGATGGGGATGGAGAGAGAGAGAGAACAGAGAGAAAGAGATGCGGATGGAGAGAGAGAGAACAGACAGAGAGAGAGAGATGGGGATAGAGAGAGAGAGAACAGACAGAGAGAGAAAGATGGGGATGGAAAGAGGGAAAGAGAAAACAGAGAGAGAGATGGGAATGGAGAGAGAGAGAACAGACAGAGAGAGAGAGAGAGATGGGGATGGAGAGAGAGCGAGAACAGAGAGAAAGAGATGGGGATGGAGTGAGAGAGAAGAGAGAGAGAGAGATGGGGATGGAAAGAGAGAGAGAACAGACACACAGAGAGAGGTGGGGATGGAGAGAGAGAGAGAACAGACAGAAAGAGAAAGATGGGGATGGAAAGAGGGAAAGAGAAAATAGAGAGAGAGATGGGAATGGAGAGAGAGAGAGAGACCAGACAGAGAGAGATATGGGCGTGGAAAGAGAGAGAACAGACAGAGAGAGAGAGATGGGGATGGAGAGAGAGAGAACAGACAGAGAGAGAGAGAGATGGACTTGGAGAGAGAGAGAGAGAGAACAGACAGAGAGAGAGAGAACAGACAGAGAGAGAGAGAGAACAGTGAGAGAGAGAGAGAGATTGGGTTGGAGAGCGAGAGAGAACAGACATAGAGAGAGAACAGACAGGGGATGGAGAGAAAGAGCAACCACAGACAGAGAGAGAAATGGGGGGGTTGAGGTTGCTCAACGAGTGAGAATTTGCTATCACCGTGAGGAAAACTTTTTTAAAAGCAGATAGCTGTTGGAAAGAGAGGCTTTTGCTTGTCATAGTCATTGGGTTATAACTAGTTAATACTCAGTTACAGTAAGGAAGGAGAAAGGCAAATGGAAATGCTGCAGTAAATGTTTTATTGCAGCGGGTGCATCCACCAGGGAAGTCCTGTTGCAGCTGTCCAGGGCATGGCTCAGAGCACCCCTGGATTATTGGGCACAGTCTCTCGTTTCTTTATTCAAACATTGCAGACATATCAGGGAAGGTTCAACTTGGCCAATTCCTGAGGGGAACATTTGTCTGTTGAGGAAAGGGTTATATTCCTTGGAGTTCCAAACAATAAAGAATTGAAGAATAATTACCATCAAACTGCTGATCGTCACAAATCTCTCAGGTTCACCAAGGTCCCTTTAAGGAGGGAGATCAGCCAGCCTTACCTGGTCTGGCCTACATGTGACTCCACACCCACAGCAATGTGGTGGACTCCTAACTGCCCTCTGTTAGGAGGGATGGACAATAAATAAATTGCCAGCAATGGCCACTCCTATGAATGAGGTCATTCTACCCAAAACATTTTCACCGTGAAGCTAGTTGCTGAGAGTTGGGACAGGGTGACTACTCAGAGGTTGTTTCTTGTGTGGGGTAATCTAGAATGAGGCTGTATGGTTTACAGACAGAGTCTCTTTAAAGACAGAGATGAGGAATAATTTCTTCTCTCAGAGGGTGGTGAGTTTTTGGAACCCTTTGGCATGAGCTGGGGGGCTGTTCCAGCCAGATTGGACCAATTTCTGATTAGGGTGCCTGGTCTGGGAAGGAAAATGGAGTTGACAACAATTAGAGCAACCATTTCTCCACAATCCTCAAGTAAAAACTACATGTTGATATTTTTCCATCTAAATAAACAACTTTCAACCCTGTTCTCTGTTTTCTGTTTCTTCACCAGCTTTCGACCTATTGTGTATCTACCCCCTGACTATGCGTGTTCTGACCTTATGTGCCTCTGTTTTATTCATTCAGAGGATGTGGGCATCACTGGCCAGATCAGAATTTATTGCCCATTCCTAATTGCCTAGAAGGCAGTTGTGTCAACCGTATTGTTGTGAGTCTGAGTCACACATACACCAGACCAAATAAGGATCGCAAACTACCCTTCCTAAAGAACATTGAGGAAACCAGATGGATTTTTCCAACAGTTGACATGGTCCATGGTTTCATGGTCCTCATTTGACTCTCAATTCTAGATTTTTACTGAATTCAAATTCCACCTGGCAGGATCTGAACCCGGATTCCCAAAACATTACCTGGGTCTCTGGATAAATGGTCTTGTGATATGGTCTTGGTAAATGGTCTTCAACCAGGCCAATGACCTACCCATGTGGAACCTTATCAAAGGCTATTTCAAAGCTTAAATATATTAAATCTACAGCATTACTCTTATCTGCCCTTTCTATTACTTCTGGAAATAAGTCATTAAAGTTAATTAAATTTGACTTTCACTGATGGCAATATGATAGAAAACCCCGCTGAATACGAAAGTTCAGAGGGGACGAGAAAAAGAGAAGCAAAGAGAGAATACAAACAGAGACTGGCAGTTAAAAAAGAAAGGAATGCAAAAGTCTTCTAAGTGTGTACAACCAGTAAAAGGAGTGGGGCTGATTAGAGATCACAAAGGGATTTACACATGGAGGCAGGGGACAAGATTGTGGTATTAAATTAATACTTTGCATCTGTCTTTATCAAGGAAGAAGATGCTGCCCAGGTCAGGTCAAAGAGGAAGTAATTCAGTTACCAGAACAGTTTAAGATTGATAAGGAAGTGATATTGGAATGGCTGTCTTTATTGAAAGTTTTCAAGTCCTAGGACTGGATAAGATGCATCCAAGGTTACTGAGGGAAGTAAGAATGGAAATTGTGCCAATTAATTTACCAGTCTTCCTTATACTGGGATGGTGACAAAGGATTGGAGAATTGCAAATGTTATATCCTTGATCAAGAAAGCACAGAAAAATAAGTTCAACAGCTACAGGCAGTCAGTTCCCCTGGGCAATAACGAAACTTTAAGAGACAATAACTCAGACCAAGTTAATGGTCTCATGGACAAATAGATTTTGTAAAGGATAATCACATTGAACTAACTCACTGGTAGTTTTTTCTGATGAAGTGATAAAGAGGGTTGTTGTAGGTAATGCTGTGCTCGTGGTGAATGTGGACTTTCAGAAGGTGATTGAAGCAGTGCCTCACAATAGACAGGTGAACACAGTTAGGGCTCATGGAGTAATAGGAGCAGTAGTAACATCAATACAACATTGTCTGAGTGGCAGGAAACAGAAAGTGATAGCTAATGGATTCTTTTCAGATTGGAAAACGATTTGTATTGGATTTTGTCAAGGGTCAGTCTTGGGACCCTTACTTTCTCTGGTAGATATCAATGATCTGGATCTAGGTGTTCAAGGTGTGAATATGCTGCTCCTTTAACAAGGTGATGCTGTTCTTGGCTTTTTTTTTCAGAGAGATTGTAAAAGCAGTGATTCTGAAAAGTCCCAGTTTGAAGGGTTTTCATGCCAATTTGATTATAGCTAACAGATACTGCCTCAGGCAACAGGCTTTCAAGTTGAAAAACCAACACTGGTACAATGAAAGGGGAGTGGTCAGTTCTTCCAGCTCGGCTTTGTTCTGGTTTGATTTGGTTTTAGCAGGCAGTGAGTTTGAAGCTACTGGATCCAAAGGAGCAGCTCCATGCTGATCCTCCCTTTCTCTGACATCTCTCCTGTAAGATCGTGTTTGATTTCCCCTTGTGTGCCAAAGGGTATTTATGGGGATTGTTGCAAGCATTTGGAACAATGTCATTAAATTGGGATAATCTGTTGGGTTTTTGGATATGTTAAGATAGTCTTTATTCTGTTTTCTTTTGTTTGTGTTTCCTTTGGTTGTCTTGCAAATAAATTTTGTTTTGTTTAAAACTGAGTGGTTTAACCAGCTGCATCACTCCTGGAATATCCACTCTACACCTGCTTAAAACAACTAACAAAGTTAGGGTCTGGGCTACTTTCTTGAAATGGTTTGAGGGGGTCTGGCCTAGTCCATAACAAAGGCACTTTCGAAGTTGAAAAACATTGTAGCACACGAGGAGGGCAGGGCAAAACTTTAAAACTGGTGATAGGTGACAGAAGTTCAATGTGAAGAAATGGAAGCTAAAGCACTTTAGCACAGAGGACATGGAGAGAAACTTCAGTAAGGTGTTCGACAAGGTTCCACATGGTAGACTGGTTCGTAAGGTTAGATCACATGGAATAGAAGGACAACTAGCCATTCGGATGCAGAAACAGCTGGAAGGTAGAAGACAGAGGGTGGTGGTGGAGGGTTGATGGACTGTGACCAGTGGGGTGCCACAAGGAGCAGTGCTGGGTCCACGGCCCTTTGTCATTTATTTAAAAGATTCAGATGTGAACAGAGGAGGTGTGGTTAGTAAATTTGCAAATGACACCCAAATGGGAGGTGTAGTGGACAGCGAAGAAGGTTACCTCAGAGTACAATGAGATCTTGATCAGATGGGCCAATGAGCTGAGGAATGGCGAATGGAGTTTAATTTAGTAAAATGTGCATTTTGGAAAGGCAACTATGGGCAGGACGTATACACTGAATGATAAGGTCCTGGGGAGTGTTGCTGAACAACGAGACCTTGGAGTGCAGGTTTATAGCTCATTGAAAGTGGAGTAACAGGTAGATAGGATAGTGAAGAAGGCATGAAGGGAGAGGCTGAACAGGCTGGGACTGTTTTCCCTGGAGCATCGGAGACTGAGGGGTGACCTTATAGAGGTTTACAAAATCATGAGGGGCGTGGATAGGTGGTGGAGGGCATAGGTTTAAGGTGAGAGGGAAAAGTTTTAAAAGGGACCTAAGGGGTAACACTTTCACGCAGACGGTGATACGTGTATGGACTGAGCTGCCAGAGGAAGTGGTGGGGGTTGGTACAATTACAAAAACATTGAAAAGGCAGCTGGGTGGGTATATGACTAGGAAGGGTTTGGAGGGATAAGGGTTAAATGGGATAGATTAATTTAAGATATTTGATTGGCAAGGATAAGTAGGACTGAAGAGTCTCTTTCTGTTCTGTATATCTCTGTGACTGTATGACAAGCTGTATGACAAGATAAAACAGGGGGTACAATTCAAAAAGGGGGTACCGGAGCAAGGTGTATATGTGCACAGATCATTGAGGGTGGCAGGATATTGGGAACGAGCAGTAAATAAAGCACACAATGTCCTCGGCTTTATTAATAGTGGCATAGGGTCCAGGAGCAAGGAAGTTTTATTAAATTGTATGAATAGCTGATTCAGTGCCAGTTGGAGTTTTGTGTCCACTTCTAGGCATCCCAATGAAGGAGGGATGGAATGGCATCAAAGAGAACATAGAAAAGATCCCTGAGAATGTTCCAGGGATAAGGAATTTCAGTGATGAGGATGTGCTGGAGAAACTGGGACTGTTCACCTTGGAGGCATGAAGACTGAGAGAAGATGGTCAAAACCATGAAAGCTCCAGACAGGAGACAGAAAGCAAGCTGTTTCCATTGATTAGAAGCTTCGAGAAGCAGAGCAGAATAGTTAGTCAAAGTAATTTGTTAACAGTTAAGTCAAAGGTCTGGATTAAGGAATGAGTAAGAGAAGCAAAGTGATATGTGGAAAGATATTATCACACAGTCAGTGTTTGGGGGCTGGAATGTACTGCTTGGCAAGCTGGGGAAGGAATGAATAACTGAGCTTTCCAAAAGGGAACTGAACCATCACCCAAAAAAGGAGAATTCTACAGCGATATAGAGAAAAGGCAGGGCAGTGGTACAAGATGCATTTCTCCTTCAGACAATCAGTAGAGATACAATGGGCTGGATGGCCTCCTTGTGTGCTTCAACTCTCCATGATTCTGGTAAGGATTCGGGGGGAGTTAGGCAGCAAACGAGAGAGAAGGGGACAGAGAGTTACAGTGAAATGAGGTGGCACAGTGGCTAGAGCTGCCACCTCACAAGACCAGGGACCTGGGTTCGATTCCCGCCCAGGCGACTGACTGTGTGGAGTTTGCACGTTCTCCCCGTGTCTGTGTGCGTTTCTTCCGGGTGCTCCGGTTTCCTCCCACAGTCCAAAGCTGTGCAGCTAGGTGGATTGGCTGTGGGAAATTGCCCATAGTGTCCAGGGATGTACAAGCTGGGTGGGTTAGCCATGGGAAATGCAGGGTTATGGGGATGGAGGCTAGTTCGAGGTGGGGTATTCTTCAGAGAAAATTCATTGGGCCAAATGACTTCTTTCTGCCCTGTAGCGATTCTATGAAGAAAGATGAGAGGACGCTTGAATGGAGCATAAGTGCTGTCACCAACTTGAGGGGGGAATGGTCTTTAATCCTCTACAATTCAATGTAATATTAGCTATCCCAGTAAATAAGGAGGCAAAGTAATTATTTAATATTTTTACCATTTTGCTCTCATGGTCTATATGTTTATCAGGTGTATCCCTTTGGGATCCTATCCCAAACCTGAAACCTTTGATTTCTAACTCTACACCATGTTCATTTTATTGTGTGTTTGCTGTCTGCACTCTTCCTTATTTTTCCAATCTCTTTGTATTCCTGTTCATCATCCTCTAATTCGCTGCTTAGCCAGTTGGCTCCATTTCCAATTTCCTGCTGGTTTTGTATTCATCCTTGATGTGGGATCTGTCCTTTTTTTTTAAACTGGATGAATTTTTCCTGTAACACTATGGATCAATGTTATAAACCTTTTGCACTACTGTCTTGATTTATTGTCAGTAGTTTCCATTGGTCTATTCTCATTTCCTTAACAGCATCTTCTTTCCGAAGTATTCCGTTGCCCTTTGATGGATGGTATTGTCATTCTGAAGCATTGAAACACCCCCCCACCCCCACTGAGTGAAGAGGATTTTGTCCTTTGGCCCCTATCTGTAGGTAATTCCTGTGTCTTCAGAAGAGCATTTCATGTCATGAACATAAACAAACTGTTGGATCCCTCAGGCATTCTCTCTCCATCACTTGTCTTTTCTGTCCCTGATTTGTCTTTGGGTGCAGCCTTAAGTTGAAACATCGCCTCCTTGGGTTGCCCTGCCTGACTGCTCGTTTTTCTTCACATTTCTTGCTTGCCCTGAAGTAGCCCTGGTGACAGTGATGGGAGGGAGAGAGAATATCCACTCATCATGGTCCATGCAGGAACCAACAAAACACATTTCAAAAATTGTGAATGTGACTTCTTTATTAGAAAGCAGGAAGCTGCAGGTCCGTTAGCTGAACATCTTACAGGGGGAAGACGGTGGAAACTATTATTAAAGTCATCATGGCAGAGCACTAAGGAAAGTTTAAGCTAATCAGGCAGAGTCAATCTGGTTAATGAAAGGGAAATCATGTTTGACCAAGTTTTTGGAGGTCTTTGAGAAAGGAATGCGTGTAGTGTATAAAGGGGAACTGGTGAGAGAACTGGATTGAGCTTTCCAGAGCCATTTGATAAGATGTCTCATCAAAGATTATTGTGGAAAATAAAAATGCAGAGTAACATTTTAGCATAGATAGGAGATTGGCTTGCCTAAAGGAAGTAGGGTGTAGACATGAATTGGTACTTTTCTGGCTGGAAGATGTAATGGATGGTGTGTCACAGGGGTCAGTGCTGGGACCTTAACTGTTTACAATCCCTGTAAAAGCTGCTTGGATGAAGAGACAGGTCAATGTGCAGGTACAACAAATAACTTGGAAAACTCTTCGAATGTTATTGTTTATTGCGAGGGGTTTTGAATCCATAATTAAAGAGGTTATGCTTCAGTTATACAGGTCCCTGCTGAGACCACATTTGGAGGGTTTTGTGTACAATATTATTGAAGGAAAGATGTACGTATATTGGAGACATTTCACATGAGCTTTACTGGAATAATAATTCGAATAGGCAGGTTGTCTTATGAGGAAACATTTTAGATCTCTGAAGCTTGTACCTACTGGAGTTTAAATGGGGTGATCTGATTGAAACATAATCTAAGACATAGCAGCAGAAGTAGGCCATTCGGCCCATCAAGTCTGCTCTGCTATTTGATTCTGGCTGATAGGTTTCTCAACCCCATTCTCCTGCCGTCTCCCTGTGGCGAAAGTACCTTATTTAATCTGCAATTTAGTTTCGAATCAGCAAATTATTTTGAGCTTACTGAGATAATTTGGTTAAAGTCTTTCTTGTATGAGATAGCAGTAATAAAGATAAATAAGATAAAGGTTTAAAGAAGTGGCCATCCTGGTGATGCAGTATAAGACAGTGTCTCCTTTCCAGTCACACACAAGCAGAGGGAATTCTTCCCAGACTTTGACAACCACACCTCAAGGAGGTCACCATTGACAACGAGATCAACAGTAGATCAGTTACACCAGCTCAGGCTTCGACAGACTACAACAGCGAGTGTTTGACAGCAAAGGTCAACAGGTCAACAACTGTCCAACAAAGTAAGTGTTGTCACCACACTCCTGTTCTACAGTGAGACTTGAGCCATGGATTAGTGACACACAAGATGAGAAAAATTCCATCAGGAATATCCTGGCTGCATTTCCTGGATCCAATGGGAGAATCTTTGAACAAATACTCAAGCCAGTTCCAGCAGCACTCACGCAGAACTCTGGTGAAATGGTGATTCCAAACTGGTTTCGTGACAGGAGTCAGAGGCTGGTGGTCCAGGCTGTTTGATGGGAGCTCTATGTGCAATGGTGTGCCTCAGGGATCAGTGCGGGCTGCCACATTGTTTGTGATGTTCAGAAATGATGTCAATGAAAATGTTGAGGGATGATAAGTAAGTTTGTGAATGACACAAAGATTGGTTGAGTGGTTGACAGCGAAGAGGAAGATGATAGGTTACAGGAGGATACAGATGGATTGGCCAGAACTCCCTTCATAGAACCCCACTCCCTTCATTACAATCCCACTCCCATCATTACAATCCCATTCCCTTCATTACAACCCCGCTCTCATCATTTCAATCCCACTCCTTTCATTACAATCCCACTCCCTTCATTACAACCCTGCTCCTTTCATTACAATCCCACTCCCTTCATTACAATCCCACTCCCTTCATTTCAATCTCAGTCCCTTCATTAGTGTGTCTACTGCAATGCCAGAAGTATCCGAAATAACATAGGTGAGCTTGCAGCATGGATAGGTACCTGGGACTTTGATGTGTGGCCATTTCGGAGACATGGATAGAGCAGGGTCAGGAATGGATGTTGCAGGTTCCAGGGTTGAGATCTTTCTTTAAGAATAGGCAAGGTGGTGAAAGAGGGGGAGGTTTGTCCTTGTTAGTGAAGGATAATATAACGGTGGTTGAAAGAACTTTTGAAGAGGACATGTCAACTGCGGTAGTGTGGGCTGAAGTTAGAAACAGGAGAGGAGAGGTCACACTGCTTGGAGTTTTTTATAGGTCTCCGCAGAGTTCCAGGGAAGAGAGGATTGGCAAAATTATTCTGGGTAGGAATGAAAGGAACAGGGTGGTCATTATGGGGGACTTTAACTTCCCCAACATTGACTGGAAATGCAATAACTCTAGTACATTGGATGAATCAGTTTTTGTCCAATGTGTACAGGAGGGTTTCCTGACACAGTATGTCAAAGGGCCGACAAAAGTAGAGACCACACTGGATCTGGTGCTTGGTAATGAACCAGGCCAGGTGTTTGATTTAGTGGTAGGTCAGCACTTTGGAGAGAGTGACCATAATTCAGTTACGTTTAGTTTAGTGATGGAAAGGGATAGGTACATGCCACAGCAAGAGTTACTGATGGGGCAAGCGCAGTTATAATGCGATTAGGCAAGAATTAGGATGCATACAATGGGGGAGCAAAATGCAGGGGATGCAGACAATGGAAATGCGGAGCTGGTTTAAGGAACAGATATTGCGTGTCCTTGATCGGTATGTCCCTGTCAGGCAGGGAGGAAGTGATAAGGTAAGGGAACTGTGGTTTTCTACAGAAATTGCATCTCTTGTTAAGCAGAATAATGATGAGGCTTATGTGTTGATGAGGCAAGATGGTTCAGATGAGGCGATGGAGAATTACAGATCAGCTCAGAAGGATTTAAAGAGAGAGTTAAGAAGAGCAAAGAGAGGACATGAGCAATCTTTAGCAAATAGAATAAAGGAGAACCCTAAAGCTTTCTATAGGGGGGGGGGATCCAAGATGGCGGCGACCCAGCAAGACTGAGTCCACAGTGCTCTACCCAAAACTTGGGAAAAGTGGGCTATCCACCCCCACCACACTCACTAAACCATTTATAATAGTTGTTAACCTTAAATAGTTACCTATTAGTACATTTAAATAGTCTAATACTAGCTGGAAAATGAGTAAAGGGAAGGGAACAGGCGGCTCTAAGAAAGCAGGGACCCCTCCCCCACCCTCTCCCTCTTCAGCTGCAACAAAGGTGTCTTCAGCTACTTCAGGAGATTTACCAATGAAGATGAGCTTTGAGGAGATGTTTGCCAGGTGGGAGGCGAAGATTGATGCTTTTATCGATGAGTCTCGGCAGAGCAGAGAAGCACCATCAGCCGAGCTGCAGAAGCAGGGCAGAGACATTCAGGAATTGGAGTGCCGAGTCAGAGAGGTGGAGTCGAAGGCCGCAGCCTCAGAGACTGGGATAAAATCAACAGCCGACCACATCCGTTTTCTCGAGAATCACGTCCAGAACCTAGAAAACCACATTGATGACCTCGAAAATCGATGTCGTAGAAAAAATATTCGGTTGTTGGGCCTGCCCGAGCAGGAAGAGGGAGGCCAGCTGACAGCATTCTTAGAGCATTGGCTGCCACAACTTTTAAATCTGCAGGCTGGATCAGGCCAGGTAAGGGTAGAATGGGCCTACCGGGTCACAGTACGTGGGCCCGGCTCAACCCAGCGCCCACGCCCGGTCCTGTTCCAGCTGCAGAGCTATTGGGAGAGGCAGATGCTCCTGGAAGCCTCAAGAAATCTGGGAAAAGATCCCCAAGCTATGACCCATAAAGGATCCAGGATCATGCTGTTCCAGGACTTCTCCCCAGCTTTGGTCCGAAAGAGGAAGGCATTCGATGAGGCGAAGAAGCGTTTAAGGGACTTAAATATCCAGTACTCCTTACGATATCCAGCGACGCTACGCCTTAGCCACGAAGGATCCATATATAACTTCGGATCATCGGAGAAGGCTAAGGAATTCTTGGACTCTCTTAAATAAGCTGTAAGAGATTGTGGACGCTGGTCTGCCTTTCCCATTATTTTGGTTTACATCCCTTCATCTTTTCTTATCTTTCCCCCTATGTGTGTATGTATATATATATATATATATGTTGGGGCGTTTGGTTAATGTTGATGGGGAGAGGTGGTTACCTTATTCTATTTTACTTCTGTTTTTAGGAGCGGGGTTGTTTTTCTTTCCCCTGTTATTTTGTGGTATTATATTTAAGTATTACATGTTGAGATTGTAATCTTATAGTTATATATGGTATTAATATTCCCAAATATATTTAGATGTGGGTGTGGGTGGGGGTGGGGTGTTCACTGTTAACTCTAGCTTTATATTATATTTGAATTCTCCTCATTTTATTGAACACCTGGGTCAAGGGTGGGGCACTGGTTGGAAGAGGGTAAGATGGACTGTGGGAGAGGAAGTGACGCTCCCTGGGAACAAGGGAGAAAATCTCCAATTCGGAATGTTTTATATTTTTTATACTTAGAAAGAGTTTTTTGTTATATTGTTTTGAGTGTATCAGAGAATCTTTACTTTTGTAAATCTTGTATGCTCCATGCTCGGGATGTTCTAGATAGGGTTTCCCCTCCCGAGGGGTCTCGGATCTGTCCAGATGGTTATGGCTGAACAGTCGGTTAAGTGGTGCACCTGGAATGTCAGGGGGAGTAATTCGCCAGTTAAAAGGAAGAAAATATTATCAAATCTTAAGAAGGAGAGAGTTGATATAGCTCTCCTACAGGAGACACACCTGTCGGATAAAGAACACTTAAAATTACGGCAGGGCGGATTTGATCAGGCCTTTTTTTCCTCTTTTAATTCAAAAAGCAGGGGAGTCGTTATCCTTGTCCGGAAGAACTTCCCTTTGAAAATTCTAAATCAGATAAAAGACGAATCTGGACGATATATTTTGATTAAAGCCCTCATAAATGGAGAGGAATATGGGATCTTAAATGTATACTGCCCCCCGGCACACCCCTTTAAATTCATAACGGAAGCTTTTTCAAAACTGATGGCCTTTGGTGCCCGTCATACAATTATTGCCGCTGGAGTATCTCCCAGATCTAGACAACTGGCGGACCTGAATGAAGAATTAGGATTGGTAGATGTATGGAGATGTCTCCATCCACAGGGTAGAGATTTTTCTTTCTATTCTAATCCACATAAATGTCACACAAGAATTGATATGTTTTTTGCCCCATCGATTTTTCTAAACTCTATAGCAACCTGTAAAATAGGTACTATAGCAATCTCTGACCATGCCGCTATATACATGGAAACTAAGGTAAAGAACAATGGGACATCCGCTCGGCATTGGCGTATGGACCCCTTCCTGATAAAAGATAGCAAATTTTTAAAGTACTTCTCCCAAGAACTTAAAACTTTTTTAGAAATTAATACTGGTACGGCTAGCAATCCGTCAATGATGTGGGAGACCATCAAAGCTTATGCACGAGGTTTGATCATTTCCTATTCAGCGACCCAGAGGAAAATGAAGGGAGAGCAACAGCGTCTGCTCGAAGCTCGCCTAAAAGCAGCCGAAACAGCATACGCTGATAGACCTTCTATCACAAAATTGCAGAGGATTACAGCTCTTAGGACAGCTTTAAACACCGCGCTTACTCAAACGGCTAAAAGGGAAATATTATTTGCGAAACAAAGATTATATGAATATGGTGACAAACCGGGTAGATACTTAGCATTTCTTGCAAAGAAAAAGAAAGCCCCTCAAACTATTCCGACCATCAAGGAAAGTACAGGTACCCTGACTCATGATCATAAAAAGATCAATGCGACCTTTAAAGAATTTTATTCTGAACTATATAGATCGCAGGATTGTGAAGATAGGATTAGGAGGATGCAGTCATTTTTAAAAAATTTGACCTTCCCGGGCCTGACTCCGGAACAGGTGTCGGCCCTAAATACCCCTTTAACAGTCCAAGAAATACTTGAGGCAATTAGGCAACTTCAGAGCGGAAAAGCACCGGGCCCGGATGGTTTTCAAGCTGAATTCTATAAAGAATTTACAGGAATATTGGTTGACCCACTTATGGATATGTATAATTTTGTGCATAGTCAGGTCTGTCTCCCACCCATGCTGAAAGAAGCAAATATTTCTCTTATCCTCAAAAAAGGAAAAGACCCAGAAGATTGTGCATCTTACAGACCAATATCCTTACTAAATGTAGACTTTAAAATTCTCTCAAAAATGTTAGCACTAAGACTAGAAAGGGTACTGCCATATATTATAAAGGAGGACCAGACGGGATTTATTAAGGGCCGCAGATCATCCAATAATATCAGAAGGGTCTTGAATATGATCCAAGCCTGTCATCAGGGAAAGATACCAGGAGTAGTAATTTCATTGGATGCGGAAAAGGCATTTGATAGGGTTGAATGGTCATATTTATTTTACACATTGGAAAGGTTTGGCGTTGGACAGGTGTTTACCAAATGGGTTTCAACATTGTATAATGACCCCAAAGCAGCTGTTATTACTAATGGGTTAAGATCGGATGGCTTCAGTGTGGGTAGGGGCTGCCGTCAAGGATGTCCTCTCTCACCATTGTTGTTTACACTGATAATCGAACCATTAGCAGAAGCCATCCGGACTGATCCTAATATAACGGCCCCGAGGATTGGTACAGGTAAACACAAAATTACCCTCTATGCAGATGACGTTCTCTTATTCCTCAGTAATCCTTTAATGTCAGTGCCTCGTCTAATTCAAGTTATTAATACATTTAGTGCATTCTCAGGCTATAAAATTAATTTTTCAAAATCGGAAGCCATGCCAATGGGTGGTCTGGCTATGATACCCCATTTAATGGACGGATCCCCTTTTCCCTTCCGTTAAGCTCCCTACTAAGTTACATAGCTGATTGGGTTTCATCTGATCCACAATCAATTTGGCTGGATATCGAAGCCTTCCAAGTAAAATACCCACTTATTAACCTTGTATTTTCAGATAAGAGGAAAATCATTACAGACCACTGTAAAAATCCCATAATATTAAACACAATTAAGGCCTGGAATATAATGCGGCAAAATGAGGGTAACTTACATAAAACATCCCCCCATGCACCAATAGTAGGCGCATGGGGATTCCAACCGGGGATTACAGATGCCACCTTTAAACTCTGGAGATCCAGGGGCATCTCATGCTTAGGGGACCTATTTAAAGATGGGATCCTGATGTCCTTTGAGCAGCTGCGTCTGAAATTCGGAATACCTAATGGGGATCTCTTTCGATACTTCCAAGTTCGAGATTATATACAGAGGAAGACTACATTAATAGATAGTCTTTATAAATCAGACAGAGAACGTAATGTCTTACGACCAGCGGGGGCATCCTCCGTTAGTACTATATACCATTTGCTACATGATGGAGTCTCAGGAGACATGGATGACCTGCTTAAAACATGGGAGCAGGACTTGGGGCTAGAAATCTCTGAGGATATGTGGAATGACATTTGGGAAAATGCTAGAAGAATTGCTATCTGTAACAGAACTCAGGCTATCCAACTAAAGATACTTCATAGGGCCCATATAGCTCCGGCTCGACTGGCAAAATTTAAGGCAGGAGCATCTCCAATGTGTCCTAAATGCAAAATAGAGGTGGGTACTCTTGTACATTGTCTGTGGACTTGTCAGAAAATCCGCAGATACTGGACTAAAGTGGCAAATACCCTGACAGAAATTTTAGGAATGGAAATTAGGGTGGACCCTGTATCTCTCCTTTTGGGCTTTTCGAACCTCTCATCTCTGGATATGCATGGGAAGAGACTATTTTCTATTCTCTCTTTCTGTGCAAGGAAAAATATTTTGGTGAACTGGGTGGCTGAGGGCCCCCCTGGAATTTCAAATTGGCACAGATTAATTATGGAATATATCCCCCTTGACTTCCTCACAAATATGGTGGACCGAAAGACTGAATTATTTTATAAAATATGGCAGCCCTTTTTGAATTATATAAATGCAGATATTTCGGCTATCCTAACAAGGGCTTTTATTTAGTGAAGATTTCAGACCGGGCTGCTCCGGGGCCCCTTGGGAGAGGAATCCTGCGCGAATACAGGTTTTATTATATTTGATGTTTATACATTCCGAGCATGTAAGAGACTTAGGTATACACTCTGGTTAGTTATAGGTTAGATTAGTAGAAAGTTGAGGGTTTTTTTTCTTTCTTTTTTTGTTTCTTTTTTTTTCTTTTTTTGTTTTCTTTCTTTCTCTTTTCTTTGTTAAATTATGACTATTGTATATATGATTTAATTGTACATCAATGTTTGTATTTGAGAGTTTTGTTTATTTTTGTAAATTTGCAAAAATGTTAAATTTCAATAAAAATATCTACAAAAAAAAAGCTTTCTATAGGTATGTGAGGAATAAAAGGATGACTAGGGTGGGAAGGGCTTATGCCTGAAGCGTCGATTTTCCTGCTCATTGGATGCTGCCTGGCCTGCTGCGCTTTTCCAGCACCACATTTTCAACTCTGATCTCCAGCATCTGCAGTCCTCACTTTCTCCTAGGGTAGGATTAGGGCCAGTCAAAGACAGAAGTGGGAAGTTGAGTGTGGATCCTGTGGAGATCGGAGAGATGCTAAACGACCATTTCTCATTGGTTTTCACTCAAGAAAAGGAGAATATTGTAGAGGAGAAGAATGAGGTACGAGATATTAGACTAGAAAGGATTGAGGTTAGTTATGAAGAGATGTTATCAATTCTAGAAGGAGTGAAAGTAGACAAGTCCCCTGGGCCAGATGGGATTTATCCGAGGTTTCTCTGGGAAGCTAGGGAGGAGATAGCAGAGCCTTTGGCTTTGACATGTGAGTCGTCATTGTCTACAGATTTAGTACCAGAGGACTGGAGGATTGTAAATGTTGTGCCCTTGTTCAAGAAGGGCAGTAGAGATGACCCACGTAATTATAGACCAGTGAGCCTTACTTCTGTTGTAGGAAAGGTTTTGGAAAGATAAGAGATGAGATTTATAATCATCTAGCAAGCAACAATTTGATTTTAGATAGTCAATATGGTTTTGTCAAGAGCAGGTCGTGTCTCACAAACCTCACTGAGGTTTTTGAGAAGGTGACCAAGCATGTAGATGATGTGGTATACATGGACTTCAGTAAAGCCTGTGATAAGAATCCACATGGTAGGCTGTTGGAGAAAATGTAGAGGCATGGAATTGAGGGTGATTTAGCAATTAGGATTAGAAACTGGCTTTCTGAAAGAATGCAGCAAGTGGTGGTTGATGGAAAATATTCAGCCTGGAATCCGGTTACTAGTGGTGTGCCACAAGGATCTGTTTTGGGACCACTGCTGTTTGTCATTTTTATAAATGAGTTAGATGCAGGCAAAGGTGGATGGGTTAGAAAATTTGCAGATGGCACTAAAGTCGGTGGAGTAGTGGACAGTGTGGAAGAATGTTACAGGTTGCAGGGGGACTTGGATAAACTGCAGAATTGGGCTGAGAGGTGGCAAATGGAGTTCAATGCAGCTAAATGTGAGGTGATTCACTTTGGGAAGAATAACAGGAAGGCAGAGTACTGGGTCAATGGGAAGATTCTTGGTAGTGTGGATGTGCAGAGGGATCTTGGAGTCCGTGTACATAGATCCCTGAAAGTTGCCACCCAGGTGGATAGTGCAGTTAAGAAGGCATTCGTAGAGAGGTTGAGTTCTGGAGCCGCAATATCGTGCTGTAACTGTACAAAACACTGGTGCGGCTGCACTTGGAATATTGTGGACAGTTCTGGTTGCCATATTTCGAGAAGGATGTGGAAGCATTGGAAAAGGTGCAGAGGAGATTTACCAGGATGTTGCCTGGTCTGGAGGGAAGGTCTTATGAGGAAAGGCTGAGAGACTTGGGTCTGTTCTCATTGGAGAGAAGAAGGCTAAGGGGGGATTTGATAGAGACATACAAGATGATCACAGGATTAGATAGGGGAGACAGGGAGAGTCTTTTCCCTAGGATGATGACTTCAATGTGTACGAGGGCCCATAACTACAAATTGAGGGGTGATAGATTTCAGACAGATGTCAGAGGCAGATTCTTTACACAGAGAGTGGTAAGGGTGTGGAATGCCCTTCCTGCTGATGTAGTCAACTCAGCCACATTAGGGAGATTTAAACAACCCTTAGATAAGCACATGGATGATTTTGGGATAGTGTAGGGGGAACGAGCTGAGAATAGGTCACAGGTCGGCACAACAGCGAGGGCCGAAGGGCCTGTTCTGCGCTGTGTTGTTCTATGTTCTCTTACAACCCTGCTCCCTTCATTTCAATTCCATTCCCTTCATTACAATCCCACACCCTTCATTACAATCCCAGTCCCTTCATTGCAACCTCACTTCCTTCATTACAATCCTTCTCCCTTCATTAAAATCCCACTCCCTACTTTACAATTCCACTCCCTACATTTCAATTCCACTCCCTACATTACAATTCCACTCCCTAAATTACAATTCCACTCCGTACATTTCAATCCCACTCCCTTCATTACAATCCCACTTCCTACATTACAACCCTACTCCCTACATTTCAATCCCGCTCCCTTCATTACAATCCCACTCTCGTCATTAAAATCCCGCTCCCTTCATTACAATTCTACTCCCTTCATTACAATCCCGCTTCCTTTATTACAATCCCACTCCCTACATTTCAATCCCACTTCCTACATTACAATCCCACTTCCTTCATTACAATCCCACTCCCTCATTACAACCCCACTCCCTACAGTACCATCCCACTCCCTTCATTACAATCCCATTCCCTTCATTACAATCCCACTCCCTACATTTCAATCCCGCTCCCTTCATTACGATCCCACTCCCTTCATTACAATCCCACTCCCTTCATTTCATTCCTACTTCGCGTCCACCTCTTGGGGTCCTGAGGCAGGATTTCATCGCCCAGCGGATTGAAGCAGAGAACTCAGACCATGATGTTTGAGCCTTGGTTCGAGCACATTGCAACATTGGCTGTCCCATTAGATATCGGTGCAAACGAGACCATTCGGTCCATCAAGGTTACTCTGTCATTCAATCATGGCTCTTACCTTTTTCAACACCATTCTCCTGCCTTCTCCCCATCACCCATTGTTAGATTCTCAATATCTCTGTCTTAAATACACTCACCGGCCTGGTCCCCACAGCCCTCTCTAACACTGAACTCCACAGATTCCCCACCTTCTGGCTGAAGAGATTCCTTCCCATCCCAGTTCTAAAGGGTCAGCCCCTCACCCTGAGGCTGTGCCCTCGGGTCCTAGTCTCTCCTCTGAGTGGAAACATAATCTCCACCTCCACCTCTACTCAGGCCTCGCAGTATTCTAGTAAAAAATGAGGTCTGCAGATGCTGGAGATCACAGCTGCAAATGTGTTGCTGGTCAAAGCACAGCAGGTTAGGCAGCATCTCAGGAATAGAGAATTCGACGTTTCGAGCATAAGCCCTTCATCAGGAATAAGAGAGAGAGAGCCAAGCCGGCTGAGATAAAAGGTAGGGAGGAGGGACTAGGGGGAGGGGCGATGGAGGTGGGATAGGTGGAAGGAGGTCAAGGTGAGGGTGATAGGCCGGAGTGGTGTGGGGGCGGAGAGGTCAGGAAGAGGATTGCAGGTTAGGAGGGCGGTGCTGAGTTGAGGGAACCGACTGAGACAAGGTGGGGGGAGGGGAAATGAGGAAGCTGGAGAAATCTGAATTCATACCTTGTGGTTGGAGGGTTCCCAGGCGGAAGATGAGGCGCTCCTCCTCCAGCCGTCGTGTAGTTGTGTTCTGCCGGTGGAGGAGTCCAAGGACCTGCATGTCCTCGGTGGAGTGGGAGGGGGAGTTAAAGTGTTGAGCCACGGGGTGATTGGGTTGGTTGGTTCGGGCGGCCCGGAGGTGTTCTCTGAAGCGTTCCGCAAGTAAGCGGCCTGTCGCAGTATTCTGTCAGTTTCAATGTGATCTCTCCCATCCTTCTAAACTCCATTGTGTACAGACCCAGAGTCCTCAACTGCTTCTCATATGACAAGCCCTTCATCCCCAGGATGATTCTTATAAACCTACACTAGAGCCACACAACCTTTCTTCGATACAGGGTCTAAAGCTTCGCACAATATTCCAAACACGTTCTGACCAGAGCCTTATACAGCCTCAGCAGTACATCTCTGCGAGAGATGAGTGCTAACATTGCATTTACCTTTCTAACTGCCAACTGAACCTGCATGTTAGCCTTACGAGAATCAGGACTCCCAAGTTTCTTTGTCCTTCAGATTTTGGAAGCCTTTCTCCATTTAGAAAATAGTCAATGTCTCTATTCTTCCCACCAAAGTGCATCCCCCCACACCTTCCCACATTGTATTCCCTCTGCCTGTTTTTTGCTCGCTTTCCCGGCCTCTCCAAGTCTTTCTGCAGCTTCCTAGCTTCCTCAATAGTAGCTGGCCCCTCATCTATTTTTGTGTCATCCACAAACTTAGTAACAATACCCTCAGCTCCTTCCCCCAGGTTGTAAATGTATAGCGGAAGTAACTGTGGTTGCAACACTGTCTCCTGCGGAACTCTCCTGCCATCCTGAAAAAGACCCCTTTATCTCCACTCTCTGCCATCCAGCAGACCACCAATCCTCTATCCACACCAGCACCTTGCCTAGGTCACCAAGGGCTCTCACCTTGAATCACAGCCTCTTGTGCAGCACCTTGTCAAAGTTCAAATAGATCACATCACTCTCTCTCCTTTGTCTGACCTACTCATTACTTCCTCAAACGAGTTTGAACAGATTTATCAGGTATAACCTCCCCCTGACCTCAGCCCTATTTTACCAGGCACTTCTGCAGAATCATCTTTCATAACCCACTCTGAAATCCCTGATCCAGGGGAGTAACAAAATGCTGGAGAAGGTGCCAAAGGTTTTCTGAGCTGCAAAACCAAAATGTGATGCTTTAACTCACAGGGAAGACGGAGCAGATTTCAACTCATTTCCCAAGAACAGAGAAGCTTGAGGGGTGACCTGTGAGAGGCTTCAATCTGATGGATGGTCATCAGGAGAAACCATCCGTAATTAACCCAGCAGGGAATTCAGAGACTGTAGCCAGAGACTGGGACGAATATGAAATCCATTCCCATGGTGCGAGTCACAGTAAAACAACAGACTGAAGGGGATAGGTAGATTAAAATGTTAGGGAGAAATCAATCAAAGGATATTGGGACAGGATCAGATGAAGCAGGGGGGAGGCTTACGTGGATGAGAAACATCAACACAGGGTAGATGGGCTGAATGGCCTGTGCTGGAAATACAGCACAATTCCACATGAAGCACTTTGAGAAATGTGACAAAAGGTGATTGTTTATTTAATTCCCAGTGTAGGTGCTGCATACGATGCAGAATCCAGCGTCAAGTTATTGCTGGAATGAGGTATGTTTAGGTTTTCAGGCTAAACACTGCCTCTCTCCCTCGGGTTTGTGGATGGATTGCTGCTGAACCGGCAGAGAGGAGAATGTGGCTGGGTCCTGCTCCATAACACACTGCTCTGACCCTCACTGCTCTGTCCCTCACTGCTCTGTCCCTCACTGCTCTGTACCTCACTGCTATGACCCTCACTGCTCTGACCCTCACTGCTCTGTTCCTCACTGCGCTGTCCCTCACTGCTCTGTCCCTCACTGCTCTGACCCTCACTGCTCTGACCCTCACTGCCCTGACCCTCACTGCTCTGACCCTCACTGCCCTGACCCTCACTGCTCTGATCCTCACTGCTCTGTCCCTCACTGCGCTGTCCCTCACTGCTCTGTCCCTCACTGCTCTGTCCCTCACTGCTCTGACCCTCACTGCCCTGACCCTCACTGCTCTGACCCTCACTGCTCTGTCACTCACTGCTCTGACCCTCACTGCTCTGTCCCTCACTGCACTGTCCCTCACTGCTCTGTCCCTCACTGCCCTGTCCCTCACTGCTCTGACCCTCACTGCTCTGACCCTCACTGCCCTGACCCTCACTGCTCTGACCCTCACTGCTCTGTCCCTCACTGCACTGACCCTCACTGCTCTGTCCCTCACTGCACTGACCCTCACTGCTCTGACCCTCACTGCTCTGACCCTCACTGCAGTGTCCCTCACTGCTCTGTCCCTCACTGCACGGTCCCTCACTGCTCTGCCCCTCACTGCTCTGACCCTCACTGCTCTGACACTCACTGCTCTGTCCCTCACTGCACTGACCCTCACTGCTCTGACCCTCACTGCTCTGACCCTCATTGCTCTGACCCTCACTGCACTGTCCCTCACTGCTCTGACCCTCACTGCTCTGACCCTCACTGCTCTGTCCCTCACTGCTCTGTCCCTCAGTGCTCTTACACTCACTGCTCTGACCCTCATTGCTGTGACCCTCATTGCTCTGACCCTCATTGCTCTGACCCTCACTGCGCTGACCCTCACTGCTATGACCCTCACTGCTCTGACCCTCACTGTGCTGACCCTCACTGCGCTGACCCTCACTGTGCTGACCCTCACTGCTCTGACCCTCACTGCATTGACCCTCACTGTGCTGACCCTCACTGCTCTGTCCCTCACTGCTCTGATCCTCACTGCTATGACCCTCACTGCGCTGACCCTCACTGCTATGACCCTCACTGCGCTGACCCTCATTGCACTGACCCTCACTGCTCTGTCCCTCACTGCTCTGATCCTCACTGCTATGACCCTCACTGCGCTGACCCTCACTGCTATGACCCTCACTGCGCTGACCCTCATTGCACTGACCCTCACTGCCCTGACCCTCACTGCTCTGACGCTCACTGCCCTGACCCTCACTGCTCTGTCCCTCACTGCTCTGTCCCTCACTGCACTGACCCTCACTGCACTGTCCCTCACTGCTCTGTCCCTTACTGCACTGACCCTCACTGCTCTGACCCTCACTGCTCTGTCCCTCACTGCTCTGTACCTCATTGCTCTGACCCTCACTGCTCTGACCCTCACTGCTCTGTCCCTCACTGCTCTGTCCCTCACTGCACTGTCCCTCACTGCACTGTCCCTCACTGCTCTGTCCCTCACTGCATTGTCCCTCACTGCTCTCTGTCCCTCACTGCTCTGACCCTCACTGCACTGTCCCTCACTGCTCTGACCCTCACTGCTCTGTCCCTCACTGCACTGTCCCTCACTGCTCTGTTCCTCACTGCGCTGTCCCTCACTGCTCTGTCCCTCACTGCTCTGTCCCTCACTGCTCTGTCCCTCACTGCACTGACCCTCACTGCTCTGTCCCTCACTGCACTGTCCCTCACTGCCCTGACCCTCACTGCTCTGTCCCTCACTGCTCTGATCCTCACTGCTATGACCTTCACTGCGCTGACCCTCACTGCTATGACCCTCACTGCGCTGACCCTCATTGCACTGACCCTCACTGCCCTGACCCTCACTGCTCTGACGCTCACTGCCCTGACCCTCACTGCTCTGTCCCTCACTGCTCTGTCCCTCACTGCACTGACCCTCACTGCACTGTCCCTCACTGCTCTGTCCCTCACTGCACTGACCCTCACTGCTCTGACCCTCACTGCTCTGTCCCTCACTGCTCTGTACCTCATTGCTCTGACCCTCACTGCTCTGACCCTCACTGCTCTGTCCCTCACTGCACTGACCCTCACTGCACTGTCCCTCACTGCACTGTCCCTCACTGCTCTGTCCCTCACTGCATTGTCCCTCACTGCTCTCTGTCCCTCACTGCTCTGACCCTCACTGCACTGTCCCTCACTGCTCTGACCCTCACTGCTCTGTCCCTCACTGCACTGTCCCTCACTGCTCTGTTCCTCACTGCGCTGTCCCTCACTGCTCTGTCCCTCACTGCTCTGTCCCTCACTGCACTGTCCCTCACTGCACTGACCCTCACTGCTCTGTCCCTCACTGCACTGTCCCTCACTGCTCTGACCCTCACTGCTCTGACCCTCACTGCGCTGTCCCTCACTGCTCTGACCCTCATTGCTCTGACCCTCACTGCGCTGTCCCTCACTGCTCTGACCCTCACTGCACTGACCCTCACTGCTCTGACCCTCACTGCTCTGACGCTCACTGCGCTGACCCTCACTGCTCTGACCCTCACTGCTCTGTCCCTCACTGCTCTGGCTCTCACTGCGCTGACCCTCACTGTGCTGACCCTCACTGCTCTGACCCTCACTGCGCTGACCCTCACTGCGCTGACCCTCACTGCTGTGTCACAGAGTTCATTAGTCAGTAATCCTGCAGTGAGA
Organism: Hemiscyllium ocellatum; assembly: GCF_020745735.1. NCBI lineage: Eukaryota > Metazoa > Chordata > Chondrichthyes > Orectolobiformes > Hemiscylliidae > Hemiscyllium > Hemiscyllium ocellatum. The sequence goes on from NC_083421.1 coordinate 64,892,858, forward strand.
TTGAGTTTACCTCTCTGTGTCTCTCAGTGTGCATTCTAAAAATCTTTTAAATCCATATTTCCTGTGCTGTATTTTTTGATTGTATTGTCCGATGGAGTTAAGTCCATGTATTCTGCTGTCAGTCATTGATAGCTGGTGCTGGTCTGTGATACTGTTGTTGTCTAGATGCCGGGGACAAGCGAGTACTTTGCGAAGATTTGTCACTGGTCCACACTGCTGCTTGTAGCTGGTGCAGTGAATCTGTGTGAACATTCAGTTGCTGATGAAGAACACTGCTTTCTGTTCGACCCAGTTCCATTTCTTCAGTGGTATTCAGCTGGCAGTGTTTTTCACACGACTCTCTCTGTCTAGGTTTCTCTCTGTCTTGCGTGTTCCCTCTCTTTCCCTCTCTCTTACACAATCTTTTATCATTCCTTCTCTAATCATCTCTGTCTTTCACATTCTCTCCCTGTGTGTATGACTCTTTCACTCTCTCTCTCTCTCTCTCTCTCTGTTGCCCTCTCTCACACACACACTGTCTGTCTATCTCTCTCTCTCTGTTGCCCTCTCTCTCAGACACACTGTCTATCTCTCTCTCTCTCTCTGTTGCCCTCTCTCTCAGACACACTGTCTGTCTATCTCTCTCTCTCTCTCTCTCTGTTGCCCTCTCTCTCAGACACACTGTCTGTCTATCTCTCTCTCTCTCTCTCTGTTGCCCTCTCTCTCAGACACACTGTCTGTCTATCTCTCTCTCTCTCTCTCTCTGTTGCCCTCTCTCTCAGACACACTGTCTGTCTATCTCTCTCTCTCTCTCTCTGAGGGTCTCTGTAACTGAGCTGCCATCTGTTCCAATTGCTGTCGAGTGTGGACCTGGTGTGAAGCAAAGCAGCAGGCCTGCTCAGTACGACGGGCCCGACGACATGTTCACCTTCAGGATCAGGAAGTCCACCTCCTGGACAACACAAATCAAGTTCTCTCTAGGCACTGAGCTCTTGGGCTGGGGCTTGAGCCTATGTTCACACAGGCCTGTGCCACAGGAAATGATCCAGAGGGGCCTGAGCACACTGCGCATGTCATTAAGAGGACAGAGCGGTGAGATATTTCTCCCCTTGCTGGGATGGCCAGGAACCAAGCCCTTCTATTCCTGGAAAGTCAAATCTGATCATGAATCTATTCCTGATTGTTGGGAAAACCCAACGGGTTCACTCATGTCCTTTAGGGAACAAAAACTACCCTCCTTTCCTGGTCCAGCCTACATGTGATTCCAGACCCATGGCAATGGGGTTGATTCTTAACTGCCCCCTGGGGCAATTAGGGATGGGGCAATAAGTGCTGGCCCCACCCAGCGACGAGTGAACAAAACAGGTTCACATTTTGAGAAAATTATATTGAAATTCCATAACGTCCCTGTCTTTTTGATCCTGATTGACAGAAAGGACAAATCAGATTCTTAATAAGAATTACTAATTATTACAATTAATACTCATTCCTAGTTACCAATAATAAATAGGTTTTAGCTGAAAATGTGTTGCTGGTTAAAGCGCAGCAGGTCAGGCAGCATCCAAGGAACAGGAAATTCGACGTTTCGGGCCAGAGCCCTTCATCAGGAATGAGGAAATAGGTTTTACCACAGGTAAATAATTATGAACCATTGACAGATAACGGCACCAATTAAAACTCTAACTGCTTGCTAAATTCGCCTGTATATATGTACAGACACACTCATTTACGCACACACACGCGCGCACACACACACACACACACGCACACACGCACACACACACACACACGCACACACACACATACACGCACACACATACACGCACACACACACGCACACACACATACACGCGCACACACACACGCACACACATATACACACACATACACGCACACACACACATACACAAACACATACACGCACACACATACATGCACACACAGACACACACACGCACAAACACGCACACATACATGCACACACACATACACACACATACATGCACGCACACACACATACACACACACATACTCGCACACACACACATACACGCACACACACATACACGCACACACACACGCACGCGTACCCACACACCTATACACACACACATACACGCACACGCACACACACATACACGCGCACACACACACATACACGCACACACATACACGCACACATGCACACACGCACACATACACGCACACACACATACGCGCGCACGCACACACGCACACACATACACGCACACACACACGCACACACACACAGACACGGACACACGCACACACATACACGCACACATACATGCACACACACACACATACACGCACACACACGCACGCGCACACACATACACACACACATACACGCACACACACATACACACGCACACACACACGCGCACACACATACACGCACACACATACACACATGCACACATACACATACACGCACACACACATACGCGCACACACACACGCACACGCACACACATGCACACACACATACACGCACACACGCACACACACGCACACACACACGCGCACACACACATATACACACACACATACACGCACACATACACACACACATACACAAACACATACACGCACACACATACACGCACATACAGACACACACACGCACAAACACACACACACATACATGCACACACATACATGCACGCACACATACACGCACACACAGACACACTCACACACGCACTCACACACATACACACACATACACGCACACACACATACACGCACACACAGTCACACACACGCACACACACACATACACACGCACACACACGCACACAAATACACACATACACGCACACACACGTGCACTCACACACACATACACACACACGCACACACACATACACACATGCACACACACACAAATACACACACATACACGTGCACACATGCACACACACACATACACGCACGCACACATACACACGCACGCACACACACATGCAAACACACACACATACACGCACACACGTACACACACATACATGCACGCACACATACACACACATGCACACATATACGTACACACATACATAGACAAGCACACTCACAAATACACATACAGACATACACACTTACACATACACTCGGACACATATAAACAGACATACACACTCACAAATACACACACTCGCACACACACACATATACACACACGCATATACATATACACACACTCGCACACACATATGCGCACACAAACACACAATACGCAGAAACATACACAGACATACACACACACTCACACATACACACACTCGCACACACATACACATACACACATACAGACATACACACTCACACATATGGAGTGTGTGGATCTCTCTCTCCCTCTCGTGAATCTGTCTCTCTCTCTCTCTCTCTCTCTCCCTCTCCCCCCCTCATGGCTCCCTCGCTCTCTGGGGTGGTACTTGGATTCGAGCCAGCGTGGGGAAGTCTTTCCTTCAACGCAACACGTTGAGTTGGCAGAGGCAATATTTCGAACATTAAAACCCAGTCACACCAGTTTGTTAATGAAAGCTGACAGGATGGACATTATTGAACATTAACATTTTAATTCTGTTTCGAAATGCAGCCTTCAATTCAATCCCCTCATTACCGACATTGACAGGCAGGTGATCGGAATTCAGAACGGACTGGGAGAGCTCACTCACAGCAAATATTTCCAGATAACTCACAACTGATTCAAGTCTCAAATACTGACTCACACTTCAGTGTGGAATATTACCCTGGGCCCCTTCAATTCAATGTCAGGTCAGCTCGCTGACTCTCACTGGGGTACAGCTCCCACACACACTGACCCTCACTGGGGTACACTCCCACACACACTGACTCTCACTGGGGTACAGCTCCCACACACACTGACCCTCACTGGGGTACAGTCCCACACACACTGACTCTCACTGGGGTACAGTCCCACACACACTGACTCTCACTGGGGTACAGCTCCCACACACACTGACTCTCACTGGGGTACACTCCCACACACACTGACCCTCACTGGGGTACAGCTCCCACACACTCTGACCCTCACTGAGGGATGGGGTGTGAGTGTAGGAGGGTTGACTGTGTGTGCAGTGAATGAATGACAATGAAGCTCACTGGCAGCTGATCTTGTTCAATTTCAGTCACATTTTGAATAAAGTCATCAAAAATGTATGGATTATTTTCCATTTAAACTGTCTCACAAAGTGAGACCTTGTGCATGAAGGTGAATTAATTTGACATCAGGTTTCTTGGGAAGGCACAGATAATGGAAGGCTGTCACCACAGCAACCACTGAGCTGTTCAATTTTCCTCAGTCGTGTGGAAATTGAGAGATGATCTCCTTGTTGGGGCTTTGATTGGAACAAGTGCCAACGTCCTGGCTGTAGTCCCACTCTCACAGGGACGATGCCACATGGAATCTTCGACAGATTGTAAAAACACAAGAGAGAGGGATGAGGAACTGTGTGCTGGTGGCTCAGGAAGAGTGCGTGGGCAGGGAACATATGGGAACAGGAGGATTCCATTCAGCCCCTCTGCATTCCAACTCCAGATTCAATGGGAGGAGCTTTGAACTCATACCAATGTCATTCTGCAAGGCTGATGCACACACATCTCCAGAAGGGGGCAGCTCTCTGAGACTGGTGAGTATACTCCCTCCCTCCCTGCCCCCCCCCCCCCCACGCGCCAGCTCCTGCTTGGCAGCATTTCCTGGGAGGGCGAATTACCCCCTTTGGAGACCAGCCTTTAACACCAATCATGGCAGTAATGAGTCGGAAATGTTCGCAATAAGTTGATCAAACTGGCAAAAAACTGAACAATACTGTCCCTATCAAACACTTTCCAGAGAAAGGGACAGCATGGGGTTAGACACAGAGTAAAGCTCCCTCTACACCGTCCCTAGTTAGCTTAACATCTGAAGTCAGGAAAATGCTGGAGGCTTTCATTAGAGAAATAGTGAGATGTTTGGATGGAAAGGGTTCCATCCAGACGCAGCATGGATTTAGAAAAGGCAGTGGATGGAGGGCAACAGGTGGATGGTGTATACTTGGATTTCCAGAAGGTGTTCACTCAGATGCCGCATAAAAGACTCGTCCATAAGATAAGGATGCATAGAGTTCTGGGAAATATACTAGTATTGATGGAGGACTGGTTAACCAATCGAAAGTAGAGAGTTGGGATAAATGGGTGTTTCTCTGGATGGAGATCAGTGATGAGTGGGCTGCCGCAGGGATTGGTGTTGGGCCCACAACTGTTCCTGATATAGAGGAATGATTTGGAAGAGGAGACTGAGTGTAACATATCCAGGTTTGCTGATGACACTACATTGAGAGGAAAGGCAAACTGTAGAGGATGGGGAGGGTCCACAGAGAGATTTAAGACAGGTTAGTGAGTGGGCAAGGACGTGACAGATGGAGTACAATGTTGGTAAGTATGTGGTTATCCATTTTGGGAGTAACAATAGTAGGTCATAGTATTATTTAAATGGTGAAAGATTGCAGCATGCTGTTGGCGAGAGGGACTTAGGAGCGCTCGTACATCAATCGCTCAAAGTTGATTTGCAGGTGCAACAGGTAATCAGGAAGGCAAATGGAATATTGGCTTTCATTGCTAAAGGGATTGAATTTAAGAGCAGGCAGGTTCTGCTGCAATTGTACAAGGTGTTAGTGAGGCCGTAACTAGAGTGTTGTGCGCAGTTCTGGTCTCCTTACTTGAGGAAGGATATACTGGCTTTGGAGGTGGTGCACAGGAGGTTCACCAGGTTGGTTCTGGGGACGAGAGGGACGAGGTTTCTATGACGAGAGGGTGAGCTGCCTGGGACTCCACTCGCCATCATCTCAGCTTGCTCAACCCACATTACCCCCCTCACCCTTAATTCCCCTCCCATGCAAAAGCCCATCCGACTGCGTGTTAAATATATTTAATGAAGTTGCCTCTTCTGCTTCCTCAGACAGCGAATTCCATAGATTCACTACCCCCTGGGAAAAGCAGTTCCTCCTCATCTCTGTCCTAAATCTACTCCCCCTAATCTCAAGGCCATGTCCCCTCGTCCTGGTCTCATCCACCAGCGAAAACAACTTGCCAGCCCCTACCTTCTTTACCCCTTGGCATAATGTTATCTGTTTCTGTAAGATCCCTTCTCATTCTTCTAAATTCTAGTGAGTAGTCCCAGGCAGCACACCCTCTCGTCACAGGGTAACCCCCTCATCACACTTGTTAAATCCTCAAAGAACTCCAGTAAATTTGTCAAACACAACCTTCCCTTTGTGAATCCATGCTGTGTCTGCCTGATGGAAGCCTTTCCATCCAAATGTCTATTTCTTCTTTAATGCTAGCCTCCAGCATTGTCCCGCCTCCAGATGCTAAGCTAACTGGCCTCGAGTTACCTGCCTTTTGCCTATACCCCTTTTTAAACAGCAACGTGACATTCGCTTTCTTCCAGTCGCTGGGACCTGCCCAGAATCCTGTGAGTTTCAGTAAATTACCACTAACGTATCTACTATAACTTCTGTCATTTCTTTCCACACTCTGGGATGCACTCCATCAGGACCAGGAGACTTATCTCCCTTTACAGCCTCAAGTTCGCTCAACCCTACCCCTTTAATGATAACAACTAAATTGAGGTCCTCATCTCCCATGTATCCTTAACATAATTTATCAATACCCTGAATTTTCTGAGATTTTCCTACTACCTGATACGTATCACGAAATTGCAGTACATCTTTCTGAAGTCCTAACCATGTAAAACATTTGCTTATTGACACTGAATTTTTTGTTCTTGTATTTACTGCCATAGGAACTGTATGTGCTACTTTCAATATCTCAATACGATATCTGGGTGCTCCCATTATCTGATAAACAATTGTTCATTCCTCATCTGCAGTTTGTGACGGTATCTCCCCTCCCTAATCAGAACTCTGTGATCAATAAAACAACCCTCTGGAACTCCTTCAGCCACAGTGGGAGCTGTCAGTGATAACTGACTTCAATCTGGACCCACTTCCTGAGCCTCAATTAATGAAGACATAGCAAACAGTTCTTTTTAACTGTCCTCATTAATTTCGGGTCCACCAACTAATGCCTGTTGTATTACTGTGAGTTCTGGTAATGGACTTTGTTTAGCCATTGCTCTGGTCACCACACACACTGGAAAAATATCCAGAACCTGTTTCTCAGCTATACCTTCTGTGTTCCTAGACAAAACTGTGACTTTAATCTCCCCAAATCATTCCCCAGCAGTAATTTAACTCCATCCCCAGGGGATTTCTTAACTATCCTGACCAGCACAAGTCACAAGTGGCAAAGGGATTCCGCTGGATCTATAGTGGAGCTGGGGCATAGTCTTCACCTATCCCAGTTTCTAACCTTTTGACAGTGAATTCTCTGAAGGGAAACCCTTCACCAATAAAAAGAGTTTAAGTAACTCGGTATCTCTGATGTTTCATTTCAAGATAAAATACTTGTGTTCCAATTCCTTGCATGCACCCTATGTACTTCGTCTGCACTCACAGTAGTGTTTACGTCATCTCTTACTGGAGTTAGAGCCAAACTCTAACTCCAGTTAGGAGTTCCTACTGAGCATCCCTTTCAGGCTCATTCTTACAAGTACCAATAATTCCCATAGATTTCCATTACAATTTCCAGCTTTCTGAATGAATATGTCCCACCTTGTTACAATTGAAACACGTCACCTTCTGATTTTCACTTCCAATCTCAGTCATTTCTGAGCTGAAGAGACCAAAGGGCATCCCCAGCTTTCCGTTTCTTACCTTCGCTACACACCTTCCTTCCAACCTCCTATTGTCTTTCCTTTTCAATTTGTGCCTGTGAAGGAAAGAAGGTTTAGTTTCATGAATTAGCCCATAATCACCAGCTATTATTGCTCCTCGTCTAGGGGATGGTGAGGACTGCAAAAGCACAGCAGTTCAGGTAGTATTTGAGGAGCAGGAGAGTTGATGTTTTGGACTTAACCCTTCATCAGGGGGTCAAGCCCACAGTGTTGACTCTCTTGCTCCTCAGATGCTGCCTGACTTGCTACCTGTCTGGCAACTGTAACCCTTTTGTCCTCAGTTTGGGTTCTTGGTATGATAGTAGTGAATTTTTAAATTCCTCTCAGAGAATAATCCCTTTAAGAGATTCAGTCATGGTTTCAGCTCCTCTGCGGTGAATATGTTTTATTTTCACAGAGTTATCATGCTGCGAAACCTCCTCTGATAGTGAAGCATATATTTCCTGCTTTAGCTGTTGTTCTGCACTGGCTGTGTCCATTCTTCTTTTGCCCAACTCATTTGTCTCGCTGTTTTCTCAAATGACATGATTATCCCAACTTAATGACGCTGTTTCAATTACTTGCAACAATCCGTATAAACACCCTTTGGCAAAAAAAAGGAAAAAAAATCCTCACAGGGTGTTACAGGAGAGATGTCAGAGGGAGGGAAATGGCAGAGGGATTCAACATGGAACACCTTCCTCCATGGATCTGTCTCTTTAACCAACAGCCTCAGAACTGACTGACTGCTTTCTCTGAACAGCCAGACTGCTAAACCCAAACGAAACTAAACCAGACAAAAGCTGAGCTGGGAGAACTGACCACTCCCCTTTCATTCTACTAGTTTTTTATTAACTTGAAAATCCTCTGTCTGAGGCAGTATCTGTTAGCTAGAACCAAATTGATCCTGAAACCCATCCAAGCCAGACCTCCTCAGCAACTCTACCTTGTATAACACTTTTGAAAAAAACCCTGGACAACGCAACCCTATTAAAGGAGCAGCAGTGTCACACTTGACATTGCCTGACTCCACATTGACACTGCCTGGGGAACCTGATCATTACTAAACTCATTGGCTGTGCTAATACTTCAATTATTTCTGTCTTGTTAGCTCTGTTAAGCAATGCTACCTCTAGTTTACCTGCAAAATCAGTCGGTTGGGCTTTAAAAGTTCATTTAAGATAATGAGGAACAACACTGCCATCTGCTGTACTTTGCTTCATTTATGTTACTTAAAATACTTCACTCAGATGCTCATTGTCTCCTGTTTAAAATTAGTCAGCCACAGCCCCACACTTTCTCATGCTTCACTGGGATAGCACACTAGAATCAGATCCTACTAGCCCCTGCACGGTAACAAACGTTTAAAACTTATCTAAATATGCAAAGTGCTCAATTTACCTGTTGGATACATCCAAACAAACAGAAAACACAAACCAGGTCTCCGTACTTAATAGCTGAATCCTAACCACAGGTGAACAACAATGAACTATAGACACAAAACTCTACCAGTTACATCTCTCATCCCTTTCTGAAACCTCCCCTACACACGTACAGACAGACAGAAGCTGACAAAACATCCCCTCCGAGTGAAGGTAAGAAGGTATGGCAGTAGTTCAATGGCTGTAGTCCACAGGGTTTACTGAGATGTTCCTTCTGCCTGCCTGGATTTTCTATTCGGCAATCTATTTCTTCCTTTCACTTCTTTACAGGAAGCACAGTAATTGTTACATTAACTGCAAAGTTTCTTAGCTATTGGTTAGAAGCCACAGCCACTGCTGAGGGAAAACAAAAGGGCTTTCATCAAGTTTTATGTATTTGTCTGAAGAGGAATTCACACAATCTGCTCTTGCAACTTCAGTAAGTATCATGCACACCCACAGCTGTTCATCTACCCAGGAGCCAATGAAATAGTTTTCAGGATCAGTGGTGCTGGAGGAGCACAGCAGTTCAGGCAGCATCCGAGGAGCAGGAAAATTGACGTTTCGGGCAAAAGCCCATCATCGATTTTCCTGCTCCTTGGATGCTGCCTGAACTGCTGTGCTCTTTCAGCACCACTAATCCAGAATCTGGTTTCCAGCATCTGCAGTCATTGTTTGTACCTAATGAAATAGTTTTGTCAAGCTGATGGCTTTCCACATCCACAACTCGTCACAATTGCACAAATCAATCAGCAACCTGTTGTTGGCTAAATGGCACAATATACCTCTCCAGTGTCAGCCTGTGTACAACAGCTTCTCCTCCCACCTTAACAAAACTGCCCTGTTAATGTGGTTTACACTTTCAGGAACTTGCTTTTAAAAAGCACAGCAGTTACTTTAACAATACTTGATTTTAAAGCAGTCCAATTTACATTTCAGTTCGCAATCAAAAATACAAGGGAATAGATAGATTTATAACTCTGACTTATATATCCATACCCACTCATTCACACATGTGCCCAGTTAATACCCATGCACTCAGCCAGTTATGCCCCAATACACTCACTCATCCACCCAACTGCACCCACACTCGCCCAGTTAAACACACACTTTCCCAGTTACACTGCCCACACACTCACTCATACCCAGTAACACACCGACTCACACACACTCATCCAGCTACATACCCAGACACACTTACTCACCCAGTTGCACACACACAAATGTTCACGCCCACCTCCCTATAAACATATTCACAATCTCATACACATATTGACACCAATATACCCTGACACACTCTCCAATGTATTAATGTAATTGTACCTTCCACAAACACAGCAAGGGCTTTGGACATTACTGCACAGCCCCCCCAATCTTTGAGAAATCTAGTTTGGCCCTTACAGCTCAGATGCTCTGTCTATGGAATGAGAATGGGAGTTATTGTGTGGAGCTCTGAATGCACTGGAACAGGGGATTCTCAGTTTCATGAACAAGTTTATTGGGATTCTCATAAACATTTACAATATGTCACATGACAGTATAACGATCTGACTTAAAGTTTCAGGGCCAATAAAAGTACCAAGAAAACCCTCCAACAGTTCGTCATTAACAATATTTTATGTTCAAGTCACATGTTTCTTAAGAAAAATAAAATTACAAAAGTACTTTTAATGCAAAGGCAACTCCGGCTTGGATAGCGGTGAGAGTGAGATACTGTTCGAGGTGGAGAGAGACACACTGTGAGAGGGACACAGAGAGAGATACTTTGTGTGTGTGAGAGAGTGAGTGAATAAGAGAGAATGGAGAGTCTGTGAGAACGTATGACTGTGTGAGAGAGGCAGCCAGTTGGGGTAGAGAGGGAGCTGGGGAGAGACAGAGAGAGAGACACATCCAGAGGAAAACTGCAAGATGCAATGGAACAAAGCCTTTCAGAAAAGCTGAGGCGATCAGGAGCTGGTGGGTAACAGAGGGGACGAGCTGCAGAACACTCCGAATAAACAGGAAGCAAGGAGCAGCGACCATGCCTAACGTGTGGGGCTAACAAATTGCAGCTCAGAAATCCAGCTGCAATATCAAAATGAATGAAATAAAGATGGGGCCTCGTGTGTCATTGAAGACGAGGGCTATGAGTAAGAAGACACTTCAATCTAGATTTCGATACGATACATCCAATAGCACCACAAATACAGCTGGCCGCTTCTTAGCAGGTAACACATGCTCGTAAAACACACTCTGAAAGTGGCTAAATCAATGCACCATTTACATAGGAGGTACAGCCGTACTGAAGGAGGGTCTCGTGTGTTCCTGGAAAGATATTACACTGATATAAAAGGGCATGGACAACAGAAATCAAACTGCAGCGTCAGAGAGCGTCGAGGTGAGGGTACAATCTTCCTGGAAGTGTGGCTGAATTGGCCGAGCAAATCAAACCAGTGGCAGCTGGGCAGAGGGGCACCACAGGTCAGGCGTTGGAATAGCACCTAATCTTCGGAAAACGCCTTGACCCCCTCGTTGCTCACATTCTCCCGGCGAGTCTTCACCCACAACCGGCAAAGACCTAGCTGCACAGTGCTGCCAAACCCAGAGGGTTAAAGCAGAAACCTCCCCACCCTCCCGCAGCTCCCCAGCAACTGAGGCGGAAGGAAAGAAAGAGCGGTTTTTGTTTGTGATGCGAGAGGGTTCCCACAGAAACGGACAAGGTGCAGAGTTAGCTCGGAACCTGGAGACAGCAGCAGGAGACGGTGAAGGATCTGTGACAGAGCCGTGTGCTTTTGAGAATGCAGCAGGGCAGGTTTTATTGAACCCAATAACACAGTTTGATATATTGATTTTTTTTGCACATAGGATGACGGGTTGTCCTTGTACATTTTAAGAGCCACATGCACTGATTCCAAAGCCAGAAGCTGCAGGAAGAATTAAAATATTATACAATAAAATATTTACTTACAAACGTACAAAAAATTTGTTTTAAAAAGAAATAATAAAATTGTCAGCACCATTTCTGAGGAAGGTTTTCAATTCAAAACATTTATTTGACGAGATTTTTCTTTCTTTAAAAAAACCTATGTATCTGAGACAAGATAACTGCAGGAGATACAGAGAGAGAGAGAGAGAGAAGTTATCAGGCTGAGAAAGAGTGAGAGAGAGACACACACGAGGGTCTGGGGCTGTTCTCAATGCGGGGCTACCTCCTCAGGGAAAGATTTCTCTGACTTATTTTGAGCACTCGGGCCTCTCTCCCCCAGTCCCGAGCAGAAAGACTGTCCACTCCCCTCGGGGCTTGGGGATCTTAAGACTTCGAGTGGTCCCATCCCTGGCGGTGCCGCTTGGAGGTTTGTTTCTGCTGGAAGCAGAATTGTTCAAACTTTCCTCAAGGCCAGCTCCAACTCTCGGTCTGTCAATCGCTTGTTGAGGTCATTTGTTGTTTACTGCAGACTCTCTCATTCTTCCTGTGGGTGTGTGTGGGTGTGGGGGTGGGTGTGTGGGTGTCTGTGAGTGTGTGTCTGTGTCTGTGTTTAAACAGTTTTTGTCTCTCTCTGTGAAGATTTAAACGTTTTATCCCACGAAGCAGACTGGTCCAATTTCAAAACCAAACTTCTGGCCAGACTCTCCAAAGTCATTGAACATGAGGTCAATGAAGGGAAGCTGTTCCACTTTGGGAGTGTCAATCTGTAAGACCGTTTTTTGGTAACCTTTCTTTGTCTGTCGAGAGAAGAGAGAGGGAGAGAGTTAGAGAAAACACTCAAAAAAGCCCAAATCTGGGAGGGTTGGTTCTTTAGGAGAAGTTGGGACAGAAAAATGAGGGGCTGAAAGGCCACTTTCTCCACTCGAACCTGGTTTGGTGGCTTTAAAAGGAGCTCATATCTGAGGAATTTCCGAGGAATGGTATTGGAAAGGCAGTGGGATCATCCTCATTCCAAATCCAATATTCATCCAGGCTCCTTAGAGACCACCTTCCAAATCCATGACCACTTCCATCTGGGTGGTTCAGAAGGCATTGACTGCAGTTACCTTCATTGCTCAGACCTCTGAGTCTCAGAGTTGGGACTTTGGTGAGGCCTCTCTTGGAGTTCTGGTCATAGGAAGGATATTATTAAAAGCTGGAGAGGGTGTCAGAAAAGATTTACCAGGGTGTTGCTGAAAATACATGATTTGAATAACGGTAATAACATTAGCAAATTTGCTGATGATACTAAGCTGGGTGGCAGGGTGAAATGTGATGAGGATGCTAGGAGATTACAGGGTGACCTGGACAAGTTAGGTGAGTGGTCAGATGCATGGCAGATGCAGTTTAATGTGGATAAATGTATGGTTATCCACTTTGGTGGCAAGAACAGGAAGGCAGATTACTACCTCAATGGAATCAATTTAGGTAAAGGGGCAGTACAGAGAGATCTGGGTGTTCTTGTACACCAGTCAATGAAGGTAAGCATGCAGGTACAGCAGGTAGTGAAGAAGGCTAATAGCATGCTGGCCTTCATAACAAGAGGGATTGAGTATAGAAGCAAAGAGGTTCTTCTGCAGCTGTACAGGGCCCTGGTGAGACCACACCTGGAGTACTGTGTGCAGTCCTGGTCTCCAAATTTGAGGAAAGACATTCTGGCTATTGAGGGAGTGCAGCGTAGGTTCACGAGGTCAATTCCTGGAATGGCGGGACTTCCTTACGCTGAAAGACTGGAGCGACTGGGCTTGTATACCCTTGAGTTTAGAAGACTGAGAGGGGATCTGATTGAGACATATAAGATTATTAAAGGATTGGACACTCTGGAGGCAGGAAACATGTTTCCGCTGATGGGTGAGTGCCGAACCAGAGGACACAGCTTAAAAATACAGGGTAGATCATTTAGGACAGAGATGAGGAGAAACTTCTTCACCCAGAGAGTGGTGGCTGGGTGGAATGCTCTGCCCCAGAGGGCAGTGGAGGCCCAGTCTCTGGATTCATTTAAGAAAGAGTTGGATAGAGCTCTCAAGGATAGTGGAATCAAGGGTTATGGAGATAAGGCAGGAACAGGATACTGATTAAGGATGATCAGCCATGATCATATTGAATGGTGGTGCAGGCTCGAAGGGCAGAAAGGCCTACTCCTGCACCTATTGTCTATTGAATTATAAGGAGAGGCTGGATAGCCTGGGACAATTTTCACTGGAGAGTAGGAGGCTGTGTGGTGACCTTATAGAGGTTTATTACATCACGAGGGACAGAGAGAAAGTGGAGGTGTCTTTTTCCCTCGGGTTGGGAATTTCAAGCCGTTTTTTAGGGGAGAGGAGAAAGATTTAAAAAGGACATAAGGAACAGTTGTTTTTACACAGAGAGTGGTTAATATGTGGAATGAACTGCCAGAGGAACTGGTGGATATGGGTACAGTTACAACATTTGAAAGACATTTAGAGAAGTGAATAATGTTTAGAGGGATATGGGCCAAGTGCAGGCAAGGTGGGACTAGTTCAGTTCAGTTTGCGATCATGGTCAGTGTAGACTGGTTGGACCAAAGGGTTGATTTCCAGGTTGTGTCCCTCGATAACTCGAGAAAAGGGCAGCAGACACATGGGAACTCTACTCTGGGCAAGTTCCTCTCGAAACCATTCTGGACTGTTCCAAGTCACATCCTGACTTGGAAATATATTGCTGTTCCTTCAGTGTCACTGGGTCAACATCCTGAGATTCCCTCCCTAAGGGTATTGTGGGTCAGCCTATAGCAGCGGTTCAAGAAGGCAGCTCACCATCACCTTCTTCAGGGGCAACAAGGAATGATGTATTGTTACATTGATCTTGAAGATACACTGAAAAGGGTTTTGTCGCCACAATCTGGTGCTATTTTGAATTACAATAAGGATAAAAAGAAATTACTGAAATAAAAGTTCATCTTCTGTTCAAATTAGGGTCTCAAGCAAGGATTCAAGTCTTCTGCAAGGTGTTCCCTCTGGGAATAGCAGTGACGACACAATGCCCCAGGAGACCCTGACTCTACTGTTGCCACCACCGTGCCAACACTGCCAGAAGTCCAGGCTCTGGGCCTACCATCACTGTGAGTCCAGGCTCCGGGCCTACCATCACTGTGAGTCCAGGCTCCGGGCCTACCATCACTGTGAGTCCAGGCTCCGGGCCTACCATCACTGTGAGTCCAGGCTCTGGACACTGCCACTGCTGCCAGGATTCCTGGTGCACACCGCTGATGATGCAGCCAGCACCCTGCCCATACTGACCTTGAGGATGAAGAAGAAAGGAGGAATAAAATAAAAAAGATGAAAAATACTCAGAAAATGTGCTACTGGCCTGGAGGGGAACACTAGCTATTATGTTGGTACCATCTTAATTCCTGTAACAAGGGTGGGTCATAAATGCTAGGCTCAGCTGTCCAAGCCCACATCTCAAAGTCATTTTAAAAATATTTCCCTCACTCCAAATCCACCTTTACTGCCTGTAAGTCTACTCAATAAAGGAAGACCCCATTGTGTTGAAGGTAGTATGTTAGCATGGATAGGGGATTGACAAAATAACAGGAGAAAAAGAGTTGGAATAAGGCGGGCATTTTGAGGATAGCAGCCTGTCACCAGGGGAGTGCCACAGGGATCATTGCTGGGGTCAGATATTAATGACTTGGATGAGGAAAGTGAATGTATCATCACCAAGTTTGAAGTTAACACAAGAATAGGTGGGAAGGCAAGTGGTGAGGATGACACAAAGAGTCTGCAGAGGGATATAGACTGGTAAAATGAATGGGTTAAAACTTAGCAATTGGAATGGGGGGATGGGGGTTATACACTTTGGCAGCAAGAATAGAGGAGCTGAGTATTATTTAGATGGAGCAAGACTGAAGAAAGCTGCAGCACACAGGGATGTGGAAGTTTTTGTGCATTAATCACCAAAGGTTAGCATCCAAATTCAGCCGGTATTAGGGAGGACAAATGGAATATTAGCCTTTACTTCAAAAGGAATGCAGCATAAAAGAGGGGTGTATTGCTAAAACTATACAAGGCACAAGTCAGACCACAACTGGAGCAGTTCCTGTTCCTTTATCTAAGGAGACAGTCCAGAGAAGGCTCACTCTGCTGACCCTGAGTATGGGCAGACTGTCTAATGAGGAGAGGGTGAGTAGATTAGGCCTGTTCACTCATTCCTGATAAAGGGCTTTTGCCTGAAACATCGATGTTTCTGCTCCTCGGATGTGCAGGGGGGAGTGTATGTGACTCTGCGTGCTTCTGAGACTGTGTGGGGGCAGGGTGTGTATGTGATTCGTGTGCGTGTGTGAGACTGTGTATGTGGGGGGTGTGTGTATGTGACTGTGTGTGTGTGTGTGTGTGGGGGGGGTGTGTGTATGTGACTGTGTGTGTGGGGGGGGTGTGTATGTGACTCTGTGTGTGTGTGAGACTGTGTGTGTGTGAGGGGGGTGTGTGTATGTGAGTGTGTGTGTGTGTGTGTGTGTGTGTGTGTGTGTTGGTTGAGCGTGGGAGGGGGTAGGATTGGGGAGTGGGAGGTTGGCAGCTGAGTAATTGCTCTCCTCCTGCTCTCGTGGGTCCAGTTACTGACAAACAACAAGTGAACGGGAAGCTGTTGATGATCTCATCTTACAAAGAGCAGAGGTGAATGTCAATCTTCGAGAGTTCCAGAAAGCCTCCTGCTTTAACCTGAGAGAGCCAAGCCGTTATACTTACTGCACATCTGTCTACAATTGCTTGGATGTAGGGGTTGTTGTCGTATGACATCTCTTCATCATTGGAGCCCAGGAAGCGGATGGCCTTGTCATAACTGTCAGAGGTCGCATCATACCAGGCCACACTCTGGTGGCAGGTATAGGTCAGATTCTGATGGGCAGAAGCACTCAACAGCCTCAGGAAAGTCATCTGCACCACTCCGACCGGATTGCTGTCAGCATCTGTGTATGAGAGCTGATCGTGGAGAGAAGAGACAGAGCGAGACAACAAACATATTTTGAAATGGAACATTGGATCTATAACTCGCTCACTGTCACTCACAGTCTGCTTGCAATGACCTGACATTGGGGCTGCAAATACTGAGAATATTTCCACAGAGACCAGTCTGTCACACACAGGCAACTGAGTGGTTAGTCCTGGTTCGGAACTGATTCACCATGTACTTCCTAATCCATTTAACATTGGCACAGTGCTCAGAATAAGAGCCAAGAACTTTCAACATTGACATCCACTGGCCTCAATAAGACAGACTATACCCACCCCCGGTCCTCCCAACCCCTCCTCATTCCCCATATCCTCACTTCCCACACACCCTCTCCTCACTCCCTAACCGCCCTCTCCTCACTCCTTAACCGCCCTCTCCTCACTCCCTAACCGCCGTCTCCTCACTCCTTAACCGCCCTCTCCTCACTCCCTAACCGCCCTCTCCTCACTCCCTAACCACCCTCTCCTCACTCCTTAACCGCCCTCTCCTCACTCCCTAACCGCCCTCTCCTCACTCCCTAACCGCCCTCTCCTCACTCCCTAACCGCCATCTCCTCACTCCCTAACCGCCCTCTCCTCACTCCCTAACCGCCATCTCCTCACTCCCTAACCGCCCTCTCCTCACTCCCTAACCGCCCTCTCCTCACTCCCTAACCGCCATCTCCTCACTCCCTAACCACCCTCTCCTCACTCCCTAACCGCCCTCTCCTCACTCCCTAACCGCCCTCTCCTCACTCCTTAACCGCCCTCTCCTCACTCCCTAACCGCCCCCTCCTCACTCCCTAACCGCCCTCTCCTCACTCCTTAACCGCCCTCTCCTCACTCCTTAACCGCCCTCTCCTCACTCCCTAACCACCATCTCCTCACTCCCTAACCGCCCTCTCCTCACTCCCTAACCGCCCCCTCCTCACTCCCTAACCGCCCTCTCCTCACTCCCTAACCACCATCTCCTCACTCCCTAACCGCCATCTCCTCACTCCCTAACCGCCCCCTCCTCACTCCCTAACCGCCCTCTCCTCACTCCCTAACCACCATCTCCTCACTCCCTAACCACCCTCTCCTCACTCCCTAACCGCCATCTCCTCACTCCCTAACCGCCATCTCCTCACTCCCTAACCGCCCCCTCCTCACTCCCTAACCACCCTCTCCTCACTCCCTAACCACCATCTCCTCACTCCCTAACCGCCCTCTCCTCACTCCCTAACCACCATCTCCTCACTCCCTAACCGCCATCTCCTCACTCCCTAACCGCCCCCTCCTCACTCCCTAACCGCCCTCTCCTCACTCCCTAACCACCATCTCCTCACTCCCTAACCACCCTCTCCTCACTCCCTAACCACCATCTCCTCACTCCCTAACTGCCCTCTCCTCACTCCCTAACCACCCTCTCCTCACTCCTTAACCACCCTCTCCTCACTCCTTAACCGCCCTCTCCTCACTCCCTAACCGCCCCCTCCTCACTCCCTAACCGCCCTCTCCTCACTCCTTAACCACCCTCTCCTCACTCCTTAACCGCCCCCTCCTCACTCCCTAACCGCCCTCTCCTCACTCCCTAACCACCATCTCCTCATTCCCTAACCGCCCTCTCCTCACTCCCTAACCGCCCTCTCCTCACTCCCTAACCACCCTCTCCTCACTCCCTAACCACCCTCTCCTCACTCCCTAACCACCCTCTCCTCACTCCTTAACCACCCTCTCCTCACTCCCTAACCACCCTCTCCTCACTCCTTAACCGCCGTCTCCTCACTCCCTAACCGCCCTCTCCTCACTCCTTAACCGCCCCCTCCTCACTCCCTAACCACCCTCTCCTCACTCCCTAACCACCATCTCCTCACTCCCTAACCACCCTCTCCTCACTCCCTAACCACCATCTCCTCACTCCCTAACCGCCATCTCCTCACTCCCTAACCGCCCCCTCCTCACTCCCTAACCGCCCTCTCCTCACTCCCTAACCACCATCTCCTCACTCCCTAACCACCCTCTCCTCACTCCCTAACCACCATCTCCTCACTCCCTAACTGCCCTCTCCTCACTCCCTAACCACCCTCTCCTCACTCCTTAACCACCCTCTCCTCACTCCTTAACCGCCCTCTCCTCACTCCCTAACCGCCCCCTCCTCACTCCCTAACCGCCCTCTCCTCACTCCTTAACCACCCTCTCCTCACTCCTTAACCGCCCCCTCCTCACTCCCTAACCGCCCTCTCCTCACTCCCTAACCACCATCTCCTCATTCCCTAACCGCCCTCTCCTCACTCCCTAACCGCCCTCTCCTCACTCCCTAACCACCCTCTCCTCACTCCCTAACCACCCTCTCCTCACTCCTTAACCGCCGTCTCCTCACTCCCTAACCGCCCTCTCCTCACTCCTTAACCGCCCCCTCCTCACTCCCTAACCACCATCTCCTCACTCCCTAACCGCCCTCTCCTCACTCCCTAACCGCCCCCTCCTCACTCCCTAACCGCCCTCTCCTCACTCCCTAACCGCCCTCTCCTCACTCCCTAACCGCCCTCTCCTCACTCCCTAACCACCATCTCCTCACTCCCTAACCGCCCCCTCCTCACTCCCTAACCACCATCTCCTCACTCCTTAACCGCCCTCTCCTCACTCCCTAACCGCCCTCTCCTCACTCCCTAACCACCATCTCCTCACTCCCTAACCGCCCCCTCCTCACTCCCTAACCGCCCCCTCCTCACTCCCTAACCGCCCTCTCCTCACTCCCTAACCGCCCCCTCCTCACTCCCTAACCGCCCCCTCCTCACTCCCTAACCGCCCCCTCCTCACTCCCTAACCACCCTCTCCTCACTCCCTAACCACCATCTCCTCACTCCCTAACCACCCTCTCCTCACTCCCTAACCACCATCTCCTCACTCCCTAACCGCCCTCTCCTCACTCCCTAACCGCCCTCTCCTCACTCCCTAACCACCCTCTCCTCACTCCCTAACCGCCCTCTCCTCACTCCCTAACCGCCCCCTCCTCACTCCCTAACCGCCCCCTCCTCACTCCCTAACCACCATCTCCTCACTCCCTAACCGCCATCTCCTCACTCCCTAACCGCCCCCTCCTCACTCCCTAACCGCCCTCTCCTCACTCCCTAACCGCCCCCTCCTCACTCCCTAACCGCCCTCTCCTCACTCCCTAACCGCCCTCTCCTCACTCCCTAACCACCATCTCCTCACTCCCTAACCGCCCTCTCCTCACTCCCTAACCACCATCTCCTCACTCCCTAACTGCCCTCTCCTCACTCCCTAACCGCCCCCTCCTCACTCCCTAACCGCCCCCTCCTCACTCCCTAACCGCCCTCTCCTCACTCCCTAACCACCATCTCCTCACTCCCTAACCGCCCTCTCCTCACTCCCTAACCACCATCTCCTCACTCCCTAACCGCCCTCTCCTCACTCCCTAACCACCATCTCCTCACTCCCTAACCACCATCTCCTCACTCCCTAACCGCCCTCTCCTCACTCCCTAACCGCCCCCTTCTCACTCCCTAACCGCCCCCTCCTCACTCCCTAACCGCCCTCTCCTCACTCCCTAACCGCCCTCTCCTCACTCCCTAACCGCCCTCTCCATCTGCCTTACACTCAGCATCATACCGAGGTCCTCCATCAAATTTCTCCACTGGTGTCCTCTCCTTCCAATTCCCCTCTCCCTCTACACCCCATCTCCTCACACTCTCTCCCTTACTCTCCACCTATCTCCTCATCATTCCCTAAATTACTCCTTTCTGTTGGGATATCCGAGAGGGTCATGAGGGCTGTGCAGAGGGTGATGGGACCCACTAACGTCCGTTGCCTTCTAACCCACCTTCCGATCGGGTGACCATCCGTCTGCTCTCCTCATTGTTACATTGTGAGCAATCTGGATCTGGATACACCCCGCTCCACCCCCACTCTCCCATAGCCTCTGCCCCATCCCCCACTTTCCGACTCCTCTATTCCATTTTCCCACTTCCCCACCCCACATTCCTACACTTTCCCATATTCCTCTGCTCCCACTCTCCCATATTCCTCTGTCCCTATTCCCCATCCTGTCTTTCCCACCCTCTCTCCCCCAGTCTGCCATCCTCTTACCCCTCCCTTTCTATTCTCCCCCTTATCCTATCTCAGACCCCTGACCCTTTGATGCTTCCCCTGCCCCCTCCCCCCCACCCCCATACTGAGCAGAACCTCACATTTTCCTGACAGTGTCAGTCTGACAGACTGTGAGTGTCAGAAAGAGACCACCTTAAAACAAATCACATTCACCAACCGCTTGTTCCGGGATCCTTGGCGATTCGACATTCTGTCCAACATTGATCAGAGTGACCTGACTGAAGACAGGGAGAAAGAGACATGCAGCAGGCGGGAGTAGGGTTTCAATGTGGATCAGCAAGCAGGAAGGAACATGAGTCAGAGGAAGAGCCCACCACAACGTTGTTTACATGCTCCAGTCAACTGGAACTCACGGGACAATTTGGGGGGGAGTTTGGGGTGGGTCAAAGTCAGCTCCATCTCAGGCTGTTGGTCAGTGACACACAAGGAGCAATCTTCCCCAGATTATTTCTTGGCAGCCACAGATTGCCGAGACTGGGAGAATCTCCAATCATAATCACAGCTCAGCTTCTCATTTTGTAGAATCTGAGAACTTGTGCAGCAGAGAAAGAGACCACTCTGCCCACTGTGCCTGTGCTAACTGGAGGACAAGTCCCCACTCTCCCCCCTTCCCTGACCTCAGCCTGATCCCCCTTTGCCTGTATCCCAGCAGATTACTGCAATTCAGGAGCCAATCCAATCAACTCAGCGATTTCTGTCTCTCCTTGTTATCAGGCAGTGAGTTCCAGACCCCCATCAACCCTCCATGTGTAAAACCAATTCCTCATCTCCTCTTTAACCTTCCTCCCAATCACTTTAAATCTTTATCTACCAATCACTGATGTCTCTGCCAAAGTGAACAGACCCTCCCCCCTCCACACTGTCCAGGCCCCTCACAACTTTATAAGCCTCAGTCTGTTTCAGCTATTCCAATCTTTCCTCATTCTGCAATTTTCCAATCCTTGAAACATCTCATAAATCTCCTGTCCCCTCTCACACGCAACTCCATCCTTTCTGCAAGGAGGTGGTCAGATAGAATACAATCATAGAATCCTAGAATCATATTGGATCAAAACAAGCCCTCCAGCCTGTTGTGTCCATGTTAATCAACAAACACCAAACTACACTAATCCCACTTTCCTGCATTGGTCTATAACCTAATATGCCCTGATATTTTAAGTGCTCATCCAGATTCTTTTGAAATGTTGTTAACAGAATCTTTACCGCCCTTCCAGACAGCATGTGCCATATTTCCAACTCCCTCTGGGTGGAAACGTTGTTTCTCTGGTCACCTGTAAACCACTTTGGCCCCACCTTAAACATACTCCCTCTGATAGAGTCACAGAGTCATTCAGCAGAGAACCAGACCCTTCGTCCGTCAGCCTAATACTGTTCCAGCATTAACCCTCCCGCCTCAGTTAGTAAAAGAGCAGCCAATTTGCTTTAACATCTTATCACCCTATCCTATTACAATCAGGATCTGTGGACATTCACTCCAATGTCCCTCACTTCCTCTAAACCTCTCAGTACCTTCCCATTAATTGCTCTCCTTTGCCTTGCCTGAACTCCCCAAACGCACCATCCTGCAGTTCTCTGGATTAATTCCATTTGCTACTTTTCCCACCCTGAGCCTGACCAGTCCATTGATATCTTGTTGCAACATAAGGTTTCCCTCCTTGCTATCAATTGGAGAGATGTGTTTACAGGTGGCACGGTGGCTCAGTGGTTAGCACCAGCAGCCCAGGTTCGATTCCACCCTTGGGTGACTGACTGTGTGGAGTTTGCACATTCTCCCCGTGTCTGCGTGGGTTTCCTCCCACAGTCCATAGATGTGCAGGTCAAGTGAATTGGCCATGCTAAATTGCTGATAGTGTTAGGTGCATTAGTCAGAGGGAAATATGTCTGGGTGGGTTACTCTTTGGAGGGTCAGTGTGGATTTGTTGGGCTGAAGGGCCTGTTTCCACATTATAGGGATTCTAATAATCTAATCTCCATCAGACTGTCTGAGGGGGTATATATAATCTCACAGATAGAGACTGACTCTGAGTGTTCCTGAGTCAATCCAAACAGCTTCTTTTGATGATCCTTCCAATATTCATTTCTTTCTCTGAGCAAAGTTGCCAGATCTTTCCTGTGTTAGCCTGCTCTCCATCTTGATGGGAAACCCTGTCACCTGGAATACTGGGCTCAGCATTCTCTTAAATTTTGTTTTCTGCCTGGACTCCCGGAGGTCAGTGCGTAGCAATTACTTTCTGAAACTGCAGTCAGTGCTGGGAATGGTGATCACCCCTAGAGGGGCTGAGTGGCCACAAAATAAACATTGATCGCAGAGCCATTGCTGTCTCCCGTGACTGTAATCGCAACAAGAGAAAATCGCCAGGTTTCTCTGTGTGTCCTCAGCTTGCCTGCTTTATGTGCTGGGTTCCTTCGATTCAAAGGACTACCCCACCAAACCCTTTCTTATTGCTTCGAACCCACATTTCTCTGCTTTAAAGTTGTGGAGCTTAAGAAGTACATCAATTGTTTACCATTTTTATTGGCTTTATTGAAGCTACAAGCCTTATTCTGATTGTTCTGATGGTGAACCTGCTTTGGCTAACCATCCATATTACAGGAAGCACATGGAGGATCTAAGATTGGCCCTGGCCCTGGCCAATCAGCCGCACCTAGACAGCTGCCTTTACCTTAAATGCATTGCTACAATTCAGGTCAACATGGGAATGAGTTTCGTAGTCTTACCACTCGCTAAATGAAGTCGTTTCTTCGGAATTCCTGTTGGATTAATTCATGACTATTACAGATTGAACCTTCCTAGTTCTGGTCGTCTCCCTCAAGTGGTAACATCTACTTTACTTCTACCTTATCAACTCCTTCATCATTTTCAAGACCTCGACAGGCCACCCCTCAATTATCTCCTTTCTCAAGCAAACTGTTCAAACCTTTCTTGATAGTGAGAAACTTTCAGTTCTGCCAACATTCTTGCCAATCCAAGGGAGTTTTCAGTGTCTTGAGGAAAGGTCATGGGAGGAGGAACGTCTCGCTCCACAGATGCTACCTAATCTGCTGAGTTTCTCCAGCAATTTCTGGATTGGTTTCACATTTCCAGCACCTGCTGGATTTTGCCTGTGTGTTCTCAGCAGCGGTTTGTGTGGCTGCAAGGGAATGGACGGCAACGAGGGACTGAGAAGTAACCGATGTATCTGTGCAGTGGTGTGTCGGAATCCACTCTCCAGCCAGGGTTCTGAGGGGAGGTCACAATGTCACTGGGTGCTGGAGGTGCTGCACAAAGCATTCCTGTTGGCAGTGGCCATTAACCTTTCAATATTGACTAGTCCTGAATGTACAGAGGGAATGTGGAAACTCAGTGAGAGCAAAGTCCCTTGCAGACTCCCAGGCTGCTCTGGGACGGTTTTATTCACCTGACAAAGGTGGAGCAGACTCAAGGATTGTTGGGATCCCTGCTCCCAAATCAAAACACAATCCCAAGAGGTCTCTTCCTGCAAAGATCTGATAGTTACCGGATACGAGCGAGGTCACAAGGCAAACAGAAGGGGAGTTCCTGAAGGTTGGGGCCATTGCCCTGGGGGGTGGAGTCAGGAGCCAGACACAGCATAGTTGCATCAGGAACAGAAAGAGAAAGATCAAAACTGGAGCAGGATTAGATGGAGATGGAACACTGAGCTGCTCAGACATTCTGCTTAATCCAGATTACTGTCCAATCATTGGACAGAGAAAGGAGATTCTTTAACCCTTTGACAGCTGGTACCAACCTGAGCTCATTAATATCATTAATGACACCAGAGCTAATGGCTGGTATGTGAACATGGAACGATAGCCCCTCCGGGTTTGTGTCTGGAAAGTGGTCCCACATTAATAAAATACACACACACACACACACACTCTGACTCTCACTGGGGAACAGTCCCACACACACTGACTCTCACTGGGGTACAGCTCCCACACACACTGACTCTCACTGGGGTACAGCTCCCACACACACTGACTCTCACTGGGGAACAGTCCCACACACACTGACTCTCACTGGGGTACAGCTCCCACACACACTGACTCTCACTGGGGTACAGTCCCACACACACTGACTCTCACTGGGGTACAGACCCACACACACTGTCCCTCACTGGGGTACAGTCCCACACACACTGACTCTCACTGGGGTACACTCCCACACACACTGACTCTCACTGGGGTACAGTCCCACACACACTGACACTCACTGGGGTACACTCCCACACACACTGACTCTCACTGGGGTACGGCTCCCACACACACTGACTCTCACTGGGGTACAGTCCCACACACACTGACTCTCACTGGGGTACAGTCCCACACACACTGACCCTCACTGGGGTACAGTCCCACACACACTGACTCTCACTGGGGTACAGCTCCCACACACACTGACCCTCACTGGGGTACAGTCCCACACACACTGACTCTCACTGGGGTACAGCTCCCACACACACTGACCCTCACTGGGGTACAGTCCCACACACACTGACTCTCACTGGGGTACGGCTCCCACACACACTGACTCTCACTGGGGTACGGCTCCCACACACACTGACTCTCACTGGGGTACAGCTCCCACACACACTGACTCTCACTGGGGTACAGCTCCCACACACACTGACTCTCACTGGGGTACAGTCCCACACACACTGACCCTCACTGGGGTACAGCTCCCACACACACTGACTCTCACTGGGGTACGGCTCCCACACACACTGACTCTCACTGGGGTACAGCTCCCACACACACTGACCCTCACTGGGGTACAGCTCCCACACACACTGACCCTCACTGGGGTACAGCTCCCACACACACTGACTCTCACTGGGGTACGGCTCCCACACACACTGACTCTCACTGGGGTACAGCTCCCACACACACTGACCCTCACTGGGGTACAGCTCCCACACACACTGACCCTCACTGGGGTACAGCTCCCACACACACTGACTCTCACTGGGGTACAGCTCCCACACACACTGACTCTCACTGGGCAGTAATCAAGAGAATTTGAAGGGGAAGGGTAATTGTTGTATCCTCTGAGTAACTCAGTGTGTGCAGCTCTGCCGAGTAAATTAAGGCGTGAGTTGACTGGAAAGCACCAGCCCTGCCAGCCAGGCATGAGTTGCCGTGCAGTCTAACCACTTACCAGGGCACCTCGCTTGTAATGACTATACCAAGCACCCGGCTGCTCTTTCGGCCAACGAGCCAGTTTACTCTGTAAAATATGAGACTGATTACAGACTAGAAAGGAAAATGCTAACTGCTTACCAGTTTGCCACGCTTGTATTCACTGAACCAGGAGCCCGGTACCTCCTTGGGCCAAGAAGTGACTCTTGCCTGATGCGAGATGGGAGGGTAAAGGAAAGAAGGAGAAGATGTTAATGTGTAAATGACTCTGCTTCTCAATGAAGACCCTGTGTCATTGTGGCAGTGCAAGGAAATCCTGTTTCATCTTCAGTCTGAAACACTGGTCCTTTTCCCGAACGGATCATTACCTTGAAGACATGGCCTCCCTCTGGGGGATGGGTTTGTGCAGTTTCTCTCCCAGCTGACCCTGCCAATGCTGCATTAGTATTGACATACCAAACTTGAAAACAAAGTTAGGAATGCAACTATGATTTGCGTACAGTAAGATTTCAGTATCAGAGATGTTGCAATGAGAAATTAGTGTTGGCTGAGACAAGATTTTAACTGTCTCGTTCTTTGAATGCTGCCTGCAAATCATTTATGTGAGAGGTTTTAATGTTTCCTCTGCCACACCTCAGCTCTGACAGTGCAGCACTCCCTTAGTGTTGCACCGAATTTGCTCGACTTGAACAAGTTTGACTGGAATTGGGAAATCTCTGACTGCACAGTGAGAATGTTGCCAGTGTGTCCTTCCAGATGCCTGGCCCTTACTTGTCCAGGCTCACTGCTGGCAGATACAGGACAGTCAGGGATTGTGATGAAAGTGGCAAGAAGACATTTGATTGGAATCAAGGCCTTGGAAAATGGCTGGAGTGTGAACAGCAGAAAATGTTTCGATGCTTGTATTGGTGACAAGCAGCAGGAACACATTAAACCATTAAACCATTCACCTTTTTTTGGATTTTGGAACAGAGAAGTCAGAGCTCATTTGCAAAGAATAAAAATTTGAGTTTAGAGGCAAATTTTCATTGTTTTGTTGCAGGGTTTTGTTAAATTCAGTTCAGAAGAAGCCAGTTACTGCAAGAAATGTTTTTGGTAGTTTGTTATCTTTTCAAAGTCAGGAGAATTTGGGATAGAAGTCTCAGGTTGGTAGAATTTTCAGTCATCAGAATCGGGAAGGTTCCTGCCAACACTCTTGGAAACTAGTCGTGAATACTCTCCAAAGTTCAAGAAAGAGAAGTCAGGTCAGTCGAGAGCTGAGATGAGAGTATAATTTCTCTGTTTTAAAGGGTGAGCAGGTAGATATGCTGTCAGTGTGCAGGCACTGAAAAACAGCAGAATAATCTAATGCTAATCTGTCACTTTGAAGGTTCAGGTACATGTAGTGGGATTGTTAATAAGCATGGGTGATATGAGACTGTGAGCGTGAGGTGGTGTGCCTGTTCGATCTGCTGATTTGACCAGATTTGGAAAGTCAGTCAGAGTGGGCTGTATCCCACCCACTGGCTCCACCGGACACAAACTCAAAACCTCGCTTCTGGAAAGCTGCTCGGTCAATGTTGCAATGAATGAAGTGCATTTGGGACAAATGGCTTTTCCTTTTCTAAACTGAGGAGCAATCAGAGAAATACTTACTCCTTCAGATTTCTTGTCTGGGAAGATGCAAGTTTCTCCTCCAGATGTGAAATTACAGAAAACCTTGAACGAGTCTCTGGAGCAGCCTTGGTTTGGGTCAATCCAGTATTCACCTGCCAGGGGGAGAAATGACAAAACCCGAGGTTGGAAGGATTTATCGCTGCTCTACAACAGGTTAAACCAGCCACACTGTAACAAGGCACAATCTTCTTAATGAGCCCAACAACCACAGCACTGACTTGGGGTATTTCCTCTGTTAACTGGGGCCATCACACCCACTCTGTGATCCACTGAACACCTTCTCTCACTCTGTCTTTGCAACCTTCCCGTCACACTTTATTGATTGGAACTTTCTGGAGTCTCCTCTCTTTACCTATCACAGCTCCTAATGCTCCATCTGACCCACTCACCCCCCTCTCACTGCTCTATTCTCTAACTTGTTATCACCCCAGGCCGACAGAATATGAAATGCCTCATCTCCTTGGCAGTCCCATCATGTTCCAGGACATGGAAATCCAACCTTGATGTGACTTGTCCAATTGACTTGTCACATCCTCTCCCCTGAGAGTCTCTCCCTTCACAAGTTTATCCCCCTTCCTGAGGCCACCCATGATTGGTACAGCCATGTCAATCAGGCCACCAATCAGAAACTGACTGATGGCATCTTGCTTTGGGACATGTTACACACCTCTGCAAGACACTGTACAATATTCTGACAGATCAGGCTATTGTAGTCTGTGTTAGGTCCAGGGTTAAATTGGTTAGGTAATTTTCTAACCTCACAATATCAAGCCTGAACCATCAGAACATTATTTGGAGACAGATGGGTGTGGTGCTGAGGCTGCTTGAGATGATTGTGACTGTGATGTAGATACAGAGTAAACCATGAAACTGAGTTTAGAATCTAACCAGTGCACCAACAATCCAAACTCAGTGCTGGCGTCTGGAAAGATGGACATGATGTTTGAAGCTGAAAATGTGTTGCTGGAAAAGCGCAGCAGGTCAGGCAGCATCCAAGGAGCAGGAGAATCGATGTTTCGGGCATAAGCCCTTCTTCATTTCCTTGAAGAAGCTCTCTTCCTCCCTCTCCTCACTTTCTCCACATGATGTTTGAACAATAGATCAGAGGAAGGTCAGTCAGGTCCTTAAAGCTGGTTCCACCCTCCCCCCACCTGAATTGGAATTCTTGCCAAGTATCCTGATGAGTGCAAGCTGAAAACCTTTGATAAAATGTGTCTTATCTCAGTAACACTCAGACCTATTAACAGGTTACCGACTCAGCAAAATACAACTAGATCAGCACCAACCCGCAACTTAACGGCAACCTGACAGCATTCCTGAACAGCCTGGGTGTCAATCAGAAGGATCTGCTCACCTACCCCTCCCCCTAAACCCACCCCTACCCCCACCCCCACCCCACCCCCACCCCCTTTCCCCACCTCCACCCACACCCCCACCCCCTCCCCCTAAACCCATCCCCACCCCCGCCCGGCCCCCACATCCACCCCTTCTCCACCCCCACCTCCACCCACACCCCACCCCCTCCCCCCACCTCCACCCACACCCCCACCCCCTGCCCTACCCCCTCGATGTTGTGCCGACCTGTGACCTATTCTCAGCTCGTCCCCCTACACTATCCCACCATCATCCATGTGCTTATCCAAGGATTGTTTAAATCTCCCTAATGTGGCTGAGTTGACTACATTAGCAGGTAGGGCATTCCACACCCTTACCACTCTCTGGTTAAAGAACCTGCCTCTGACATCTGTCTTAAATCTGTCACCCCTCAATTTGTAGTTATGCCCCCTCGTACACGCTGATGTCATCATCCTAGGAAAAAGACTCTCCCTGTCTACCCTATCTAATCCTCTGATCATCTTGTATGTCTCTATCAAATCCCCCTTAGCCTTCTTCTTTCCAATGAGAACAGACCAAGTCTCTCAGCCTTTCCTCATAAGACCTTCCCTCAGACCAGGCAACATCCTGGAAAATCTCCTCTGCACCTTTCCCAATGCTTCCACATCCTTCCTGTAATGGGGCGACCAGAACTGTACACAATATTCCAAGTACAGCCGCACCAATGCTTTGTATAGTTGCAGAATGACATCACAGTTCCAGAACTCAATCCTTCTACAAATAAAATCTAACACACCATATGCTTTCTTAACAGCACTATCAACCTGGGTGGCAACTTTCAGGGATCTATGTACACGGACTCCAAGATCCCTCTGCACATCCACACTACCAAGAATCTTCCCATTGACCCAGTACTCTGCCTTCCTGTTATTCTTCCCAAAGTGAATCACCTCACATTTAGCTGCATTGAACTCCATTTGCCACCTCTCAGCCCAATTCTGCAGTTTATCCAAGTCCCCCTGCAACCTGTAACATTCTTCCACACTGTCCACTACTCCACCGACTTTAGTGTCATCTGCAAATTTACTAACCCATCCACCTTTGCCTGCATCTAAGTCATTTATAAAAATGACAAACAGCAGTGGTCCCAAAACAGATCCTTGTGGCACACCACTAGTAACCGGATTCCAGGCTGAATATTTTCCATCAACCGCCACTCGCTGCTTTCTTTCAGAAAGCCAGTTTCTAATCCACACTGCTAAATCACCCTCAATTCCATGCCTCTGCATTTCTCCAACAGCCTACCATGTGGAACCTTATCAAAGGCTTTACTGAAGTCCATGTATACCATGTCAACTGCCCTACCCTCATCTACATGCTTGGTCACCTTCTCAAAAAACTTAATAAAGTTTGTGAGACATGATCTGCCCTTGACGAAACCATATTGACTATCTGAAGTCAAATTGTTGTTTGCTAGATAATTATAAATCTTACCTTTCCTACAGCAGAAGTAAGGCTCACTGGTCTATAATTACCTGGGTCATCTCTACTGCCCTCCTTGAACAAGGGCACAGCATTTGTAATCCTCCAGTCCTCTGATACTAAACCTGTAGACAATGACGACTCAAATATCAAAGCCAAAGGCTCTGCTATCTCCTCCCTAGCTTCCCAGAGAAACCTCGGATAAATCCCATCCGGCCCAGGGGGCTTGTCTACTTTCACTACTTCTAGAATTGATAATACCTGTTCGTAACTAACCTCAATCCTTTCTAGTCTAATATCTCATACCTCATTCTTCTCCTCTACAATATTCTCCTTTTCCTAAATGAAAACTGATGAGAAATGTTCGTTTATCACCTCTCTGATCTCCACAGGGTCCACACTCAACTTCCTACTTCTGTCTTTGACTGGCCCCATTCCTACCCTAGTCACCCTTTTATTCCTCACATACCTATAGAAAGCTTTAGAGTTCTCCTTTATTCTATTTGCTAAAGATTGCTCATGTCCTCTCTTTACTCTGCTTAACTCTCTCTTTAAATCCTTTCTAGCTGATCTGTAACTGTCCATCGCCTCATCTGAACCATCTCCCCTCAACGTCATATAAGCCTCCTTCTGCTTAACAAGAGATGCAATTTCTGTAGGAAACCACGGTTTCCTTTCCTTATCACTTCCTCCCTGCCTGACAGGGACATACCGATCAAGGACACGCAATCTGTTCCTTAAACCAGCTCCACATTTCCATTGTCTGCATCCCCTGCATTTTGCTCCCCCATTCTATGCATCCTAATTCTTGCCTAATCGTATTATAATTGCCTTTGCCCCATTGATAACTCTTACTCTGTGGCACGTACCTATCCCTTTCCATCACTAAACTAAACGTAACTGAATTATGATCACTCTCTCCAAAGTGCTCACCGACAACTAAATCTTACACCTTTTCCAGCACCTCACACTCGACTCTGATCTCCAGCATCTGCAGTCCTCACCTTCTTCAAGGTGACTGAGCCCAGTCGCCCGCCCTGACAATGCCCCATGGCTGGGGAGAAGCATCTGAACCTACCATCTGGGAAGTCAGGGTGGCACAGGAACAGGTCCTTGCAGGTACGTGCAGGGTTGGTTTGTGTGCCCATTGGATGTTTCATCTGTTCAATTTCCAGTTTCAGGGAGTTCAGGGAGCCAAAGATCTCTTCCATTCCATCTGCGTAGTTCAGGTAATTGTCAGGAAGGCCTTCCTCCAACAGCTGACTGGCATCGATGGAACGCTTGGCTCTTTGGGAGGAATGAATTGGGAATGGCTGAATGACCTCACCAGCAGGACCCTGCAGATTGAACAGAGGCACTGACATTTAATGGAAATCATGTGAATTGGCCAAAAAAATACAATCTGTTTCCACACAATGACACATTCCTTCAAATAAATGAGACATATTCAACATGATGTTCACTGAATTCCATATAACTGCAGTCCACTGGATGAAAACAGCATCAAAGTACCCCAACTGCTGTGAAAAGCACATTATACAGAGGGAGCACTGTCACCCGCACTGTACAGAGGGAGCACTGTCACCCGCACTGTACTGAGGGAGCACTGTCACCCACACTGTACAGAGGGAGCACTGTCACCCGCACTGTACTGAGGGAGCACTGTCACCCACACTGTACAGAGGGAGCACTGTCACCGGCACTGTATAGAGGGAGCACTGTCACCCACACTGCACAGAGGGAGCACTGTCACCCACACTGTACAGAGGAAGCACTGTCACCCACACTGTATAGAGGGATCACTGACACCAGCACTGTATAGATGGAGTACTGTCACCCACACTGTACAGATGGAGCACTGTCACCCACACTGTACAGAGGTAGCATTGTCACCTGCACTGTACAGAGGGAGCACTATCACCCACACTATACAGAGGGAGCACTGTCACCCATACTGTACAGAGGGAGCAATGTCACCCGTACTGTACAGAGGGAGCACTGTCACCCGCACTGTACAGAGGGAGCACTGTCACCCGCACTGTACAGAGAGAGCACTGTCATTCACACTGTACAGAGGGAGCACTGTCATCCACACTGTACAGAGGGAGTACTCTCATCCACACTGTACAGAGGGAGCACTGTCACCCGCACTGTACAGAGGGAGCACTGTCACACAGACTGTACAGAGGGAGCACTGTCACCCGTACTGAACAGAGGGAGCACTGTCACCCGCACTGTACAGAGGGAGCACTTTCACCCGTACTGAACAGAGGGAGCACTCTCACCCGTACTGTACAGAGGGAGCACTGTCACACAGACTGTACAGAGGGAGCACTGTCACCCGCACTGTACAGAGGGAGCACTGTCACCCGCACTGTACAGAGGGACCACTGTCATTCACACTGTACAGAGGGAGCACTGTCATCCACACTGTACAGAGGGAGTACTCTCATCCACACTGTACAGAGGGAGCACTGTCACCTGCACTGTACAGAGGGACACTGTCACCCGCACTGTACAGAGGGACCACTGTCATTCACACTGTACAGAGGGAGCACTGTCACCCGCACTGTACAGAGAGAGCACTGTCATTCACACTGTACAGAGGGAGCACTGTCATCCACACTGTACAGAGGGAGTACTCTCATCCACACTGTACAGAGGGAGCACTGTCACCCGCACTGTACAGAGGGAGCACTGTCACACAGACTGTACAGAGGGAGCACTGTCACCCGTACTGAACAGAGGGAGCACTGTCACCCGCACTGTACAGAGGGAGCACTTTCACCCGTACTGAACAGAGGGAGCACTCTCACCCGTACTGTACAGAGGGAGCACTGTCACACAGACTGTACAGAGGGAGCACTGTCACCCGCACTGTACAGAGGGAGCACTGTCACCCGCACTGTACAGAGGGACCACTGTCATTCACACTGTACAGAGGGAGCACTGTCATCCACACTGTACAGAGGGAGTACTCTCATCCACACTGTACAGAGGGAGCACTGTCACCCACACTGTACAGAGGGAGCACTGTCACCCGCACTGTACTGAGGGAGCACTGTCACCCACACTGTACAGAGGGAGCACTGTCACCGGCACTGTATAGAGGGAGCACTGTCACCCACACTGCACAGAGGGAGCACTGTCACCCACACTGTACAGAGGAAGCACTGTCACCCACACTGTATAGAGGGATCACTGACACCAGCACTGTATAGATGGAGTACTGTCACCCACACTGTACAGATGGAGCACTGTCACCCACACTGTACAGAGGTAGCATTGTCACCTGCACTGTACAGAGGGAGCACTATCACCCACACTATACAGAGGGAGCACTGTCACCCATACTGTACAGAGGGAGCAATGTCACCCGCACTGTACAGAGGGAGCACTGTCACCCGCACTGTACAGAGGGAGCATTGTCACCCGCACTGTACAGAGGGAGCACTGTCACCCGCACTGTACAGAGGGAGCATTGTCACCCACACTGTACAGAGGGAGTACTCTCATCCACACTGTACAGAGGGAGCACTGTCACCCGCACTGTACAGAGGGAGCACTGTCACACAGACTGTACAGAGGGAGCACTGTCACCCACACTGTACAGAGGTAGCATTGTCACCTGCACTGTACAGAGGGAGCACTATCACCCACACTATACAGAGGGAGCACTGTCACCCATACTGTACAGAGGGAGCAATGTCACCCGTACTGTACAGAGGGAGCACTGTCACCCGCACTGTACAGAGGGAGCACTGTCACCCGCACTGTACAGAGAGAGCACTGTCATTCACACTGTACAGAGGGAGCACTGTCATCCACACTGTACAGAGGGAGTACTCTCATCCACACTGTACAGAGGGAGCACTGTCACCCGCACTGTACAGAGGGAGCACTGTCACACAGACTGTACAGAGGGAGCACTGTCACCCGTACTGAACAGAGGGAGCACTGTCACCCGCACTGTACAGAGGGAGCACTTTCACCCGTACTGAACAGAGGGAGCACTCTCACCCGTACTGTACAGAGGGAGCACTGTCACACAGACTGTACAGAGGGAGCACTGTCACCCGCACTGTACAGAGGGACCACTGTCATTCACACTGTACAGAGGGAGCACTGTCATCCACACTGTACAGAGGGAGTACTCTCATCCACACTGTACAGAGGGAGCACTGTCACCTGCACTGTACAGAGGGACACTGTCACCCGCACTGTACAGAGGGACCACTGTCATTCACACTGTACAGAGGGAGCACTGTCACCCGCACTGTACAGAGAGAGCACTGTCATTCACACTGTACAGAGGGAGCACTGTCATCCACACTGTACAGAGGGAGTACTCTCATCCACACTGTACAGAGGGAGCACTGTCACCCGCACTGTACAGAGGGAGCACTGTCACACAGACTGTACAGAGGGAGCACTGTCACCCGTACTGAACAGAGGGAGCACTGTCACCCGCACTGTACAGAGGGAGCACTTTCACCCGTACTGAACAGAGGGAGCACTCTCACCCGTACTGTACAGAGGGAGCACTGTCACACAGACTGTACAGAGGGAGCACTGTCACCCGCACTGTACAGAGGGAGCACTGTCACCCGCACTGTACAGAGGGACCACTGTCATTCACACTGTACAGAGGGAGCACTGTCATCCACACTGTACAGAGGGAGTACTCTCATCCACACTGTACAGAGGGAGCACTGTCACCCACACTGTACAGAGGGAGCACTGTCACCCGCACTGTACTGAGGGAGCACTGTCACCCACACTGTACAGAGGGAGCACTGTCACCGGCACTGTATAGAGGGAGCACTGTCACCCACACTGCACAGAGGGAGCACTGTCACCCACACTGTACAGAGGAAGCACTGTCACCCACACTGTATAGAGGGATCACTGACACCAGCACTGTATAGATGGAGTACTGTCACCCACACTGTACAGATGGAGCACTGTCACCCACACTGTACAGAGGTAGCATTGTCACCTGCACTGTACAGAGGGAGCACTATCACCCACACTATACAGAGGGAGCACTGTCACCCATACTGTACAGAGGGAGCAATGTCACCCGCACTGTACAGAGGGAGCACTGTCACCCGCACTGTACAGAGGGAGCACTGTCACCCGCACTGTACAGAGAGAGCACTGTCATTCACACTGTACAGAGGGAGCACTGTCATCCACACTGTACAGAGGGAGTACTCTCATCCACACTGTACAGAGGGAGCACTGTCACCCGCACTGTACAGAGGGAGCACTGTCACACAGACTGTACAGAGGGAGCACTGTCACCCGTACTGAACAGAGGGAGCACTGTCACCCGCACTGTACAGAGGGAGCACTTTCACCCGTACTGAACAGAGGGAGCACTCTCACCCGTACTGTACAGAGGGAGCACTGTCACACAGACTGTACAGAGGGAGCACTGTCACCCGCACTGTACAGAGGGAGCACTGTCACCCGCACTGTACAGAGGGACCACTGTCATTCACACTGTACAGAGGGAGCACTGTCATCCACACTGTACAGAGGGAGTACTCTCATCCACACTGTACAGAGGGAGCACTGTCACCTGCACTGTACAGAGGGACACTGTCACCCGCACTGTACAGAGGGACCACTGTCATTCACACTGTACAGAGGGAGCACTGTCATCCACACTTGTACAGAGGGAGTACTCTCACCCACACTGTACAGAGGGAGCACTGTCACCCGCACTGTATAGAGGGACACTGTCACCCACACTGTACAGAGGTAAATATGTAACTCAAATAGTAAATGCTTCCTGCTGATAATTTTTACTTTTCAAACTGACAAAGATTTGAAAAAACAATTGATTTGATATGACATTGGTGAATCTTTAAATGTAAAAGAAGGCCAGATTGTACTGTAGACAGGCACCCGGTTGGTCCTACAGTATCTGGGGAGCGAGAAATGGAGTTAACCTTTCGAGTCCCATGTGAAGTTCTGAAGAATAGTTATCGAACTTGAAATGCTAACTCTGTTTCTCTCCACAGATGCTGCCTGAACACTGTCCGGTTTGAACTGTAAGGTGTTTCTCTCTGCCATCTCCCAGTGAGACATAAAATCCATCATGGAGTAAACTTTATTTTAAATGAATTCTAACATCAGATCACCAATTGCCAATTCCTTTTTCAATGAGAAAGAGATGGACTCACAGGTGGTCCTGGTGGTCCCTGTATTCCTGATTCCCCTTTCGGACCGGTCAGCCCCTGTGAGAAAGTCAATCAGAATCAGTTAGCAGAAATATGGAGTGGCTCCCACTTTGTGGAGATTTTACAATTTCATTCCAAGTATTTATGTTGTTGCAGAGAGTTTTCAGGTTCTGTGGCAGTGTCCCTGTCGCTGGCCTGGGTGGGGCAGGTTCAAATGAAGCAAGAAAGAAGCAAGACTGAGAGGAGATCTCATTGAGTTCGAGAAGATACATGGGGGGGGGGGGGGGGGGGAGGGAGAGACTGACAAAGTGAACATAGAGAGGATGGTTCCTCAAGCGAGGCAAGCTACAGAGAGGTCATAGTTTTCAGATAAATGGCAGCAGATCTAAAACCAGATTGAGCAGGAATTACTTCTCTCAAAGGGTCATGAACTTGTGAAATTCACAAGCCTGGAGTGCGCTAGGACACTGAATAAATTTAAGAAAGAGATGGACAGATTTGTAACGAATAACCAGTTGAACGGTTATGGAGAGTGGGCAGGGAAAGTGGAGTTGAGAGCAACATACTCACAGCAGAACCTTTAGAACCTTTTGGGCCAGGTGGACCCTGAAAAATAAATGCAAGAGTTAGTTTATTGATTGGTCAATGGATTTTCCAACAGTATCAGGAGCTTGAAACAACAAAGTGTAAGGAAGGTAGCAGTGAGCTCATTTCACACTGGAGAAATCAGCTTGGTGGGAATGGCCAACCCCGTTTCAGTTGGCTCATTCTCAGAAGCACCTGATTTCTTGATAAAACAATGAGTTTGATCAAAAGAATAATTAGGAAGATTTTCTTGATTTAATTGGTATTTCGGACCCTTGATTCAAAACAAACTTCAGGGGTTAGGGGATTTCCCTTTCTGGAGATTTGTAATGTCTTCTCTTGCAACGTTCTCTTGTCAAAAACAGGTTGACAAAGCAGTTTAGGGGAGTGAGTGAGACCCTCTGCCTCCCACCCCAGGTGAGGCCCACACTAACTGTATTTAGTTGTACTAACTGTACTAAATGTTTTTACTGGAAGATCCCCTCTCAATAACTCTTCATTCGGAAGTCAATTTGGACTTTTTCATTAGATTCATGTGCAGGCACCATTTGTTTCATGTTCTTTTTAATTATGGAGAGATATATCAATTATATTCATCTCTAGTTAATGAAGTAGGAATCATTGTTTTGAAAAATTTGATAGATTAGGCCTGAAGTAAATGAAACCATTGAAAAGCAGGTGGTGTCAGTCCCAGTCCCCAGGTTTGATAATCCTGGAGCTGCTAAAACCCAGCTTCTGTTTCTAACGGAGCACCATAATTCTGAAATAGGTGCAAGTGTTGGCAATCTGAAACTGTCTGCCTTAAGCCCCCAATTATGGAAGATGCCAGAGGTTCAGTCAAAGGCAGTTTGTTGGATCATGCTCTTCCACTCAGAGGGGCCCCTGGAGATGGGCTGCTGGCTCCTTCAAAGACAGCTTTCCAAACCAGCTCTTCCTCAATGGGATTGCTTGGAGTTTCTGCCCATTCAATGAGATTCGAAACACCCCAAAACCTGCCTTAAAGCACTACTTTGGAAAATGACTCATGCAACTGATTGGCAAAGATGTGGAAATATTTGATCAACATTGGACGGTTAGTTGACTAGTTTCTGTCATGGTGGATACTTGCAGTTAATCCAGGAGGACCAGGAGGACCAATCGGACCTGCTTGACCATGGACACCCTGGAAGAGACAGACAGAGATTGTAAGATTTGATTGGTTATACAATGTTGTGGGTTCATCATCCCAATTCAAATCCGACTGTCACTACTTTGAGAATTTCTGTTTAGTTTTAAAACTCAACAAATAAAAATGCTTCGTAGGTACTCGCGACCATGAAGCTGTCAGATTGTTGCAAACATCCATTCGCCATCAATGTCCATTTGGGAAGGAACTCGCCATCCTCTATAACGGTATGGGACTCCCAACTCACACTGACTTTGGTGACCATTAATTATCTTCTGCAGTGACCACTCAGTTGTGTCAAACTCGTAGCAGCTTAAGAAGACAGCTCTCAACGCGTTCTCAAGGCAACGAGATTGGACACTGAATGCTGGTAATTCCACAGTTCACAAATAGGGAAAAAAAATCCTTCTAAACTAGACCGGTAGCTGTGATCTATACGGACTTCAGTAAGGCATAAGACAACGTTCCCATGGGAGACTGATTAACAAGGTTAGATCTCACGGAACACAGGGAGAACTAGCCATTTGGTTACAGAACAGACTCAAAGGTAGAAGACAGAGGGTGGTGGTGGAGGGTTGTTTTTCAGACTGGAGGCCTGTGACCAGTGGAGTGCCACAAGGGTCGGTGCTGGGTCCTCTACTTTTCATCATTTATGTAAATGATTTGGATGTGAGCTTAAGAGGTACAGTTAGTAAGTTTGCAGATGACACCAAAATTGGAGGTGTAGTGGACAGCGAAGAGGGTTACCTCAGATTACAACAGGATCTGGACCAGATGGGCCAATGGGCTGAGAAGTGGCAGATGGAGTTTGATTCAGATAAATGTGAGGTGCTGCATTTTGGGAAAGCAAATCTTAGCAGGACTTATACACTTAATGGTAAGGTCCTAGGGAGTGTTGCTGACCAAAGAGACCTTGGAGTGCAGGTTCATAGCTCCTTGAAAGTGGAGTCACAGGTAGATAGGATAGTGAAGAAAGCGTTTGGTATGCTTTCATTTATTGGTCAGTTTATTGAGTACAGGATATGGGAGGTCATGTTATGGCTGTACAGGGCATTGGTTAAGCCACTGTTGGAATATTGCGTGTAATTCTGGTCTCCTTCCTATCGGAAAGATGTTGTGAAACTTGAAAGGGTTCAGAAAAGATTTACAAGGATGTTGCCAGGGTTGGAGGATTTGAGCTATAGTTGAAAAGGCTGGGGCTGTTTTCCCTGGAGCATTGGAGGCTGAGTGGTGACCTTTCAGAGGTTTATAAAATTATGAGGAGTATGGATAGGATAAATCGACAAAGTCTTTTCCCTGGGGTCGGGGAGTCCAGAACTAGAGGGCATAGGTTTAGGGTGAGAGGGGAAAGATATAAAAGAGACCTAAGGGACAACTTTATTAGATTACCTATAGTACGGAAACAGGCCCTTCGGCCCAACAAGTCCATACCAACCCTCCGAAGAGTAACCTACCCAGACCCATTCCCCATATATATATAACCCTGACTAATGTACCTAACACTATAGACAATTTAGCATGCCCAATTCAACGAATGCACATCTTTGGACTGTGAGAGGAAACCGGAGCACCCGGAGAAAACCCATGCAGACACGTGGAGAATGTGCAAACTCCACACAGACAGTTGCCCGAGGCTGGAATTGAACCCGGGTCCCTGGAGCTGTGAGGCAACAGTGCTAACCGCTGAGCCACCGTGCTGCGTCACGCAGAGGATGGTACGTGTATGGAATGAGCTGCCAGAGGAAGTGGTGGAGGATGGTACAATCACAACATTTAAAAGGCATCTGGATGGGTATATGAATAGGAAGGGTTTGGAGGGATATGGGCCGGGTGCTGGTAGGGAGGACTAGGTTGAGATATCTGGTCGACATGGACGGGTTGGACCGAAGGGTTTGTTTCCATGCTGTACATCTCTATGACTGTATGACTCTATGTGTTGAACTCCAATAACATTTCCATAAGGCTGCTCTCTCATTAGAGAGAGAGAGAGGTCTGAGGGTGGTTTAACCTGAGGGTCACCATGCCTCAGTGAGCGGTTGCTTCATGATAACCTCAGCTGGAGGAGGGGTTATTGTCACTCTGCATTACAAACCGGCCATCCAGCCAACTGAGCTATCCAATCCCCAAGGTCAACACCAATACAATTTAACTGGTTCTCCAGTGAAAAAGGGTATGATAGACTATAATGCTTGGTCACCTCACTCAATCCTTACCATTTCTCCTTTAGGACCTTGAGGTCCCTGAGGTCCTGGAATGCCTCGGTCACCTTTCTCACCCTGTTCTCCTGGAGGCCCAATCAATCCAATCAAACCAGGATGTCCCTGAAATACAAGATATACAGTCACCATCCCATATACAGACTTCCATCCCAGCTCCAAGACTTCTCAGTTCATACTGACAATCTTGATCAGTCAACCTTTGAGAATTATCTGTCGTCACTGCGCATGTTGAACTTTAATAGCACTTGGTCCAATGAAGGATTAGTTTTAAAATTCCCACCTTATTTTCAAATCCCTCCATGACCTCACCCTTCCCTATCTCTGTAACCCACAATCCTCCTTCCCCAATTTCTGTTGTCCCACCTTTGGGAACCATACCTTCAGCTGTCTGGATTCCCAACTCTGGAATTCCCTCTGTAATCCTGTCCACCCTTCTCCCCCTTGGCGCACCCATCTAAATAAATTCTTTGGAGTAACAGTCCCACATTTCAGCTTGCCCTATGACAGGTTAAAAGGACAGTATCCCCACCTGGGGAAGGAAGGACTCTCACGCACGAGAATGGCTCCCACTACATTATCAATGGATTAGGCTTCAGGTCCTACTGAGAAACATACCTTCTCACCCTTTGTACCAGGGTCGCCTTTGAGGCCCGGCAATCCAGGAGGACCCTAAGAAAGAAAGAGGCAAGATGTCACTGTCACTGTGATCCTCAGTACTTACTGGGAAAAGGACGTTAAACTTTGTTGAGTACAAACCATTGGGCCTGGTGGTCCGGTTGGACCAGGGGGTCCTGGTAAACCTTGCTCACCCTAAATTTAATCAAAAAAAGAAAGACTGTGGTAAATGGATCGATACAGACAAGAGTGAGTTACTGAAATCCTGGGATTGTTAACAAATACAACGGCGACAGTCTGAAAGAGAATCGTACTTACCACAGGACCTGGAATCCCTCGCAGCCCCTCTGAGCCCGGTTTACCTGGAGATCCTTGTGGACCAACGGGGCCAGTTTTACCCGCAGGACCTTCAGCACCAGGGTCACCCTGAGGAGAAGGACGGACATCTTCAAGGTTCAATGGCCATTAGCACATTAGACATAAGACTGGGAGAAGAGCATTCAATCAGATGGCAAGACCAGGAGAGACAGGGGCAGGATTGGGTGTTCAGCTCATCAGGCCTGCTTTCCCATTCGATCATGGTTGATATTTTTCTCATCTGCATCATCCTGCCTTCTTCCCGTAACCTTTGATCTCCTTGATACTCAAGGAGCTGTCTATCTCAGTCTTAAACATACTCAATGACCTGACCTAAAGACATTCAATGACTTGGCCTCCACAGCCCTCTGTGGCAATGTGTTCCACAGATTCACCACCCTCTGGCTGAAGAGATTCCTCCTCATCTCAGTTCTAAACTGTCCCTTCATTCTGAGGCTGTGCCCTCAGGTCCTAGTTTTTCCTACTGGTGGAAACATCATCTCCACATCCACTCTATCGAGACCTTTCAGTACTCTGTAAGTTTTAAATCAGATTCCCCCCTCGTCCTTCTAGACTTATTTGAGTACAGACCTAGAGTCCTTAACTGCACCTCATACAACAAGCTCTTCATCCTTTGTGCCATTCTTGTAAAGCTCCTCTAGATTCCCTCCAAGAGCAGCATATCCAATCTTAGATACGAAGTATTCGAAATGCAGGCTGACCAGAGCCTTATACAGCCTCAGCAGTATACCCCTGCTGTGGTATTCCAGCCCTCTTGAAATGAATGCTGACATTACACTTACCTTCCTAACTGCTAAATGAGCCTGCCTGTTAATTTTAAGAGAATCCTGAATTAGGATTCTCAATTTCCTTTGTGCTTCAGATTGCTGAACCCTTTTCCCATTTAGAAAATAGTCTATGTCTCTAGTCTTTGTAAAATGTGCATGATCTCACACTTCCCCACATTGCATCAGCCACTGACTTGCTCACTCTCCGAGCCTGGTCACACCTTCCTCAGCCTCCCCATCTCCTCAGCACTACCTGCCTATCTACCTATCTCTGTCATCTGCAAACCTGCAGCAATGCCCTCAGTTCCTTCATCCAGGTCGTAATGTGTACTGTGAATAGTTGTGGTCTCCACAGTGACCTCTGCAGAACTCCACTGGTCACCGGGGCCATCCTGAAAAAGACCCCTTTACCTGCACTCACTGCTTTCTGCCAATCAGCCAATGCTCTTAGCTATGTCAGCAGCTTGCCCCGAACACGAAGCATTCTTATCCAATTTAGCTGCTTCCTGTGCTGCAGCTTCTTCTTTAAAGGCTTCCAGAAATTCAAACAGATTCCATCCACTATCTTTCCTTTGTTGAACTGGCTGATAACTTGGCTGATTGCAACTGGCTCGGACCTCCACTCTCCCACCCACTCCCAATATCCTTCGATTCCCTGAGAGTCTATCCCAGCCCTAAGCATCTTCAGGGACTCAGCAGTGCCAGCCTTCAGGGATAGAGAATTCCAAAGATTCACAACACCGAAATGAAGGCATTTCTCTTTATCTCAGTCCTAGGTATTTGGCTCCTTCTCCTGAGCCTGTTCCCATTTTACAGGGGCATAGGGAGAAGGCAGGAAGAGGTTACTGCATTGCATGATCAGCAATGGTCATATTGAGTGACAGAGCAGTTTTGAAGGACCAAATCCCCTACTCTTATTTTCGATGTTTCTAGATTCCCCAAAGTGGGTAAACAGTCTCTCGGTCTTTAGTGTACCAAACTGTTTCAGCATCTGAGATGTTTCAATGAGATCACCTTGCATTCTTCAAACTCCAGAGAATATCGAGCCGTCCCTCATTGGGACCACGTGGTGAACACTCCCTGAACTGTCTCCAATTCAAGTGGCCTTTGCTGACACATAGAGACCAAAACTACTTACTGTCCTCCCGTTGTTAAGAACGCTCAATGATATCATAACAAGACTAATTTATTCCTGTACTGCAATTCTCTGCACCAAACTGTGAGGTCGTTTATCTTGGTACAAACAAAATGGAGGACAGTTCAAAGGGGACAGTACTAAAGGTGTGGAGAGAGTAAGAGGTAGAGCAGGAATCACTAATGGCAGCAGGACAGATGGAGAGAACTGTTGGTAAAACACTTGGTTTTTCAGACTTCATTAATATCTGCAGGTCAGGCAGCATGCGAGGAACAGCAGAATTGACGTTTGGGCATAAGTCTTGCATCAGGATTCCCGATGAAAGGTTTATGCCTGAAACGTCAATCTTCCTGCTCTTTGACTGCTGTCTGACTTGAAGAGCTTTTCCAGCAACGCACTCTTAACTCTGACCTCTAGCATCTGCAGTCCTCACTTTCTCCACCTCCTTTATTAATGTCTGGGTCAGTGAAGGTCAGTGCTGAGGGAGCGGGCACTGTCGGAGGGTCAGTGCTGAGGGAGTGGGCACTGTCGGAGGGTCAGTGCTGAGGTAGTGGGCACTGTCGGAGGGTCAGTGCTGAGGCAGTTCCACACTGTCGGAGGGTCAGTGCTGAGGGAGTGGGCACTGTCGGAGGGTCAGTACTGAGGGAGTTCCCCACTGTCGGAGGGTCAGTGCTGAGGGAGTGGGCACTGTCGGAGGGTCAGTGCTGAAAGAGTGCCG
Source organism: Hemiscyllium ocellatum (assembly GCF_020745735.1). Lineage (NCBI taxonomy): Eukaryota > Metazoa > Chordata > Chondrichthyes > Orectolobiformes > Hemiscylliidae > Hemiscyllium > Hemiscyllium ocellatum. The sequence goes on from NC_083421.1 coordinate 64,937,453, forward strand.
CACTGTCGGAGGGTCAGTGCTGAGGAACTGCTTTTGGTCAAAGCCAGGTTGGAACACTATTTATGATGTGCCAGTTCTGACCTTTAAGCCTGTCCAGCATCAATTTACCAGAATGACGGCCGGGGCAGAGAGACTGTGTTCTAACAATGGTTTTTGGAAACATTGACAATAATCCCTGGAGGTTAGCAGGGTTAAAGGATAGTGTTCACAATGTCATGATATGGCAGGAACTAGGGTTAATGAGATCAGACTGACCGGGTCAACTCAAATAATACAACTTCTTGAATCCTCAGACAGCTGACTGGGATTCTCAGTCTCACTTACCTTCGCTCCTTTCTCTCCCTGTCTCCCCTCAGGACCTGCAGGACCATGAGGACCCTGAACAACATGAAGGATAAACATTGCAAAGTTATTGTCTTTAACAGAGGAAGCAATCACAGATATTGAAAACACAGGATTTCCTGGTGCTTGTTTAAGAATGTGTGTGCGCGCGTGTGTCTGTGTGTGTGTCTGTGTGTGTGTGTGTGTGTGTGTGTGTGTCTGTGTGTGTGTGTGTCTGTCTGTGTGTGTGGTAGTATTTACTGCATGTCTATGTGTATGTTGTCTGTGCACACATTGTGTGTGTGTGTGTGTGTGTGTGTGTCAGGGATAATATCGGTGTGTTCACACTCACCCTCTTTCCTGGAGGACCAGGTGGTCCTGCTTCACCAGTTGGACCAGGGGAGCCCTAAAAACAGAAAGGTGACATCAGAACCTTCCATCATGTCACCTACCGAAAGGTTCACAGTGGGGGGGAGCATGGGCCAGTCATAGGGCCACACCCTGACACATCGTCCATCACCAGCAACCCCCTCCAGCCCCAACATCTCCAGCACCCGGTTTTGTTCAAACCACCAGCTGGGGCACTTTTCTTGGTCCTTCAGTCCAGAGTTCGGTGTTCTCACTTGGATTCTTCTTTCTCAATATTTTTGCCAGGTTTTTGGTCCAGTAATGGTACCTTTTTCATCAGCACCCTCTGCGCCACCAGGTTTGACAGAGTGTGAGTAAATCCATGACTCTCCGGTTTTGAATTCGGGACCCTCACTCTGGCTTTTCCATCCCTCCCTCCAATAATGCTTAGTTCAGCACTCTGCTCTCAGCAGCATTGGATCTGACTTCAATCACTGGGCTCCCATTTATTCAAACCTCCATCAAACAAAATTCCACTAAGCATTGTCCTTTCCCAACTCACAATCTGTCCTGGTTCACCATCTTCTCCCTTGTCACCTGGAGGTCCATCTTGGCCCTGCAGTGAAAGAAAGGCCTCAGTATGAGTGTTCCGTGGTTATCTTACATCCTTTGAGGCTGTTCAGTCTATCTGTTGTCTCACATTCATTTCGGAGCCTTAAGATCTCCATCATTAGGACAATGACTTTTTAATGATTAATATCATGACATTCAAAACATTAATAACAAAAGGAAAATATAGATTACAAACTACAATATCCAATTATTGCGGCACTTTTAACCTGGGAGATTGGATTAATGCTCAGAAAGAGTTTATAATGACTAGTTGAATTGATTAAGCTACTCAATGGCAATTCACCATTAACTAAAACCAGCTTCACCTTACCGGAGGGCCTGCTTCACCAGGGGGACCGGGGTCACCAGGGAAACCAACTGGTCCCTACGGAAAAGGGGAGAACAAGCAAAATATTAGTGACAGCAGATCCAAGTGCAGAGAAAGAGGGGAGAGAGCCTGCAGTAGGTGAAGTGTCAGAGGGACTCTGCATTTGGAAAACACCCCCTTGCTTGTGATGGGGAGACAGCAGTTTGACAGTCACGGGTCATCGTTAGTCAGAGGTAAGCAACAAGGAGCACTGCAGTTCCAATGGGCCTCAGGAAGAGTGCAGATACAGTCTCCCTGTCTGAGAAAGGGTCTACTCTCCTGAGATGGTCACTAGGTTGATACTGGGGATGGCGGGACTGTCCTTGAAGGAGAAATTAGTTTGACTGGACCTGCATTCACTAGAGTTTAGAAGGATGAGAGGGGATCTGACTGAAACATATAAAATTCCAACAAGGCGAGGTGTGGGAAGGAGGTTATTTCTGGTTGGGGAATCTGTGTTCTGTGGAGAACATAGTCGAAGGATATAGGGTAGACCATTCAGGATTGGGATGAACAAACATGTCTTCACTCAGAACAAAGAACAATACAGCAGAGGACAGGCCCTTCGGCCCTCTAAGCCTGTGCTGACACATTTTGCCCTAATATACTAAAACTGTGTCCCCTTACAGGATCCGTATCCCTCTGTTCCCTTCCTATTCATATACTTGTCCTGTGTTTTGTGAATGCTGCTATTGTGTCTGATTCCACCCCCTCCTTTGGCAATGTATTCCAGGCCCTCACCACCCTTTGTATGAAAAATGTGCCTGGCATATCTCTTTTGAACATCCCCCTCGCCCACACCTTGTGTCTTGGATGGGGCCGAATTTGTAAGGACCATTCAGGAGGGTTTTTTGACACAGTACGTGAACAGTCCAACCAGGAAAGTGAGCCCGGCCAGGTGACTGAAGTTTCAGTGGGGAGTAGTGACCATAACACGGTGAGTTTTACGATATTAATGGATCAGGCTAACAGCAGTCCTCAGGTGAAGGTGTTAGATTTGGGGAAGGCCAGCTACAACACTATTAGGCAGGAACTGGAGAATGCTGATTGGAGGTGGCTGTTTGAGGGCCATGTGGAAGTATTTTAAACAGCAGTTGATAGAAGGTCAGGAGGAGTACCTTCCTGTGAGAGAGAAGGATAGGTACGGCAAGTTCTGTGAACCTTGGATGACCAGGGCTGCTATAACCTTGGTCAGGAAGAACACGGAAACATGTGTAAGGTTGAGGAGAATGGGAACTGACAAAACACTTTCAGTTTGTAAGGAAAGTAGGAAAGAACTTAAACAAGGAATTAGAACAGCTAAAAGTCCGTAAGACCATAAGGCATAGGAGCAGAAATTAGGCCATTCAGCCCATCGAATCTGCTCCACCATTCAATCACGGCTGACAGGTTCCTCAAACCCAGTCTCCTGCTTTGGGTTAAGGAGAATCCCAAGGCTTTTTAGACATAAATAGAAAGCAAGAGGGTAGTCTAGGAAAGGATTGGTCCTCTCAAGGACAAATGTGTGCAGTCAGAAGGCGGAGGTGAAGTTGTGGATGTAGGTTTGCTCACTGAGCTGGAGGGTTCGGTTTTGTCACCATACTAGGTAACATCATTAGTGAGTCTCCGGATAAAGCATGGTGGTATGGACCTCTTTCTATTTATATGTTTGGGTTTCCTTGGGTTGGTGATGTCATTTCTGGTGGTGATGTCATTTCCTGATCTTTTTCTCAGGGGGTGATAGATGGGGTCTAACTTGGTGTGTTTGTTGATAGAGTTCTGGTTGGAATGCCATGCTTCGAGGAATTCTTGTGTGTGTCTCTGTTTGGTTTGTCCTAGGATGGATGTGTTGTCCCAGTCGAAGTGGTGTCCTTCCTCATTTGTATTTAAGGATACTAGTGAGAGGGTCTTAAACAAATACTTTGTGTCAGTATTCACTGAAGGGAAGGAATCGGTGGAGGATGATCTCAGAGAAGGGAGTGTTGAGTTTCTAACCAAGAGGTGTTGTGTGTCTTAAAATGTATTAAAGTAGATAAGTCCTCGGGTCTCATCCCAGATTACTGACAGAGGCAAGAGAACAAATTGCTGGAGCACTGACAGTCATCTTTGTATGCCCGTTGGCCACAGGGGAGGCCCCAGAGGACTGGAGAATAGCCAATGTTGTCTCTTTGTTTAAGAGGGGTAGCAGGGAGAATCCTGGAAATGTTCTTATTAGTGATAGACAGCATGGTTCTGTACGGGGGATGGCCTGCCTCACTAACTAGATTGAGATTTTTTGAGGAGGTGACAAAGATGATTGATGAGGGAAAAGAGGTTGATGTTGGCTACATGGACTTCAGTCAAGCCTTTGGACAAGGCCCCTCACAGCAGACTGGTCCAAAAGGTGAAGTCACATGGTATCAGGGGTGAGCTGGCAAGATAGATCCAGAACTGGCTGAGTCATAGTAGACAGAGGGTAGTGGGGAAGGGATGCTTTTCCGAATGGAAGATGGTGACTAGTGATGTTCCACAGGGATCAGTGCTGGAACATTTGTTGTTCGTGGTCTCCATAATGATTTGGAGGAAAATGTAGCTGGTCTAATTGGTAAGTTTGTGGATGATACAAAGATTGGTGGAGTTGTGGATAGTGAGGAGGATTGTTAGAGGATACAGCAGAATAGATATCAGTTGGAGACATGGGCAGAAAAATGGCAGATGGAGTTTAATCCAGACAAATGTGAGGTGATGCGTTTTGGAAGGTCAAGTACAGGTGGAAATTATACAGTGAATGGCAGAACACTCAGGAATATTGATGTGCAGAGGGATCTGGGTGTGCAGGCCCACAGATCACTGAAGGCGGCAGTGCATGGAGATAAGGGAGTGAAAAAGGCTGATGGCACATTTGTCCTCATTGAGTTCGGCTGCAGCTTTATAGAACTTCAGTTCGGCCACAGTAGGAATGGTGCATAAAGTGGTCACCGCACTCAAGAGTGGAATTGTCTACCTCAAGAAGCATGGAGGTCAAGTCACTGAGTATATTCGCAAAAGAGATAGATATAGTTTTTAGATCTTAAAAACATCAAGGGGTATGGTGGGGGGGAAACTGGGGCTTGTGGATTTGAGGTGGAGGATTAGCCATGATCATTTTGAACAGTAGAGCAGGTCTGAACTGCTGTTCCTAGATCCGATGTTTTTATGAGACTGGATCTCTCCACAGAGGGCAGAGGGTGTGGGAAAGCAGGGACAGAATGAGCTCTCCTGCTAAATTTGCAACAAACAAAAGGAAGTGCAGTGGTTCATTGTTTGAAGGAGAAATCTGGTTGCGGGGCTAACATTAAGATTTAGAAACATAGAAGATAGGAGCAGAAGGAGGCCACTCGGCCCTTCGAGCCTGCTCCACTACTCATCACGATCATGGCCGACCATCCAACTCAATCCTGCTCTCTCCCCATAACCTTTGACCCATTTGCCTCAAGGGGGATATCTAGATGCCTCTTGAATACATTCAATGCTTTGGCATTAACTACTTCCTGTAGAAAGACATTCTGGCTATTGAGGGAATGCAGCGTAGGTTCACGAGGTCAATTCCTGGAATGGCGGGACTACCTTACACTGAAAGACTGGAGAGACTGGGCTTGTATACCCTTGAGTTTAGAAGACTGTGAGGGGATCTGATTGAGACATATAAGATTATTAAAGGATTGGACACTCTGGAGGCAGGAAACATGTTTCCGCTGATGGGTGAGTGCCGAACCAGAGGACACAGCTGAAAAATACGGGGTAGGCCATTTAGGACAGGGATGAGGAGAAACTTCTTCACCCAGAGAGTGGTGGCTGTGTGGAATGCTCTGCCCCAGAGGGCAGTGGAGGCCCAGTCTCTGGATTCATTTAAGAAAGAGTTGGATAGAGCTCTCAAAGATAGTGGAATCAAGGGTTATGGAGATAAGGCAGGAACAGGATACTGATTAAGGATGATCAGCCATGATCATATTGAATGGTGGTGCAGGCTCGAAGGGCAGAATGGCCTACTCCTGCACCTATTGTCTATTGTAATGAATTCCCCCTGCTCACCACTCTCTGGGTGAAGAAACGTACAGTCCACTATCTCTCGAGGTCAGTTGCATTCGTAAACCTCAGAGACCGTTAGAGGTTTGGTAAGGAACATGTGATTTTACAGGTTAACAACAAAAGATGAGAAGACTTTGTTCAAGTAATTCGGAGAGTTGCTGACTGTAGGGCAGGAACAACTTTATATTTAAACTGTCAAAAGACTAGCGATAAAGCAGCAGATGACAGTGTCTTTAGGAGATAGAGGCAGAGAGATGTGTGTGTGGGTTCAGGAAGGGAAAGTGGTTAATATTACTGAGAGCACATTCTGTTGATTGGAGGGTCAGACTGGAATATGTCCTGTACTCTCCTCAGAATAGATAATAGCAGCCTTGCATTTCCTGTTATATATAAATGGCCTAGACTTGGAGAGAGGGGGTAAAACTGCAAACTTTGTAAATCATACAGAAACATTGCAACTTAGTGACAACAGAAAAATACAGTATTCAGTAAATCGGGCTGCATCAATGCCAACAGGAATGCAGGTAACGTTCCAGCTTCGTTCTGAAAGGTCATCAGACTGAAGCATCCATTCCGATTCGAGCTCCGCTGACACTGTCTGATGTGGCGAATGCTTCCAGCAATTTCTCTTTTAATTTCAGAGTTCCAGCACTTGCAATATTCTGCTTTTTGTTCACAATGTAGTGACTGCAAGTAGGATGGTTACAGACACCAGGAGGACACACATCCTGGGCAAACACACAGCAGGCAACTTGATCCGCACTGTCATCAGAATGGAACTAGGTTGAGGGATTGGACGAACAGAGGTAGCTGGGGGTCCATTTTCCCAAATCTTTGAAGGGAGCACAAATTGACAGAGTGAGCAAATGTACACACCATTGATCTGTAAGTCAGGGAGTTAAATGTGAAAAGAAGGAATCATGTTAAGCGTTTACTCAGTTAGAGTCAAGCTGAATACTGTCTCATGTTTCTAGCAGCACACTTGGAGGAGGATGCGATTCGGGGGCAGAAGAAACTGACTGAATGGGTATAAGCTTTGAGGAATCTTTGCAAAGAGGGAGACCTGAGAAGCTTGACTTGGTTTCCTTCCAGCAGGGAGGGTTAAGGGGAGATTTAATCTGGGCACATGGGACAGCTAACTGAAATGACGAGGGGTTTATATAAAGCAAATAAGGAGTAATTATTTCCTCTGGCCAATGAATTGATAAAGAGAGTTTGTAAAATTAAGAACACTGGCAGAAAAAATCACTAGTGCCTGAACAAGGAGAGATGAAGCTTGTCACAGCTAGAATTCTTGACCTGAAAGGATTGTGAGAAGTGGAATTAAAATCCAATCAGATGTAATCCACCTGAAGGAAACAAATGTGTGAATGTTTCAGGGATAGCTAGATTGTGAAATGACATTTGATATCTCTTTTAAAAAGCCAAACAGCATGAGAAGCAGAATGATACGTATGCACAGAGTTACAGAGTCTTTGTGAACAACTTGACAGAGGCAGAGCAAAAGAACACGTTTTTAAAGTCACTGGGGTCTGTAAACTGAAGTGGCAGTTGGACTGATTGAATAAACCCAGTGAGATGCTTTACAAGTTGAAATTCCAGCGTTGTGTAGAGTTGAGCCATGCCGTATCACTGCTGTTCTTTGGAAGCAAAAGTAAGTGGAAGTTGGACAGTGTATAGAATTTTTGACTTCAGAAACTTCTACCTGGAAATGGCTGTTTTGCTGGCTGTTAAAAAGCTGTCAAGTACCAAGAGTGAAAAGCATCCAGGGCCTGCAGACCCACGGCATCCTCTCTCTTTCTGTGCCAGGAAAATTACAGCAAAGCCAAGAAAGCTTAAAAAGAACAAATTCTTACAAGAAGCAATCCATGATCACCTGATCACCCATCCAGTCCAAGGATGACCTCACCATCTAGACGACGGTGTCCTACATTTGCAAAACTCAAAAGGACTGTGAGCGAAAAAGAAGCTTACACCTCGTGGTCTGGACTTTGGACTGGGAGAATTTTGCTCTTCCTGTCTGTATTCCTTATTGGCCACAGTATCTGTGTTAAACTATTTATCTTTTGTCTGTCTTCATTGTGATTGAGTGTGTGTCTGTATGTTTAGGGTTTTGAAAGGATAGATTGCATCAAATAACAAATCCACTCTTTTCTGCTCTTGTTAAGTGTGTTACAATGAAAAGGATGAGTTTTATTGTGGAAATCAGAGATAATGTTTCAGGTCATGTGACTCTTTCTCAGAACCTCCGTTCTGAGGAAGGGTCACTTGACCCAAAACCTTAACCCTGATTTCTCTCCACAGATGCTGCCAGACCTGCTGAGCTTTTCCAGCAATTTATTTTAGTTTTCTTTCTGATTTACAGCATCCAAAGTTCTTTTGAATTTTACGATTTATTGTTACTGCAGTAACCTGGTGTGAATGGTTTGTGTCCTGGGTAGTAGTTAGTCATGTAAATGGGTCATCCTGGTGATCTCATTGGGGCATTGATACATTTCATGATGGAATGTGGAACAATTGGCCATGATGATTGACCCATTCTACCCAGTGACAGCAGGCAGCTGACTGGGAGCGATTGGTTGGAATATACTCACGGGACTTCCTTTTGGACCATCGTCTCCAGGAGGACCTTTTGGACCTGGAGGTCCAGCAGCACCTGATGGTCCAGATTCACCTTTCTCACCCCGTTCCCCTTTAGGCCCCTGCAGAACACCAAAAAAAAACTCTTCACTTGGAAAGAATGAGACAAAGTGTGAGCTGTGTGCCTTTCTAAACTGGTTAATCCACCGAAAGAAAGGAATTAGGAATGTTCTGGCCGCAGTGCCTGCTGTGCTATTGAATAAGATCATAGCTGATCTGATTACACCATGCTTGTGCTTAGTCCCAGTAACCTGTCACCCCATCGTTTATCAAGAATCTATTCAAAATATTAAAAATATTCAAAGTCTTGGTTTCCAATGTCTTTTGAGGAAGAGAGTTTCAAAGACTCATGACCTTCTGAGAGAGCAGAATCCAATCTGAGGAACTGGGTAGCTGTTTATTTCCCTTCTGCATTCTCCCAGGTAGGAAACAGTCTCTCCACATCCACCTCATCAAAACCCCTCATGGTCTGATAAATTTCAATGAGATCATTAGACCACAAGTTGTGGGTGCAGAGACAGGCCATTCAGCCCATCAAATCTGCTCATGAGGTCAAGGCTGAGCTGATCGTCATGAATTCCACTTTCCTGCTTTTCCCCACAACCCTTGGTTTGACTGATTAAAAATCAATTTATTTCAACCCCGAAGTACAGTTCTCTGTGACTCAAGCCACCTTTTATTTCCCTGGCCTTTAGTGGATACAGGCCTGGCTTGTCTCATCTTTCCTTAGAAGTTAATCCTTCCTTCCCAAATATCAATCTGGGAAACCTCCAAACTGCTTCCACCGAACTGACACCCTTCCTCCAAGAAGGAGACCACTACAGCTCACAGTACTCCAGCTGTGCTCTCGCCAGGGCCCGGTATAACTGCAGCATAACCTCGGCACTTTCTATTCAATTCCCCTTCTAACAAATGATAACACTCTCATAACTTTCTTGATTATTTCCTGCACCTGCAGACTAACCTTTTGTAATTCATGCTCTAAGAATCTTTGTGTCATAGAACTCTGCATTTACTTAAAGCTGCGATGACATCCTTACGTTTTACACTTGCTGCCAAATGGCCCATTTAACATTTCCCCACATTAAACTCCATTTGCCCAATTTTTGTCTGGCCACGTAATGTATTTTATAAAGCATTGTAGCTTCCGTATGTCCTTACTTTCCTATCCAGGCTTCTGGCCTTGCCCTTTCCTCCACATTCCAGTTTGTAAAGTATTCATTTCAATTCAGAGAATAACAGCAAGACTGTGGAAGAAGGTGAGGGTTGCTAGGGAGGGAAGAGTCGGGGGGTATATGGGGGCAGGAGGAGTCAGTTCTGTTATTTAATCAATGAGACAGACAGATACCAAACTCAAAGGATAACAAGCCAATTACTTACTGGCATTCCCAAATATCCTGGAGGTCCGGGTGCTCCCGCCTCTCCAGTGTCACCCTGGAGGAGAAACAGAGGGCCAGTGAAATATAAAAACCATCAAGACTACAACAGCTCATACCAGCCCAGAGTGTCGGGCTGAATGCTCACTGGGTTAGGTTCAGTTTAATTAAAGTAGCAACTGATCAGCAAAAACAGCGTATAGTGAAATCAAGATCCAGCACAAAGACAGGACACTCTCACTCTGATATGGAGGCAGCCCCACACTGAAGTAAGCTCAGTGCTGAGGGAGAGCCGCACTGTCGGAGGGTCAGTGCTGAGGGAGAGCTGCACTGTCGGAGGGTCAGTGCTGAGGGAGAGCTGCACTGTCGGAGGGTCAGTGCTGAGGGAGTGCTGCACTGTCGGAGGGTCAGTGCTGAGGGAGAGCTGCATTGTCGGAGGGTCAGTGCTGAGGGAGTGGGCACTGTCGGAGGGTCAGTGCTGAGGGAGAGCTGCATTGTCGGAGGGTCAGTGCTGAGGGAGTGCCGCACTGTCGGAGGGTCAGTGCTGAGGGAGTGCCGCACTGTTGGAGGGTCAGTGCTGAGGGAGTGGGCACTGTCGAAGGGTCAGTGCTGAGGGAGTGGGCACGGTCGGAGGGTCAGTGCTGAGGGAGTGGGCACTGTCGGAGGGTCAGTGCTGAGGGAGTGCCGCACTGTCGGAGGGTCAGTGCTGAGGGAGTGGGCACTGTCGGAGGGTCAGTGCTGAGGGAGTGGGCACTGTCGGAGGGTCAGTGATGAGGGAGTGCCACACTGTCGGAGGGTCAGTGCTGAGGGAGTGCCACACTGTCGGAGGGTCAGTGCTGATGGAGTGCTGCACTGTCAGAGGGTCAGTGCTAAGGGAGTGCCGCACTGTTGGAGGGTCAGCGCTGAGGGAGTGCCGCACTGTCGGAAGGTCAATACTCAGGGAGTGCCGCACTGTCGGAGGGTTAGTGCTGAGGTAGTGCTGCACTGTCGGAGGGTCAGTGCTGAGGGAGTGCCGCACTGTCGGAGGGTCAGTGCTGAGGGAGTGCCGCACTGTTGGAGGGTCAGTGCTGAGGGAGTGGGCACTGTCGAAGGGTCAGTGCTGAGGGAGTGGGCACGGTCGGAGGGTCAGTGCTGAGGGAGTGGGCACTGTCGGAGGGTCAGTGCTGAGGGAGTGCCGCACTGTCGGAGGGTCAGTGCTGAGGGAGTGGGCACTGTCGGAGGGTCAGTGCTGAGGGAGTGGGCACTGTCGGAGGGTCAGTGATGAGGGAGTGCCACACTGTCGGAGGGTCAGTGCTGAGGGAGTGCCACACTGTCGGAGGGTCAGTGCTGATGGAGTGCTGCACTGTCAGAGGGTCAGTGCTAAGGGAGTGCCGCACTGTTGGAGGGTCAGCGCTGAGGGAGTGCCGCACTGTCGGAAGGTCAATACTCAGGGAGTGCCGCACTGTCGGAGGGTTAGTGCTGAGGTAGTGCTGCACTGTCGGAGGGTCAGTGCTGAGGGAATGCCACACTGTCAGAGGGTCAGTGCTAAGGGAGCGGCGCATTGTCGGAGGGTCAGTGCTGAGGGAGTGGTGCATTCTTGGAGGGTCATGTCACTTTTAATTTTCCATTTTGGATTAGAATGCAGAATGACATATGTTGCAAAACATTACTCTGCAGTTAAAACTGACCCTAACTCATAAATGTTTGTAAGCAATGCCTATTGCAACACATCAGTGTGTTGCGATGAATTCAGATTCACTGGTGAGCAGTCCCATTAAAGGGCCCTTCCTCCTGAACTCTGAGCCAATTGCTGTACATTGTTTCCTGTGAGAGCAGAAACAGATTGCAGATAGTACCTTCTGGCCCACGGCGCCTGGGTTACCGATTCCTCCTGCAGGACCTTGGGGACCCTATAATACAAACAATCCATTGGAGATTACATTACAGCAGAAGTGGTGTTCTGAGCACTGGCTTCCTGCTGGCTCTCCCAAATTGATATTCTAAGCATACATTCCTTCAACAGCTGTGTCTGGGTCTATCTCTCGTCAGGCCAATGCAATGTCGCCATTAGTTAATATAACGGCTGTGTAATAAACAGTAACATGTGTCATTTCCAGTCTCTCCCCCAACTTCAAACACCATGTGCTTCGAGTCAGGATAATGTTTGTCAATCTGAATTCTTCGAATGTGTTGTTTTTGAGACTTGTACACAGTCATAAGAGTTTTTCCTTTCGTTGGTCTTACACTCACTCAGGAAAAAAAATTTGCTCAAGTTGTAACATTGAATAAACATGAGGTTCATGGAGAAGTGGGAGGCAGCAGCCACCCTGCTCTCTGCTTCTCTCAGCTCAAGGCCTTTTGGGGAGCTCACTGGACAAGTAGTCCAGAGCCAGGCTTATGAGCTCGGATCATGGGTTCAAATCCCACCACAGCAGTTGGTGAAATTGATCTTCAGTAAAAGTCTGGAATAAAAAAGACTGATTTAATGGTGACCACTGTCAATTGTCATTAAACTCCTCAGGTTCAGTAGTAGGGATAGCCTTACCCAGTCTGGCCTACATGTGATTCTAGATCCGTGGCAAAGTGGGGCTGCCCTCTGAAATAATCGAGCAAGGAACGGAGTTCAACGGGTAATTAGAGACGGGCAACAAACACCGGCCTCCCCAGTCATGGCCACATCTCTAAAATGATCAAATAAAGGCTCCTCTATATACTGTCCCCATCAAACACTCTCAGGACAGGGACAGCACTGGGTTAGATTCAGGTTAAAGCTCCCTCTACTCTGTTGAATATTAGAGAGTCTGTCCTTCTCCCAATCTCCTACCTTATTTCCCATTTGCAACATTCGGTGATGTCTGTGACCTGGTCTCCCTGGGCTATCTGTGTTACCCATCAACAGAGATGCTGCCATGTTGTTTGATCAAGTGACCAAGGAGTGATGTATCTGACTGAGTGTGAACGTTGGTGATTGCATCCAGAGATACAGACACTCAGCATGCAGCCAGACCACATTTGCTGTATGGGTAAACTGCAGTGTGGTGAGGGAACAGACACGTACACAATGGAGACATGGTCAGGAGGCTCACATGATGGTATCAGTGCCCTTGGTGATTTTGAATCATGTTGGAATGGACACCAAAACTCAATGAAGTCAAACCTTGGAGTAAAGTCTCACTTTGTGATTTAACTCAAGTCATCCAACTGTAACATCAAATGGGAAATTATAAATTGAGAAACATATTGTTTTCCTTTTAATGGAATTGCTATTACAGGCTGCAAAATGTACTCTCATTGGCCGTGGAGGGCTCCACATGATCTGTGCTTTGATTTCCATCATTCCACCTTCAGCTTTTAGCTCCCTGGATTCTAAGCTCTGGAATTCCCTCCCTAATTCTCACCACTTCCCACTCCTCATTTAGGATACTCCTTAAAACAAAGCTCATTGATCAGGTTTGGGCTCACATGCCTCAGAACCCTATTTTATGGTTGAATGCCAATTCTGAGGTGGGTTTTGCCTTCTCTCTCATGGGCTGTGCCACATTTAACTCCATGGAAGGTTCTATATAAATGTACATTGAGTGGATGAGCTGTCAAAACATTCAGCACAACATTGGGACTGCCACAAAACCAGGGTTTAGAATATCAGCTGAGCCTGTTTACTGTGGGACATTGCCCTGCCCAGTGAGACAACAGGGTGAACCATTCCCAAGGACAAATACTTACATCTGCCCCTGGAGCACCAGACGGGCCGCGGGGTCCTGGGGGCCCAGGGGGACCCTGCGAATGGAAACATTGGAGAATCAATTACATTCTCATCATCGCCACACCCCAACATTCACATAGAAACAAACCACACACTCACACACGCTCACACCCACACCCAGTCACACTTACACACCCACACGCTCACACACAGTCACACACACACACAGTCACACTCACACACAGTCACACTCACACACAGTCACATTCACACCCAGTCACATCCACACACACACACTCACACTCACATCCACACACACTCACACCCACACACTTACACACACTCACACTTACACACACACACACTCACACACACACACTCACACACACACCCAAACACTCTCATACACACTCTCTCTCACACACACAACCATAAACATTCTCATACACACTCACACATTCATAAACACACACAACTCACTCACACACACATTCACTCACCCACCCACCCACATACACAGTTACACACACTAATTCATACACACACTCTCTCTACACACACACACACATACACATATACAGTTACAGTTATACTAATTCATACACACACAGTTATGCTATCTCATACACACTCACACACACTCACTTACCATTGGTCCCACATCACCAGTTTCACCTTTCTCACCTGGTGGACCAGGTAACCCCTGGAACAGATCGAATGTTAACAGTTAGTGTGTCAGTAACTTCAACAGGGAAACCATTTCCTTCAATTCGCAAATCATGGATCACACTTACCCCACACTCTGAAAATTACTCATTCCCAAGTATTTCTTCAATTTCCTTTGGGAAAATTCCTGTTGAATGTGCTTCCACTGGCCTTGCCGGGAGCACCCCCCAGATCACAATACCTTACTGAGTCCAAAACCCCCCTTCAGCCTGGTTCTTTTAGTGATAATCCTCAATTGATATCTGGCTGGTTATTGATCCTCCTGCCCCTCAAATAGTTATTTCTTTAAACTCATACCGAAGCTGAAACGTGTCGACTGAATCTCCCCTGAACCATCTCTGCTCCATGGAAGATATTCCCACTTCTCCAGTCCCTCTACACTCATCACAATTCCTCATCCCTGCTTCCACTTTGGTAAATCCCGCTGCACACCCCCTCCCAGGTTACGACATTACTCCTAAGAATGCAGCATTCTGCATTAAACACACTTGTCCTGCTGGAAATAAACCAGTTATTTATAAATGTTTAGGATAAATTTCTCAAATATATTACTCTATTAATAAAGCCTATTAATAAACTCTATTATTAAGAGGGCAGCACGGTGGCTCAGTGGTTAGCACTGCTGCCTCATAGCACCAGGGACCCGGGTTCGATTCCAGCCTCGCACAACTGTCCGTGTGGAGTTTGCACATTCTCTCCGTGTCTGTGTGGGATTCCACTGGGTGTTCTGGTTTCCTCCCACAATCCAAAGATGTGCAGGTCAGGTGAATTGGCCAAGCTAAATTGCCCCATAGTGTCTGGGTGGGTTACTCTTCGAAGGGTCGGTGTGGACTGGTTGGGCCGAAGGGCCTGTTTCCACGCTGCAGGGAATCTAATCTAATAAAGCCATAATCCATTTGGATGTGATTGCATTGGAGGGGGTGCAGAGAAGATTCCCCAGAGGTTGCCCTGGGATGGAGCGGTTTGGATCTGGAAAGAGGCAGGATAGGCTGAGGGTGTTTGCTTTGGAGCAGAGAAAGTTGGGGGAGGTGCCTGATCGAGATGTATCAGATCATGAAGGGCATGGACAGGGAGCAGAGACAGCAGTGGTCCCTCTCAAAGGGTCGAGAACAAGAGGGTGTAAATTTAACATAAAAGGAAGGGAGGGCATTCAGAGAGGATTCTAGGAAAAGCCGTTTCACCAAAACGGTGTTGGGATCTGAAATGCCGTGCCTGAGGGAGGGGAAACCTCACAACATTTAAAATGTACTTGGGGAGGCACTTGGAATGTCATAACATTCAAAACTATGGGACTGGTGTAGGGACTGGTGTAGGGGACTGGTGTAGGGGACTGGTGTAGGGGACTGGTGTAGGGGACTGGTGTAGGGGACTGGTGTAGGGGACTGGATGGTGTAGGGACTGGTGTACGGGACTGGATGGTGTAGGGGACTGGTGTAGGGGACTGGATGGTGTAGGGACTGATGTAGGGGACTGGTGTGGGGACTGGTGTGGGGGACTGGTGTAGGGTATGGGTGTAGAGTTTGGGGGGGTGGTGCGGGGGGGTGTAGAGGGTAGTGAGATGTGTGGGGCGTGCAGTGTGTATGTGGATGTGTGTGGAGGATGTAGGTGGGTTTAGACGGGTGGGGATTGTAGGGGAGATGTCGTGGGTATGTGGGGAATGTAGGAGAGAGGTCAGGAGATGTGGCGGGGTGTGTCGGGTGTAGGCGTGATGTCGGGAGGGGGTGTTGGGGTGGAGTGTGATGTCGGGAGGGGGTGTTGGGGTGGAGTGTGATGTCGGGAGGGGGTGTTGGGGTGGAGTGTGATGTCGGGAGGGGGTGTTGGGGTGGAGTGTGATGTCGGGAGGGGGTGTTGGGGTGGAGTGTGATGTCGGGTGGATTGTGGGGCGTGGGGAGTGGGGGTGTGATGTCGGGGTGTGTGTGGGGGGGTGTAGGGGTGATGTCGGGGGGTGTGTGTGGGGGGTGTAGGGGTGATGTCGGGGTGTGTGTGGGGGGGTGTAGGGGTGATGTCGGGGGGTGTGTGTGGGGGGTGTAGGGGTGATGTCGGGGTGTGTGGGGTGTATATGGGTGATGTCGGGGTGTGTGTGTGGGGGGGTGTAGGGGTGATGTCGGGGGGTGTGTGTGGGGGGTGTAGGGGTGATGTCGGGGGGTGTGTGTGGGGGGTGTAGGGGTGATGTCGGGGGGTGTGTGTGGGGGGTGTAGGGGTGATGTCGGGGGTGTGTGTGGGGGGTGTAGGGGTGATGTCGGGGTGTGTGGGGGGTGTAGGGGTGATGTCGGGGGGTGTGTGTGGGGGGTGTAGGGGTGATGTCGGGGGGTGTAGGGGTGATGTCGGGTGGATTGTGGGGCGTGGGGAGTGGGGGTGTGATGTCGGGGTGTGTGTGGGGGGGTGTAGGGGTGATGTCGGGGGGTGTGTGTGGGGGGTGTAGGGGTGATGTCGGGGTGTGTGGGGTGTATATGGGTGATGTCGGGGTGTGTGTGTGGGGGGTGTAGGGGTGATGTCGGGGTGTGTGTGTGGGGGGTGTAGGGGTGATGTCGGGGGGTGTGTGTGGGGGGTGTAGGGGTGATGTCGGGGGGTGTGTGTGGGGGGTGTAGGGGTGATGTCGGGGGGTGTGTGTGGGGGGTGTAGGGGTGATGTCGGGGGGTGTGTGTGGGGATTGTAGGGGTGATGTCGGGGGGTGTGTGTGGGGGGTGTAGGGGTGATGTCGGGGGGTGTGTGTGGGGGGTGTAGGGGTGATGTCGGGGGGTGTGTGGGGGGTGTTGGGGTGATGTCGGGGGGTGTGGGTGGGGGGTGTAGGGGTGATGTCGGGGTGTGTGGGGGGTGTAGGGGTGATGTCGGGGGGTGTGTGTGGGGGGTGTTGGGGTGATGTCGGGGGGTGTGTGTGGGGGGTGTAGGGGTGATGTCGGGGGGTGTGTGGGGGGTGTAGGGGTGATGTCGGGGGGTGTGTGGGGGGTGTAGGGGTGATGTCGGGGTGTGTGGGGGGTGTAGGGGTGATGTCGGGGGGTGTGTGTGGGGGGTGTAGGGGTGATGTCGGGGGGTGTGTGTGGGGGGGTGTTGGGGTGATGTCGGGGTGTGTGTGTGGGGGGGTGTAGGGGTGATGTCGGGGGGTGTGTGGGTGGGGGGTGTAGGGGTGATGTCGGGGTGTGTGTGGGGGGTGTAGGGGTGATGTCGGGGGGTGTGTGTGGGGGGTGTAGGGGTGATGTCGGGGTGTGTGGGGGGTGTAGGGGTGATGTCGGGGGGTGTGTGTGGGAGGTGTAGGGGTGATGTCGGGGGGTGTGTGTGGGGGGTGTAGGGGTGATGTCGGGGGGTGTGTGTGGGGGGTGTAGGGGTGATGTCGGGGTGTGTGGGGGGTGTAGGGGTGATGTCGGGGGGTGTGTGGGGGGTGTAGGGGTGATGTCGGGGGGTGTGTGTGGGGGGTGTAGGGGTGATGTCGGGGTGTGTGGGGTGTATATGGGTGATGTCGGGGTGTGTGGGGGGTGTAGGGGTGATGTCGGGGGGTGTGTGGGGGGTGTTGGGGTGATGTCGGGGTATGTGTGTGGGGGGGGTAGGGGTGATGTCGGGGTGTGTGTGTGGGGGGTGTAGGGGTGATGTCGGGGGGTGTGTGGGGGGTGTTGGGGTGATGTCGGGGGGTGTGTGTGGGGGGTGTAGGGGTGATGTCGGGGGGTGTGTGGGGGGTGTTGGGGTGATGTCGGGGGGTGTGTGGGGGGTGTTGGGGTGATGTCAGGGGGTGTGTGTGGGGGGTGTAGGGGTGATGTCGGGGGGTGTGTGGGGGGTGTTGGGGTGATGTCGGGGGTGTGTGTGGGGGGTGTAGGGGTGATGTCGGGGGGTGTGTGGGGCGTGTAGGGGTGATGTTGGGGGTGTGTGGGGCGTGTAGGGGTGATGTTGGGGGGTGTGTGGGAGGGTGTGTGGGAGGGTGTAAGGGTGTTGTTGGGGGGTGTGTGGGAGGTGTAGGGGTGATGTCGGGGGGTGTGTGTGGGAGGTGTAGGGGTGATGTCGGGGGGTGTGTGTGGGGGGTGTAGTGGTGATGTTGGGGGGTGTGGGGGGGTTTAGGGGTGATGTCAGGGGGTGTGGGGGGGTGTAGGGGTGATGTCGGGGGTGGGGGTGTTGTAGGGGAGATGTCGGGGGGTGGGGGTGTTGTAGGGGTGATGTCGGGGTGTGTGGGGGGGTTTGGGGTGATGTCGGGGTATGTGGGTGGGGATGTTGTAGGGGTGATGTGTGGGGGGTTGTAGGAGCTGGGGGGTGTGGTGTGTAGTGAAGTGGGGGGGGTTGTTGGTTGTTGTGTAGTTTTGGTGGCACGGACTTAATGCGCTTTTTAATTCTGTGTTGTTTTTAACTGTTTTCTCTTGTTATTGCATCAGTTTTAAATGTTCACCGATAGACGCCAGCCTGGCCCCCCCACCCCACAACGCCCCCACCCCCACTCGATCTGTTGATACCTGCTGTCTTCACTAATCCTGTACCAAGTGGTGAATGTATTGTGTTGAAGGTTGCACACAGGACAGTCGCGTTCCCTACCTAACCCGAACCTGCAGGGTGCCACATTGAGTTTGTATCTGAGTGAACTGAGAGCTCCTAAAGAGAGTCCCAGATCATGGAGACATTCAGAGCCCCTGCCTGATACCTGTGAGGACAGGCACTCGCACAAAACCTGTGAGGCTTCAAAGAAGGGATTAGGAGCTTCAGACAAGAGTGAAAACTGACCATGAGTGGGTGAAGCGTGTCACTCTGTGTGTTTCCTTGTTCATTTCAAAGTCAGAGATCACACGACACCAGGTTAGAGACTAACCGGTTTATTTGGAAGCACTAGCTTTCAGAGTGATGCTCCTCTCTCAGATCCAAAAGCTTGTGGTTTGCAATAAACCAGTCTGTCCCCCTCAGTCCAACACCGGTACCTCCACAGCACGCTCATTACAAGATGCAGACCCAAGGAATTCTCAACCAAAACTGATCCAACTGATCAGAGGTTTGCGAATGAATTAGCAGCTCTCTGCCAGGCAGATGTGATCCAGTTGCAATGATTGAAAGGGATGCTTTAACTTACCTGAAGACCAACTGGACCAGGAGGACCATGGAAACCCCTTGGGCCTTCATCACCTTTCTG
Organism: Hemiscyllium ocellatum; assembly: GCF_020745735.1. Lineage (NCBI taxonomy): Eukaryota > Metazoa > Chordata > Chondrichthyes > Orectolobiformes > Hemiscylliidae > Hemiscyllium > Hemiscyllium ocellatum. Next base: position 64,956,646 of record NC_083421.1, read on the forward strand.
GCCAAAGAGACCTTGTTGTCCCCTCGGACCAGGCTCGCCATCTGCCCCCTAAAAAACAAATGAGGTCTCAGAGTCACGAAGCTGCTCAAGGAGGCTCCTCACTCAAACGTGACTGTGCCAGGAAATGATGTGGTACTCACAGCTGGTCCGGGTTGTCCAATGGGGCCTTGAGGTCCTGACGGACCAGGTGGACCCTGTAAAGAGATGATCAAACAGCCACCTTTAGGAAGAGGAACTGCGTCAAATACACAACCCAACTAAAGGATCACACTCTCTGACTGTAATCAGTCAAAGGCCTTCACATCCAGTTGTCCCTCAGCTCACCTACAGCACAGACTTACCCCGGTTCAAACATGGGAGTAAAACCCAGCTTCACAGAAGGGTCCAATCAGCATTCATTATCGGGAGGAGCAGGAATCTGCTTTGTCCTTCATTCAGGTTGAAGTTTGCCCGTTTACCCCTTGATAAGGGCAGTTGCAGAGTCACATCCACCCACACTGGAGCCAAGTGAAGGTACTGGAAATATAGCTCCTCATTCCTTCATGGCATGTGGGTATCCTGGCAAGGCTAGCCTGTGTTGCCCTTGAACTGAGTGCCGAGCTATTTCATTTCAAAGGGCAGTTAAGAAGCAAATACATTGCTGTGGGTGTGGAGTCACACATTGGCCAGACCAGGTAACGAGAGCAGATTTTCCTGGAGGACAGTAGCGATGGGTGTATACAACAATTGATGATGGTTTCCCAGTCACCACTGCTCTGATGAGGTTTCAATTGGATTTCATTAAGGCAACTTACTTCCCACCAGCTGGTGGGACTTGAAACCTGGGACTCTGGGATGCTAGTCCAGGGACATCACCACCACCTCACCACTCCCACCCAGAAAGGTACAAGTGCATCTTTAATCTCCTCAAAAGGAGGAGGATTCCAATCCAGTCAGGAGCACATTTGCTGAAGAGTTGGAGCCAAGTGTTGCTGCTTCCTGTTCAAGAGATGGGCATAGATCCAGGGACAATGCCCAGGGATCTCCCCATCCTATCACAGATCACCCAGTCTCATCTGACCAATTTCATTTAAGTCCAAAAAACAGTCAGGGCACAATCCCTTGGGGTTACATGGAGTTAAATTATAAGCAGGACATCATTTGAACATCTCATTCTGATCTGATACCTGCCCAATAATAGCTCTGGTTCTCCATCTTCTCATTTCCCCCCTGAGCTGAGACCAGCTATCGCGCTGCGCTGGGTGTTTCTCAGCCAGCTTTTCTCACATGGTGAGACTTGTTCGTTCCTGTACTGATCACTAACAAAAAGAGCTCTGGGGAGCACTTAATCTGAAAGCATTGTTACTTAGTGTCCCCAGAAATATCTGTCGCTCATGCAAGGAAATACTGACATAAGCAAAGCCAGACAGCTGGTGAGGGATGGGGTGGGGGGAGACGAGGGCCATTTTCGTATCACACACATGGCCCATGGGCTTCTGAGGAAGGGTCCCTCTGACCTCTCTCCACAGATGCTGCCAGGCCTGCTGAACGTTTCTACTCCAACAGTTTTATTCTTGTTTGTGATTGACAGCATCCACAGATCTGTCCGTTTATACTGAGCCCATGATGCCAGCTCTTACCTGTTCACCTTTGTCACCTTTGTTGCCTTTCTGTCCTGCCTCACCAGCTTCACCCTGAAAGGAGAAATTACATCAAGAGTCATTGGTTTTCAAATAAACCCTAACCCTGTCGCTCTTACACCTGTCCTATCTTTAACCAGCCTCCCTAGAAATGCACTCAAAGTTAGATTTCCAAAGAAGGGTCACTGAACTCCGAACTTTAACCCTGTTTGGCTCTCGGCTGATACTGCCAAACCTGCTGAGATTCCACAGCAATTTCTGCTTTTATTCCACTGTCTTTCTGCTCTCTGGATAAAGCTTCTCCTGGATTCCCTACCAGATTGTTCATGACTGTCACACATAGACACTAGGAGGAGCAGTGGGCCGTTCGGCCCTTCCAGGCTGCTCCAACATGCAATTTGATCATAGCTGACCATCCAACTCACGCCCCTGTTCCCGTTTTCTCCCCATAACCTTTGATCCCTTTAGTCCTAAGAACTTGATCTAATGCCTTCTTGAAAACACTTAATGTTTTAGTGTCAACCAATTTCTGTGGCAGAGAATTCCCCGGGCTCCCCACTCTCTGGGTGAAGATATTGCTCCTCATTTCTGTCCTAAATGGCCCACCCTGTACCTTTAGACTGTGACCCGCTGGTTCTGAACTCCCTGGCCATTGGGAACTCCCTTCCTGCCTAACACTGATGGCCTTGAGTTTTAACCTTCGTCATGAGTCACTCTCTATATTGACCCGATCAAAGTCTTTCATGATATGAGAAACCACATTAAGGTCATCCCTCAGCCTTTTCTTTTCTAGAAGGGAGAGCCCTAGCCTTCTGACTTTATTGTTTTTGCTTAACCTCTCAAATTGGTCCTGTCTGTGTCGTTTTGTTTCCACCCTGCCCAATGCTCCTACAGCTTTCCAGTTAGAACGGGGAGTGTTTGCACACTGCATGACCTCCTTAGCATGTGCTGCTGTACGAAGTGAAGCATCTGATGACAAGCCAGTGGTTGGGTTCTCACCTTATCTCCATCTTCCCCTGGTGGTCCTGATGGGCCAGCTGGACCTGGGAGACCAACAGGACCCTGGACCCCATCACGACCTGCTGGTCCCTGAGGTCCTTTCTCACCCTGCAAGCAGAAGGAGGAGAGAAAAGCAGTGAGGAGTCAATGTATCCCCCAACCTGATATCTGAACTGAGAGACAGACAGCCCGCTATCACCTGAAGGAGTCTCAAACCCCTTCGTCCAGGTTGTTGACGTTCATCAATGGTATCAAGAGCTTGGAAGATGGATCCAAAGATGGCCAATCTGCTCCTTGGGATCAACCTTTTCTATTGATGTTGCTGGCACAATGACTGCATCGAGCCCACCCAAACCGGGAGGCAGGTCCCCTCAGTGGGCCTTGCTTCGAATGTTCGTTGTAATTGTGCAGGATCTAAGGTGAGATTCTGGGAACTGCCGTGACATAGCTACAGAGAAGACCAAGGGTGAACCCATCAAAGAGGGAGCAGGCGAGGCACAGAGTGTGGAATATTGTGAAAGCACAGTGTACATAGATTCAAGTACATTCATAGAACATACAGATGATGGTACACGGAGAGGGGAATTGACATTGAATGGATAGCACAGTAGCTGGTACATGGACAATATACAGACGAGGAGTACAATCAGGAGAAGCGGTACTTACAGGGGCTCCCTTTTCACCAGCAGGGCCTGGGGGCCCTTGAGGGCCAGGTCGCCCAGGGAGTCCGATGGGTCCTGCCGGTCCAGCCTGCCCACGATCACCTGGAGAGCCCTTCAGAAACAACACAGCTCAAGGTTAAAATGAGAAACGTCACCCTCAATCCGGGACATTTTAGATATGTAACTCTGAAAGGACAGGTTTGAGAGGACAGAGTGTTCCTGGGGTTGAGGTTAGGCCAGAGCCTGTGGGGGAATTGCAGAAATGGGTACAGAAACTTTGGTCACAACCCCCCCTGCCAATGTCTCCTGAGCAGCAGAATTCAAACGTTAGGCTTGGATCTCGCAGTTTCTTACATTTTCCAAACTCCCCAGTCCTTTCTGTGTCTGGGAGGTGTCTGCTCTTACTGAGGCTGGTGGGTCTTGTTAGACCCTGAGTCAGTTGGAGCTGTGTGACAGGTCACTGTTTCGCTCACCACCCTGAAAACAAACTTGCTTCCAGGTGCCCAAATCTCCTCCTCCATCTCCAGCGAATGAACTGCTTGCTGTGAGCAGTAAGTGAAGGGCAGGGAGGAGGGGGAGTGTTGGGTGGACCTTAAGGTTTCCACCCGGGACCCTGTGTGCAAAGTCCTCAACTTTGCACCAGCCTACTTTGGCTGTATGGTCTGCCTCTGTCCAGAAACCAAGGGAAATGCTGACATAGCACGGTACCTTCTGAAAGATAACAGGCTTAACGCTTCATGTTATCCTCTAAAACTCTTTGTTAAAACCCTTCTCACTGGGAAACTCGACAACTGCAGTTCCGGATCAGTCTTTGTCCATTAGCAGTAGCCATTGGAACGTGAGACAGGACCTGTGATTGACTGACTGAAGAGATTCAGAACGAGGGGATATACAGGAATTATTCGCTTTCAGATTGAGTGGTCTAAGGCTTCATGAGAAGAGTGAGGAATCACAAGCGACCATGCCTCACTGAAAGCATCGCCTTTTACAACAGTTCCGGACTTTACCAATGTGGATTGGTGGAGCCCTCAAACCTCCAGGATTAACCTGCAATCTCCAGGAATTAAATTATTGTATTTACTTTGTCTGGAGGCTGAGGGAACAGGATGGGGTCACATAAAGGAGAGATCCAGTTAGAGTTGACAACACTAATTGTGGAGTGGCTGCTCCTAGGATTCTCACTTACCAGGGGGCCTGGGGGCCCAGGAGGTCCCTCACTGCCTTTCAAACCAATCTGACCCTGTGTAGAGAGAGAGAGAAAAACAAAAATCACTGCGGAATCTGCCAAATATACATTTATCAAAGAACAGCAGCAAAATTTGACCATTTGGCCCTTCCAGCCTGTTCCAGCATTCAGTGTGATCATGGCTGATCTTTGACCTCGACTCCGTATTCCCCACAGATCCCTGGAGATCAAACAAATCTTTGAATTGCTGGAATTTCCTTCCTCAAAAGGCATTGCATGCAGAATCTTTAAATATTTTTAAGTGACAGGTTGATAGATTCTTGATGGTAAAGGGTTTGAAAGATTATTGAAGATATCTAGCAATGTCGAGTTGAAGTTAAAATTAGAAATGATCAACTCGAAAGGTGGAGTGAGCTTGAAGGGCCTTGTTTGGACATTGGCAAATCTGTCCTTTTGTCCTGTTCTAACTGACTCAGAGCAAGCTGCCATGCTGTGGTTTTGGTGTGGGCTTTGGTGGCTTGGATCCAGTGGGACTTTGCATAGCTACACAACACAGGGTTCAGCTCACTTTGATCTGAACCCCACTGATCACATTCCACACTCACCACTCTCTGTGTACAGAACCAACCTTTGACATCTCCCCTAAACCCTCCTCCAATCACCCCCTTGTGATAGCCATTCCTGCCCTGGGAAAAAGTCTCTGGCTATCCACTCTATCTTAAGCCTCTCATCAACTTGTACACCTCTATCAAGTCACCTCTCACCCGTCTTCACTCCAATGAGAAAAGCCTTAGCTCTCTCAACCTTTCTTCATAAGACATACACTTCAGTCCAGGCAGCATCTGGTAAATCTCCTCTGTGCCCTCTCTAAAGCTTCTACATCCTTTCCATAATGAGACAACCAGAACTGAACACTGTATTCCAAGTGTGGGCTAACCAGGGCTTTGTAGAGCTGCAGCATAACCTCGCGGCTCTTAAACTCAATCCCTCTGCTAATGACAGCCAACACACCATACACCACCATAATACTCCTATCAACTTGGGTGGCAACTTTGAGGGATCTATGGGAGTGAACTCCAAGATCCCTCTGTTCCTCCCCACTGCCAAGAATCCTGCCTTTAACCCTGAATTCTGTATTCAAATTCGAGCTTCCGAAATGAATCACTTCACACTTTTCCAGATTGATCTCCATCTGCCACTTCTCAGTCCAGCTCTGCATCCTGTCAGTGTCCCATTGCAACCTACAACAGCCCTCCACACTATCCACAACTCCACCAATCTTCATGTCATCAGCAAATTTACTAACCCACCCTTCCATGTCCTCATCCAAGTCATTTATAAAAATCACAGACAGCAGAGGTCCCAGAACCGATCCCTGTCGATCACCGCTGCTCACCGAGCTCCAGGCTGAATACTTTCCATTTACCACCACCCTCTGTCTTCTATGGGTCAGCCAATTCTGTATTCAGACAGCCAAATGTCCCTGTATTCCACGCCTCCTTACTTTCTGAATGGGCCTACCATGTGGAACCTTATCAATTGCCTTGCTAAAATCCATGTACACCACATCAACTGCTATACCTTCATCAATGTGTTTTGTCACATTGTCAAAGAATTCAATAGTGAGGCATGACCCGCCCCTCACAGGGCCATGCTGACACTCTCTAATCCAAACCCTGTCTCTCAGAATCCTCTCCGATAATTTGCCCACCACCGACATAAGACTAACGAGTCTGTAATTCCCAGGGGTGTCCCTATTCCCTTTCTTGAACAAGAGAATAGCATTTTCCGCCCTTTAGGATCTGGCTGTGGTCTGACAGATTACTGGGATCTGAGTGTGGGAGGGTGAGATTACTGCAATCTGGTTGGGGAGTAAGACATTACTGGAATCTAGTTAGAGGTGAGCCATTACTGGGATCTGGCTGTGGGGATGGATTTCCTTGGAGTGGGGGTATTCCTTTGGGTTGCATCAGAAGCTCAGTCTTTGTGTGTCAAGGTCCCGAGAATATTGCTGTCTGATAGCCGCGGAATGTAGTTCAGTGCAATTCGGAGTTGGTCAAATATTGCACGAGATAAAAACCTGGGGCATTGTCCTCTGATCAGTGGGGCTCAGAGGTGACTTGGTAGAGGTGTACAAGTTGATGAGAGGCTTAAGATAGAGCGGATAGCCAGAGACTTTTTCCCAGGGCAGGAATGGCTATCACAAGGGGGTGATCGGAGGAGGATTTCGGGGAGATGTCAGAGATTGCTTCTGTACACAGAGAGTGGTGGGTGTGTGGAATGCACTGCCAGCGGTGAGAGTAGAGTCAGAGACATTAGGGACATTTAAGAGACTCTTGGACAGGCCCATGGATGGTACTTAAATGACGGGTGTGTAGGTTGGTTTGATCTTAGAGTAGGAAAAAGGTTGGCACACTGAAGGGCCTGGACTGTTCTATGTAATTACTCATACTCCAGCCAATTAATCTCACACTCCCACAGCCAGATCCCAATAATCTCAGACTCCCACAGCCAGATCCCAGTAATCTCTCACTCCCACATCCAGATCCCAATAATCTCACAGTCCCACAGCCAGATCCCAGTAATCTCATACTCCCACAATCTGATCCCAATAATCTCACAGTCCCACAGCCAGATCCCAATAATCTCACAGCCCACAGCAAGATCCCAATAATCTCACACTCCCACAACCTGATCCCATTAATCTCACAGTCCCACAGCCAGATCCCAGTACTCTCACACTCCCACAACCTGTTCCCAATAATCTCACACTCCCACAACCAGATCCCAGTAATCTCACACTCCCATAGCCAGATCCTAGTAATCTCACGCTCCCACAATCTGATCCCATTAATCTCTCATTCCCACAACCTGATCCCAGTAATCTCACACTCCCTCAGCCTGATCCCAGTAATCTCTCACTCACTAACCCGATCACAGTAATCTCACACTCCCACAACCTGAATCCCAGTAATCTTAAACTCCTAAAACCAAATCCCGGTAATCTGTAAATCCATAGCCAGGTGCCAGTAATCTTTTTGAGGGATAATGGTCCTGCATCGATTGACAGTATCTTACTGTAAGAGGAAGAAGTTTAGATTAGATTAGATTCCCAGACAGTATGGCCCTTTGCCTAACCAGTCCACACCACCCCTCCAATGAGTAACCCACCCAGACCCATTCCCCCACCTGATACTCACCCCTGACTAATGCACTGTGGGCAATTTAGCACCGCCAATTCACCTGGTCTGCACATCTTTTGGATTGTGGGACGAAATCCACCCAGACACAGGGAGAATGTGCAAACTCCACACAGACAGTCACCCAAGGCTGGAATTGAACCCGGGTCCCTGGCGCTGTGAGGCAGCAGTGCTAACCACTGAGCCACTGTGCCTAAACAGTGTGCACAGCATCTCCCACTCATTCTCATTCTGACTCCTTCACCTGGAAACACACAGGCTGTGACACACATTCATCCAGCTGAAAGACATTCCACTATTAACCCATGTTATTTTTAAGTATGTCCATCGATTTGCTTATTGAGCAATTGAAATGTTAATATCTCCCTGTTGAAAAGATGTCTTTGGAATCGAACCCCCAAGTTATCCCTGTCCAGGGGGTGTTTGATGGGGACAGTGTAGAGGTAGCTTTACTGTGTAACTAACCTCATGTGGTCCTTGCCCTGGGAGTCCTTTCTCTGTACTGAAAGCAGGCCATTCAGCCCATCCAATCCACACTGAATCTTCGAAGAGCATCCCACTCAAGCCCACTCCTCGACCCAGCCCTGTTACCCTGTATTTCCCATGGGCAACCCACATCCTGAACACTACGGGCAGTTTAGCATGGCCGACCCATCTAACATGGACTTTAGTAAGGAGTTTGATAAGGTTCCCCATTGTAGACTAATAGAGAAAGTGAAGTCACATGGTGTGCAGGGTGTTCTAGCAGGTGGATAAAGAACTGGTTGAGCAACAGGAGACAGAGAGTAGTAGTTGAAGGGAGTTTCTCGAAATGGAGGAAGGTGACCAGTGGCGTTCCACAGGGGTCAGTGTTGGGGTCACTGTTGTTGGTAATATACATAAGTGATCTAGAAGAGGGTACTGTTGGTATGATCAGCAAGTTTGCAGATGACACGAAGATTGGTGGAGGAGCAGAAAGCATAAAGGACTGTCAGAGAATACAGGAGGATATAGATAGATTGGAGAGTTGGGTAGAAAAGTGGCAGATGGCTTTCAATCCAGACAAATGTGAGGTGATGCATTTAGGCAAGACTAATTCTAGAGTGAATTCTACAATGAATGGAAGAGCCTTGGGAAAAGTTGATGGGCAGAGAGATCTGGGAGTGTAGGTCCATTGTACCCTGAAGGTGGCTGCGCAGGTGGATAGAGTGGTCAAGAAGGCATATAGTATGCTTGTCTTCATTGGACGGGGTATTGAGTATAAGAGCTGGCAAGTCATGTTAAAATTGTACAAGATATTGGTTTGGCGACATTTAGAATACTGTGTATAGTTCTGGTCGCCACATTACCAAAAAGATGTGGACGCTTTGGAGAGGATGCAGAGAAGGTTTATGAGGATGTTGCCTGGTATGGAAGGTGCTAGCTATGAAGAGAGGTTGAGAAAGTTGGTTTATTTTCACTAGAAAAAAGGAGATTGAGAGGGGACCTGATTGAGGTTTACAAAATCATGAAGGGTATAGACAGGGTGGATCGAGACAAGCTTTTTCCCCAGGGTGAAGGATTCCATAACGAGAGGTCATACTTTCAAGGTGAGAAGTGGAAAGTTGAAGGGGGATGCACACGGTAAGTACTTCACACAGAGGGTGGTGGACGTTTGGAACGTGTTGCCAGCAGAGGTGGTAGAGGCAGGCACGGTAGATTCATTTAAGATGTGTCTGGACAGATGCATGAGCAGGTGGGGAGCAGAGGGATACAGATGCTTAGGAATTGACCGACAGGTTTAGACAGTACATTTGGATCAGCTCAGGCTTGGAGGGTCGAAGGGCCTATTTGTGGGCTGTAAATCTTCTTTGTTCATTTTCTTTGTTCTCTAACCTACACATCCTGGACACTATGGGCAGTTTAGCATGGCCAACCCACCCAACCTGCACATCCTGAACACTACGGGCAGTTTAGCATGGCCAACCCACCCAACCTGCACATCCTGAACCACTACGGGCAGTTTATCATGGCTGACCCACCTGACCTGCACATCTTTGGACTGTGGGAGCAAACTGGAGCATCCAGAGGAAACCCACGCAGACACGGGGAGAATGTGCAAACTCCACACGGACAGTTGCCCGAGGCTGGAATTGAACCCCGGTCATGGAGTCATACAGCATGGAAACAGGCCCTTCAGCACAAACTGTATGATGCTGCTTACTCAGCTGGTTCCAATTGCCCACATTTGGTCCACGTCCCTCTAAACCCTTCCCATCCATAAACCTATCAAAATGCTTTTTAAATGTTGCTATTGTACCCAACTCAACCACTTCCCCTAGCAGCCCATTCCATACATGCACCACTCTCTGTGTGAAGAAGTTGCCCCTCAGATCTGTCCCCTCTCACCTTAAACCTATGCCTTCTCGTTTTCAATTCCCTATCCCTGGGAAAAAGACTGGATGCATTCAGCCTGTCTATGCCCCCCATGATTTTATACACCTCAACAAGGTCGCCCCTCATTCTCCTTTGTTCCAAGGAATGAAGTCCAATCCTGGCCAACCTCTCCCTATAACTCAGGCCTCCTAGACCAGGCAACATCCTCGTAAACCATCTTTGCACTCTTTCCACTTGAATGGTGTCTTCCCTATAACAGGTGACCAAAACTGGACACAATACTCCAAGTGCGGCCTCACCAATGAGTTATACAACAGAAACAGAATGGCCCAACTCCTACACTCAATGCCTCGACCGATGAAGACCAGCACGCTAAATGCCTTCTCCACCGCCCTGTCTACCTGTGATGCTGTTTCAAAGACCTATGTCCTTGTACTCCGAGCTCTCTCTGTTGAGCAACACTCCTCAGGACCTTCCCATTTACTGGGTAAGTCCTACCTTGGTTTGACTTTCCAAAGTGCAACATCTCACACTTCTCTGTATTGAACTGCATTTGCCAATCCTCAGCCCACTTCCCCATCTGATCAAGATCCCTCTGTAATTTTTGATAACCTTCCTCACTATCAACAAAACCTCCTAACTTTGTATCGTCCGCAAACTTACTAATCACGCTTTGTACATTTACATCCAGATCAAAAGGTGCCAGCACTGACCCCTGCGGCACACCATGATTCAGAGGGGCCTCCAGTCGGGGAAACAACCTTCAACCATCTCTCTCTGCTTCTGATCACAGAGTCAATTTTGAATCCAATTGGGTAGCTCTCCCTGGATCCCATGTGACCTAACCTTCATGACGAGCTTGCCCTGTGGGACTGTGTCAAAGGCCTTCCTGAAGTCTGGACAGGAAACATTCACTGCCCTACCTTCATCCATCCTCTTGGTTACCTCTGAAAAAACTCAAATGGAACAACAGTAACTACCCTCCAGTTTTCTGGGACTACACCAGTGGCTAAAGATGAAGTGACAATCTCTGCAAGGGCCTCTGCAATTTCTTCCCTAGCCTCCCACAACATCCAAGGATGGAGTTGATGAGGCCCAGAGGATATATCCACCTTAATATGCTTTAAAGCTGAAAATACCTGCTCTCTGGTAATATGTATGCGATCCAAATATCCCTACTTGCTTGCCTTATTTCCTTACCATCCATAATTCACTCCTCAGTAAACACTAAGGAGAAATATTCATGAAAAATCTCCCCCATCTCCTGCGGGTCCCTGTGAGGCAGCAATGTTAACCATTAAGCCACTGTGCTGCCCGAGTACTGATGGGGACAGTACACAAGAAGCTTTACTCTGTACCTCTGACACTTGTTTACCTAAATCGCTGATGCCTTAATATTTTGTAATGCTTCAGAATTGAATCTTACTTTGTAATTATCTTGCAGGATATTGTGATGAGTCAGATAGAGGTGAGTACAATCTTTGACGTGCAAGGACAAAAGCATTGAAGAATGAAAGTGAACAATGAGAAGTGAAGATGAAACGGTGAAGATTGAGCTACTTACAAGGGGTCCAGGGAGTCCACGTTCACCAGTGAATCCTCGGAGGCCAGGAGGACCATCCTTCCCAGGTGGGCCAGCAGGACCAGGATCTCCCTGATGGGCACCGAGAGGAACGACAATGTTAATCAGCAGCAGGCATTCAACAGCGAACTAACTCTACGAGGGAGCGAGTCAACACTCCCCATCCAAACTCATTCCATGTGAAACAATATCAATACCAAAAACGCCTTCTTCTCCATGTTTCTGCTGAATCTAAGCAATGGCTCAGTGACAATACTCATCTTCCTCAACAGTCGGAGGGTCAGTGCTGAGGGAGTGCCGCACTGTCGGAGGGTCAGTGCTGAGGGAATGCCGCACTGTCGGAGGGTCAGTGCTGAGGGAATGCCGCACTGTCGGAGGGTCAGTGCTGAGGGAGTGTCGCACTGTCGGAGGGTCAGTGCTGAGGGAGTGTCGCACTGTCGGAGGGTCAGTGCTGAGGGAGCGCCGCACTGTCGGAGGGTCAGTGCTGAGGGAGCGCCGCACTGTTGGAGGGTCAGTGCTGAGGGGGTGCCGCACTGTCACAGGGTCAGTGCTGAGGGAGTGCCGCACTGTCGGTGGGTCAGTGCTGAGGGAGTGTCGCACTGTCGGAGGGTCAGTGTTGAGGGAGTGTCGCACTGTCGGAGGGTCAGTGCTGAGGGAGTGTCGCACTGTCACAGGGTCAGTGCTGAGGGAATGCCGCACTGTCGGAGGGTCAGTGCTGAGGGAGTGGGCACTGCCACATGGTCAGTGTTGAGAGAGTGTTGCACTGTCACAGGGTCAGTGCTGAGGGAGTGTCGCACTGTCGGAGGGTCAGTGCTGAGGGAGTGTCGCACTGTCGGAGGGTCAGTGCTGAGGGAGTGTCGCACTGTCACAGGGTCAGTGCTGAGGGAATGCCGCACTGTCGGAGGGTCAGTGCTGAGGGAATGCCGCACTGTCGGAGGGTCAGTGCTGAGGGAGTGTCGCACTGTCGGAGGGTCAGTGCTGAGGGAGTGTCGCACTGTCACAGGGTCAGTGCTGAGGGCATGGCTTGGAGGGGAAGTATTAGGTGCTGGTGTTCCTTGTATCTGTCACTATGAAGTCACTGTTTAGTTTTGCTCCTGGTTATACCCCTGTTTTTCAATTTCCTGTTTGCTGTGACATTCTTGTCTGTACCGATAACTTTGTCATCTTCTGCCATGTATTAAAAATCTATACATTTTCAGATATAAATTGTATTCGCTTTGCGCATTTTGTAGAATCTCCAAAAGCTCTCGACAGGATCGATCTGCCACTCAGCCATCTTCGGGGACATTAAAACAGGTATATGAAGATGTCAAACACCTCGAGGATCATCTTAAGGAGAAGTGAGAGTCACAGAGTCATAAAGCATAGAAACAGACCTTCCCGTCCAATTCATCCACATCGAGCAGACATCCCAATCTGACCTCATCCCATTTGCCAGCCTTGGGCCTGTATCCCTCTAAGCCCTTTTCTATTCATATATCCATTCAGATGCCTGCTGAATGGAATTGTACCAGTCTGCCGTACCTCCTGGGTAGTTTTTTCCACACACGCACCACCCTCTGCATGAAAAGTTGTCCCTCAGGTTCTTTTTAAACTTTCCACTCTCAGCTTAACCCAATGCCCTCTAGTCTTGGACTCCCCAACCCTGGGGAAAAGACGTCAGCTATTCACCCTATCTATGCCCCTGATGACTTTAAACACCACAGTAAGGTCATCCGCTCAGCCTCCGACGCTCTGGAAAATCGCCCCAGTCTATTCAGCCTCTACCTATAGCTCAAACCCTCCAATCTTGGCAGCATTGTTGTAAATCTTTTCTCCACCCTTTCAAGTTTAACAACATATTTCCTGTTGTAGAGAGACCAGAATTGTATGCAGTATTCTAGAAGTGGCCTCACCAATGTTTTGTACAATTTCAACATGTACAGTCCAGCTCCTATACTCAACGCACTGACCAATTAAGGCAAGTACACCAAATGCTGCCTTCATTATCCTATCTACCTGTGACTCCACATTCAAGGAATTATGCACTTGACCACCTTGGTCTCTTTGTTCAGCAACACTCCCAGGGCCCTGGCATTGACTGTGCAAGTCCTGTCCTACTTTACATCACATTGTAAATTTTTACTCTAAATTCTGTGCCTTACAATTGTGTCCTCCACAACCACCTGATGTAGGAGCAGCGCTCCGAAAGCTAGTGCTTCCAATTAAACCTGTTGGACTATAGCCTAGTGTTACATGTTTTTAACTTTGTCCTAGTTTGCCTTTCCAAAAGGCAATGCCTCACATTTATCTAAATTAAACTCTATCTGCCACTCCTCAGCTAGTGACCCATCTGATCAAGACCCCGTTGTACTCTAAGGTAACCTTTACTGTTCACTACACCACCAATTTTGGTGTCATCTGCAAACTTACTAACCATACCTCCTCTGTTCACATCCAAATTATTTCTATAAATGACAAAAAGCAGTGGACCCGACACTGATTCTGGCTGGACACTCGCGTTCACAGCATCCAGTCTGAAAAAAGTCCCTCTACCTTAAAACTCTTTTTGCCTACCTTCAAGCCAATTTTGTATCCAAGTGGTTAGCTTCCCCTGGATCCCATGTGATCTAACCTTCCTAAACAGTCTACCATGAAGAACTTTGTTGGATACCTTGTTTGAGTCCATACAGATCACATCTCTTGTTCTGCCCTCATCAATCTTCATTGTCACCTCTTCAAAAAACTCAATCAAGTTTGTGAGACATGATTTCCCACACAGAAAGTCATGCTGACTATCCCTAATCAACCTCTGCTTTTCCAAATACATGGAAATCCTGTCCCTCAGAATCTCAAGAGATGGTGGGACACGGGATGGGAAGTTCAGCAAGGGAATTCCAGAGTTTGTGGCACAGACAGCCCATGACCAACAGGGAATCAAGAACACTGAGGAAACAAAAGGATTTAGGATTACAGGAGAACAGGGACATTGAGAGGGGGGTAGAGCTAGAAGAGATTGCAAATTAGGGAGTGATGAGGATGTTAATATTTGAAGATAAGAATCTTAACATTTTGGTGTTGGCCGGTGATTTAGACTGAGTCCGAGTGTTAAATTTAGACAAACTACCTTCAGGAGTTCCAACAGCTGTTGTTTCACTCACCTTTGCACCTTCTTTCCCAGCAGATCCTGGCAGTCCTTGTTCTCCAGGAGGACCAGGGGGCCCTGGGTGGCCGCGCTCACCGAGGGAGCCAGTCTCTCCTGTGGGACCCTGACAGAGCAGCAAGTCAGAAATACAGTGAGACGTAGTGACAGCCTCCCAATCCCCATGACCATCCCCCAAACCTCCCACTGCCCACGGCAAACTTTCAAGGACCCATTTCCTGGAAGGCCACTCTTCCAGCACTAACTCTGATTCCTTCTCCCCCTTCTGAATTGCTGTTGGATGTTTTTGCAATACTCAAAGTATAAAAACCCATTCTGTTCTGAAGAAAGGGTACTGACTTTGAAACATTAACTCTGTTTCTTTCTCCACAGATGCTGCCAGACCTGCTGAGTTTCTCCAGTAATTACTGTTTTTTCCAGATTTCCAACATCAAGAGTTTGTCGTTATATTTTTGTGTAAAAACCTATATTCTCCTTTACAAAACGAGCTGATATTGATTAAGACGCTGTGCAGAGAGTGATCCAAATTGTTTGAATCAATAGAAGGGGGATGAACTCATTTTGCTCAAATGCAGTTTCTGGCCGGATCGTGCCCAGTGGGTGGGTAACTCTGAAGATGCTCAACCAGACATCAGCTGCTAACAATTACTGGGGGGAGGGGGGGCATGTTTGATTGAAATGCTAATTGTTACATGACAAAATCTGAAATTATAAAGTTAACCCCACAGTTGAAGTGAGCAGGGCTGAATTTGATAAATTGTCAACATCAGGAATGTTGATACTGAACTGGACGATATTCCTTCTGCTCGACACTAAACCATGAACATGATTCAATGTAACAGTCACAGATTCTGTGGGAGATCCCCACACAAAATCTGACCAATCATAGAAGCTTTCAGTGGTTTCACACTCAAACTCTGACCTCAATTTTCAGTGCCTACTGCACAACTTTTACTCTATGATTAGTCATTCTTTTGGAGATTCTGAAATGAATTCTGAATGAATTTGTCCTCACCTGGGGGCCAACCACTCCAGGAGGGCCGGGGGGGCCTGTCTTGCCTTGGAAACCCTGTGAAGAGATGGTTTGAGAAGTCTGTTACTGACACAGCAAGATCTCACCAATAATAATCCAATCAGATCACACAAAGGACAGCAAGTGGATTCCATCCAGGGAAATTATTGCCTGGGGTGATTTCACACTGTGAGAGACAAGATGAGTAAGGCCCCAGAGATTCCACCACATCTACACCTACCAGATCATAACCAGGAAACAGCCCCCACTCTCTCACTGGGGGCGAGGTTGGGTTGAGTGGGATGGCGAAGGTAAGGGTGGATGAAGTGGGGGTTTCGTGGATTGGGGTGGGCTGTTGAGCTGGTGCCTGCTTCCTCCTGGAAGCAGATGAGATGAGCTGAAAGATGGTGAGGAGAAAGTGAGGACTGGAGATGCTGGAGATCAGAGTCAAAAATGTGGTGCTGGAGAAGCACAGCTGGTCAGGCAGCATCTGAGGAGCAGCAGAGTTGACATTCAAGCATAAGCCCTTGATCAGGAATGTCTCCTGCTCCTTGGATACTGCCTGACCGGCTGTGCTTTTCCAGCACAACATTTTTTGAAAGATGCTGAGGGCACACACAGCAGTCCAGTCAGGAAAAGTGGAAGATTCAACCTTTTCTTAGCGTGAGTACAAAACGCAATATTATGTAACATAAGCTTGTGTTAGTGTAACAACGCAACACGGTATAGCTATATCAGCTATATGGCCCTCCATATGAGGCAACATGTGACAGAACTCAATAACAACTTGAATTGATTTTTTAAAATTAACTTATTTTTCCCATTAACCGTTCAGAGATGTTATTTCATACCCATGCAGCAGGTAGGACCTGAACTCAGGACTCCAGGTCCAGGGGGATGGTCACTACTACTGTGCTGCCAAAAGAGGACCTTAACAACTCTAACTGACTCCATTCCAATTCACTAATTCCAGCTTCACCTCATTCAGAACAAACCAACACAAGTGACCAGGCCACAGACAACCCAATACACATTCAACAAAGGTTGAAATGTTTCAATTGCAACCCTGGTAAATATTAACCAAAATCAGTCATTATGAACCAACCACAGTAAATATTAATCAACACTAGTCAATACTAGCCAACCTTGGTCACTATTAATGAATTCCAGTTCATGTGGATCGTTTCTAGAGCAGGTAAGCCCTGTACAAGAAGGATGGGTTGTACCTAAACAAGGGGACACCAATCCCCTTGCAGGGAGATATGCCAGGAGAAAGTGAGGTCTGCAGATGCTGGAGATCAGAGCTGAAAATGTGTTGCTGGAAAAGCGCAGCAGGTCAGGCAGCATCCAAGGAGCAGGAGAATTGACGTTTCGGGCATGAGCCTGAAGAAGGGCTTTCCTGAAGAAGGGCTCATGCCTGAAACGTCAATTCTCCTGCTCCTTGGATGCTGGCTGACCTGCTGCACTTTTCCAGGGAGATTTACTAGACCTACTCGGCAGGGGGTGTGGGTCATGGGGGTGGGAACCACAACACCAGGTCAGCAAGTGAAATGACTGAGGAGGACTCAGAGACCAAGACCCAGTAAGTCAAAGAGGAAGAACAGACAGGGCGAGGTTACTGAATCCTGGATCAGTGGTGCTGGAATAGCACAGCAGTTCAGGCAGCATCCAAAGTGCAGCGAAATCAACATTTCGGGCAAAAGCCCTTCATCAGGAATAAATAGGGCTTTTGCCCGAAACGTCGATTTCGCTGCTCGTTGGATGCTGCCTGAACTGCTGTGCTCTTCCAGCACCACTGATCCAGAATCTGATTTCCACATCTGCAGTCATTGTTTTTACTTCGAGAGGTTACTGAACACAGGGGGCCTGGTGGTCTGAGGTGTATTTGTTTTAATGGGAGGAGTATGACAGGGAAGGCAGATGAATTTAGAGCTCAGATTAATAAATATAACAATGATGTTGTAGCTATTAAGAGACATGGTGGAGAGAGGGACGTTCTGGGATTGAGGTGTTTCAGGCGAGGTAGAGAGGGATGTAAAAGAGGCGGGGGAGCTGCGATCCTGATTAGGGAGAATATCCCAGCTGTTCTGACGGAGGACACCTTGGAGGGCTCATTCACTGAGGCCTAGTGGGTCGAGCTCAGGAATAGGAAAGCTGCAATCACTTTGAGGGGATTGTACTACAGGCCTCCCAACAGCCAGTGGGAGATAGAGGAACAGAGACGGGGACAGATTATGGACAAACGTAAAAACAGAAGGGTTGTTGGGGTGGGTAATTTTAACCTCCCCTATACTGACTGGGACTCCTTTAAGCAGGGGCTTGGATTGGGGGGAATTAGGTGAATCCAGAAGAATTTCTTAAAACAATACGTAAAGGAAACAGTGACTGTAACTCTGTAAGGTTTAGGTTAAGGGTCAGGATAACAGTCATTGGGTGAAAGTATTAAACTGGGGGAATGCTAGCTACCACCACATTAAGCAGGAACTGGGGAATGTCAAATGGGGGGGCAGCTTTTTGAGGGTAAATTTGCATCTGTCATGTGGGAGTCTTTGAAAGGCCAGTTGATGAGAGTTCACAGCCACCATGTTCCTGTGAAAGTGAATGATAAGGATAGCAAGATTCAGGAACCTTGGATAACAAGAGAAATTGTGAGCTCAGTCAAAAGACAAAGGAGGCATATGTAAAGTTTAGGAAACCGGAAACAGACAGAGCAATCATAACATATACAGAAATATAAAGAAAACATAAACAAGGAGCTGGAAGGGCTAAATGGGACCATGAAATGACATTGGCAAACAGGACTAAGGAGAATTCAATGGCATTTTATACATATATAAGGCACAAGAGGGTACCTAGGAAAGGGAGGTCTGTCAAGGATAAAAGAAGGAATTTGTTTGTGGAGCTGAGGAAGCGGGTGAGGTTCTTAAAGTGGAATTTGCATCAGTATTCACAAAGGAGGAGGAGGGAGAGTATGAGAGTCAGAGAGCAGGACAGCATGGGCACAGACCCTTTGCTCCAACTCAGCCACACTGACCAGACATCCGAAATTAATCGAATCCCATTTGCCAGCAGTTGGCCCATATCCCTCTAAACCTTTCGTATTCAGGTGCCTTTCAAATGTTGTAGTTGTACCAGCTTCCACCACTTCCTCTAGCAGCTCACTCTCTGCATGAAAAAGTTGCCCCTTATCGGTCCATTTTAAATCTTTCCCCTCTCAACTTAAACCCATGCCCTCTAGTTTTGGACTCCCCAACCCTGTGGAAAAAGATCTTGATTATTCAGCTTATCCATGTCCTTCATGATTTTATAAACAAATATGAAGTTCCCCCTCAGCCTCCGGCACTCTGGGGAAAAACAGCCCCAGCCTGTTCAGCCTCTCCCTGTAGCTCAAACCCTCCAACCCTGGCAACATCCTTGTAAATCTTTTCTGAATGCTTTCAAGTTTCACAATGTCATTCTTATAGCTGGGAGACCAGAATTGCACTCAATATTCCAACAGTGGCCTAACCAATGTCCTGTACAGCTGCAACATGACCTCCCAACTCCTGTACTCAATATTCTGACCAATAAAGGAAAGCATACCAAACGCCTTCTTCACTATCCTATCTACCTGTGACTGCATTTTTAAGGAGCTAGGAACCTGAACTCCAAGGTCTCTTTGTTCAGCAATACTCCCCATTAAGTGTATAAGTCCTGCCCAGATTTGCTTTCCCTAAATGCAGCACCTTACATTTCTCTAAATTAAACTCCATCTGCCCCTCCTTGGCCCATCTGATCAACGCCCCATTGGACTTTGAGGTAGTTTTCTTCACTGTTTACTACCCCTCCCCTCCAATTTTGGTGTCATCTGCAATCTTACTCACTGTACATCTGCTGTTCACATCCAAATCATTGAGATAAATGATGAAAAGTTGTGGACCCAGCACCGATCCGTGTAGCACACCACTGGTCACAGGCCTCCAGTTTGAAAAGCAACCTTCCCCTACCACCCTCTGGGGGCAGGATTTACATATGTTTGGAAAGGCCAGGACTGATTAGAGATAGTCAATGTGACTTTATGCATGGGAAATCATGTCTCATGAATTTAATTGAGTTTTTTGAAGAAGTAACAAAGAGGATTAATGTTGGTAGAGTGGTGGACGTGATCTATATGGACTTCAGTAAGATGTTCAACAAGGTCCCTCATGGTAGACAGGTTAGATCACATGGAATGTTGGGAGAACTAGCTATTGGGATACAGCCATAGTGGATGGTGAATCTCTGGAGGGCTATGTTGATATTCTTGGGCACGTCAACATACAAAGGAAGAGGTGTTGGATGTTTTGAAAAGCATTAAGATAGTCCTAGGACTGGATGGGATCTCTCCCAAAATGCTGAGGAAAGCTGGTGAGGAACTTACTGGTGCCTTGTATGAAATCATTGTATCCTCTGTCACAGGAGAGATCCCAGAGCACTGGAGAATAACCAACACTGTTCCTTTGTTTAAGAAGGGCAAAAGGGATAATCTGGGAAACTGCAAGCTGGTGAGCTTTATGTCAGTGGTAGGGAAATTATTGGAGAAGATTCAGAGATAGGATGGACTCACATTTGGAAAAAGATGGACTTAGTAGTGATCAGCAGCATTGGAAGGTCGTGTCTCACAAACTTGCCTGTTTCTTAAGGAAGTGACAAAGATGGTTGATGAATGGGAGGGCTGTAGATGTTGTCTACATGGACTTTGGCAAGGGCTTTGACAAGGTCCCTCATGGCAGCCTGATACAGAGAGTGATATCATATGGGATCCTTTGGCTTAGTCACAGAAGACAGTAGTAGTGGACGGGTGTTTTTTGACTAGGAATCCGTGGCCAGTGATATTCTGCAGGGTTCAGTGTTGTTTGTAATATTGTTAAAGATGTAGGTGGCCTGATGAGTAAAGTTGCAGATGCTGATAGTGAGAGGGGACTGCCAGTGGATACAGATGGGCTGGAGACTTAGGGAGAGAAATGGCAGATGGAATCTAAGCTGCACAATGTGAGATGCCTCATTTTGGAATGTTTAATGCAGAAGTGAAGTATACCGTAAATGGCAGAAATATCAGAAGCATTAACATATCCAGAGTGGTCTATGTGTACAAGTCCACAGTTTCCTGAAAGTGGCAACACAAGTGGATTTGGTGGTCAACATATGGCACATGGCATATGGCATGCTTGTCTTCATCAGTCAGAGCATAGAGTATACAAAGTTACAAGTTCAACTGAGTTAGACTTCATCTGGAATATTGTATAGTTCTGGTCACCGCTCTGCCAGAAGAATGTAAAGGCTTTGGAGAGGATATGGACCGTTTACCAGGATGTTGCCTGGAATAAGAGGCTGTTAGCTATGAGGAGTGATAGGACAAACTTGTTTTCACTTGACATCGGTGGTTGAGGGATGACCTGATAGTAGGAAACAAAACTGGGTGAGGCACGGATAGAATGGATAGTTGGAGTCTTTTTCCCAGGGTAGAAATGGCAGTTACATGGGACAATTACACGAGACATGTTTAAGACAAAAGACAGGAAGTATAAAGAAGCTGTGAGAGGCAGGTTTTTTATACAGAGGCTGGTAAATGCCCGGAATGTGCTGCCAGAGGAAGTAGTGGTGGGTGAATATAATAGGAATATTTAAGAGGCATCTTGCCTGATATATGAATAGACAGGGAATAGAGGGATATGGACAGCGTTGAGGGAAAAGGTTTGAGTTCAGAAAGGTGTCGAGTGTCAGTGCAGCTTAGTGGATGGAAGGGCTTGTTCCCAAACTGGATGGTTCCTTTTTCATTAACAGCCCAAGTTGATAGTGGTCATCCCCCAGCTGGTACTTAATCAATACCAGGCCGCCTTTAGAGGGGCCTGGGTGCATTATTTCTCCCTCCAATTCTATCATAACATTGTTCCCTCCATCTCTTTGTTTACCCTTTGATATTTTTGTTCATGCTGGGTGAACTTGCAGCTTGTTAAAGATACGCAGCAGGTTAGCGTGTGTGCAGGGTTTAAGTTCGAAGCAGACTAGGAATGACTTCCGACATATTACTCGAGGTGATGGAAAACATGAAGATAAGAAAATTAGCATTAAGGTGCTTTACCTGAATGCTCGTAGTATTCATAACAAAGTAGATGAATTAACAGCACAAATCATCGTGAATGATTATGATTAGATTACCTACAGTGTGGAAACAGGCCCTTCGGCCCAACAAGTCCACACCGACCCTCAAAAGAGAACCCCCCCCCCCCCACTATATTTACCCCTGACTAATCCACCTAACACTACGGGCAATTTAGCATGGTCAATTCACCTAACCTGCACATCTTTGGACTGTGGGAGGAAACTGGAGCACCCGAAGGAAACCCATGCAGACACGGGGAGAATGTGCAAACTCCACACAGACAGCTGTCCGAGGTGGGAATTGAACCCGGTCCCTGGCGCTGTGAGGCAGCAGTGCTAACCACTGTGCCGCTCCCCATTATGATGTGAGAGGCATCACAGAGATGTGGTTGCAGGGGGTTCAGGACTGGCAGTTAAACATCCACGGATATTCAACTTATCGAAAAGACAGGGAGGTGGGCAGAGGGGGTGGGGTTGCCTTGTTAGTTAAGAATGAAATTAAATCTGTGGCACTGAATGCAATGGGGTCAGATGTCATTCCTGACTCATTAGCTGCTGCTTAAGTCTGCTGGTGGCTCATGAACTTGAAAGACCCTATACAGACAACAAGCAAAACTAATGTCAGTTACAAAATACCATGCAAGGACTGTAACAAACACTACATTGGACAAACAGGCAGGAAACTAGCCACCAGGCTACATGAACACCAACTGGCCACAAAATGACATGACCTTCCTCTCTCACTAGTATCCTCACATACAGAGGAGGAAGGACACTATTTCAACTGGGACAACACATCCATCCTAGGACAAGCCAAATAGAGACACACACGAGAATTCCAAGAGTATTCTAACCGGAACTCTATCAACAAACACATCGAGTTAGACCCCATCTACCATCCTGAGAGAAAAAAAGAACAGGAAATTACATCACCAACCCAAAGAACCCCAAACATATAATTAGAAAGCAGGAATTATCAGCAGTGCTTTGCCTGAGGCCCACTGAAGATGTTACCTAGAAGAGTGATGAAATGTCTGGAAATGAACCTTCCAGCTCAGTGAGCCAATCTACATCCAGAACCTCAACCTGAGCTACAAATCTTCTCAAAACTTACTAACTTAACAAATACTTTGTGTCAGTCTTCACAGTGAAAGACATAAGTAATATCCCAACAATTAAGGAGAGTCAAGGAGGAGAGTTGAGTATGGTAGCCATTACAAAAGAGGAAGTGCTAGAAAAGCTAAAAGGATTAAAAACTGATAAATCTCCTGCCCCGATGGGCTAGATCCTAGAGTTCTGAGGGAGGTGGCTGAAGACATAGCCGCGGCACTGGTTGTAATCTTTCAAAATTCACTGGAGTCAGGGAAAGTCCCAGACCATTGGAAAATCGCTGTTGTAACCCCTTTGATCAAGAAAGAATCAAGACAAAAGATGAAAAATTATAGGCTGATCAGCCTAACCTCGGTAGTAGGTAAAATTCTGGAATTCATTATCTTGAAGGATGGGGCAGCAGATACAGGGGAACACCATCTCT
Source organism: Hemiscyllium ocellatum (assembly GCF_020745735.1). Taxonomy (NCBI): domain Eukaryota; kingdom Metazoa; phylum Chordata; class Chondrichthyes; order Orectolobiformes; family Hemiscylliidae; genus Hemiscyllium; species Hemiscyllium ocellatum. The sequence continues at coordinate 64,980,057 of NC_083421.1, forward strand.
TGCAAGTTCCTCTCCAAGCCACTCACCATCTTGAATTGGAAGTATAACGCCCTTCCTTCAGTGTCACTGGGTCAAAATCTTGGAATTCCCTCCCTAAGGCATTGAGGGTGTCTCTACACCCCACAGACTGCAGTGATTCAAGAAGGCAGCTCACCACTGTCATCTCCAGGACAACTAGTACATGCCATTTTCTGAGGCGTAGCTAATGGTAACCATATTCCAAGAATGAAGAAAGCATTGTCAACTCCCACTGAAGTGACCATAAACCAGTATCATTCAGTATTCTCTGATACAAGCCAACACCAGGCAAGCACTGAATTCCATCAACCTTAGGATCAGCCAACATGACCTGATTCATCTCAACTCAACAGTAACATCCTAAAGACACAACTGGGAAAGTGAATCTTTTATTAAGCTGGGTTTGTGTCTCATTAAGTAATCATCACTGCAGTTCACTGATGCCAGCCTCTTACAAATCCCGATATTAGAGAGTTCCTGCAAGCTAATTTTATTTGACAGGCATTTTCACATATTCTAAGGGCCTTAAGTTAGTGAGCAGCGAAGATCTTCAGCCATTACTGTTAGCCAATCTCTTTGTTCCTATTGCTCTTTCCTCAATCTGCTACCTTTGTGTATGTGAGGCTGGGGACAATGGGGGTTACTGATGGGATTGGGACACTCAGTTCACTCACGTCCCCTATTGTGAAGGGCAGACAGCACTGAATGCCCAGTGATGAGGCAGGGGGGTGGTTTCACACAGGGTGGGAAGGTGGGAGACAGTAAGGGATACTGACATTTCCCCACTGGAACGACACGCTGTGTAACTGCGGATTCATACCCTGCAAAGGGCACCACTGAGCCAGAAGCAGGCTGTTGTGTTAAATGAAGAAATGAATAATGGCCCATTATTCTGTTTATGTTAAACTTGAGGAAAGAACGTGGAATCAATTTACAACTGGGTGATAAAGCACATTGTGAGCAGTACACTGTGGCTGTGGGAAGCTGTGATTAAAAGCCAGCCATGGAATATCACCACGTGAACAAGTGGGACTTGTACTTTTTAACTCCCATGAGTTTGTACTGCCGAGCTGCCCTGGGCCATGTGGGCTCTGACCTGCCGGAGGGAGGATGAGTGAGGAAATCTTCTCTCATGCCTGACATTGTCCAGCTGACTCCTTCTCTGAATAAAAGTGACACTGGAAAGATTGGCAGTTACTATCAACCCATCGTTCCACTAAAATATTGCTCTTTCTGCTTGAAAGTTCTTAGTTTGCAGTAAACGGTGGTAGAGACAGTATTGTGAGCTGACATCATTCCAAGGCTGAGAGAGTGAAATTCTTTGCTCATTTTGGAGAAGAGGTGAGGCAGACCAAGGGGTGGAACCTCATCATCTGAGCTGGCAGATTCAGGGGTAACATCAGGGAGCACATCCTCACCCCGAGGGGAGTGGAAATCTGGAACTCTCTTCCCCCTCCTCCCTAACCCGGCCCAGAAACTGCTGCAGAGACTGGGGATCATTGAATATGTCACAACTGAGCTTGATGGTTTGGTTTTATTGGATCAGGAGACTAAGGATTCTAGAAACAAAGAGGCTAAGTGGGGTTATGATGCAGATCTGATGTGATCTCAGTCATCAGTGGCTCAATGGGCTGAATGGCCTCTGCCTGTTATTGTGGAATGTGTGGTGGAATTGAAGTCATTGAGGACCATAATTAGTAAAGGAGACAAATTCTCCTATCCTGAAGGCCATTATCTCTGAACGTACCCACCATTTATGAGCTCAGGAAACTGGCTTAGATTCAAATCTGAATCAGTGCCACAGCACTATCCCCAAGAGGTTTGATCCGAGGGATGTGTGTGTGCTGGTCAGATGCCAAGCAGCTCCTGGACAATGTTCTCTGGAGAGCTTTACCACACTCTCTCTACCCTCCTCTGTCTGTGGATTCACAAATACATTTCCTAAGATATAAGAGGTTGTGTCACTGGTCTCCGAGGGATTCAGGAGTTCTGTCTGATCTCTTGAAACTCTTTCTATGCAGCTGATAGTACAGTCTGACAGGGCAGAGTGGTCACCTTGGTGAGAATCCCTCCAGGTCAGGGCAATACAGCAGAAGGATTGCAGAAATCTCAGAGCTGGCTGGTACTTACCGTTTCCCCGCGTTGGCCAGGATGTCCAGGCAATCCGTCCTTGCCAGCTGGGCCCTACAAAGGCATCAGGTAGAGAAAGCCATTAGTAATATTGTTAGAATGGTTAATTACAACAGGAGACTAATTCTTACATCGACCTTTCCCTCTCCTCTCCCAGGATTCGAGTCTGAATCCAGTTCAGCCCAGATACAATGAACTCTCACTGTTCACAGAGGCAGTGTCAGGGGAGAAGCTTGAGGCATCAGCACCAACCTTCTGTCAGACACCACTTGATCAGGGACACGGGAAGGTACCAGTCTGTAACAGTCAACACTGATCCTCTAACCCAGGAATGAGCAAGGAGTTGGCCTGGAGCTTTACTCTGTCTTTAACCCCGTGTTGTCCCTGCCCTAGGAGGGTGTGATGGGGACAGGGTAGAGGGAACCTTACTCTGTCTTTAACCCCGTGTTGTCCCTGCCCTAGGAGGGTGTGATGGGGACAGTGTAGAGGGAACCTTACTCTGTCTTTAACCCCGTGTTGTCCCTGCCCAGGGAGGGTGTGATGGGGACACGGTAAAGGGAACCTTACTCTGTCTTTAACCCCGTGTTGTCCCTGCCCAGGGAGGGTGTGATGGGGACAGTGTAGAGGGAACCTTACTCTGTCTTTAACCCCGTGTTGTCCCTGCCCAGGGAGGGTGTGATGGGGACACGGTAGAGGGAACCTTACTCTGACTTTAACCCTGTGTTGTCCCTGCCCTAGGAGGGTGTGATGGGGACACGGTAGAGGGAACCTTACTCTGTCTTTAACTTTTTAGAAAAAGTGAGGACTGCAGATGCTGGAGACCAGAGTTGAAAAATGTGTTGCTGGAAAAACACAGCAGGTCAGGCAACATCCGAGGAGCAGGAGAATCGACGTTTCAGGCATAAACCCTTCTTCAGGAATGAGGCTGGTGTTCCAAGTGGGCTGAGATAAAAGGTAGGGGGGAGGGAATTTGGGGGAGGGGCGCTGGGCAGTGGAAGGAGGCGAGGATGAGGGTGAAAGGCCGGAGAGAGGGTGGGGGCGGAGAGGTTGGAAAGAAGATTGCAGGTCAAGAGGGCGGTGCTGAATCCGGGGGTTGGGACTGAGATAAGGTGGGGGGAGGGGAAATGAGGAAGCTGAGAAATCTACATTCATCCCTTGTGGTTGGAGGGTTCTTAGGCGGAAGATGAGGCGCTCTTCCTCCAGGCGTCATGTTGCCATGGTCTGGCGATGGAGGAGTCCAAGGACCTGCATGTCCTTGGTGGAGTGGGAGGGGCAGAGGCCTCACCTTCATCTCCCTACACTCCCGGATCAATGAGTTCGACACGCGGTGAGACATCGAGCATTCCTTCCGCCGCCTTCGCCTCCGCGGCTACGTCTTCAATCAGGATTCCCGCCCACCCTCTGACGACCCCTTCTCCCGCCTCCAACACACCCCATCCACCTGGACACCCCGTGCTGGCCTCTTACCCACCATCGATCTCTTCATAGCCAACTGCCGTCGCGATATTAACCGCCTCAACCTCTCCACCCCTCTCACCCACTCCAACCCCTCACCCTCGGAACCTGCAGCCCTCCACTCCCTCCGCTCCAACCCCAACCTCACCATCAAACCGGCAGACAAGGGAGGCACAGTAGTAGTTTGGCGCACCGACCTTCACACCGCTGAGGCTAAATGCCAGCTCGCGGACACCTCCTCCTACTGCCCCCTTGACCATGACCCACCTCCCACCACCAAACCATTATCTCCCAGACCATCCATAACCTCATCACCTCAGGGGATCTCCCATCCACCGCCTCCAACCTCATAGTCCCACAACCCCGCACCGCCCGTTTCTACCCCCTGCCCAAAATCCACAAACCTGCCTGCCCCGGCCGACCCATTGTCTCAGCCTGCTCCTGCCCCACCGAACTCATCTCCCAATACCTCGACACGGTCCTGTCCCCCTTAGTCCAAGAACTCCCCACCTACGTTCGGGACACAACCCATGCCCTCCACCTCCTCCATGATTTTCGCTTCCCCGGCCCCCAACGCCTTATCTTCACGATGGACATCCAGTCTCTGTACACCTCCATCCTCCATCACGAAGGACTCAAAGCCCTCCGCTTCTTCCTTTCCCGCCGCACCAACCAGTACCCTTCCACTGACACCCTCCTTCGACTGACTGAACTGGTCCTCACTCTGAACAACTTCTCTATCCAATCCTCCCACTTCCTCCAAAGCAAAGGAGTTGCCATGGGCACCCGCATGGGCCCCAGCTATGCCTGCCTCTTCGTAGGAAATGTGGAACAGTCCATCTTCCGCAACTACACTGGCACCACCCCCCACCTTTTCCTCCGCTACATCGATGACTGTATCGGCGCTGCCTCGTGCTCCCACGAGGAGGTTGAACAGTTCATCCACTTTACCAACACCTTCCAGCCTGACCTCAAATTCACCTGGACTGTCTCAGACTCCTCCCTCCCCTTCCTAGACCTTTCCATTTCTATCTTGGGCGACCGAATCAACACGGACATCTACTATAAACCGACTGACTCCCACAGCTACCTGGACTACACCTCCTCCCACCCTGCCCCCTGTAAAAACTCCATCCCATATTCCCAATTCCTTCGTCTCCACCGCATCTGCTCCCAGGAGGACCAGTTCCAATACCGTACAGCCCAGATGGCCTCCTTCTTCAAAGACCATAATTTACTCCCAGACGTGATCGACGATGCCCTCCACCGCATCTCCTCCACTTCCTGCTCCTCCGCCCTTGAGCCCCGCCCCTCCAACCGCCACCAGGACAGAACCCCACTGGTTCTCACCTACCACCCCACCAACCTCCATATACAGCGTATCATCCGTCATCACTTCCGCCAACTCCAAACGGACCCCATCACCAGGGATATATTTCCCTCCCCTCCCCTATCAGCGTTCCAGAAAGACCACTCCCTCCGCAACTCCCTCATCAGGTCTACACCCCCCACCAACCCAACCTCCACTCCCGGCACCTTCCCCTGCAACCGCAGGAAATGCAAAACTTGCGCCCACACCTCCTCCCTTACTTCCCTCCAAGGCCCCAAGGAATCCTTCCATATCCGCCTCAAATTCACCTGAAACTCCACACACATCATTTACTGCATCCGCTGCACCAGATGTGGCTTCCTCTATATTGGGGAGATGGGCCGCTTACTTGCGGAACGTTTCAGGGAACACCTCTGGGACCCCCGGACCAACCAACCCAACCACCCTGTGGCTCAACACTTTAACTCCCCCTCCCACTCCGTCAAGGACATGCAGGTCCGTGGCCTCCTCCATCGCCAGACCCTGGCCACACGACGGCTGGAGGAGGAGCGCCTCATCTTCCGCCTAGGAACTCTCCAACCACAAGGGATGAACTCAGATTTCTCCAGCTTCCTCATTTCCCCTCCCCCCACCTTGTCTCAGTCCCAACCCCCGGATTCAGCACCGCCTTCTTGACCTGCAATCCTCTTCCCGACCTCTCTTTGTGGGCGGCACGGTGGCACAGTGGTTAGCACTGCTGCCTCACAGCGCCTGTAGACCCGGGTTCAATTCCCGACTCAGGCGACTGACTGTGTGGAGTTTGCACGTTCTCCCCGTGTCTGCGTGGGTTTCCTCCGGGTGCTCCGGTTTCCTCCCACAGTCCAAAGATGTGCGGGTCAGGTGAATGGGCCATGCTAAATTGCCCGTAGTGTTAGGTAAGGGGTAAATGTAGGGGTATGGGTGGGTTGCGCTTCGGTGGGTCGGTGTGGATGTGTTGGGCCGAAGGGCCTGTTTCCACACTGTAAGTCTAATCTAATCTCTCCATCCCCACCCCCTCTCCGGCCTATCACCCTCACCCTCACCTCCTTCCACCTATCGTATTCCCAGCACCCCTCCCCCAAATTCCCTCCCCCCTACCGTTTATCTCAGCGCGCTTGGCACACCAGCCTCATTCCTGAAGAAGGGTAAAGGCCGAAATGTTGATTCTCCTGCTCCTTGGATGCTGCCTGGCCTGCTGTGTTTTTCCAGTATTACATTTTTCAACAGTGTAGAGAGAGCTTTACTCTGGTCTTTAACCCCTTGTTGTCCCTGCCCTGGGAAGGTTTAATGGGAACAGTGTAGAGAGAGCTTTACACTGTGATGACCCTGTCCTGGGTGGGGTTTGATGGGAACAGTGTAGAGGGAGCTTTACACTGTGATGACCCTATCCTGGGTGGGTTTAATGGGGACAGTGTAGAGGGAGCTTTACTCTGTGATGACCCTGCCCTGGGAAGGTTTGATGGGAACAGTGTAAAGGGAGCTTTACACTGTGATGACCCTGTCCTGGGTGGGGTTTAATGAGGAGGTCATTTGGCTCAAACTAGCTGCTGATTGAAAAGCAGTCGCTCAGGTCCCACCTCCCAATTCCTCTTCCTATAATCTTGTAAATTGTTCTTTTTCAGATAAAGCTGAACATTTCCTTATCTGGGAATTCACTGAATGGTTAAAGGGGAAGGGGAATGCCTGACAGGTGACCTGCTCAGCTGTACTCTTAAACACGGCATTATTTCTGAGTAAGTGCAGATTTGTGGATCATTGAACATATTAAATAATATCTTAAACAGCATTTGTATTTGGAGTCAGGAAATCTGCAATTGGGCAAAAATAATTATAAATTCCTACAACTACTCACAGGAGGTCCCTTGGGTCCAGCAAATCCCATTGGTCCCTGAGGTCCAGGTGGTCCCTAAAATGTAAACAGAAGCAAGTTGAGAAAAGGGATATTTGCATTTCTATATCACCTCCCCCGACTGCTAGGTGTCCCCAGTTGCTAGGCAACCAATTAATCACTTTGGAAAGTAGCTCTTGTTTCAATGTTGAGTATACAGCTGGCAAGTTATAACCACGCTCCCAGACAGTCAATTATACAAACAACCGATGATTACTTTATTGTCATCTCAGTTTAGGGACAAATATTTGCCTCCAAAATGGGACAATGAGATGTTTTACAATCACCTGAGAGGGCACTAACACTCAGATTAATGTCCTCTCAGAATAGGTGCAGGAAAACACTGGATAGTAACCACAGCGTTAAACTCTGCGTGGGTACAACTTGTACATTATTGGCTGTGTTACTGATTGCCCACACAAGTGGTTCAAAGACAAGGATATGGCTGGTCCATCATGAACCATGATGGTGTACACTGAGGTGAAGCAGGAGATTGTCAAGAGTTTCAGTTCTGTGTTATTGCACAGTTGGTTCTGGGATTCTGAGTTCACAAACCGGTGTTTGGTGGCATTGGCTTGTGCCAGGCAGTGGTCAGAGGTATGTTGGCAGGAACATGGCCATATGACATTGCCAGCATCTTATCAGTTGTAGCTGTGAGTCCAAACAAACACGACCAATGTTCCCCAGACAGTGGAGCTCAGAAATCCCAGCGAGTGATCGGACTGATGTTATTAAATCGAGCTGATCCTCACTGAGCAGCTCATGTCAATACACTCACATAGCCTGTGTTGTTTTCCCTTTACCCTCTATTGTTTTATTTTCACAATGAGAATGTTGTTTACAGTTTCAAACCTGTTGTTATCACCTGACCAAATTCACCAGTGCATAATACAATACTTAGATGTTCTCAATATTTCAAAGTTAAACATCCCCAAAGATGAAGGGGGTGAGTTGAATGACCAAAGCCATCGTACATGTTTCAAAGCTGTGATCACAATGCACCATTTGAATTAAATTCTGATCCCCTTCTGTGCTGCGCAGAAATTTTCATGAAATTTCAGGGAAAACTGGCTACAAAAGCCAGGTTGGGTAGAAGCAGTCTAACCTGGGCACTATGCCCTCGTGTCCCTGTCAGGGAACAAATCCCACATTAGCAGCTTCACTCGGCAGTGCTGAACGTGGGGGAGCAGAAGGGGCATGCCTGGGTCAGCATAAAACCCACAGCAGGGATATAAACAAGGAGCAGGGAAAGAATCGGAATAATTCATACCCTCTCACCAGAAGGACCTGGTGGACCATCGTTGCCTGAGCTACCCTGTAATCAGAGAAAATTCGAGATATTAGCTTTGGAAAACAATTTAAAACAACAACAACAACACACTCAACCATCCTGGAAACACTCTAACGGACAGGTACTCGGGGGTTAACACTGTATTAGACAGGTACTGGGAGGTTAACACTGTATTGGACAGGTACTGGGAGGTTAACACTGCATTAGACAGGTACTGGGGGGTTAATACTGTTTTAGACAGGTACTCGGGGGTTAACACTCTATTGGACAGGTACTGGGGGGTTAACACTGTATTAGACAGGTACTGGGAGGTTAACACTGTATTGGACAGGTACTCGGGGGTTAACACTCCATTGGACAAGTACTCAGGGGTTAGCACTCTATTGGACAGGTACTCGGGGGGGTTAACACTGTATTGGACAGGTACTCGGGAGTTAACACTCCATTGGACAGGTACTGGGGGTTAATACTGTATTGGACAGGTACTGGGGGTTAACACTCCATTGGACAGGTACTCGGGGTTTAACACTCTATTGGACAGGTACTGGGGGTTAACACTCTATTGGACAGGCACTCGGGGGTTAACACTGTATTGGACAGGTACTCGGGGGTTAACACTCTATTGCACAGGTACTCGGGGGGTTAACACTCTATTGGACAGGTACTCGGGGGTTAACACTGTATTGGACAGGTACTGGGGGTTAACACTCTATTGGACAGGTACTGGGGGTTAACACTCTATTGGACAGGCACTCGGGGGTGAACACTGTATTGGACAGGAACTCGGGGGTTAACATTCTATTGGACAGGTACTGGGGGGTTAACACTGTATTGGACAGGTACTGGGGGGGTTAACACTGTATTGGACAGCCACTCGGGGGTTAACACTGTATTGGACAGGTACTCGTGGGGTTAACACTCTATTGGGCAGGTACTCGGGGGTTAACACTCTATTGGACAGGTACTGGGGGTTAACACTGCATTGGACAGGTACTCAGGGGTTAACACTCTATTGGACAGGCACTCGGGGGTTAACACTGTATTGGACAGGTACTGGGGGGTTAACACATCTATTGGACAGGTACTGGGGGGTTAACACTCCATTGGACAGGTACTGGGGGTTAACACTGCATTGGACAGGTACTCGGGGGGTTAACGCTCTATTGGACAGGTACTGGGGGGTTAACACTCTATTGGACAGGTACTCGGGGGTTAACACTGTATTGGACAGGTACTGGGGGTTAACGCTCTATTGGACAGGTACTGGGGGTTAACGCTCTATTAGACAGGTACTCGGGGGTTAACACTCTATTGGGCAGGTACTCGGGGGTTAACACTCTATTGGACAGGTACTGGGGGTTAACACTGCATTGGACAGGTACTCGGGGGGTTAACACTCTATTGGACAGGTACTGGGTGTTAACGCTCTATTAGACAGGTACTCGGGGGGTTAACACTCTATTGGACAGGTACTCGGGGGTTAACACTGTATTGGACAGGCACTCGGGGGTTAACACTCCATTGGACAGGTACTCGGGGGGTTAACACTCTATTGGACAGGTACTGTGGGGTTAACACTGTATTGGACAGGTACTGTGGGGTTAACACTCTATTGGACAGGTACTGGGGGGTTAACACTGTATTGGACAGGTACTCGGGGTTTAACACTCTGTTGGACAGGCACTCGGGGGTTAACACTGTATTGGACAGGTACTGGGGGGTTAACACTCCATTGGACAGGCACTCGGGGGTTAACACTGTATTGGACAGGTACTGGGGGGTTAACACTCCATTGGACAGGCACTCGGGGGTTAACACTGTATTGGACAGACACTCGGGGGTTAACACTGCATTGGACAGGTACTCGGGGGGTTAACACTCTATTGGACAGGTACTGGGGGGTTAACACTCTATTGGACAGGTACTCGGGGGTTAACACTGTATTGGACAGGTACTGGGGGTTAACGCTCTATTGGACAGGTACTGGGGGTTAACGCTCTATTAGACAGGTACTCGGGGGGTTAACACTCTATTGGGCAGGTACTCGGGGGTTAACACTCTATTGGACAGGTACTGGGGGTTAACACTGCATTGGACAGGTACTCGGGGGGTTAACACTCTATTGGACAGGTACTGGGTGTTAACGCTCTATTAGACAGGTACTCGGGGGGTTAACACTCTATTGGACAGGTACTCGGGGGTTAACACTGTATTGGACAGGCACTCGGGGGTTAACACTCCATTGGACAGGTACTCGGGGGGTTAACACTCTATTGGACAGGTACTGTGGGGTTAACACTGTATTGGACAGGTACTGTGGGGTTAACACTGTATTGGACAGGCACTCGGGGGGTTAACACTCTATTGGACAGGCACTCGGGGGTTAACACTCTATTGGACAGGTACTGGGGGGTTAACACTGTATTGGACAGGTACTCGGGGTTTAACACTCTGTTGGACAGGCACTCGGGGGTTAACACTGTATTGGACAGGTACTGGGGGTTAACACTCCATTGGACAGGCACTCGGGGGTTAACACTGTATTGGACAGGTACTGGGGGGTTAACACTGTATTGGACAGGTACTCGGGGGTTAACACTCCATTGGACAGGCACTCGGGGGGGTTAAAACTGTATTGGACAGGTACTAGAGGGTTAACACTCCATTGGACAGGCACTCGGGGGTTAACACTGTATTGGACAGGCACTCGGGGGTTAACACTCCATTGGACAGGCACTCGGGGGGTTAACACTCTATTGGACAGGTACTGTGGGGTTAACACTGTATTGGACAGGTACTGTGGGGTTAACACTCTATTGGACAGGTACTGGGGGGTTAACACTGTATTGGACAGGTACTCGGGGTTTAACACTCTGTTGGACAGGCACTCGGGGGTTAACACTGTATTGGACAGGTACTGGGGGGTTAACACTCCATTGGACAGGCACTCGGGGGTTAACACTGTATTGGACAGACACTCGGGGGTTAACACTGCATTGGACAGGTACTCGGGGGTTAACACTCTATTGGACAGGTACTGGGGGGTTAACACTCTATTGGACAGGTACTCGGGGGTTAACACTGTATTGGACAGGTACTGGGGGTTAACGCTCTATTGGACAGGTACTGGGGGTTAACGCTCTATTAGACAGGTACTCGGGGGGTTAACACTCTATTGGGCAGGTACTCGGGGGTTAACACTCTATTGGACAGGTACTGGGGGTTAACACTGCATTGGACAGGTACTCGGGGGTTAACACTCTATTGGACAGGTACTGGGTGTTAACGCTCTATTAGACAGGTACTCGGGGGGTTAACACTCCATTGGACAGGTACTCGGGGGGTTAACACTCTATTGGACAGGTACTGTGGGGTTAACACTGTATTGGACAGGTACTGTGGGGTTAACACTGTATTGGACAGGCACTCGGGGGGTTAACACTCTATTGGACAGGCACTCGGGGGTTAACACTGTATTGGACAGGTACTGGGGGGTTAACACTGTATTGGACAGGTACTCGGGGTTTAACACTCTGTTGGACAGGCACTCGGGGGTTAACACTGTATTGGACAGGTACTGGGGGGTTAACACTCCATTGGACAGGCACTCGGGGGTTAACACTGTATTGGACAGGTACTGGGGGGTTAACACTGTATTGGACAGGTACTCGGGGGTTAACACTCCATTGGACAGGCACTCGGGGGGGTTAAAACTGTATTGGACAGGTACTAGAGGGTTAACACTCCATTGGACAGGCACTCGGGGGTTAACACTGTATTGGACAGGTACTCGGGGGTTAACACTGTATTGGACAGGTACTGGGGGTTAACGCTCTATTGGACAGGTACTGGGGGTTAACGCTCTATTAGACAGGTACTCGGGGGGTTAACACTCTATTGGGCAGGTACTCGGGGGTTAACACTCTATTGGACAGGTACTGGGGGTTAACACTGCATTGGACAGGTACTCGGGGGGTTAACACTCTATTGGACAGGTACTGGGTGTTAACGCTCTATTAGACAGGTACTCGGGGGGTTAACACTCTATTGGACAGGTACTCGGGGGTTAACACTGTATTGGACAGGCACTCGGGGGTTAACACTCCATTGGACAGGTACTCGGGGGGTTAACACTCTATTGGACAGGTACTCGGGGGGTTAACACTGTATTGGACAGGCACTCGGGGGGTTAACACTGTATTGGACAGGCACTGGGGGTTAAACACTCTATTGGACAGGTACTCGGGGGTTAACAATCCATTGGACAGGCACTCGGGGGGTTAACACTGTATTGGACAGGCACTGGGGGTTAACACTCTATTGGACAGCTACTCGGGGTTACCACTCTATTAGACAGGTACTGGGGGTTAATACTGTATTGGACAGGTACTGGGGGTTAACACTGTATTGGACAGACACTTGGGGGTTAACACTCCATTGGACAGGCACTCGGGGGTTAACACTCTATTGGACAGGTACTCGGGGGGGTTTTAACACTGTATTGGACAGGTACTCGGGGGTTAACACTCTATTGGACAGGTACTGGGGGTTAACAATCCATTGGACAGGTACTCGGGGTTAACATTGTATTGGACAGGTACTCGGGGGTTAACACTCTATTGGACAGGTAATGGGAGGTTACCACTGTATTGGACAGGTACTCGGGGGTTAACACTGTATTGGACAGGCACTCGGGGGGTTAACACTGTATTGGACAGGCACTGGGGGTTAAACACTCTATTGGACAGGTACTCGGGGGTTAACAATCCATTGGACAGGCACTCGGGGGGTTAACACTGTATTGGACAGGCACTGGGGGTTAACACTCTATTGGACAGCTACTCGGGGTTACCACTCTATTAGACAGGTACTGGGGGTTAATACTGTATTGGACAGGTACTGGGGGTTAACACTGTATTGCACAGACACTTGGGGGTTAACACTCCATTGGACAGGCACTCGGGGGTTAACACTCTATTGGACAGGTACTCGGGGGGGGGTTAACACTGTATTGGACAGGCACTCGGGGGTTAACACTCTGTTGGACAGGTACTGGGGGCTAACACTGTATTGGACAGGTACTCGGGGGTTAACACTGTATTGGACAGGCACTCAGGGGTTAACACTCTATTGGACAGGTACTAGGAGGTTAACACTCCATTGGACAGGCACTCAGGGGTTAACACTCTATTGGACAGGCACTCAGGGGTTAACACTCTATTGGACAGGTACTGGGGGGCTAACACTCCATTGGACAGGTACTCGGGGGTTAATACTCTATTGGACAGGTACTCGGGGGTTAACACTCTATTGGACAGGTACTGGGGTTTAACAATCCATTGGACAGGTACTCGGGGGTTAACATTGTATTGGACAGGCACTCGGGGGTTAACACTCTATTGGACAGGTACTGGGGGTTAACACTCCATTGGACTGGTACTCGGGGGTTAACACTCTATTAGACAGGTACTCGGGGGTTAACACACCATTGGACAGGCACTCGGGGGTTAACACTTCATTGGACAGGCACTCGGGGGGTTAACACTGTATTGGACAGGTACTGGGGGTTAATACTGTATTGGACAGGTACTCGGGGGGTTAACACTCTATTGGACAGGTACTGTGGGGTTAACACTGTATTGGACAGGTACTGTGGGGTTAACACTGTATTGGACAGGCACTCGGGGGGTTAACACTCTATTGGACAGGCACTCGGGGGTTAACACTCTATTGGACAGGTACTGGGGGGTTAACACTGTATTGGACAGGTACTCGGGGTTTAACACTCTGTTGGACAGGCACTCGGGGGTTAACACTGTATTGGACAGGTACTGGGGGGTTAACACTCCATTGGACAGGCACTCGGGGGTTAACACTGTATTGGACAGGTACTGGGGGGTTAACACTGTATTGGACAGGTACTCGGGGGTTAACACTCCATTGGACAGGCACTCGGGGGGGTTAAAACTGTATTGGACAGGTACTAGAGGGTTAACACTCCATTGGACAGGCACTCGGGGGTTAACACTGTATTGGACAGGCACTCGGGGGTTAACACTCCATTGGACAGGCACTCGGGGGGTTAACACTCTATTGGACAGGTACTGTGGGGTTAACACTGTATTGGACAGGTACTGTGGGGTTAACACTCTATTGGACAGGTACTGGGGGGTTAACACTGTATTGGACAGGTACTCGGGGTTTAACACTCTGTTGGACAGGCACTCGGGGGTTAACACTGTATTGGACAGGTACTGGGGGGTTAACACTCCATTGGACAGGCACTCGGGGGTTAACACTGTATTGGACAGGTACTGGGGGGTTAACACTCCATTGGACAGGCACTCGGGGGTTAACACTGTATTGGACAGACACTCGGGGGTTAACACTGCATTGGACAGGTACTCGGGGGGTTAACACTCTATTGGACAGGTACTGGGGGGTTAACACTCTATTGGACAGGTACTCGGGGGTTAACACTGTATTGGACAGGTACTGGGGGTTAACGCTCTATTGGACAGGTACTGGGGGTTAACGCTCTATTAGACAGGTACTCGGGGGGTTAACACTCTATTGGGCAGGTACTCGGGGGTTAACACTCTATTGGACAGGTACTGGGGGTTAACACTGCATTGGACAGGTACTCGGGGGGTTAACACTCTATTGGACAGGTACTGGGTGTTAACGCTCTATTAGACAGGTACTCGGGGGGTTAACACTCCATTGGACAGGTACTCGGGGGGTTAACACTCTATTGGACAGGTACTGTGGGGTTAACACTGTATTGGACAGGTACTGTGGGGTTAACACTGTATTGGACAGGCACTCGGGGGGTTAACACTCTATTGGACAGGCACTCGGGGGTTAACACTGTATTGGACAGGTACTGGGGGGTTAACACTGTATTGGACAGGTACTCGGGGTTTAACACTCTGTTGGACAGGCACTCGGGGGTTAACACTGTATTGGACAGGTACTGGGGGGTTAACACTCCATTGGACAGGCACTCGGGGGTTAACACTGTATTGGACAGGTACTGGGGGGTTAACACTGTATTGGACAGGTACTCGGGGGTTAACACTCCATTGGACAGGCACTCGGGGGGGTTAAAACTGTATTGGACAGGTACTAGAGGGTTAACACTCCATTGGACAGGCACTCGGGGGTTAACACTGTATTGGACAGGTACTCGGGGGTTAACACTGTATTGGACAGGTACTGGGGGTTAACGCTCTATTGGACAGGTACTGGGGGTTAACGCTCTATTAGACAGGTACTCGGGGGGTTAACACTCTATTGGGCAGGTACTCGGGGGTTAACACTCTATTGGACAGGTACTGGGGGTTAACACTGCATTGGACAGGTACTCGGGGGGTTAACACTCTATTGGACAGGTACTGGGTGTTAACGCTCTATTAGACAGGTACTCGGGGGGTTAACACTCTATTGGACAGGTACTCGGGGGTTAACACTGTATTGGACAGGCACTCGGGGGTTAACACTCCATTGGACAGGTACTCGGGGGGTTAACACTCTATTGGACAGGTACTCGGGGGGTTAACACTGTATTGGACAGGCACTCGGGGGGTTAACACTGTATTGGACAGGCACTGGGGGTTAAACACTCTATTGGACAGGTACTCGGGGGTTAACAATCCATTGGACAGGCACTCGGGGGGTTAACACTGTATTGGACAGGCACTGGGGGTTAACACTCTATTGGACAGCTACTCGGGGTTACCACTCTATTAGACAGGTACTGGGGGTTAATACTGTATTGGACAGGTACTGGGGGTTAACACTGTATTGGACAGACACTTGGGGGTTAACACTCCATTGGACAGGCACTCGGGGGTTAACACTCTATTGGACAGGTACTCGGGGGGGTTTTAACACTGTATTGGACAGGTACTCGGGGTTAACACTCTATTGGACAGGTACTGGGGGTTAACAATCCATTGGACAGGTACTCGGGGGTTAACATTGTATTGGACAGGTACTCGGGGGTTAACACTCTATTGGACAGGTAATGGGAGGTTACCACTGTATTGGACAGGTACTCGGGGGGTTAACACTGTATTGGACAGGCACTCGGGGGGTTAACACTGTATTGGACAGGCACTGGGGGTTAAACACTCTATTGGACAGGTACTCGGGGGTTAACAATCCATTGGACAGGCACTCGGGGGGTTAACACTGTATTGGACAGGCACTGGGGGTTAACACTCTATTGGACAGCTACTCGGGGTTACCACTCTATTAGACAGGTACTGGGGGTTAATACTGTATTGGACAGGTACTGGGGGTTAACACTGTATTGCACAGACACTTGGGGGTTAACACTCCATTGGACAGGCACTCGGGGGTTAACACTCTATTGGACAGGTACTCGGGGGGGGGTTAACACTGTATTGGACAGGCACTCGGGGGTTAACACTCTGTTGGACAGGTACTGGGGGCTAACACTGTATTGGACAGGTACTCGGGGGTTAACACTGTATTGGACAGGCACTCAGGGGTTAACACTCTATTGGACAGGTACTAGGAGGTTAACACTCCATTGGACAGGCACTCAGGGGTTAACACTCTATTGGACAGGCACTCAGGGGTTAACACTCTATTGGACAGGTACTGGGGGGCTAACACTCCATTGGACAGGTACTCGGGGGTTAATACTCTATTGGACAGGTACTCGGGGGTTAACACTCTATTGGACAGGTACTGGGGTTTAACAATCCATTGGACAGGTACTCGGGGGTTAACATTGTATTGGACAGGCACTCGGGGGTTAACACTCTATTGGACAGGTACTGGGGGTTAACACTCCATTGGACTGGTACTCGGGGGTTAACACTCTATTAGACAGGTACTCGGGGGTTAACACACCATTGGACAGGCACTCGGGGGTTAACACTTCATTGGACAGGCACTCGGGGGGTTAACACTGTATTGGACAGGTACTGGGGGTTAATACTGTATTGGACAGGTACTCGGGGGGTTAACACTGTATTGGACAGGTACTGGGGGTTAATACTGTATTGGACAGGTACTCGGGGGGTTAACACTGTATTGGACAGGTACTGTGGGGTTAACACTGCATTGGTCAGGTACTCGGGGGGTTAACACTGTATTGGACAGATACTGGGGGGTTAACACTGTATTAGACAGTTAGTGGGAGGTTAACACTGTATTGGACAGGTACTCGGGGGTTAACACTGTATTGGACAGGTACTGGGGGGTTAACACTATATTAGACAGGTACTCGGGGGTTAACACTCTATTGGACAGGCACTCGGGGGTTAACACTTCTTTGGACAGGCACTCGGGGGGTTAACACTGTATTGGACAGGTGTTGGGGGTTAATACTGTATTGGACAGGTACTCGGGGGGGTTAACACTGTATTGGACAGGTACTGGGGGTTAATACTGTATTGGACAGGTACTCGGGGGGTTAACACTGTATTGGACAGGTACTGGGGGTTAATACTGTATTGGACAGGTACTCGGGGGGTTAACACTGTATTGGACAGGTACTGGGGGGTTAACACTGTATTAGACAGTTACTGGGAGGTTAACACTGTATTGGACAGGCACTCGGGGGTTAACACTGTATTGGACAGGTACTCGGGGGGTTAACACTGTATTGGACAGGCACTCGGGGGGTTAACACTGTATTGGACAGGCACTGGGGGTTAAGACTCTATTGGACAGGTACTCGGGGGTTAACAATCCATTGGACAGGCCCTCAGGGGGTTAACACTGTATTGGACAGGCACTCGGGGGGTTAACACAGTATTGGACAGGCACTGGGGGTTAACACTCTATTGGACAGGTACTCGGGGGTTAACACTCTATTAGACAGGTACTGGGGGTTAATACTGTATTGGACAGGTACTGGGGGTTAACACTGTATTGGACAGACACTCGGGGGTTAACACTCCATTGGACAGGCACTCGCGGGGTTAACACTCCATTGGACAGGTATTCGGGGTGGTTAACACTGTATTGGACTGGTACTCAGGGGTTAACACTCTATTGGACAGGTACTCGGGGGTTAACACTGTATTGGACAGGCACTCGGGGGTTAACACTCTGTTGGACAGGTACTGGGGGCTAACACTGTATTGGACAGGTACTCGGGGGTTAACACTGTATTGGACAGGCACTCAGGGGTTAACACTGTATTGGACAGGTAGTCGGGGGTTAACACTGTATTGGACAGGTACTCGGGGGTTAATACTCTATTGGACAGGTACTCGGGGGTTAACACTCTACTGGACAGGTACTGGGGGGGTTAACACTCCATTGGACAGGCACTCGGGGGTTAACACTCTATTGGACAGGTACTCGGGGGGGTTAACACTGTATTGGACAGGTACTCAGAGGTTAACACTCTATTGGACAGGTACTCGGGGGGTTAACACTGTATTGGACAGGCACTCGGGGGTTAACACTCTATTGGACAGGTACTGGGGGCTAACACTGTATTGGACAGGTACTCGGGGGTTAACACTGTATTGGACAGGCACTCAGGGGTTAACACTCTATTGGACAGGTACTCGGGGGTTAACACTGTATTGGACAGGTACTCGGGGGATAACACTCCATTGGACAGGCACTCGGGGGTTAACACTCTATTGGACAGGTACTGGGAGGTTAACACTCCATTGGACAGGCACTCAGGGGTTAACACTCTATTGGACAGGCACTCGGGGGTTAACACTGTATTGGACAGGTACTGGGGGGTTAACACTCTATTAGACAGGTACTGGGGGGTTAACACTCCATTGGACAGGTACTCGGGGGTTAATACTCTATTGGACAGGTACTCCAGGGTTAACACTCTATTGGACAGGTACTGGGGGTTAACAATCCATTGGACAGGTACTCGGGGGGTTAACACTGTATTGGACAGGCACTCGGGGGTTAACACTCTGTTGGACAGGTACTGGGGGCTAACACTGTATTGGACAGGTACTCGGGGGTTAACACTGTATTGGACAGGCACTCAGGGGTTAACACTCTATTGGACAGGTACTCGGGGGTTAATACTGTATTGGACAGGTACTCGGGGGATAACACTCCATTGGACAGGCACTCGGGGGTTAACACTCTATTGGACAGGTACTGGGAGGTTAACACTCCATTGGACAGGCACTCAGGGGTTAACACTCTATTGGACAGGTACTGGGGGGGTTAACACTCCATTGGACAGGCACTCGGGGGTTAACACTCTATTGGACAGGTACTCGGGGGGGTTAACACTGTATTGGACAGGTACTCAGAGGTTAACACTCTATTGGACAGGTACTCGGGGGGTTAACACTGTATTGGACAGGCACTCGGGGGTTAACACTCTATTGGACAGGTACTGGGGGCTAACACTGTATTGGACAGGTACTCGGGGGTTAACACTGTATTGGACAGGCACTCAGGGGTTAACACTCTATTGGACAGGTACTCGGGGGTTAACACTGTATTGGACAGGTACTCGGGGGATAACACTCCATTGGACAGGCACTCGGGGGTTAACACTCTATTGGACAGGTACTGGGAGGTTAACACTCCATTGGACAGGCACTCAGGGGTTAACACTCTATTGGACAGGCACT
Organism: Hemiscyllium ocellatum; assembly: GCF_020745735.1. NCBI lineage: Eukaryota > Metazoa > Chordata > Chondrichthyes > Orectolobiformes > Hemiscylliidae > Hemiscyllium > Hemiscyllium ocellatum. The sequence continues at coordinate 64,999,799 of NC_083421.1, forward strand.
CGGGGGTTAACACTGTATTGGACAGGTACTGGGGGGTTAACACTCTATTAGACAGGTACTGGGGGGTTAACACTCCATTGGACAGGTACTCGGGGGTTAATACTCTATTGGACAGGTACTCGGGGGTTAACACTCTATTGGACAGGTACTGCGGGTTAACAATCCATTGGACAGGTACTCGGGGGGTTAACACTGTATTGGACAGGCACTCGGGGGTTAACACTCTGTTGGACAGGTACTGGGGGCTAACACTGTATTGGACAGGTACTCGGGGGTTAACACTGTATTGGACAGGCACTCAGGGGTTAACACTCTATTGGACAGGTACTGGGGGGTTAACACTGTATTGGACAGGTACTCGGGGGATAACACTCCATTGGACAGGCACTCGGGGGTTAACACTCTATTGGACAGGTACTGGGAGGTTAACACTCCATTGGACAGGCACTCAGGGGTTAACACTCTATTGGACAGGCACTCGGGGGTTAACACTGTATTGGACAGGTACTAGGGGGTTAACACTCTATTAAACAGGTACTGGGGGGGTTAACACTCCATTGGACAGGTACTCGGGGGTTAATACTCTATTGGACAGGTACTCGGGGGTTAACACTCTATTGGACAGGTACTGGGGGTTAACAATCCATTGGACAGGTACTCGGGGGTTAACATTGTATTGGACAGGCACTCGGGGGTTAACACTGTATTGGACAGGTACTGGGGGTTAATACTGTATTGGACAGGTACTCGGGGGGTTAACACTCCATTGGACAGGTACTCGGGGGTTAACACTCTATTAGACAGGTACTCGGGGGTTAACACTCCATTGGACAGGCACTCGGGGGTTAATACTGTATTGGACAGGTACTCGGGGGGTTAACACTGTATTGGACAGGTACTGGGGGGTTAACACTGTATTAGACAGTTACTGGGAGGTTAACACTGTATTGGACAGGCACTCGGGGGGTTAACACTGTATTGGACAGGCACTGGGGGTTAACACTCTATTGGACAGGTACTCGGGGGTTAACAATCCATTGGACAGGCACTCGGGGGGTTAACACTGTATTGGACAGGCACTCGGGGGGTTAACACTGTATTGGACAATCACTGGGGGTTAACACTCTATTGGACAGGTACTCGGGGGTTAACACTCTATTAGACAGGTACTGGGGGTTAATACTGTATTGGACAGGTACTGGGGGTTAACACTCCATTGGACAGACACTCGGGGGTTAACACTCTATTGGACAGGTACTCGGGGGGTTAACACTGTATTGGACAGGCACTCAGGGGTTAACACTCTATTGGACAGGCACTCGGGGGTTAACACTCCATTGGACAGGCACTCGGGGGTTAACACTCTATTGGACAGGTACTGGGAGGTTAACACTCCATTGGTCAGGCCCTCGGGGGTTAACACTCTATTGGACAGGTACTGGGAGGTTAACACTCCATTGGACAGGCACTCAGGGGTTAACACTCTATTGGACAGGCACTCGGGGGTTAACACTGTATTGGACAGGTACTGGGGGGTTAACACTCTATTAGACAGGTACTGGGGGGGTTAACACTCTATTGGACAGGTACTCGGGGGTTAATACTCTATTGGACAGGTACTCGGGGGTTAACACTCTATTGGACAGGCACTCGGGGGTTAACACTGTATTGGACAGGTACTGGGGGGTTAACACTCTATTAGACAGGTACTGGGGGGGTTTACACTCCATTGGACAGGCACTCGGGGTTTAACACTCTGTTGGACAGGTACTGGGGGCTAACACTGTATTGGACAGGTACTCGGGGGTTAACACTGTATTGAACAGGCACTCAGGGGTTAACACTCTATTGGACAGGTACTCGGGGGTTAACACTGCATTGGACAGGTACTCGGGGGATAACACTCCATTGGACAGGCACTAGGGGGTTAATACTCTATTGGACAGGTACTCGGGGGTTAACACTCTATTGGACAGGTACTGGGGGTTAACAATCCATTGGACAGGTACTCGGGGTTTAACACTGTATTGGACAGGTACTCAGGGTTTAACACTCTATTGGACAGGTACTGGGGGTTAACACTCTATTGGACAGGTACTGGGGGGTTAACACTCTATTGGACAGGTACTCGGGGGATAACACTCCATTGGACAGGCACTCGGGGGTTAATACTCTATTGGACAGGTACTCGGGGGTTAACACTCTATTGGACAGGTACTGGGGGTTAACAATCCATTGGACAGGTACTCGGGGGGTTAACACTGTATTGGACAGGCACTCGGGGGTTAACACTCTGTTGGACAGGTACTGGGGGCTAACACTGTATTGGACAGGTACTCGGGGGTTAACACTGTATTGGACAGGCACTCAGGGGTTCACACTCTATTGGACAGGTACTCGGGGGTTAACACTGTATTGGACAGGTACTCGGGGGATAACACTCCATTGGACAGGCACTCGGGGGTTAACACTCTATTGGACAGGTACTGGGAGGTTAACACCCCATTGGACAGGCACTCAGGGGTTAACACTCTATTGGACAGGCACTCGGGGGTTAACACTGTATTGGACAGGTACTGGGTGGTTAACACTCTATTAGACAGGTACTGGGGGGGTTAACACTCCATTGGACAGGTACTCGGGGGTTAATACTCTATTGGACAGGTACTCGGGGGTTAACACTCTATTGGACAGGTACTGGGGGTAAACAATCCATTGGACAGGTACTCGGGGGTTAACATTGTATTGGACAGGCACTCGGGTGTTAACACTGTATTGGACAGGTACTGGGGGTTAATACTGTATTGGACTGATACTCGGGGGGTTAACACTCCATTGGACAGGTACTCGGGGGTTAACACTTCATTGGACAGGCACTCGGGGGGTTAACACTGTATTGGACAGGTATTGGGGCTTAATACTGTATTGGACAGGCACTCGGGGGGGTTAACACTGTATTGGACAGACACTGGGGGTTAATACTGTATTGGACAGGTACTCGGGGGGTTAACACTGTATTGGACAGGTCCTGGGGGTTAATACTGTATTGGACAGGTACTCGGGGGGTTAACACTGTATTGGTCAGGTACTCGGGGGTTAACACTGTATTAGACAGTTACTGGGAGGTTAACACTGTATTGGACAGGCACTCGGGGGTTAACACTGTATTGGACAGGTACTGGGGGGTTAACACTGTATTAGACAGGTACTGGGAGGTTAACACTGTATTAGACAGGTACTCGGGGGTTAACACTCTATTGGACGTACTCGGGGGTTAACACTGTATTAGACAGGTACTCGGGGGTTAACACTCTATTGGACAGGTACTAGGAGGTTACCACTGTATTGGACAGGCACTCGGGGGGTTAACACTGTATTGGACAGGCACTGGGGGTTAACACTCTATTAGACAGGCACTCGGGGGGTTAACACTGTATTGGACAGGCACTGGGGGTTAACATTGTATTGGACAGGCACTCGGGTGTTAACACTGTATTGGACAGGTACTGGGGGTTAACACTCTATTGGACAGGCACTTGGGGGGTTAACACTGTATTGGACAGGCACTGGGGGTTAACATTGTATTGGACAGGCACTCGGGTGTTAACACTGTATTGGACAGGTACTGGGGGTTAATACTGTATTGGACTGATACTCGGGGGGTTAACACTCCATTGGACAGGTACTCGGGGGTTAACACTTCATTGGACAGGCACCCGGGGGGTTAACACTGTATTGGACAGGTATTGGGGCTTAATACTGTATTGGACAGGCACTCGGGGGGTTAACACTGTATTGGACAGACACTGGGGGTTAATACTGTATTGGACAGGTACTGGGTGGTTAACACTCTATTAGACAGGTACTCGGGGGGTTAACACTGTATTGGACAGGCACTCGGGGGGTTAACACTGTATTGGACAGGCACTGGGGGTTAACACTCTATTAGACAGGCACTCGGGGGGGTTAACACTGTATTGGACAGGCACTGGGGGTTAACATTGTATTGGACAGGCACTCGGGTGTTAACACTGTATTGGACAGGTACTGGGGGTTAATACTGTATTGGACTGATACTCGGGGGGTTAACACTCCATTGGACATGTACTCGGGGGTTAACACTTCATTGGACAGGCACTCGGGGGGTTAACACTGTATTGGACAGGTATTGGGGCTTAATACTGTATTGGACAGGCACTCGGGGGGTTAACACTGTATTGGACAGACACTGGGGGTTAATACTGTATTGGACAGGTACTCGGGGGGTTAACACTGTATTGGACAGGTCCTGGGGGTTAATACTGTATTGGACAGGTACTCGGGGGTTAACACTGTATTAGACAGTTACTGGGAGGTTAACACTGTATTGGACAGGCACTCGGGGGTTAACACTGTATTGGACAGGTACTGGGGGGTTAACACTGTATTGGACAGGTACTGGGGGGTTAACACTGTATTAGACAGGTACTGGGAGGTTAACACTGTATTAGACAGGTACTCGGGGGTTAACACTCTATTGGACGTACTCGGGGGTTAACACTGTATTAGACAGGTACTCGGGGGTTAACACTCTATTGGACAGGTACTGGGAGGTTACCACTGTATTGGACATGTACCCGGGGGGTTAACACTGTATTGGACAGGCACTCGGGGGGTTAACACTGTATTGGACAGGCACTGGGGGTTAACACTCTATTAGACAGGCACTCGGGGGGTTAACACTGTATTGGACAGGCACTGGGGGTTAACACTCTATTACAGGTACTCGGGGATTAACACTCTATTAGACAGGTACTGGGGGTTAATACTGTATTGGACAGGCACTCGGGGGGTTAACACTGTATTGGACAGGCACTGGGGGTTAACACTCTATTAGACAGGTACTCGGGGGTTAACAATCCATTGGACAGGCACTCGGGGGGTTAACACTGTATTGGACAGGCACTCGGGGGGGTTAACACTGTATTAGACAGGCAGTGGGGGTTAACACTCTATTGGACAGGTACTCGGGGGTTAACACTCTATTAGACAGGTACTGGGGGTTAATACTGTATTGGACAGGTACTGGGGGTTAACACTGTATTGGACAGACACTCGTGGTTTAACACTCCATTGGACAGGCACTCGGGTGTTAACACTCTATTGGACAGGTACTCGGGGGTTAACACTCTATTGGACAGGTACTCGGGGGGGGTTAACACTGTATTGGACAGACACTCGGGGGTTAACACTCTATTGGACAGGTACTCGGGGGGTTAACACTGTATTGGACAGACACTCGTGGTTTAACACTCTGTTGGACAGGCACTCGGGTGTTAACACTCTATTGGACAGGTACTCGGGGGTTAACACTCTATTGGACAGGTACTCGGGGGGGGTTAACACTGTATTGGACAGTCACTCGGGGGTTAACACTCTATTGGACAGGTACTCGGGGGGTTAACACTGTATTGGACAGGCACTCAGGGGTTAACACTCTGTTGGACAGGTACTGGGGGCTAACACTGTATTGGACAGGTACTTGGGGGTTAACACTGTATTGGACAGGCACTCAGGGGTTAACACTCCATTGGACAGGTACTCGGGGGTTAACACTGTATTGGACAGGTACTCGGGGGATAACACTCCATTGGACAGGCACTCGGGGGTTAACACTCTATTGGACAGGAACTGGGAGGTTAACACTCCATTGGACAGGCACTCAGGGGTTAACACTCTATTGGACAGGCACTCGGGGGTTAACACTGTATTGGACAGGTACTGGGGGGTTAACACTCTATTGGACAGGTACTGGGGGTTAACACTCCATTGGACAGGCACTCGGGGATTAACACTCCATTGGACAGGTACTCAGGGGTTAACACTCTATTTGACAGGCACTCGGGGGTTAACACTGTATTGGACAGGTACTCGGGGGTTAACACTGTATTGGACAGGTACTGGGGGGTTAACACTCTATTGGACAGAAACTCGGGGGTTAACACTGTATTGGACAGGCACTCGGGGGTTAACACTATATTGGACAGGTACTCTGCGGTTAACACTGTATTGGACAGGTACTGGGGGGTTAACACTCCATTGGACAGGCACTCGGGGTTTAACACTGTATTGGACAGGTACTGGGGGGTTAACACTGTATTGGACAGGTACTCGAGGGTTAACACTCCATTGGACAGGCACTCGGGGGGTTAACGCTGTATTGGACAGGTACTAGAGGGTTAACACTCCATTGGACAGGTACTCAGGGGTTAACACTCTATTTGACAGGCACTCGGTGGTTAACACTGTATTGGACAGGTACTCGGGGGTTAACACTCTACTGGACAGGCACTCGGGGGTTAACACTGTATTGGACAGGTACTCGGGGGTTAACACTGTATTGGACAGGTACTGGGGGGTTAACACTCTATTGGACAGGAACTCGGGGGTTAACACTGTATTGGACAGGCACTCGGGGGTTAACACTATATTGGACAGGTACTCGGGGGTTATCACTCTATTGGACAGGAACTCGGGGGTTAACACTGTATTGGACAGGCACTCGGGGGTTAACACTATATTGGACAGGTACTCGGGGGTTAACACTCTATTGGACAGGCACTCGTGGGTTAACACACCATTGGACAGGCACTCGGGGTTTAACACTCTATTGGACAGGCACTCGTGGGTTAACACACCATTGGACAGGCACTCGGGGTTTAACACTGTATTGGACAGGCACTCGGGGGGTTAACACTCTATTGGACAGGTACTCGGGGGTTTAACACTGTATTGGACAGGCACTCGGGGGTTAACACTGTATTGGACAGATACTCAGGGAATTAACACTCTATTGGACAGGCACTCGTGGGTTAACACTCCATTGGACAGGCACTCGGGGGGTTAACACTCGATTGGACAGGCACTCGGGGGGTTAACACTGTATTGGACAGGTACTCGGGGGTTAACACTCGATTGGACAGGTACTCGGGGGTTAACACTGTATTGGACAGGTACTCGGGGTTAACACTCTATTGGACAGGTACTGGGGGTTAACACTGTATTGGACAGGCAATCGGGGGTTAACACTGTATTGGACAGCTACTGGAGGGTTAACACTGTATTAGACAGGTACTTGGGGGTTAACACTGTATTGGACAGGTACTCGGGGGTTAACACTGTATTGGACAGGTACTCGGGGAGTTAACACTCCATTGGACAGGTACTGGGGGTTAACACAGTATTAGACAGGAACTCGGGGGTTAACACTGTATTGGACAGGTACTCGGGGGTTAACACTCTATTGGACAGGTACTCGGGGGTTAACACGGTATTAGACAGGAACACGGGGGCTAACACTGTATTGGACAGGTATTGGGGGGTTAACACTGTATTGGACAGGTACTCGGGGGTTAACACTCTATTAGACAGGTACTGGGGGTTTAACACTCCATTGGACAGGTACTCGGGGGTTAATATCCTATTGGACAGGTACTCGGGGGCTAACACTCTATTGGACAGGTACTGGGGGTTAACAATCCATTGGACAGGTACTCGGGGGTTAACATTGTATTGGACAGGCACTCGGGGGTTAACACTGTATTGGACAGGTACTGGGGGTTAATAATGACTTGGACAGGTACTCGGGGGGTTAACACTCTATTGGACAGGTACTGGGGGTTAACACTCCATTGGACAGGTACTCGGGGGTTAACACTCTATTAGACAGGTACTCGGGGGTTAACACTCCATTGGACAGGCACTCGGGGGTTAACACTTCATTGGACAGGCACTCGGGGGGTTAACACTGTATTGGACAGGTACTGGGGGTTAATACTGTATTGGACAGGTACTCGGGGGTTAACACTGTATTGGACAGGTACTGGGGGTTAATACTGTATTGGACAGGTACTCGGGGGGTTAACACTGTATTGGACAGGTCCTGGGGGTTAATACTGTATTGGACAGGTACTCGGGGGGTTAACACTGTATTGGTCAGGTACTGGGGGGTTAACACTGTATTAGACAGTTACTGGGAGGTTAACACTGTATTGGACAGGCACTCGGGGGTTAACACTGTATTGGACAGGTACTGGGGGGTTAACACTGTATTAGACAGGTACTCGGGGGTTAACACTGTATTGGACAGGTACTCGGGGGTTAACACTCTATTGGACAGGTACTGGGAGGTTATCACTGTATTGGACAGGTGCTCGGGGGGTTAACACTGTATTGGACAGGTACTCGGGGGGTTAACACTCTATTGGACAGGTACTGGGGGTTAACACTCCATTGGACAGGTACTCGGGGGTTAACACTCTATTAGACAGGTACTGGGGGGTTAACACTCCATTGGACAGGCACTCGGGGATTAACACTCCATTGGACAGGTACTCAGGGGTTAACACTCTATTTGACAGGCACCCGGGGGCTAACACTCTATTGGACAGGTACTCGGGCTTAACAATCCATTGGACAGGCACTCGGGGGGTTAACACTGTATTGGACAGACACTCGGGGGTTAACACTCTATTGGACAGGTACTCGGGGGTTAACACTCCATTGGACAGGTACTCGGGGGTTAACACTCCATTGGACAGGCACTCGGGGGTTAACACTCTTTTGGACAGGTACTGGGAGGTTAACACTCCATTGGACAGGCACTCAGGGGTTAACACTCTATTGGACAGGCACTCGGGGGTTAACACTGTATTGGACAGGTACTGGGGGGTTAACACTCTATTGGACAGGTACTGGGGGGTTAACACTGTATTAGACAGTTAGTGGGAGGTTAACACTGTATTGGACAGGCACTCGGGGGTTAACACTGTATTGGACAGGTACTGGGGGGTTAACACTGTATTAGACAGGTACTCGGGGGTTAACACTGTATTGGACAGGTACTCGGGGGTTAACACTGTATTAGACAGGTACTCGGGGGTTAACACTCTATTGGACAGGTACTGGGAGGTTATCACTGTATTGGACAGGTGCTCGGGGGGTTAACACTGTATTGGACAGGTACTCGGGGGGTTAACACTCTATTGGACAGGTACTGGGGGTTAACACTCCATTGGACAGGTACTCGGGGGTTAACACTCTATTAGACAGGTACTGGGGGGTTAACACTCCATTGGACAGGCACTCGGGGATTAACACTGCATTGGACAGGTACTCAGGGGTTAACACTCTATTTGACAGGCACCCGGGGGCTAACACTCTATTGGACAGGTACTCGGGCTTAACAATCCATTCGACAGGCACTCGGGGGGTTAACACTGAATTGGACAGACACTCGGGGGTTAACACTCTATTGGACAGGCACTCGGGGGTTTACACTCTATTGGACAGGTACTCGGGGGTTAACACTCCATTGGACAGGCACTCGGGGGTTAACACTCTTTTGGACAGGTACTGGGAGGTTAACACTCCATTGGACAGGCACTCAGGGTTTAACACTCTATTGGACAGGCACTCGGGGGTTAACACTGTATTGGACAGGTACTGGGGGGTTAACACTCTATTGGACAGGTACTGGGGGGTTAACACTCCATTGGACAGGCACTCGGGGATTAACACGCCATTGGACTGGTACTCAGGGGTTAACACTCTATTTGACAGGCACTCGGGGGTTAACACTGTATTGGACAGGTACTCGGGGGTTAACACTCTACTGGACAGGCACTCGGGGGTTTAACACTGTATTGGACAGGTACTCGGGGGTTAACACTGTATTGGACAGGTACTGGGGGGTTAACACTCTATTGGACAGGAACTTGGGGGTTAACACTGTATTGGACAGGCACTCGGGGGTTAACACTATATTGGACAGGTACTCGGGGGTTAACACTCTGTTGGACAGGCACTCGTGGGTTAACACTCCATTGGACAGGTACTCGGGGGTTAACACTGTATTGGACAGGTACTGGGGGGTTAACACTCTATTGGACAGGTACTCGGAGGTTAACACTGTATTCGACAGGTACTCGGGGGTTAACACTCTATTGGACAGGTACTCGGGGGTTAACACTGTATTGGACAGGTACTGGGGGGTTAACACTCTATTGGACAGGTACTCGGGGGTTAACACTGTATTGGACAGGTACTTGGGGGTTTAACACTCTACTGGACAGGTACTCGGGGGTTAACACTTATTGGACAGGCACTCGGGGGTTAACACTGTATTGGACAGGACCTCGGGGGTTAACACTGTATTAGACAGGAACTCGGGCGTTAACATTCCATTGGACAGGCACTGAGGGGTTAACACTCTATTGCACAGGCACTCGGGGGTTAACACTCCATTGGACAGGTACTCGGGGGTTAACACTGTATTGGACAGGCACTCGGGGGTTAACACTCCATTGGACAGGTACTCGGGGGTTAACACTGTATTGGACAGGCACTCGGGGATTAATACTGTATTGGACAGGTACTGGAGGTTAACACTGTATTGGACAGGTACTCGCGGGTTAACACTGTATTGGACAGGACCTCGGGGGTTAACACTGTATTAGACAGGAACTCGGGCGTTAACATTCCATTGGACAGGCACTGAGGGGTTAACACTCTATTGCACAGGCACTCGGGGGTTAACACTCCATTGGACAGGTACTCGGGGGTTAACACTGTATTGGACAGGCACTCGGGGGTTAACACTCCATTGGACAGGTACTCGGGGGTTAACACTGTATTGGACAGGCACTCGGGGGTTAATACTGTATTGGACAGGTACTGGAGGTTAACACTGTATTGGACAGGCACTCGCGGGTTAACACTGTATTGGACAGGTACTGGGGGGTTAACACTCTATTGGACAGGTACTGGGAGGTCAACACTGTATTGGACAGGCACTTGGAGGTTAACACTGTATTGGACAGATACTGGGGGGTTAACACTCCATTGGACAGGTACTGGGGGGTTAACACTGTATCGGACAGGTATTGGGGGGTTAACACTGTATTGGACCGGCACTCGGGGGTTAACACTGTATCGGACAGGTCTTGGGGGGTTAACACTCTATTGGACCGGCACTCGGGGGTTAACACTGTATTGGACAGGTACTGGGGGGTTAACACTCTATTGGACCGGCACTCGGGGGTTAACACCCTATTGGACAGGTACTCGGGAGTTGACTGGTGTCCCATCTCTGCTCCCCGTCTGCACTAAAATCGACAGAGGGTCAGCTTCCTTTGATCTTTCCCCGGGCTGGGGGAGTTTACACTCTCCTTGTCTGTGCGACCCAGCAGATCTGAAATTTGCCACATTTTCAACCCAATTATTTTTGGACAGGTGAATAAAACAAACTGATTCAAACAACCTCAATTATGCCAGAGAGGCGGCTGACGGTCACAGCAAAGACAGGATGTTGTTCTCTGGCAGTGAAGGGAATGAGGGGGAGTTTTCTGAGAATGGAGTGTTAGGAATCAGGACAGTGAGTTACTGGCAGCCATTTGTCAGCTTTACTCTGTACCTAAGCCCATGCTGTATCTCTCCTAGGAGTGTTTGAAGGGGGCAGTGTAGAGGTAGCTTTATTCTGTATTTAACCCTGTATTGTCCTCATCCTGGAGGTGCTGAATGGGGCAGTATGAAGGAAGCTTTACTTTTTGGAAAGTAACATTACCTTAGGTCCAGCTTTTCCAGTGGCTCCTCTCGGGCCACGTTCACCCCTCGGCCCCTTTAAAGGTAAGATAAACAATGTCAGAATCACAAGCAACAAGCTGTTAAACAGCTGAGGTTTCTCATGAGAAATTACATCCTGAGTGGCAGTGAGGATGAAAAGGGATGTACATGAGCGGGAGATGAGAAAGCTGAGGAAATGGGTTGTTACCGTTGGCCCTCTCTGCCCCCTGGGTCCTGCTTTTCCTGGAGTCCCCTAGAAATAAAGAAGAAGGAGCCAGTTAGCGAAAGCGGGCTGAGGAGGGCTGAGTCAGCACTCAGTGAAGAATCCACCAGCGCTCCCTCCCACCAAACCATGCTGACATCTCTCTCTGTCAGCGTAATCCCTCTGGTCTTGTTCAACTGCCGTTCCACACGGACTGGTTCATGTGTAACTGCCCCTTTTATTTCATTGTATCAGAGTAATTTGCAAATGGGCAAGACAAATCACAAATGCCACACCTTAGTAAATAATTTAAGAGAATTAACTACATGCAGAGGGTGGTGTGTGTATGGAATGAGCTGCCAGAGGAAGTGGTGGAGGCTGGTACAATTGCAACATTTAAGAGGCATCTGTATGTGTATATGAATAGGAAGGGTTTGGAGGGATATGGGCCAGGTGCTGGCAGGTGGGACTGGATGGGGTTGGGATATCTGGTCAGCATGGATGGGTTGGACCGAAGGGTCTGTTTCTATACTTTACATCTCCATGACCAAGAGAAACAGCGACTTTGTTCGTTACAAATCAAAGGGAAGCTTTTTGTTTGATTTCATGTCTTTAACCAATTTCAAAGACATCTACACTGACCAATGGTTACAATGGGAAGGGAGGGGAGCGGGCAAGGGGCCTATTTTACAAGTGTACCCCAGTTCAGTTAAATGTGCTGATGTTCCTGTCTCACTGGAAGCTGCTCACAACCAGGAATCCTTCATTAACCAAAACACATGGCAAGCACCCCTCACCATCCCGCTCCCCCAGAACCCCATCAGGTGTTTGTGCATTTTCTCCTGTGGGTCTGAGGGACAAGCTGACTGCTAAGACCATCAGATATAGGAGCAAAATTAGGCCATTCGGCCCATCAAGTCTGCTCAATTATTCGATTATGTCTGATATGTTTCTCAATCCCATTTTCTTCTGCAGTAACCCTTGAGCCCCTTTTACTAAACAAGAACTTGGCTTTCCCTGTTTGAAACACACTCCATAGTCATCTGTGGCAATGAGTTTCCCAGATTTACCCATCTCAGTCTTAAAGGAGTGTCCCTTCACCCTGGGGCTGTGCCCTCTGGTCCTAGACTCTCCTACTAGAGGAAACATCTTCTCCATGTCCCCTCTACCAGGCCTCTCAGTATCGTCTAAGTTTCAATCAGACCCCCCCCTCATCCTTTCAACTAAACTACATCAATATAGACCACACCTGCCCGGTCAAAGTTCACTCAGGACACAATCCCACCTCTCCCCCCTCCACTACCCCAATCCACTGGGTTTTCTCTCTCTGTTTTGACAGCTCTGTTAGTATTAATTCTTAAGTGCAGCTGGATGATGGGGAGGGGTTGGTGGCCTTTGGTCAGTCTCACAAGCATTGTTGCAATCCTCAATGCAGCTGAGGGAGCTTGCAACTTGCAGTGGTTTTGGGGAAGGACAGCCTGGGGCCAGGGATGGTTTTAGTGAAATTACCATCAGCGATGTGCTGGAAGTGTGCCTGGGACTGAGGGTTACAGTGTACGTTGTGGAAGTGTGCCTGGGACTGAGGGTTACAGTGTACGTTGTGGAAGTGTGCCTGGGACTGAGGGTTACAGTGTACGTTGTGGAAGTGTGCCTGGGACTGAGGGTTACAGTGTACGTTGTGGAAGTGTGCCTGGGACTGAGGGTTACAGTGTACGTTGTGGAAGTGTGCCTGGGACTGAGGGTTACAGTGTACGTTGTGGAAGTGTGCCTGGGACTGAGGGTTACAGTGTACGTTGTGGAAGTGTGCCTGGGACTGAGGGTTACAGTGTACGTTGTGGAAGTGTGCCTGGGACTGAGGGTTACAGTGTACGTTGTGGAAGTGTGCCTGGGACTGAGGGTTACAGTGTACGTTCTGAGTCCTAGAGAGTGTCTACTCAGAACAGGAGAGGGATGGAGCACAGCAGCGGCTGAGGCAGTCCATGGGGGAACAGCTGCAAAGCCAGATCAGTAAATCTAAGGAATTGTAATCCCATGTGAAGTTTAATAAAATGTAATGATCCAATATGGCGCTAACATCTGGGGGAATAGCCAAGAAATCGGTGGGATCTGTTTTGATTGTAGTTGCTGTCTGATGTGTCCATTTTCCATATTTACATGTTAATTCTGAGTGTTAGAAATAAGTTGTACTTGTATTGGGGATGGTATTACTGTTGTAATGCTGTAAAGTTTATTCTTGTTTGTACAAACGTTGGAATTTTGTTGCTTTGTTGCCTCAGTAAGTCCCCTGAATCTCACATATTGTCTCCTTGAAATATAAAACTTTCTGAGCCCCAGGCAGACTGTGACAGAAATCTGGAGTCTGGTCCAGGATTGCAACAGACTTTACCAAATGTTTTTCCTTTCCTGGTGTCCCACACTGCCTCCTAGGCTTGGCCACAGGACCACAGTGGACAGGGTCATTGGAATGTCTTAGTTATTAAACTGACACCCACCCTCACTCCTTTCTCGCCATTTGCTCCTGGAAATCCTGGGAATCCAATTGAACCCTGGAAAGGATGAAAGGAAAATCATGAACAGGAACTCTGGGAATTCCAGATAGGAGGTTGGGAACTGCCTCTCCGTCGCCAGAAGTAGACTTACTTTTGGACCTTGTCTTCCTGGGTAGCCTGGCAATCCTGGAACTCCCAGTTTTCCCTAAAGGGACAGAGGATAGGGTTAGTTGGGTTCTGGAATAATTCTAGCAGGCGACAGGAAGACCAGGAGAACACCACTCTGAGTTTATCCTCATGTATTTCTCATTCCACAAGTTAATGATATATGAGAATAATTAGCATCAAGGCAAGTCCAATGAGACCAATGTCAGCAACAGACCATATCCCTCAGATTAACAAGCGCATTAAATCCACTCCAAACTCCTCGGACACTGAGGGGGAAGTCAGCACTGCAGATGCTGCAGTATCAGAGAGTGTGGTGCTGGAAAAACACGGCAGGTCAGGCAGCAGGATCTCTTCTCATTCCTGATGAAGGGCTTATGCCTGAAATGTCGACTCTCCTGTTCCTCAGAATCTGCCTGACCTGCTGTGTTCTTCCAGCACCACACTCTTGACTCCTCAGATACTGAAGGAGTCCGTGCTCAAATGCAACAAGATCTGGACAATATCTCGGCTTGGGCCGACAAGGGGTAAGTCACATTCACACCACACGGTGCCAGGCAATAACCATCACCAATAAGACACAATCTAATCACCGCCCCTTGACAGGCAATGGTGTTACCAGCATTGAATCCTGCACTATCAACATCCTGGGGGTTACCGTTGACCAGAAACTCAACTGGACTCATCACATAAACACAGTGGCTACAAGAGCAGGTCAGAAGCTGGGATCCTGCAGCAGCTACCTCCCCTCCTGACTCCCCAAAGCCTGTCCACCATCTACAAGGTGTAAGTCAGGAGTGTGATGGAACACTCCCCATTTGCCAGGGTGGGGGCAGCCCCAACCACAGAAGTTTGACACCATCCAGGACAAAGCAGCTCACTTGATTGGCACCACATCCACAAACACCCACACCCTCCCCCACTGACGCCCAGTAACAGCAGTGTGTACTAACTGCAGAAATTCACCAAAGATCCTCAGTCAGCACCTTCCAAACCCACGGCCACTTCCATTTAGAAGGAGAAGAGCAGCAGATACATGGGAACACCACCCTCTGCAAGTTCCCTCCCCCCGCCCGAGTCCCTCACCATCCTGACTTGGCAATACATCACCGATCCTTCAGTGAGGCTGGGTGAAGATCCTGGAATCGCCTCCCTAAGAATGGGTGGGTCTACCTATAGCTCACAGGCTGCAGCGGTTCAAGAAGGCAGCTGACCATCACCTTGACAAGGGCAACTAGGGTTGGACAATAAATGCTGCCAGCTCCCTGAATGAACAAAGTAAATCCACATAAACCAACCTCCCATCAGCTCCTTGTGATGGCCCCTCCCACTTTGTCACGAAAACCCACGATTGTCCCTCTTCAGAAACACATCACATTATCCTCAGCCACATTGACAGTGTTTCCTGCAGACGGCTCAGTCCCACTGTCGCACTACAGCAACGATTCGCAAACCAACCAACTCAGTGTTTAACTTCGGAGAACAGGAGAAAGTACTAAAGATCAACAAATGCTCAAAATTTAATCAGGCCAGTGTGGGGTAGCAGTGTGACCCAGTGTGGGGCAGCAGTGTGATCCAGTGTGAGGTAGCAGTGTGATCCAGTGTGAGGTAGCAGTGTGACCCAGTGTGGTGCAGCAGTGTGACCCAGTGTGGGGCAGCAGTGTGACCCAGTGTGAGGTAGCAGTGTGACCCAGTGTGAGGTAGCAGTGTGACCCAGTGTGGGGCAGCAGTGTGACCCAGTGTGGGGCAGCAGTGTGACCCAGTGTGAGGTAGCAGTGTGACCCAGTGTGAGGTAGCAGTGTGACCCAGTGTGGGGCAGCAGTGTGACCCAGTGTGAGGTAGCAGTGTGACCCAGTGTGGGGCAGCAGTGTGACCCAGTGTGAGGTAGCAGTGTGACCCAGTGTGAGGTAGCAGTGTGGCCCAGTGTGGGACAGCAGTGTGACCGGTGTGGGGCAGCAGTGTGACCCAGTGTGGGGCAGCAGTGTGACCCAGTGTGAGGTAGCAGTGTGACCCAGTGTAAGGTAGCAATGTGACCCAGTGTGGGGTAGCAGTGTGACCCAGTGTAGGGCAGCAGTGTGACCCAGTGTGAGGTAGCAGTGTGACCCAGTGTGAGGTAGCAGTATGGCCCAGTGTGGGACAGCAGTGTGACCGGTGTGGGGCAGCAGTGTGACCCAGTGTGAGGTAGCAGTGTGACCCAGTGTGAGGCAGCAGTGTGACCCAGTGTGGGGCAGCAGTGTGACCCAGTGTGAGGTAGCAGTGTGACCCAGTGTGAGGTAGCAGTGTGACCCAGTGTGGTGCAGCAGTGTGACCCAGTGTGAGGCAGCAGTGTGACCCAGTGTGAGGTAGCAGTGTGACCCAGTGTGAGGTAGCAGTGTGACCCAGTGTGAGGCAGCAGTGTGACCCAGTGTGGTGCAGCAGTGTGTCCCAGTGTGGGGTAGCAGTGTGTCCCAGTGTGAGGTAGCAGTGTGACCCAGTGTGAGGTAGCAATGTGACCCAGTGTGAGGTAGCAGTGCGATCCAGTGTGAGGTAGCAGGGTGACCCAGTGTGGTGCAGCAGTGTGACCCAGTGTGGGGCAGCAGTGTGTCCCAGTGTGGGGCAGCAGTGTGACCCAGTGTGGGGCAGCAGTGTGACCCAGTGTGGGGTAGCAGTGTGACCCAGTGTGAGGCAGCTGTGTGACCCAGTGTGGTGCAGCAGTGTGTCCCAGTGTGGGGTAGCAGTGTGTCCCAGTGTGAGGTAGCAGTGTGACCCAGTGTGAGGTAGCAGTCTGACCCAGTGTGAGGCAGCTGTGTGACCCAGTGTGGTGCAGCAGTGTGTCCCAGTGTGGGGTAGCAGTGTGTCCCAGTGTGAGGTAGCAGAGTGACCCAGTGTGAGGTAGCAATGTGACCCAGTGTGAGGTAGCAGTGTGACCCAGTGTGAGGTAGCAATGTGACCCAGTGTGAGGTAGCAGTGTGACCCAGTGTGGGGTATCAGTGTGATCCAGTGTGGGGCAGCAGTGTGACCCAGTGTGAGGCAGCAGTGTGACCCAGTGTGAGGTAGCAGTAATACCCAGTGTGGGACAGCAGTGTGACCCAGTGTGGGGCAGCAGTGTGACCCAGTGTGAGGTAGCAGTGTGACCCAGTGTGGGGTAGCAGTGTGACCCAGTGTGAGGTAGCAGTGTGACCCAGTGTGGTGCAGCAGTGTGACCCAGTGTGAGGTAGCAGTGTGACCCAGTGTGAGGTAGCAGTGTGACCCAGTGTGGTGCAGCAGTGTGACCCAGTGTGGGGCAGCAGTGTGACCCAGTGTGAGGTAGCAGTGTGAACCAGTGTGAGGTAGCAGTGTGACCCAGTGTGGTGCAGCAGTGTGACCCAGTGTGGGGCATCAGTGTGACCCAGTGTGGTGCAGCAGTGTGACCCAGTGTGAGGTAGCAGTGTGACCCAGTGTGAGGTAGCAGTGTGACCCAGTGTGGGGCAGCAGTGTGACCCAGTGTGAGGTAGCAGTGTGACCCAGTGTGGGGTAGCAATGTGACCCAGTGTGGGGTAGCAGTATGGCCCAGTGTGGGGTAGCAGTGTGACCCAGTGTGGGGTAGCAGTGTGACCCAGTGTGGGGTAGCAGTGTGACCCAGTGTGGGGAAGCAGTGTGACCCAGTGCGGGGCAGCAGTGTGACCCAGTGTGAGGTAGCAGTGTGACCCAGTGTGGGGTAGCAGTGTGACCCAGTGTGGGGTAGCAGTGTGAATCAGTGTGAGGTAGCAGTGTGACCCAGTGTGAGGCAGCAGTGTGAATCAGTGTGAGGTAGCAGTGTGACCCAGTGTGAGGTAGCAGTGTGACCTAGAGTGGGGCAGCAGTGTGACCCAGTGTGGGGTAGCGGTGTGACCCAGTGTGGGGTAGCAGTGTGATCCAGTGTGGGGCAGCAGTGTGACCCAGTGTGGGGTAGCGGTGTGACCCAGTGTGGGGCAGCAGTGTGACCCAGTGTGGGGCAGCAGTGTGACCCAGTGTGAGGTAGCAGTGTGACCCAGTGTGGTGCAGCAGTGTGACCCAGTGTGGGGTAGCGGTGTGACCCAGTGTGGGGTAGCAGTGTGATCCAGTGTGGGGCAGCAGTGTGATCCAGTGTGGGGCAGCAGTGTGACCCAGTGTGGGGTAGCAGTGTGACCCAGTGTGGGGCAGCAGTGTGACCCAGTGTGGGGCAGCAGTGTGACCCAGTGTGAGGTAGCAGTGTGACCCAGTGTGGTGCAGTAGTGTGACCCAGTGTGAGGTAGCAGTGTGTCCCAGTGTGAGGTAGCAGTGTGACCCAGTGTGAGGTAGCAATGTGACCCAGTGTGGGGTAGCAGTGTGACCCAGTGTGGGGCAGCAGTGTGACCCAGTGTGAGGTAGCAGTATGACCCAGTGTGGGGTAGCAGTGTGACCTAGTGTGAGGTAGCAGTGTGACCTAGAGTGGGGCAGCAGTGTGACCCAGTGTGTGGTAGCAGTGTGACCCAGTGTGGGGTAGCAGTGTGACCCAGTGTGGGGCAGCAGTGTGACCCAGTGTGGGGAAGCAGTGTGACCCAGTGTGGGGTAGCAGTGTGACCCAGTGTGAGGTAGCAGTGTGACCCAGTGTGGGGCAGCAGTGTGACCCAGTGTGAGGTAGCAGTTTGACCCAGTGTGAGGTAGCAGTGTGACCCAGTGTGGGGCAGCAGTTTGACCCAATGTGAGGTAGCAGTGTGACCCAGTGTGGTGCAGCAGTGTGACCCAGTGTGGGGCAGCAGTGTGACCCAGTGTGAGGTAGCAGTGTGACCCAGTGTGAGGTAGCAGTATGGCCCAGTGTGGGACAGCAGTGTGACCTAGTGTGGGGTTGCAATGTGACCCAGTGTGAGGTAGCAGTGTGACCCAGTGTGGTGCAGCAGTGTGACCCAGTGTGAGGTAGCAGTGTGACCCAGTGTGGGGTAGCAGTGTGACCCAGTGTGAGGTAACAGTGTGACCCAGTGTGAGGTAGCAGTGTGACCCAGTGTGGTGCAGCAGTGTGACCCAGTGTGAGGTAGCAGTGTGACCCAGTGTGGTGCAGCAGTGTGACCCAGTATGAGGTAGCAGTGTGACCCAGTGTGGTGCAGCAGTGTGACCCAGTGTGGGGCAGCAGTGTGACCCAGTGTGAGGTAGCAGTGTGACCCAGTGTGAGGTAGCAGTATGGCCCAGTGTGGGACAGCAGTGTGACCGGTGTGGGGCAGCAGTGTGACCCAGTGTGAGGTAGCAGTGTGACCCAGTGTGAGGTAGCAGTGTGACCCAGTGTGGGGCAGCAGTGTGACCCAGTGTGAGGTAGCAGTGTGACCCAGTGTGGGGTAGCAGTGTGACCCAGTGTGAGGTAGCAGTGTGACCCAGTGTGGTGCAGCAGTGTGACCCAGTGTGAGGTAGCAGTGTGACCCAGTGTGAGGTAGCAGTGTGACCCAGTGTGGGGCAGCAGTGTGACCCAGTGTGGGGCAGCAGTGTGACCCAGTGTGAGGTAGCAGTGTGACCCAGTGTGAGGTAGCAGTGTGACCCAGTGTGGTGCAGCAGTGTGACCCAGTGTGAGGTAGCAGTGTGACCCAGTGTGAGGCAGCAGTGTGACCCAGTGTGGGGTAGCAGTGTGACCCAGTGTGAGGTAGCAGTGTGACCCATTGTGAGCTAGCAGTGTCACTCAGTGTGGTGCAGCAGTGTGACCCAGTGTGGGGCAGCAGTGTGACCCAGTGTGAGGTAGCAGTGTGACCCAGTGTGAGGTAGCAGAGTCACTCAGTGTGGTGCAGCAATGTGACCCAGTGTGGTGCAGCAGTGTGACCCAGTGTGAGGTAGCAGTGTCACTCAGTGTGGTGCAGCAGTGTGACCCAGTGTGAGGTAGCAGTATGGCCCAGTGTGGGGCAGCAGTGTGACCCAGTGTGGGGTTGCAATGTGACCCAGTGTGAGGTAGCAGTGTGACCCAGTGTGGTGCAGCAGTGTGACCCAGTGTGAGGTAGCAGTGTGACCCAGTGTGGGGTAGCAGTGTGACCCAGTGTGAGGTAACAGTGTGACCCAGTGTGAGGTAGCAGTGTGACCCAGTGTGGTGCAGCAGTGTGACCCAGTGTGAGGTAGCAGTGTGACCCAGTGTGGTGCAGCAGTGTGACCCAGTGTGAGGCATCAGTGTGACTTAGTGGGGGGTAGCAGTGTGACCCAGTGTGAGGCAGCAGTGTGACCCAGTGTGGGGCAGCAGTGTGACCCAGTGTGGGGCAGCAGTGTAACCCAGTGTGGGGCAGCAGTGTGACCCAGTGTGAGGTAGCAGTGTGACCCAGTGTGGGGCAGCAGTGTGACCCAGTGTGAGGTAGCAGTGTAACCCAGTGTGGGGCAGCAGTGTGACCCAGTGTGAGGTAGCAGTGTGACCCAGTGTGAGGCAGCAGTGTGACCCAGTGTGAGGTAGCAGTGTGACCCAGTGTGGGGTAGCAGTGTGACCCAGTGTGGTGCAGCAGTGTGACCCAGTGTGAGGTAGCAGTGTGACCCAGTGTGGTGCAGCAGTGTGACCCAGTGTGGGGCAGCAGTGTGTCCCAGTGAGGGGAAGCAGTGTGACCCAGTGTGGGGCAGCAGTGTGACCCAGTGTGAGGTAGCAGTGCGATCCAGTGTGAGGTAGCAGTGTGTCCCACTGTGAGGTAGCAGTGTGACCCAGTGTGGGGTAGCAGTGTGACCCAGTGTGGGGTAGCAGTGTGACCCAGTGTAGGGCAGCAGTGTGAGGTAGCAGTGTGACCCAGTGTGGGGTATCAGTGTGACCCAGTGTGGGGTAGCAGTGTGACCCAGTGTGAGGTAGCAGTATGACCCAGTGTGGGACAGCAGTGTGACCCAGTGTGGGGCAGCAGTGTGACCCAGTGTGGGGTAGCAGTGTGACCCAGTGTGGTGCAGCAGTGTGACCCAGTATGAGGCAGCAGTGTGGGGTAGCAATGTGACCCAGTGTGAGGTAGCAGTGTGACCCAGTGTGAGGTAGCAGTGTCACTCAGTGTGGTGCAGCAGTGTGACCTAGTGTGGGGTTGCAATGTGACCCAGTGTGAGGTAGCAGTGTGACCCAGTGTGGTGCAGCAGTGTGACCCAGTATGAGGCAGCAGTGTGGGGTAGCATTATGACCCAGTGTGGTGCAGCAGTGTGACCCAGTGTGGTGCAGCAGTGTGACCCAGTGTGAGGTAGCAGTGTGACCCAGTGTGAGGTAGCAGTGTGACCCAGTGTGGTGCAGCAGTGTGACCCAGTGTGGGGCAGCAGTGTGACCCAGTGTGGTGCAGCAGTGTGACCCAGTGTGGGGTAGCAGTGTGACCCAGTGTGAGGCAGCAGTGTGACCCAGTGTGAGGTAGCAGTGTGACCCAGTGTGGGGTAGCAGTGTGACCCAGTGTGGTGCAGCAGTGTGACCCAGTGTGGGGCAGCAGTGTGACCCAGTGTGAGGTAGCAGTGTGACCCAGTGTGGGGTAGCAGTGTGACCCAGTGTGGTGCAGCAGTGTGACCCAGTGTGGGGCAGCAGTGTGACCCAGTGTGGGGCAGCAGTGTGACCCAGTGTGAGGTAGCAGTGTGACCCAGTGTGGGGTAGCAGTGTGACCCAGTGTGGTGCAGCAGTGTGACCCAGTGTGGGGCAGCAGTGTGACCCAGTGTGGGGCAGCAGTGTGACCCAGTGTGAGGTAGCAGTGTGAACCAGTGTGGTGCAGCAGTGTGACCTAGTGTGGGGTAGCAGTGTGACCCAGTGTGAGGCAGCAGTGTGACCCAGTGTGAGGTAGCAGTGTGACCCAGTGTGGGGTAGCAGTGTGACCCAGTGTGGGGTAGCAGTGTGAATCAGTGTGAGGTAGCAGTGTGACCCAGTGTGAGGCAGCAGTGTGAATCAGTGTGAGGTAGCAGTGTGACCCAGTGTGAGGTAGCAGTGTGACCTAGAGTGGGGCAGCAGTGTGACCCAGTGTGGGGTAGCGGTGTGACCCAGTGTGGGGTAGCAGTGTGATCCAGTGTGGGGCAGCAGTGTGACCCAGTGTGGGGTAGCGGTGTGACCCAGTGTGGGGCAGCAGTGTGACCCAGTGTGGGGCAGCAGTGTGACCCAGTGTGAGGTAGCAGTGTGACCCAGTGTGGTGCAGCAGTGTGACCCAGTGTGGGGTAGCGGTGTGACCCAGTGTGGGGTAGCAGTGTGATCCAGTGTGGGGCAGCAGTGTGATCCAGTGTGGGGCAGCAGTGTGACCCAGTGTGGGGTAGCAGTGTGACCCAGTGTGGGGCAGCAGTGTGACCCAGTGTGGGGCAGCAGTGTGACCCAGTGTGAGGTAGCAGTGTGACCCAGTGTGGTGCAGTAGTGTGACCCAGTGTGAGGTAGCAGTGTGTCCCAGTGTGAGGTAGCAGTGTGACCCAGTGTGAGGTAGCAATGTGACCCAGTGTGGGGTAGCAGTGTGACCCAGTGTGGGGCAGCAGTGTGACCCAGTGTGAGGTAGCAGTATGACCCAGTGTGGGGTAGCAGTGTGACCTAGTGTGAGGTAGCAGTGTGACCTAGAGTGGGGCAGCAGTGTGACCCAGTGTGTGGTAGCAGTGTGACCCAGTGTGGGGTAGCAGTGTGACCCAGTGTGGGGCAGCAGTGTGACCCAGTGTGGGGAAGCAGTGTGACCCAGTGTGGGGTAGCAGTGTGACCCAGTGTGAGGTAGCAGTGTGACCCAGTGTGGGGCAGCAGTGTGACCCAGTGTGAGGTAGCAGTTTGACCCAGTGTGAGGTAGCAGTGTGACCCAGTGTGGGGCAGCAGTTTGACCCAATGTGAGGTAGCAGTGTGACCCAGTGTGGGGTAGCAGTGTGACCCAGTGTGGGGCAGCAGTGTGACCCAGTGTGAGGTAGCAGTGTGACCCAGTGTGAGGTAGCAGTATGGCCCAGTGTGGGACAGCAGTGTGACCTAGTGTGGGGTTGCAATGTGACCCAGTGTGAGGTAGCAGTGTGACCCAGTGTGGTGCAGCAGTGTGACCCAGTGTGAGGTAGCAGTGTGACCCAGTGTGGGGTAGCAGTGTGACCCAGTGTGAGGTAACAGTGTGACCCAGTGTGAGGTAGCAGTGTGACCCAGTGTGGTGCAGCAGTGTGACCCAGTGTGAGGTAGCAGTGTGACCCAGTGTGGTGCAGCAGTGTGACCCAGTATGAGGTAGCATTGTGAGCCAGTGTGGTGCAGCAGTGTGACCCAGTGTGGGGCAGCAGTGTGACCCAGTGTGAGGTAGCAGTGTGACCCAGTGTGAGGTAGCAGTATGGCCCAGTGTGGGACAGCAGTGTGACCGGTGTGGGGCAGCAGTGTGACCCAGTGTGAGGTAGCAGTGTGACCCAGTGTGAGGTAGCAGTGTGACCCAGTGTGGGGCAGCAGTGTGACCCAGTGTGAGGTAGCAGTGTGACCCAGTGTGGGGTAGCAGTGTGACCCAGTGTGAGGTAGCAGTGTGACCCAGTGTGGTGCAGCAGTGTGACCCAGTGTGAGGTAGCAGTGTGACCCAGTGTGAGGTAGCAGTGTGACCCAGTGTGGGGCAGCAGTGTGACCCAGTGTGGGGCAGCAGTGTGACCCAGTGTGAGGTAGCAGTGTGACCCAGTGTGAGGTAGCAGTGTGACCCAGTGTGGTGCAGCAGTGTGACCCAGTGTGAGGTAGCAGTGTGACCCAGTGTGAGGCAGCAGTGTGACCCAGTGTGGGGTAGCAGTGTGACCCAGTGTGAGGTAGCAGTGTGACCCATTGTGAGCTAGCAGTGTCACTCAGTGTGGTGCAGCAATGTGACCCAGTGTGGTGCAGCAGTGTGACCCAGTGTGAGGTAGCAGTGTCACTCAGTGTGGTGCAGCAGTGTGACCCAGTGTGAGGTAGCAGTATGGCCCAGTGTGGGGCAGCAGTGTGACCCAGTGTGGGGTTGCAGTGTGACCCAGTGTGAGGTAGCAGTGTGACCCAGTGTGGTGCAGCAGTGTGACCCAGTGTGAGGTAGCAGTGTGACCCAGTGTGGGGTAGCAGTGTGACCCAGTGTGAGGTAACAGTGTGACCCAGTGTGAGGTAGCAGTGTGACCCAGTGTGGTGCAGCAGTGTGACCCAGTGTGAGGTAGCAGTGTGACCCAGTGTGGTGCAGCAGTGTGACCCAGTGTGAGGCATCAGTGTGACTTAGTGGGGGGTAGCAGTGTGACCCAGTGTGAGGCAGCAGTGTGACCCAGTGTGGGGCAGCAGTGTGACCCAGTGTGGGGCAGCAGTGTAACCCAGTGTGGGGCAGCAGTGTGACCCAGTGTGAGGTAGCAGTGTGACCCAGTGTGGGGCAGCAGTGTGACCCAGTGTGAGGTAGCAGTGTAACCCAGTGTGGGGCAGCAGTGTGACCCAGTGTGAGGTAGCAGTGTGACCCAGTGTGAGGCAGCAGTGTGACCCAGTGTGAGGTAGCAGTGTGACCCAGTGTGGGGTAGCAGTGTGACCCAGTGTGGTGCAGCAGTGTGACCCAGTGTGAGGTAGCAGTGTGACCCAGTGTGGTGCAGCAGTGTGACCCAGTGTGGGGCAGCAGTGTGTCCCAGTGTGGGGAAGCAGTGTGACCCAGTGTGGGGCAGCAGTGTGACCCAGTGTGAGGTAGCAGTGCGATCCAGTGTGAGGTAGCAGTGTGTCCCACTGTGAGGTAGCAGTGTGACCCAGTGTGAGGTAGCAGTGTGACCCAGTGTGGTGCAGCAGTGTGACCCAGTGTGGGGTAGCAGTGTGACCCAGTGTGGGGTAGCAGTGTGACCCAGTGTAGGGCAGCAGTGTGAGGTAGCAGTGTGACCCAGTGTGGGGTATCAGTGTGACCCAGTGTGGGGTAGCAGTGTGACCCAGTGTGAGGTAGCAGTATGACCCAGTGTGGGACAGCAGTGTGACCCAGTGTGGGGCAGCAGTGTGACCCAGTGTGGGGTAGCAGTGTGACCCAGTGTGAGGTAGCAGTGTGACCCAGTGTGGTGCAGCAGTGTGACCCAGTATGAGGCAGCAGTGTGGGGTAGCAATGTGACCCAGTGTGAGGTAGCAGTGTGACCCAGTGTGAGGTAGCAGTGTCACTCAGTGTGGTGCAGCAGTGTGACCTAGTGTGGGGTTGCAATGTGACCCAGTGTGAGGTAGCAGTGTGACCCAGTGTGGTGCAGCAGTGTGACCCAGTATGAGGCAGCAGTGTGGGGTAGCATTATGACCCAGTGTGGTGCAGCAGTGTGACCCAGTGTGGTGCAGCAGTGTGACCCAGTGTGAGGTAGCAGTGTGACCCAGTGTGAGGTAGCAGTGTGACCCAGTGTGGTGCAGCAGTGTGACCCAGTGTGGGGCAGCAGTGTGACCCAGTGTGGTGCAGCAGTGTGACCCAGTGTGGGGTAGCAGTGTGACCCAGTGTGAGGCAGCAGTGTGACCCAGTGTGAGGTAGCAGTGTGACCCAGTGTGGGGTAGCAGTGTGACCCAGTGTGGTGCAGCAGTGTGACCCAGTGTGGGGCAGCAGTGTGACCCAGTGTGAGGTAGCAGTGTGACCCAGTGTGGGGTAGCAGTGTGACCCAGTGTGGTGCAGCAGTGTGACCCAGTGTGGGGCAGCAGTGTGACCCAGTGTGGGGCAGCAGTGTGACCCAGTGTGAGGTAGCAGTGTGACCCAGTGTGGGGTAGCAGTGTGACCCAGTGTGGTGCAGCAGTGTGACCCAGTGTGGGGCAGCAGTGTGACCCAGTGTGGGGCAGCAGTGTGACCCAGTGTGAGGTAGCAGTGTGACCCAGTGTGAGGTAGCAGTGTGACCCAGTGTGGGGCAGCAGTGTGACCCAGTGTGAGGTAGCAGTGTGACCCAGTGTGGGGCAGCAGTGTGACCCAGTGTGGGGCAGCAGTGTGACCCAGTGTGGGGCAGCAGTGTGACCCAGTGTGAGGTAGCAGTGTGACCCAGTGTGGGGTAGCAGTGTGACCCAGTGTGGGGTAGCAGTGTGACCCAGTGTGGTGCAGCAGTGTGACCCAGTGTGGGGCAGCAGTGTGACCCAGTGTGAGGTAGCAGTGTGACCCAGTGTGGGGTAGCAGTGTGACCCAGTGTGGGGCAGCAGTGTGACCCAGTGTGGGGTAGCAGTGTGACCCAGTGTGAGGTAGCAGTGTGAACCAGTGTGGTGCAGCAGTGTGACCTAGTGTGGGGTAGCAGTGTGACCCAGTGTGAGGCAGCAGTGTGACCCAGTGTGAGGTAGCAGTGTGACCCAGTGTGGGGTAGCAGTGTGACCCAGTGTGGTGCAGCAGTGTGACCCAGTGTGGGGCAGCAGTGTGACCCAGTGTGAGGTAGCAGTGTGACCCAGTGTGGGGTAGCAGTGTGACCCAGTGTGGGGTAGCAGTGTGACCCAGTGTGAGGTAGCAGTGTGACCCAGTGTGGGGTCGCAGTGTGACCCAGTGTGGTGCAGCAGTGTGACCCAGTGTGGGGAAGCAGTGTGACCCAGTGTGGGGCAGCAGTGTGACCCAGTGTGGGGCAGCAGTGTTACCCAGTGTGAGGTAGCAGTGTGACCCAGTGTGAGGTAGCAGTGTGACCCAGTGTGAGGCAGCAGTGTGACCCAGTGTGGGGTAGCAGTGTGAATCAGTGTGAGGCAGCAGTGTGACCCAGTGTGAGGCAGCAGTGTGACCCAGTGTGAGGTAGCAGTGTGACCCAGTGTGGGGCAGCAGTGTGACCCAGTGTGGGGCAGCAGTGTGACCCAGTGTGAGGTAGCAGTGTGACCCAGTGTGGGGCAGCAGTGTGACCCAGTGTGGGGCAGCAGTGTGACCCAGTGTGAGGTAGCAGTGTGACCCAGTGTGGGGCAGCAGTGTGACCCAGTGTGGGGCAGCAGTGTGACCCAGTGTGAGGTAGCAGTGTGACCCAGTGTGAGGCAGCAGTGTGACCCAGTGTGGTGCAGCAGTGTGACCCAGTGTGGGGCAGCAGTGTGACCCAGTGTGAGGTAGCAGTGTGACCCAGTGTGGGGCAGCAGTGTGACCCAGTGTGGGGTAGCAGTGTGACCCAGCGTGGGGTAGCAGTGTGACCCAGTGTGGGGCAGCAGTGTGACCCAGTGTGGGGCAGCAGTGTGACCCAGTGTGGGGCAGCAGTGTGACCCAGTGTGGGGCAGCAGTGTGACCCAGTGTGAGGTAGCAGTGTGACCCAGTGTGGGGCAGCAGTGTGACCCAGTGTGGGGCAGCAGTGTGACCCAGTGTGGGGTAGCAGTGTGACCCAGTGTGAGGTAGCAGTGTGACCCAGTGTGGGGCAGCAGTGTGACCCAGTGTGGGGCAGCAGTGTGACCCAGTGTGAGGTAGCAGTGTGACCCAGTGTGGGGCAGCAGTGTGACCCAGTGTGGGGCAGCAGTGTTACCCAGTGTGAGGTAGCAGTGTGACCCAGTGTGAGGCAGCAGTGTGACCCAGTGTGAGGTAGCAGTGTGAATCAGTGTGAGGCAGCAGTGTGACCCAGTGTGGGGTAGCAGTGTGACCCAGTGTGAGGTAGCAGTGTGACCCAGTGTGAGGCAGCAGTGTGACCCAGTGTGGGGTAGCAGTGTGAATCAGTGTGAGGCAGCAGTGTGACCCAGTGTGGGGCAGCAGTGTGACCCAGTGTGAGGTAGCAGTGTGACGCAGTGTGGGGTAGCAGTGTGACCCAGTGTGGGGTAGCAGTGTGACCCAGTGTGGTGCAGCAGTGTGACCCAGTGTGGGGCAGCAGTGTGACCCAGTGTGAGGTAGCAGTGTGACGCAGTGAGGGGTAGCAGTGTGACCCAGTGTGGTGCAGCAGTGTGACCCAGTGTGAGGTAGCAGTGTGACGCAGTGTGGGGTAGCAGTGTGACCCAGTGTGGGGCAGCAGTGTGACCCAGTGTGGGGCAGCAGTGTGACCCAGTGTGGGGGAGCAGTGTGACCCAGTGTGGGGCAGCAGTGTGACCCAGTGTGAGGCAGCAGTGTGACCCAGTGTGGGGCAGCAGTGTGACCCAGTGTGGGGTAGCAGTGTGACCCAGTGTGGGGCAGCAGTGTGACCCAGTGTGGTGCAGCAGTGTGACCCAGTGTGAGGCAGCAGTGTGACCCAGTGTGAGGTAGCAGTGTGACCCAGTGTGAGGCAGCAGTGTGACCCAGTGTGGGGTAGCAGTGTGACCCAGTGTGAGGTAGCAGTGTGACCCAGTGTGAGGCAGCAGTGTGACCCAGT
The DNA here is from genome assembly GCF_020745735.1 of Hemiscyllium ocellatum. Classification (NCBI taxonomy): domain Eukaryota; kingdom Metazoa; phylum Chordata; class Chondrichthyes; order Orectolobiformes; family Hemiscylliidae; genus Hemiscyllium; species Hemiscyllium ocellatum. The sequence goes on from NC_083421.1 coordinate 65,028,284, forward strand.
GTGGGGTAGCAGTGTGAATCAGTGTGAGGCAGCAGTGTGACCCAGTGTGGGGCAGCAGTGTGACCCAGTGTGAGGTAGCAGTGTGACCCAGTGTGGGGCAGCAGTGTGACCCAGTGTGAGGCAGCAGTGTGACCCAGTGTGAGGTAGCAGTGTGACCCAGTGTGGTGCAGCAGTGTGACCCAGTGTGAGGTAGCAGTGTGACCCAGTGTGGGGTAGCAGTGTGACCCAGTGTGAGGTAACAGTGTGACCCAGTGTGAGGTAGCAGTGTGACCCAGTGTGGTGCAGCAGTGTGACCCAGTGTGAGGTAGCAGTGTGACCCAGTGTGGTGCAGCAGTGTGACCCAGTGTGAGGCATCAGTGTGACTTAGTGGGGGGTAGCAGTGTGACCCAGTGTGAGGCAGCAGTGTGACCCAGTGTGGGGCAGCAGTGTGACCCAGTGTGGGGCAGCAGTGTAACCCAGTGTGGGGCAGCAGTGTGACCCAGTGTGAGGTAGCAGTGTGACCCAGTGTGGGGCAGCAGTGTGACCCAGTGTGAGGTAGCAGTGTAACCCAGTGTGGGGCAGCAGTGTGACCCAGTGTGAGGTAGCAGTGTGACCCAGTGTGAGGCAGCAGTGTGACCCAGTGTGAGGTAGCAGTGTGACCCAGTGTGGGGTAGCAGTGTGACCCAGTGTGGTGCAGCAGTGTGACCCAGTGTGAGGTAGCAGTGTGACCCAGTGTGGTGCAGCAGTGTGACCCAGTGTGGGGCAGCAGTGTGTCCCAGTGTGGGGAAGCAGTGTGACCCAGTGTGGGGCAGCAGTGTGACCCAGTGTGAGGTAGCAGTGCGATCCAGTGTGAGGTAGCAGTGTGTCCCACTGTGAGGTAGCAGTGTGACCCAGTGTGAGGTAGCAGTGTGACCCAGTGTGGTGCAGCAGTGTGACCCAGTGTGGGGTAGCAGTGTGACCCAGTGTGGGGTAGCAGTGTGACCCAGTGTAGGGCAGCAGTGTGAGGTAGCAGTGTGACCCAGTGTGGGGTATCAGTGTGACCCAGTGTGGGGTAGCAGTGTGACCCAGTGTGAGGTAGCAGTATGACCCAGTGTGGGACAGCAGTGTGACCCAGTGTGGGGCAGCAGTGTGACCCAGTGTGGGGTAGCAGTGTGACCCAGTGTGAGGTAGCAGTGTGACCCAGTGTGGTGCAGCAGTGTGACCCAGTATGAGGCAGCAGTGTGACCCAGTGTGGGGTAGCAATGTGACCCAGTGTGAGGTAGCAGTGTGACCCAGTGTGAGGTAGCAGTGTCACTCAGTGTGGTGCAGCAGTGTGACCTAGTGTGGGGTTGCAATGTGACCCAGTGTGAGGTAGCAGTGTGACCCAGTGTGGTGCAGCAGTGTGACCCAGTATGAGGCAGCAGTGTGGGGTAGCATTATGACCCAGTGTGGTGCAGCAGTGTGACCCAGTGTGGTGCAGCAGTGTGACCCAGTGTGAGGTAGCAGTGTGACCCAGTGTGAGGTAGCAGTGTGACCCAGTGTGGTGCAGCAGTGTGACCCAGTGTGGGGCAGCAGTGTGACCCAGTGTGGTGCAGCAGTGTGACCCAGTGTGGGGTAGCAGTGTGACCCAGTGTGAGGCAGCAGTGTGACCCAGTGTGAGGTAGCAGTGTGACCCAGTGTGGGGTAGCAGTGTGACCCAGTGTGGTGCAGCAGTGTGACCCAGTGTGGGGCAGCAGTGTGACCCAGTGTGAGGTAGCAGTGTGACCCAGTGTGTGGTAGCAGTGTGACCCAGTGTGGTGCAGCAGTGTGACCCAGTGTGGGGCAGCAGTGTGACCCAGTGTGGGGCAGCAGTGTGACCCAGTGTGAGGTAGCAGTGTGACCCAGTGTGGGGTAGCAGTGTGACCCAGTGTGGTGCAGCAGTGTGACCCAGTGTGGGGCAGCAGTGTGACCCAGTGTGGGGCAGCAGTGTGACCCAGTGTGAGGTAGCAGTGTGACCCAGTGTGAGGTAGCAGTGTGACCCAGTGTGGGGCAGCAGTGTGACCCAGTGTGAGGTAGCAGTGTGACCCAGTGTGGGGCAGCAGTGTGACCCAGTGTGGGGCAGCAGTGTGACCCAGTGTGGGGCAGCAGTGTGACCCAGTGTGAGGTAGCAGTGTGACCCAGTGTGGGGTAGCAGTGTGACCCAGTGTGGGGTAGCAGTGTGACCCAGTGTGGTGCAGCAGTGTGACCCAGTGTGGGGCAGCAGTGTGACCCAGTGTGAGGTAGCAGTGTGACCCAGTGTGGGGTAGCAGTGTGACCCAGTGTGGGGCAGCAGTGTGACCCAGTGTGGGGTAGCAGTGTGACCCAGTGTGAGGTAGCAGTGTGAACCAGTGTGGTGCAGCAGTGTGACCTAGTGTGGGGTAGCAGTGTGACCCAGTGTGAGGCAGCAGTGTGACCCAGTGTGAGGAAGCAGTGTGACCCAGTGTGGGGGAGCAGTGTGACCCAGTGTGGTGCAGCAGTGTGACCCAGTGTGGGGCAGCAGTGTGACCCAGTGTGAGGTAGCAGTGTGACCCAGTGTGGGGTAGCAGTGTGACCCAGTGTGGGGTAGCAGTGTGACCCAGTGTGAGGTAGCAGTGTGACCCAGTGTGGGGTCGCAGTGTGACCCAGTGTGGTGCAGCAGTGTGACCCAGTGTGGGGCAGCAGTGTGACCCAGTGTGGGGCAGCAGTGTGACCCAGTGTGGGGCAGCAGTGTTACCCAGTGTGAGGTAGCAGTGTGACCCAGTGTGAGGTAGCAGTGTGACCCAGTGTGAGGCAGCAGTGTGACCCAGTGTGGGGTAGCAGTGTGAATCAGTGTGAGGCAGCAGTGTGACCCAGTGTGAGGCAGCAGTGTGACCCAGTGTGAGGTAGCAGTGTGACCCAGTGTGGGGCAGCAGTGTGACCCAGTGTGGGGCAGCAGTGTGACCCAGTGTGAGGTAGCAGTGTGACCCAGTGTGGGGCAGCAGTGTGACCCAGTGTGGGGCAGCAGTGTGACCCAGTGTGAGGTAGCAGTGTGACCCAGTGTGGGGCAGCAGTGTGACCCAGTGTGGGGCAGCAGTGTGACCCAGTGTGAGGTAGCAGTGTGACCCAGTGTGAGGCAGCAGTGTGACCCAGTGTGGTGCAGCAGTGTGACCCAGTGTGGGGCAGCAGTGTGACCCAGTGTGAGGTAGCAGTGTGACCCAGTGTGGGGCAGCAGTGTGACCCAGTGTGGGGTAGCAGTGTGACCCAGCGTGGGGTAGCAGTGTGACCCAGCGTGGGGCAGCAGTGTGACCCAGTGTGGGGCAGCAGTGTGACCCAGTGTGGGGCAGCAGTGTGACCCAGTGTGGGGCAGCAGTGTGACCCAGTGTGAGGTAGCAGTGTGACCCAGTGTGGGGCAGCAGTGTGACCCAGTGTGGGGCAGCAGTGTGACCCAGTGTGGGGTAGCAGTGTGACCCAGTGTGAGGAAGCAGTGTGACCCAGTGTGGGGCAGCAGTGTGACCCAGTGTGGGGCAGCAGTGTGACCCAGTGTGAGGTAGCAGTGTGACCCAGTGTGGGGCAGCAGTGTGACCCAGTGTGGGGCAGCAGTGTTACCCAGTGTGAGGTAGCAGTGTGACCCAGTGTGAGGAAGCAGTGTGACCCAGTGTGAGGTAGCAGTGTGACCCAGTGTGAGGCAGCAGTGTGACCCAGTGTGGGGTAGCAGTGTGACCCAGTGTGAGGTAGCAGTGTGACCCAGTGTGAGGCAGCAGTGTGACCCAGTGTGGGGTAGCAGTGTGAATCAGTGTGAGGCAGCAGTGTGACCCAGTGTGGGGCAGCAGTGTGACCCAGTGTGAGGTAGCAGTGTGACGCAGTGTGGGGTAGCAGTGTGACCCAGTGTGGGGTAGCAGTGTGACCCAGTGTGGTGCAGCAGTGTGACCCAGTGTGGGGCAGCAGTGTGACCCAGTGTGAGGTAGCAGTGTGACGCAGTGAGGGGTAGCAGTGTGACCCAGTGTGGTGCAGCAGTGTGACCCAGTGTGAGGTAGCAGTGTGACGCAGTGTGGGGTAGCAGTGTGACCCAGTGTGGGGCAGCAGTGTGACCCAGTGTGGGGCAGCAGTGTGACCCAGTGTGAGGTAGCAGTGTGACCCAGTGTGGGGCAGCAGTGTGACCCAGTGTGAGGCAGCAGTGTGACCCAGTGTGGGGCAGCAGTGTGACCCAGTGTGGGGTAGCAGTGTGACCCAGTGTGGGGCAGCAGTGTGACCCAGTGTGGTGCAGCAGTGTGACCCAGTGTGAGGCAGCAGTGTGACCCAGTGTGAGGTAGCAGTGTGACCCAGTGTGAGGCAGCAGTGTGACCCAGTGTGGGGTAGCAGTGTGACCCAGTGTGAGGTAGCAGTGTGACCCAGTGTGAGGCAGCAGTGTGACCCAGTGTGGGGTAGCAGTGTGAATCAGTGTGAGGCAGCAGTGTGACCCAGTGTGGGGCAGCAGTGTGACCCAGTGTGAGGTAGCAGTGTGACGCAGTGTGGGGTAGTAGTGTGACCCAGTGTGGGGTAGCAGTGTGACCCAGTGTGGGGTAGCAGTGTGACCCAGTGTGGTGCAGCAGTGTGACCCAGTGTGAGGTAGCAGTGTGACGCAGTGTGGGGTAGCAGTGTGACCCAGTGTGGGGCAGCAGTGTGACCCAGTGTGGGGCAGCAGTGTGACCCAGTGTGGGGCAGCAGTGTGACCCAGTGTGGGGTAGCAGTGTGACCCAGTGTGGGGCAGCAGTGTGACCCAGTGTGGTGCAGCAGTGTGACCCAGTGTGAGGTAGCAGTGTGACCCAGTGTGAGGTAGCAGTGTGACCCAGTGTGAGGTAGCAGTGTGACCCAGTGTGGGGCAGCAGTGTGACCCAGTGTGAGGCAGCAGTGTGACCCAGTGTGGGGCAGCAGTGTGACCCAGTGTGGGGTAGCAGTGTGACCCAGTGTGGGGCAGCAGTGTGACCCAGTGTGGGGCAGCAGTGTGACCCAGTGTGGTGCAGCAGTATGACCCAGTGTGGGGCAGCAGTGTGACCCAGTGTGGGGCAGCAGTGTGACCCAGTGTGGGGTAGCAGTGTGACCCAGTGTGGGGCAGCAGTGTGACCCAGTGTGGGGCAGCAGTGTGACCCAGTGTGAAGTGAGCTGGAGCTGCGTGACGTGGCACTGCCCACATGGCCAGGCTGTGCTCTCAGTGATCTATCTGGTCCGGTACCTTTTCACCAGGCGGCCCAGGTGGGCCATTATCTCCAGCGGGCCCAAACCGTCCTTTCGGACCCTCGGGACCATCTTCTCCCCTGGGTCCCGCTGGACCGAGCTCACCCTGAGAGAAAACAATAAAACCACACAGTTGATTAGAAAGAGCCCTGAGAGGGAGAGGCAGAGAAAGACAGAGGAACATTGAGGCGAATGGAACACCAGGGAAATAGAAATGGGAGAAAGGATGAAGGAACTGGGGGTGCTGGGGTCAACGAGGGAAACGAGGGAAACGAGGGAAACGAGGGAAACAAGGGAAACGAGGGAAACGAGGGAAACAAGGGAAATTGAGATAAGGGTCACTGACAGCAAAGGACATGGAAGAATGGAGAGAGTCTCATTTTTGCAAGAAGTGAGGGAGAGCAAGTTTCAAAAATACACTTTATTCATAAAATTATCTTTATGTCCGTCCATGATCACTAAAGCTGTTCACAGCAGTATGTGGGGAAACAAACAAACATCGGAGCTTGACTCTCTCCAACGAAACTGCAAAGGCATTTCTTACTTGTACAAGAGTATATTTACAATTATTTGGGATAGTGACAGGTCAAAGGGCAGAGGGCAAAGACAGTGTTCCTATAGTTCGCTCTGCCTGAGGACTCACTCCCTTTACAGAGCGTGGGAGTGGGCTGGGACCTGATTGGATGGCGAATTCTGTCTGTTTTTGCTCATCAGCCTGTCCCCTCTCTCTGCAGTTCAGGCTCTGTGCCCTGCCTCTTCTGGACTTTTGCATTTCAGAATATCAATGAGCTGCATCTCGTTCCAAACAGATGAAAATGGGAAATATTTTGGACCACTTTATCCTTCTGGTGACTGAATCTTGACAGAAAACCAATTTCTCTTTGAATAATGCTCCTTTGTGGGCTGGTTTGGATTTACAATGTATTGTGCTGCACTAATATCATGCAGAAACAGTGAGAGCCTGGCTGAGAGGAGACGATGTAACTGTGACAGTAAATCACTCCGGATCTGAAGGACAGACTGGAGTTACTGCCGCGTGTCACCATGATGCTGAAGGAATGAACAGCAGCTCAGAAACTAAGCTGAATGGCCTCGGAGTCAGAGACGGCAAAGAAATGAGATCATGGAATATAATGACAGTGTGTGAAAAAGACGGACAGAGAGTCAGAGAGAGAGAGAGTGGAGGGGGAGAGAGGGACGGGGGAGGTAGAGAGACAAAGAGAGGTAGAGCAAGGGAGAGGGAGGAAGAATGAGGGGGAGAGAGGGAGAGAGAGTTAGAGAGAGAGAGAGAGAGAGAGGTAAATTGGGAGAGTAAGGGAGAGAGAGTTAGAGAGTTCAGTGTGTGAACCATTGACATGGTGAGGACAGCTGGGCTGAGGAGCGGACACACACACAGGAATCTTCCCAAACCTACAAGGGTGGGATTGAGGTTCTTGATGCTTCAGTCTGGGTGAAGCTGTCTTCTGGAAAGGTGGGAAAAGGGTCTTTGAATATCTTTTGTTTCAGGGATGAAAGATGCTCAGGTTCAGCGGGAATGTGGAGCAATCAGTTCGGCCACGGTCTCATCGTACAGGGGCTGGAAGGGTAGAGTGACCTCTACCTGCTCCTAATCCACAGGTTTCTATGGTTAGTAACCATGGTTACTAAGGACCTGCTTTGAGACATGGGACTGATTAACCGTCACCAGGAGACCAGCCGCTGAGCAATATGTTCACTTTCTGATCATTCATTTCGAGTGGACTGAGTGACAGTTCTGGTGAAAACCTCACCTCACTCTTCAATTCTCTGTGTGACTGTCTGTCAGGGAGGTGTTTCCCTCTAACCCCATTTACCTCAATCATCTCAGAGGGATTAATCACCGCCTGGAAACCTGGGTTACATTTTGGCTGTTACACATTTTGTGCTCCCAGGCCTGGAGAGGCTGTGGAAGAGAGTTACAGGGATGAGTCCAGGGATGAGGGACAGTGGTGACTGAAGAGAGACTGCAGACTCTGGGATTGTCCTCCTCAGAGCAGAGAAGGTTGAGGGGAGATTTAATCAAGGAGTTCAAAATCAGGGTCAGGTTTGTTCGATGAATGAGAGAAAGTGTTCCCAGGGGCAGGAGGGGCAGTGACCAGACAGACACAGACTGAAGGGTATCAGGAAAAGGACCAGAATGGGGGAGGAGGAGAATTGATTTTTGCACATCAGTTTATAGTGATCTGAGACATGCTGCCTGAAAGGGAGATGGGAGCAGACTGAACAGGAACTTTTGAAACAGCGGATCAAAGAGATATTTGAGAAGGAGATTTTTTGAAGGTTGAGGAGAAAGAGCAGGGTAATGGGATTAACTGGATACATTTCTCAGAGAGCTGCTATAGACGTGATGGGCTGAATGGTCTCTTGCTGGGTTGTATCACTCTGCAATTCCTTTCATTACTTCAGTGCCAGGATGTTATGTTTGAGAACTCACTCTGTCGCCCTTTATTCCCATATCACCCTTGAATCCTGGGAAACCATCTTCACCCTGTTAAAACACAAAGACAACAGGACAATGAGACTGTGTCTCCAGCTATCACTGAAGCCACTCCCACTAAGGCAGATCCCAAATAATAACACACTGACCTCTTCCCCCCCAACAAACTCCCCCAAACCCAACACATACTCACACACACCTCCCACCTTGTTCACACACAGACAAATCACGCTCATGTTCTCTCACACACACTTGGCTTCTGTCTCTCAACACTCTGTAAATCCCAGGTTCCTCCCAAGGTTTGTGACAGACCCCTGGCTCAGACTTTGACGGTGATGATCTGTTGCTTACCTTCTCGCCTTTATGTCCCATCAAGCCACGAACACCATCAGCACCCTGAAAAAAAACAACAGATCAGAGCTCGCAGGTTAGTAAATTAACCTGGCATCACACAGCGACCAGTGTACCAATTCAGTGCCAGGACAGAGCCCTGGGAGAGAGAACAGCAAGGAGCAGCCTCCCTCAGCGCTGATCCCAGCTGATGGGAACACTGGACAAGTCAGAGTGCAGAAGAAGATTCGGATTGATAGATCATGAGTTTTATTTGTTCAGTTTGTTTGACAAAAGGCTACCGATATACTTTAACAAAAGAAAATCACATTTATTGCAGAAGAGAAAAGCACTAGCTAGACAGGAAAAACAGAAGAATCTCACTGCAAACACCAGAAAGATGTTTCATTCTGTAATACCCTTGCAGATAGAGTCATCCGTATCACCCCATTAAGGCTTCGCCTTTATCGGGAACAGCTGTAATTAGTTCCCTTTCAGCAATTTTATGTGATTAATAATAGGCTACTCCTTCCCATAAATGTCTCTTTCCAGACCCTCAAAACAGATTGTTAACACAGCTCACTATTCCTTAACATGGGTTCCCTGTCGTCACATATTCCACAAACTTGCCAAATGCCGTCCTTTCTGACACCACCTGAGATTTCTGCTTGTGGATATTTTCACTCAGTGAGTATCTCTGAACTTCAGGAGACTGCATAGAACAACAGATCTGCTGTTATGGACCTCCACTGTACCCCAGTGAGAGTCAGTGTGTGTGGGAGCTGTACCCCACTGAGAGTCAGTGTGTGTGGGAGTGTACCCCAGAGAGAGTCAGTGTGTGTGGGACTGTATCCCAGTGAGAGTCAGTGTGTATGGGAGTGTACCCCAGTGAGAGTCAGTGTGTGTGGGACTGTACCCCAGTGAGAGTCAGTGTGTGTGGGAGTGTACCCCAGTGAGAGTCAGTGTGTGTGGGACTGTATCCCAGTGAGAGTCAGTGTGTGTGGGAGCTGTACCCCAGTGAGGGTCAGTGTGTGTGGGAGCTGTATCCCAGTGAGAGTCAGTGTGTGTGGGAGCTGTACCCCAGTGAGAGTCAGTGTGTGTGGGAGCTGTACCCCAGTGAGAGTCAGTGTGTGTGGGACACTATACCCCAGTGAGAGTCAGTGTGTGTGGGAGCTGTACCCCAGTGAGAGTCAGTGTGTGTGGGAGCTGTACCCCAGTGAGAGTCAGTGTGTGTGGGAGTGTACCCCAGTGAGGGTCAGTGTGTGTGGGAGTGTATCCCAGTGAGGGTCAGTGTGTGTGAATGGGTTGTATCCTATCATATGTTTTCCACTGTGAGTGTGAAATTAATTATTCTTACCTTGACACCACGTGGTCCTGGATATCCAATAGGACCCTGTGGCCCTGGTGGACCCTGAAGAGACAAAATACAGAAATGAGTTGGTGTCATTTCAGTCATTTCCCTGGGAAGGGGAACAATTTGCATGGTGCCTCACAGCTCTGCTACTGTCGATTGAACTTTATAGTTATCATCTTGCTGCTTGACCCTTGGGGAGCAGTGACCCTCTCTCCAGGAGCTCTGACGTTCCGCCCTGTCACAGCTGCACCTTGCGCTGCACCCGCCCACGTGGCAGCTTGACTTTGCTTGAACCTCAGGATGGTGGTTTGGAGGTGGGACTCTGAGCCTGGCGCTGATCAAGAACTCCCTGTGAGGCGACTGTAAGAGCATAATTGGAGCTAAATGCTAGCAGGAGGTGCTAGAATCCAACCAAGCCCCATTGGCACACCGGACAGGGTGGTGTACACGGGGTGGATCAATGCCAATGGGTCAGGGTACACGGGATCACCCACTGTACACAGGACACGGTGGTGTATATAGGGTGGATCAATGCCAATGGGTCAGGGTACACGGGATCACCCACTGTACACAGGACAGGGTGGTGTACACGGGGTGGATCAATGCCAATGGGTCAGGGTACACGGGATCACCCACTGTACACAGGACAGGGTGGTGTACACGGGGTGGATCAATGCCAATGGGTCAGGGTACACGGGATCACCCACTGTACACAGGACAGGGTGGTGTACACGGGGTGGATCAATGCCAATGGGTCAGGGTACACAGGATCACCTATTGCACACTGGACAGGGTGGTGTACACGGGGTGGATCAATACAATGGGTCAGGGTACATGGGATCACCTACTGTACACTGGACAGGCTGGTGTACACGGGGTGGATGAGGGTATGTGGGATGGGTGAAATGAGATGTATTGCTGGGCGGTGTAGAGAATAAGAACAGCTTAAAGAGAGAGAAAGTGGAACATACTGGGCTGCCCTTCTCTCCAGTTGGACCCTCCTTGCCGGGGTGACCCTGTACAGAAACAAAATGACAGCATCAAACATCAGCATTACAACAGAGTGCCACCTTCCCCCCCTGCCCTGACTGCTTCACTGGGACATCCCCATTGGAAGTGCTCAGATTCCCTGGGGTTTTGGGGAAAGGCCATCAGTCCCATGAATCTAACCCTCCATTTAATTAAATCCTGGCTGATCTACCCACCGCTAATAACGCCCCCAAAATTCCATTTACTTCAGTTTCAAAAAGATGACTTTTTGTCTACACACTTGGGGAGACAAGGAGAATTATTGGGAATACATATTTATATTTGAGGAACAGTGTGGAAAAACTGGAAGGTTTAGAACTATGTGGGTATTTTCTGGATTGAAATGAGTTTAGCAGGTGATTGAATTAAGGAATGAAGTCAGCAGCTTACGATGGGCTCTAAGGTATCTTCTGGTTACCGAAGAATCATGTGACATTTGTTAAAGAAAGCCAAGCTTTCAAAGAGATAAGAAATGGGATTTATGGGGCTTCTCTCAGCCTGGTGTAAATACCTCCCTATTTCCCCCTTTTTGTTAGCTTTGACAAAGGGTCAGTTAGACTCAAAACGTCAGCTCTTTTCTCCCCTTACAGACGCTGCCAGACCTGCTGAGATTTTCCAGCATTTTCTCTTTTGGTTTCTGTTGTCATTTTATGTTGAGTGAGTGCGTCTGTTTTTGGGATTACAAGATCCAGCTTTATTTCTGAATTATAGTTCAGGGATTTACTCATGTTTTGTACATAATGAATGGATTATTTCGGGTTCTTTGCAGATGCCTGATGAATGTTTTGTTTGAACTGGTTAGTGGGAGCAAAGTAATTGGCCATTCTGGTGATTGAACCAGCACATTGTACCTGACGGAGGCTGAATTACCATCACAATCGCCCTGAACACCAGGGTGATGTTGCAATTTGGAACACACTGCCTGAAAGGGTTGGGAGTGGGGAAATATTAGAGTAGATTAGATTACTTACAGTGTGGAAACAGGCTCTTTGGCCCAACAGTCCACACCGATCCGCCGAAGCTGTGGGACATAGACTGTGGGAGGAAACCGGAGCACCCGGAGGAAACCCACACAGACACAGGGAGAACGTGCAAACTCCACACAGACAGTTGCCTGAGGCGGGAATTGAACCTGGGTCTGTGGCGCTGTGAGGCAGCAGTGCTAACTGCTGTGCCACCGTGCCGCCCATAACTTTCAAAACTGAATGGGATCAATACTCAGTAAGGACAGCAGAGAGTGGAATGAATGGGATAGCTCTTTCAGAGAGCTAGAACATACACAATGGGCCAAATGGTCTTGTCAATGCTTGCATCAACCCAGGATTCTGTGAAATTTCTTTTGGGCAGTTAAAGAATTTGAATTCAGTTTTTTAAAAACCTGAAGATAAAAATTCTGGGATCCGCAAAAGTTGTGATGTAGCTGTTGATTGTCAGTAAAATCCATCTGGTTCACTCCTGCCCTTGAGGAAGGGAGTCTGCCATTCTTACCTGGTCTGGCCTACATGTAACTCCAGACCCTCAGGAATGGGGATGATTTTTACCTGCCCTTTGAGGGTACTCAGCTGGATTAAATCAAAGGACAAGTAATGAGGGTGAATAACTTTGCCTCCCCTCCAATTGGTGTAAGTCACCCCTCTCCATCTCGCACCTACCAGCCGAGGGGTATAACTCACCGGTGGTCCATCTGCTCCTGGTAATCCTGGGAGACCTGGTTTGCCAGTGGGTCCCTGTGGATTGAAAGACAGAGAATCTGGGAGTGAGTGCAAAGTGCTGTGATCACTGAGACCCTGGACTCGGACAGGAAGGCCAGGAGTAGCCTCCTGTGCCTAAGGGTTTGAATTCTCCTGGAAGAGAGACTTACTTTAGCTCCTGGAGGTCCAATTGGTCCCTGAGGCCCAGGGAGACCCTGAGAAAGAAAACACAACAGATTAGGCATAACTAAACAGAGACAAACATTCCTGCAGACATTCGAGCAGTGGGAGGGACGGTTGGACATGTCTTATAATGTTAATTAGCCAGTTACACAGAATATAGCATGCCAATGAGCCCCTCTGCTCTGTAATGGAGTTTCTGCCCCACACCAGTTTCCTCCCACTCCCTCTTCATCATTACTGATCCCGCCATCACCCTGTCATTCCATTCCTCTTCCCTCCTCCCTTTATCCAGCTGGCAACGCATCAATATGATTCCTTTTCAATTTCCTACTATCGTCTGTAGGAGTGGGCCACACATTTCCCCCACTCCCATGTGAGTGAGTCCCATAGTCCCCCCCACTTCCTGTGGGATCCAGTGACCCATTATTCCCAGTCCCTTTGGGAGCAAGGCCCACATTCGCTCCACTCCCTGTGGGAGTGAGTCTCACATACTTGCCACTTCCTTTGGGACTGACGCCCCCATTATCCCCACTCTCTGTGAGAGTGAGTCCCCCATTATCCCCACTCTGTGAGAGTGAAGCCCCTATTATCTCCACTCTCTGTGAGAGTGAAGCCCACATTATCCCCAATCTCTGTGAGAATGAGTCCCACATTATCCCCACTCTCTGTGAGAGTGAATCCCACGTTATCCCCACTCTCTGTGAGATTGAGTCCCACATTATCCCCAATCTCTGTGAGAGTGAATCCCACATTATCCCCACTCTCTGTGAGAGTGAGACCCACATTATCCCCACTCTCTGTGAGAGTGAGTCCCACATTATCCCCACTCTCTGTGAGAGTGAATCCCCCATTATCCCCTCTCTCTGTGAGAGTGAGTCCCCCATTATCCCCACTCTGTGGGAGTGAGTCCCACATTATCTCCACTCTCTGTGAGAGTGAGTGACACATTATCCCCACTCTCTGTGAGAATGAATCCCACATTATCCTCAATCTGTGAGAGTGAGTCTCCTGTTATTCCCACTCTCTGTGAGAGTGAGCCCCACATTATTCCCACTCTCTGTGAGAGTGAGTCCCCCATTATCCCTACTCTCTGTGAGAGTGCGGCCCCCATTATCCCCACTCTCTGTGAGAGTGAATCCCCTATTATCCCCACTCTCTATGAGAGTGAATCCCATATTATCCCCACTCTCTGTGAGATTGAGTCCCACATTATCCCCAATCTCTGTGAGAGTGAATCCCACATTATCCCCACTCTCTATGAGAGTGAATCCCACATTATCCCCACTCTCTGTGAGAGTGAGTCCCACATTATCCCCACTCTCTGTGAGAGTGTGGCCCCCATTATCTCAAATCTCTGTGAGAGTGAATCCCACATTATCCCCACTCTCTGTGAGAGTGAATCCCCCATTATCTCCACTCTCTGTGAGAGTGAATCCCCATTATCCCCACTCTCTGTGAGAGTGAATCCCACATTATTCCCACTCTCTGTGAGAGTGAGTCCCACATTATTCCCACTCTCTGTGAGATGGAATCCCCCATTATCCCCACTCTCTGTGAGATTGAGTCCCACATTATCCCCACTGTGAGAGTGAATCCCCCATTATCCCCACTCTCTGTGAGATTGAGTCCCCCATTATCCCCACTCTCTGTGAGAGTAAATTCCACATTATCCCCACTCTCTGTGAGCGTGAATCCCGCATTATCCCCACTCTCTGTGAGCGTGAATCCCCCATTATCCCCACTCTCTGTGAGAGTGAGTCCCCCATCATCCCCAGTCTCTGTGAGAATGAGGCCTACAGAGTGTTAGGGTAGGGGATAAGGGATCGGGGGTTTTGAGGAAGACTGTTTTGCCCTGAGGGTGGTGGCAATCTGACAGTCACTGCCTGAAACAGGCAGAAAGTCCCATCACATCAGAGTACTATTGCGATGAGTACTTGAAATGTCACAAAATATAAGGCTACGGCAAGGTTTGGAAAATAGGATTTAGAGTAGCTAGGTACTCCAAACTAGCATAGATATGATGGGCCAAAGGGCCTCTTTTGCTATTGTAAATGCCCAATGACTGTGTATGAACATCAAGCTCCAGAGCTCTCACTTGTCGCCTGCCTGTAAACGTGAATGCTGAGGGGGCGATGGGGTTCAGTGAGGATCAGACAAGGTGCTGATGGTACAGGCTTCGATTCCCAGCACAAACAGCAGCACTCAGGGATTACAGTTCTCAAGGCAGAGCTGCTTACAGTGATAATAAGTGGCTGTGATCTCTCTGAGGTTGTCAGCGGTAAAAGTGAAGAATAAGATACAGAGTTCTCAGAGTTTTCACAGTCCCAAAGCTGTCTGCCTGCTCGAAACAATATCCCAGGGTGAGCCTGAGCTTACCTGAGCTCCTGGATTCCCCTGCTGTCCTGGGGGCCCTGGTTCACCCTGAGGGCCCTAAAGGAAGAGGAAAGAGCGGTGATCAATCCAGTACTTCACCAAACCCTCACAACCAACACCAGGCAGTACTGGGCCATGTTGTCACGTTGAATGGACAGAGGAGGTGGGGAGGGATTAGACGGTAATCAAAGACTTCCTCAATCCCACAAACTCACTCACACACTCCCTCACACACACTCACTCCCTCACACACACTCACTCACACACACTCCCTCACACACATTCACTCCCTCACACACACACACACTCACTCCCTCACACACACTCACTCACACCCTCACACACACTCACTCACTCCCTCACACTCACACCCTCACACACACTCACATACTCCCTCACACACACTCACTCACTCCCTCACACACACTCACTCCCTCACACACACTCACTCACAAACACTCCCTCACACACATTCACTCCCTCACACACACACACACTCACTCCCTCACACACACTCACTCACACCCTCACACACACTCACTCACTCCCTCACACTCACACCCTCACACACACTCACATACTCCCTCACACACACTCACTCACTCCCTCACACACACTCACTCACTCCTTCACACACTTCCTCCCTCACACACATTCACTCCCTCCCTCACACACTCAGTCCCTCACTCACACTCACTCCTTCACACACACTCACTCCCTCAAACGCACTCACTCCCTCAGACACACACTCACACACACTCCCTCACTCCCTCACACACACTCACTCCCTCAAACACACTCACTCCCTCACACACACTCACACACACTCACTCCCTCACACACACTCACTCATTCCCTCACACATACACACTCATTAACACACACTCATTCACTCCATCACACTCACTCACTTCCTCACACACACTCACACACACTCACTCACTCCCTCACTCTCACACTCAAGAAAGCAGAGGACAGAATTATCATCATCCAACTCCACCCCTTAACCCCCACGTTCCGTGCCCTTCCCCCCAAACCTTACCCCTTCATGCCCCTCCCCCACACCTTCCCCCTTCATGCCCCTCCCCCACACCTTCCCCCTCCATGTCCCTCCCCCACACCTTCCCCCTCCATGTCCCTCCCCCCACACCTTCCCCCTCCATGTCCCTCCCCCACACCTTCCCCCTCCATGCCCCTCCCCCACACCTTCCCCCTTCATGTCCCTCCCCCACACCTTACCCCTCCATGTCCATCCCCCCTGTGTCCCTGCCCTCTCTCTACCCCTGAGAGCCGGAAGGCAGTATGTACCTGGCTGCCTTTTGGACCATGGTGCCCATCCATTCCCGTCACCCCCTGGAAAGCAAAATGATCACAGATTAGTGACAGTCTTGAGTCAAGTTGAGGGAATCATCTGATCACCTGGGATGATCCAAATATTGACATTCCCGTAGCCATGTATCTAATCATTAATGGCCTGGATCTCGCAGTGATAGGATCAGTCAGCAGTCTGCTCCCCAGAAACTGATCACGGCCACAGAAATCCGCAAATATACAATAGTGTGGGAATCCTACAGTTCTTGTTGTGTGAATACACCCCATCCTCTCAGGATCACATATGTCCTTCTCTGGGTCTGTATTACACACATCTCCTGGCCGGATCCCACATATTTCATTCCAGCTAGAACTGACAGGAAACCTGCCCCATAAAACTGTTCGACTTGTTCCAAAAACTCCTGGGAAAGTTACACATTTTCCAAAGGCCCAAAGAGCTAATCTCGCCTTTGGCAATTGAGTCAGATTGTTTCAGAAGAGGAACCCCATATTGTTTATTTTATTGCTAAGTTTGTGATTCTGTTTGAGTTTATATCTTTGCTCTAACACAATCATTGAGTGCACTCCCTGCCAATGGCAGTGAGAGTGTGTGTATTAATACCGGGGCCTTCAGCTGGATTTCAACATTGCTACGTGATTATCTGCAGACATTTACTGAGATCTCCTTTAGACCTGACACCAGACTCAAACAGCTGCTGGGAGAGGACAACCCAGGTCAGACAGCTCTTGGCGGCCTGTTTTCACTGAGGTTCAGCTCTGAGCACCCTTCCTTCAAACAAACTGCAAATCTGGATATCACAAACAGCAACACCTGCCCTCCATCAGAGGGTCAGAAGTGGGGATGTTTGTTGATGATTGCACAGTGTTCAGCCCCATTCACAACTCCCCAGACACTGAACTAGCCCATACTCAAATGCAACATGATTTAGCCAATGTCCAGGCTTGGAGGGGACATTCACACCATGCATATACCAGGCAATGACCATCTCCAATAAGAGACAATCTGACCATCATCGTTTGACATTTAATTGTGTTACCATCGCTGAATCCCACACAATCAACATCCTGGGCATTACCATTAACCAGAAACTCAACTGGACTCACCACATAAAGACAGGGACTCCAGAAGCAGGGCAGAGGCTAGGAATCCTGCAGTAAGTAACTCACCTCCTAACTCCCCAAAGTACCAGTCAGGAGTGGGATGGAATGCTCCCACTTGCCTGATGGGGGCAGCTCCAATAACACTCAAGAAGCTCAACACCATCCAGGACAAAGCACCCTGCTTGACTGGCACAATATCCACAAGCACCAACTCCCTCCACCCCCCACACACACACTCAGCAGCAGTGTGTACTATGTACAAGGTGCACTGCAGAAATTCACCAAAGATCCTTCAACTGTACCTTCTAAAGCCACGAGCACTTCTCTCTGGAAGGACAAGAGCAGCAGATGTAACCACCTACAAATTCCCCTCTGAGCCACTCACCATCCTGACTTGGAAATTTATTGTCAATCCTTCATTATCACTGGGTCAAACTCCTGGAAGTCTCTCCGTAAGCACATGGAGTGCAGGGATGGAGAAGGAAGCTCACTGCCACCTGCTCAAGGGCAACCAGGAGAGGAAGCTAAACGGTGAGGGTGGATTTAATCAGGGTTTTAAAGATCATGAGGGGTTTAGGTCACTCCAGTCAAAGAGGAGAAAGTGTTTCCAGTGACAGGAGGGTCATTTACCAGAGGGAGAAAGAAATCAGTGAAAGTGAGAAATCACATCGGAAGAACTTTTATTTTTACAAACAGGGTGGAGGATACAATTCCAATGGCAGCTTCCAAAACAACCAAACCAACACCTGAGGCAGAAAAACACAACAGACTGAGGAAAGAGTCGCTACGGGGTCCAACCAGAAGGTTTTCAGAGTCAGTACCAATGATGGGTCAAATGGCCTCCACTGTACCAGATACTAATTGAGATGAAGTTGTCAATGTACGTATGGGAGTGATACTCATCAATCGAACACATCAGGGAGACAGTACTCTGAGCAGTCAAGTATGCACAGCCTGCAGAAAGATGATGCTAGAGCTGAAATTCTGCATCAAGAGAAACTGATGTTAATCTGCAGAGAGTAAGTGTGAGGGACAGGGCGAGTAAGTGTGAGGGACAGAGCGGCAGGCACACGTTAGCAGCTTCACATCGCACCACAACATGCAAAAGGAATGGTACTCACTGGGGGGCCCGAGGGTCCGGCAGGTCCCTTTGGACCCAACAATCCACGGGGACCCTGGGGGGGGAAATTAGAAGCAGTGATTAATCTCATCTCCCACACACGGTCCTACAAGACAGGCTACACACTGATCCCACCAAATCCCCACCCTGTGAGACTCTGATATACCCTACACCCCACACTGTGAGACTCTGATATACCCTACACCCCTCACTGTAACACCCTGATATACCCTACACCCCTCACTGTAACACCCTGATATACCCCACACCCCTCACTGTGAGACTCTGATATACCCTACACCCCTCACTGTAACACTCTGATATACCCCACACCCCTCACTGTAACACCCTGATATACCCCACACCCCTCACTGTGAGACTCTGATATACCCTACACCCCTCACTGTAACACTCTGATATACCCCACACCCCTCACTGTAACACCCTGATATACCCCACACCCCTCACTGTAACACACTGATATATCCCACACCCCTCACTGTAACACACTGATATACCCCACACCCCTCATTGTAACACCCTGATATACCTCACACCCCTCACTGTAACACACTGATATACCCCACACCCCTCACTGTAACACACTGATATATCCCACACCCCTCACTGTAACACACTGATATACCCCACACCCCTCATTGTAACACTCTGATATACTCCACACCCCTCACTGTAACACACTGATATACTCCACACCCCTCACTGTAACACTCTGATATACCTCACACCCCTTACTGTAACACACTGATATAACCCACACCCCTCACTGTAACACCCTGATATACCCCACACCCCTCACTGTAACACACTGATATATCCCACACCCCTCACTGTAACACCCTGATATACCCCACACCCCTCACTGTAACACACTGATATATCCCACACCCCTCACTGTAACACCCTGATATACCCCACACTCCTCACTGTAACACACTGATATATCCCACACCCCTTACTGTAACACACTGATATAACCCACACCCCTCACTGTAACACCCTGATATACCCCACACCCCTCACTGTGAGACTCTGATATACCCTACACCCCTCACTGTAACACTCTGATATACCCCACACACCCCTCACTGTGACACCCTGATATACCCCACACCCCTCACTGTAACACACTGATATACCCCACACCCCTCACTGTGACACCCTGATATACCCCACACCCCTCACTGTAACACACTGATATATCCCACACCCCTCACTGTAACACACTGATATACCCCACACCCCTCACTGTAACACCCTGATATACCCCACCCCCTCACTGTAACACCCTGATATACCCCATACCCCTCACCGTGACTCTCTGATATACCCCACACCCCTCACTGTAACACCCTGATATACCCCACACCCTCACTGTAACACCCTGATATACCCCATACCCCTCACCGTGAGACTCTGATATACCCCACACCCCTCACTGTAACACACTGATATACCCCACACACCCCTCACTGTAACACCCTGATATACCCCACACCCCTCACTGTAACACTCTGATATACCCTACACACCCCTCACTGTGACACCCTGATATACCCCACACCCCTCACTGTAACACACTGATATACCCCACACCCCTCACTGTGACACCCTGATATACCCCACACCCCTCACTGTAACACCCTGATATACCCCACACCCTCACTGTAACACCCTGATATACCCCACACCCCTCACTGTGAGACTCTGATATACCCTACACCCGTCACTGTAACACCCTGATATACCCCACACCCCTCACTGTGAGACTCTGATATACCCTACACCCCTCACTGTAACACTCTGATATACCCCACACACCCCTCACTGTGACACCCTGATATACCCCACACCCCTCACTGTAACACACTGATATACCCCACACCCCTCACTGTGACACCCTGATATACCCCACACCCCTCACTGTAACACACTGATATATCCCACACCCCTCACTGTAACACACTGATATACCCCACACCCGTCACTGTAACACCCTGATATACCCCACCCCATCACTGTAACACCCTGAAAATACCCCATACCCCTCACCGTGAGACTCTGATATACCCCACACCCCTCACTGTAACACTCTGATATACCCCACACCCTCACTGTAACACCCTGATATACCCCATACCCCTCACCGTGAGACTCTGATATACCCCACACCCCTCACTGTAACACACTGATATACCCCACACACCCCTCACTGTAACACCCTGATATACCCCACACCCCTCACTGTAACACACTGATATATCCCACACCCCTCACTGTAACACCCTGATATACCCCACACCCCTCACTGTAACACCCTGATATATCCCACACCCCTCACTGTAACACTCTGATATACCCCACACCCCTCACTGTAACACACTGATATATCCCACACCCCTCACTGTAACACTCTGATATACCCCACACCCCTCACTGTAACACACTGATATATCCCACACCCCTCACTGTAACACTCTGATATACCCCACACCCCTCACTGTAACACACTGATATATCCCACACCCCTCACTCTACACACTGATATACCCCACACCCCTCACTGTAACACCCTGATATACCTCACACCCCTCACTGTAACACACTGATATATCCCACACCCCTCACTGTAACACACTGATATACTCCACACCCCTCACTGTAACACTCTGATATACCTCACACCCCTTACTGTAACACACTGATATACCCCACACCCCTCACTGTAACACACTGATATACCCCACACCCCTCACTGTAACACACTGATATACTCCACACCCCTCACTGTAACACACTGATATACCCCACACACCCCTCACTGTAACACACTGATATAACCCACACCCCTCAACGTGAGACTCTGATATACCCCCACACCTCACTGTAACATCCTGATATACCCCACACCTCTCACTGTAACACTCTGACATACCCCACACCCCTCATTGTGGCACTCTGATATACCCCACACCCCTCACTGTGAGACGCTGAAATACCCCACACCACTCACTGTGAACTATGATATACCCCACACCCCTCACTGTGAGACTATGATATACCCCACACCCCTCACTGTAACACCCTGATATACCCCACAACCCCTCACTGTAACACTCTGATATACCCCACACACCCCTCACTGTGATACTGATATACCCCACACCCCTCACTGTAACACTCT
This sequence comes from Hemiscyllium ocellatum, assembly GCF_020745735.1. Lineage (NCBI taxonomy): Eukaryota > Metazoa > Chordata > Chondrichthyes > Orectolobiformes > Hemiscylliidae > Hemiscyllium > Hemiscyllium ocellatum. The sequence continues at coordinate 65,049,602 of NC_083421.1, forward strand.
GATATACCCCACACCCCTCATTGTAACACACTGATATACCTCACACCCCTCACTGTGAGACTCTGATATACCCCACACCCCCTCACTGTGAGACTATGGTATAATTTTGAGAATGGTGAGTACTCACTGGTTCTCCTGGTAAACCTCTTGGACCAGCTTCTCCATCATCGCCCTGGAACAGATTCAGTCAGATTGTGTTAATCCTCCTGTTTTGACCCAGGAAACCATTCTCAGGAGAGAGCATGTGGATTAAATGCTGCCCAGCCCCTAACTCACCCTCTCGCCATCCTCACCAGGAGGTCCAGGTGGTCCCTGTGGCCCTGCATCCCCCTGGAAAGGGAACATTAACACCATCACAACACTGTTCGATATTACATCATCAAAAGCCCCTTTTGTCAGCATGTCCTTGGGCAGATGACAGGTGAAGACTGGGTACTTGTTGATGTTGTACATTGTCGTCATGTTTCTGGGTCTCTTTATGACGGGGTGACTGTGTTTCCTTGTGTGGTTCGCTGCTTCTCTGCTCATTTGGACCATGTATCACTCACACACCATGACCAGCTCTGAGCCACTGAATTACAGAATTAACCCATTGTTGAAGCAGGCCATTCAGCCCATTATACCTACACCGCTCTTCAAATGAGCATCATTATTTGGTGCCAATCTCCTACCTTTTCCCCATAAGCCGCATATTTTTCTATCTAAATAACCGTTCAATGCCCCCTTGAATGGACCAACTGAACCTGCCTCCATATTTTTAGGGACAGCATTTCTGACTTTGCCCACTTGCTGTGTGAAAATGTCTTTTTTCTCATCAAGAACAAAGAACAGGAACAGCACAGGAACAGGCTCTTCACCCCACCAAGACGGTGCAAACACATGATGCGTTTCTCAACCAAAACCTTTTTGTCTCTCTGCGGCCTGTATCCCTCTATGTCCTGCCTATTCAGATGTCTGTCATGGTGCCTCTTAAATGTCGCTTTTGTTATCTGCCTCCACTTCCTCTGGGAGCACATTCAAGGTACAGGTACCCATCAGGCTCTGTGTAAAGAACTTGCCTCTCACATCACTTAAACTATCCCCTTTTACCTTTAACCTATGACCCCCTAGTAACTGACAATTGGGAAAATGACCCTGGGAAAAAGACTCTGACCATTCCATTCCTTCCATCCATTCCGTCCAATCCGTCCATTCCGCCCGTTCTGCCCAATCGGTCCTTTCCATCCATCTGTCCATGCCTCTCATATATTTGTAATCTCCTGTCAGGTTAACCCCCTCATTCTTCAATGTTCAGGTGAAAACAAGCCATGTTTATCCAATCTCTCCTCAGCATTAATACCCTCCAATCCGGGCACCATCCTGGTCAATGTTTCTGCACCCTCTCCAAAGCCTCCACATCTTTCAAAGTTAAAAATCACACAATATCAGCTTATAGTCCAACAGGTTTATTTGGAAGCACAGCTTGGAATCACCTGATGAAGGAGCGATGCTCCGAAACCTAGTGTGCTTTCAATTAAACCTGTTGGACTATAACCTGGTGTTGTGTGATTTTTAACTTTGTCCATCCCAGTCCAACACCAGCATCTCCACATCAGGTCCACATCTTTCTGTTAGTGTGGTGACCGGAACTGTACATAATGTTTCAAATGTGCACTAACTAAAGTTCTCCACAGCTGCAATGTGACTTGCCAATGTTTATACTCTCTGCCCCTTACCCCTATCACCCTCACCTCTTTTGCACATCACTTTAAATCTATGCCCCTCTTGTTCCTTTTCCACATGGAAACAGGTTCTCCCTATTGTCTCTACCAAGGCTTGCTCCTGACTTTGAAAACCTCTCTCAAATCTCCTTTCATCTTTCTTCATTCTTCAATCTATCCTCAGTTCTGAAGTTTCTCATTCCTGGAAATACTGGTGTAATTTGCTTCTTCACTCTCTCCAACGCATTCCAGACTTCCTGTAACAAGGTACCCACTACTATACGTAACACTCCAGCTGAGGTTAAACAAATGCCTTGAAGAAGTTGAACATCACCATCTTGCTCTTGAACTCCTTGCCCCTATTAAGAAAGCCGAGGATACTGCATACTTTCTTTCTTGCTCTCTTGACCTGTCCTGCCAGCCTCAATGATCGATGTAAATATACCCACAGGCCTTCCTGTTCCTGCACCTCCTTTAGAATTGTACCCCCTATTTTATGTTACCTTTCAACGCTCTTCTGACCAAAGGTGCATCATCTCACAGTTCACGGCATTTGAGTCTCATCTGCTCCATCTTCACTTACTCCACCAACTTGTCCGTTGGAGTTCCACACTGCCCTCCTCACAGTTTACAATCTTCTAGGTTTCCTGTCCTCTGCAAACTTGGAAATTGCTCCCCCACCCTGAGATCCAGGCAGTAACTGACATCAGGAAAAGCAAGGACCCCAAAACTGACCCTTGAGGAATTCCTTACTTGGGCCTGAAAAACATCTGTTTCTATCCTTCAGTCAATTTTGGATTGATGTTGTTACTGTTCCTTTTACACTATGACCCACCAGATTCCTCATGGGTCTGTTGTGTGGCACTGTATCAAACACCTTCTGGAAGACCATGGACACTACATCCACGGTATTACCCACCCCCGCAATGACCCTTTCTATGATTGTTCAAAAAACATTCCAGCAAGTTAGTGAAATGTGCTTTCTCCTTTAGAAATCCATGCTGACTCTTCCGAATCAATTCACCTTTTTTCCACATCACTCCTAATCTTATCCCAAATGATTGTTTCGAGAACGTTTCCCACCAACAAAGTCATACTGACTGGTCTGTAATTGTTGGCATGATTCTAACAACCTTTTTTAAACAAGACCATGTGTCTGTAATTCTCCAGCTCTCTGGCACCTCCCCTGAATTCAGGGGCAGACTGAAAGATTATGATCATAGCCCCCACAGTTTCTACCCTCGCTTCTTTCAAAATCCTTTATACATCTGATCCAGTTTCGTTGCCTGTTAGCTATAAATGCAAAAGTCATTTCAAGACTTCAGTCCTTATTAATTCTGAACCCTTTGAGCTTCACTCCCACTCACCATGACCTGGGCATTATGCCTCTCTTTGGTAAAGACATATGTAAAAAGCATAACCTTTACTCAGTAATGTTAATGTCTGCCTCCGTGGTCAACTGGATTTGTTTACCATTTTGGGGGGGATACCTCAAGAGTACTCAGACCATCTGCTCCTTGAAGACAGTCCATTTCAGTTACTGATCTTCCCATTAACCCCCTACACCAGCCAATCCTGTTCAGTCCTGTTTTTGCCCGACTACAGTCAGCTCTCTGTGAATAGATTATTGTGAGTCTGGATGGTTGCATGTCATTCCTCAGCATCATCCTGAAACTTGTGACAGAATGATCACTGCCTCCACTGGCACTTCAGTCCACTTGGGCATAACATCTCCAAGGACCAGAGCCAACACTGCAACCCTGTTGGACTGGGTCTAAAGGAAACTCTCCGAAACTCATTCAAGAAACACTTGCCACTCACACTTCCATTTTCCCCAGTCTATATTGCAGCAACTGAAGTCTCCTGTATTTTGGGGAGATCTCCTGAATTTTAAAACTTATGTCCTCATTTCCAATCTCTTGCTGAGCACATTTCTTTATTTCTCTGTGATCTCTACGCTCTCCGCAACAACCCACAGTCTGCTTTCTGAGCTCCTGAAGAACCCCCTGTAATATCTATCACTGTTTCCATCTTCTTTCAGCACGTTCCATCAAACTCACTGTAACACTCTGATATACCCCTCACTGTAACACTCTGATATACCCCTCACTGTAACACTCTAATATACCCCTCACTGTAACACTCACATATACCCCTCACTGTAACACTCTAATATACCCCTCACTGTAACACTCTGATATACCCCTCACTGCAACACTCTGATATACCCCTCACTGTAACACTCTAATATACCCCTCACTGTAACACTCACATATACCCCTCACTGTAACACTCTAATATACCCCTCACTGTAACACTCTGATATACCCCTCACTGTAACACTCACATATACCCCTCACTGTAACACTCTAATATACCCCTCACTGTAACACACTAATATACCCCTCACTGTAACATAGAGATATACCCCTCACTGTAACACCCTAATATACCCCTCACTGTAACACACTGATATACCCCTCACTGTAACACTCTGATATACCCCTCACTGTAACACACTAATATACCCCTCACTGTAACATAGAGATATACCCCTCACTGTAACACTCACATATACCCCTCACTGTAACACACTAATATACCCCTCACTGTAACATAGAGATATACCCCTCACTGTAACACTCTAATATACCCCTCACTGCAACACTCTAATATACCCCTCACTGCAACACTCTAATATACCCCTCACTGTAACACACTGATATACCCCTCACTGTAACACTCTGATATACCCCTCACTGTAACATAGAGATATACCCCTCACTGTAACATAGAGATATACCCCTCACTGTAACACTCTAATATACCCCTCACTGTAGCACAGAGACATACCCCTCACTGTAACACTCTAATATACCCCTCACTGTAGCACAGAGATATACCCCTCACTGTAACACTCTAATATACCCCTCACTGTAACACTCACATATACCCCTCACTGCAACACTCTAATATACCCCTCACTGTAACACACTGACACACCCGTCACTGTAACACACTGATACACCCCTCAGTGTAACACACTGACACACACTTCACTGTAATACACTGACACACCCCTCACTGTAACACACTGGACACCCTTCAGTGTAATACACTGATACACCCCTCACTGTGACACACTGACACACTCCTCAGTGTAACACACTGACACACCCCTCACTGTAACACACTGACACACTCCTCAGTGTACCACACTGACACACTCCTCAGTGTAACAGACTGACACACCCCGCACTGTAACACACTGATACACCACTCAGTGTAACACACTGACACACCCGTCACTGTAACATACTGATACACCGTTCAGTGTAACACACTGACACACCCCTCACTGTAACACACTGACACACTCCTCACTGTAACACACTGACACACCCCTCACTGTAACACACTGATACACCGCTCAGTGTAACACATTGACACACCCTTCACTGTAACACACTGATACACCACTCAGTGTAACACACTGACACACCCCTCAGTGTAACATACTGACACACCCCTCACTGTACCACACTGACACACTCCTCAGTGTAACACACAGACACACCCCTCACTGTACCACGCTGACACACTCCTCAGTGTTACACACTGACACACTCCTCAGTGTAACACACTGACACACCCCTCTGCTCCAATGAAAACAACCTGAGCCTACCCTATGTCTCTGCATAATTTAACTGCTCCATCCCAGTGCAACATTGAGGGGAGGCTCCTCTGCATCTCCACCAGTACAAACACATAATTTCTCAGGTGGTGCCCAGTGAATTCCTTTCCTGGTTAATGCTGCTGTGATGCACCAAGAGCAGATACAGGATGGTGAAGATGTTGAGTTCCTGCCTTTTGCTCGGAGAAAGTGAGGGCTGCAGATGCTGGAGATCAGGTGAATTGGCCATGCTAAATTGCCCGTAGTGTTAGGTAGGGGTAAATGTAAGGGTATGGGTGGGTTTCGCTTCGGCGGGTCGGTGTGGACTTGTTGGGCCGAAGGGCCTGTTTCCACACTGTAAGTCTAATCTAATCTAATCTAATCAGAGTCGAGAGTGTGTTGCTGGAAAAGCGCAGCAGGTCAGGCAGCATCTGAGCAGCAGGAGAATCAACATTTCATACATAAGCCCTTTATCAGGAATGAGGCTGGGAGCCTTGGGGGTGGAGAGTGAAATGGGGAGGGGGGTGGGATGAGGGAAAGGTAGCTGAGAGTGCAATAGGTGAATGGAGGTGGGTGTAAAGGTGATAGGTCAGAGAGGAGGGTGGAGCAGATAGGTGGGAAAGAAGATGGACAGGTGGGACAGGCCATGAGCACAGTGCCAATGTGGAAGGTTAGATCTAGCTAAGGTTGGGAGGAGGGGAGATCAGGAAACTGGTGAAATCCACATTGATCCAATGGGGTTGGAGGACCCCCAGGTGGAAGGTGCTGTTTGCTGCACTGATCTTCATTACATGGTGTCCCCACTAGATGGTGGTGTTGCCTCTCAATCCTCAGGCATCAGCTCAGTTCAGCTCCAGACTTTCAAAATGAATTTTAATTTTTAAAGAAATAGACTTTCTATAAATTCATTGGAGGATTGGCAGAAACTGCACGAAACAGCATAACCTCTGTACTTAGAGTCATAGAGATGTACAGGATGCAAAACAGACCCTTCAGTTCATGCCAACAGATATCCCAGCCCAATCTAGTCCCACCTGCCAGCACCCGGCCCATATCCCTCCAAACCCTTCCTATTCATATACCCATCCAAATGCCTTTTGAATGTTGCAATTGTACCAGCCTCCACCACATCCTCTGGCAGCTCATTCCATACACGTACCACCCTCTGTGTGAAAAGGTTGCCCCTTATGTCTCTCTTATATCTTTCCCCTCTCACCCAAAACCTATGCCCTCTAGTTCTGGACTCCCTGACCCCAGGGAAAAGACTTTGCCTATTTATCCACCACATGCCCCTCATGATTTTATAACCCTCTACAAGGTCACCCCTCAGCCTCCTACGCTCCAGGGAAAACAGCCCCAGCCTGTTCAGCCTCTCCCTGTAGCTCAAATCCTCCAACCCTGGCAACATCCTTGTAAATCTTTTCAGAACCCTTTCAAGTTCAAAACATCTTTCCGATAGGAAGGAGACCAGAATTGCACACAATATTCCAACAGTGGCCGAACCAATGTCCTGTACAGCCGCAACATGACCTCCCAACTCCTGTACTCAATACTCTGTTCAATAAAGGAAAGCATACCAAAAGCCTTCTTCACTATCCTATCTACCTGCGACTCCACTTTCAAGGAGCTATGAACCTGCTCTCCAAGGTCTCTTTGTTCAGCAACACTCCCTCGGACCTTACCATCAAGTGTATAAGTCCTGCTAAGATTTGCTTTCCCAAAATGCAGCACCTCGCATTTATCTGAATTAAACTCCATCTGCCACTTCTCAGCCCATTGGCCCATCTGGTCCAGATCCTGTTGTAATCTGAGGTAACCCTCTTCGCTGTCCACTACACCTCCAATTTTGGTGTCATCTGCAAACTTACTCACTGTACCTCTTATGTTCACATTCAAATAATTTATATAAAGGATGAAAAGTAGAGGACCCAGCATCGATCCTTGTGGCGCTCCACTGGTCACAGGCCTCCAGTCTGAAAAACAACCCTCCACCACCACCCTCTGTCTTCTACCTTTGAGCCAGTTTTGTATCCAAATGGCTAGTTCTCTCTGTATTCCATGAGATCTAACCTTGCTAATCAGTCTCCCATGAGGAACTTTGTTGAATGCCTTACTGAAGTCCATATAGATCACATCTACTGCTCTGCCCTCATCAATCTTCTTTGTTACTTCTTCAAAAAACTCAATCAAGTTTGTGAGACATGATTTCCCACACACAAAGCCATGTTGACTATCCCCAGTTAGTCCTTGCCTTTCCAAATACATGTACACCATATAGCACCACGTTAGCCAACCTCCAGTCTTCTGGCACCTCACCTGTGATGATCAATGATGATACAAATTTCTCAACAAGGGGCCCAGCAATCACATCCCTACCTTCCCACTGAGATGTGGGGCACACCTGATCAGGTCCTGGGGATTTACCCACCTTTATGCATTTCATGACATCCAACACTTCTTCCTCTGTAGTACAGACATTTTTCAAGATGTCACCATCTATTTCCCTACATTCTATACCTTCCATGACCTTTTCCATAATAAAACTGATGCAAAATACTTGTTTAGTGTCTCGCGAACATCTGCCCCCAATCGATCCTTGTGGCACTCCACTGGTCACAGGCCTCCAGTCTGAAAAACAACCCTCCACCACCTGACTGACCAGTCTTATCCAGAACAACAATAGAATGCAGGAGGGGAGGGAATCGAGGGACAGAGTCGTGGGAGAGAGAGAGTAAAGGAGTTGAGATAGGGAGTGGAGGGACAGAGGCAAAGGAGTGCAGAGAAGGAGTGGAGGGAGGGATTGGAGGGAGAGATTGGAGGGAGAGATTGGAGGGAGAGATTGGAGGGAGAGATTGGAGGGAGAGATTGGAGGGAGAGATTGGAGGGAGAGATTGGAGGCCGAACAGGGCAGGGATCATCTCAGTTCATGAGGCTGTGGTGAAGTCGAATGTAAGGGGAGGAGAGAGAAGAAATAAGACTATCAGACCAGTTGGCCATTCAGCCCACTGAGTCCATTCTGTCATTTAATGACATATTACTGATCTGATCATCCTCACTCCACTTTCCAGTCTTTTTCCTATTCCTCGATTCCCTTATTGATTAACAGTCTATCTTAGCTGTGAACATACTTAACAAAACAGATCCAACAGCGAAGGATTCACAGATTCACGCCCCTCTCACAGAAGAAATTCCTTCTCATCTTTGTTTTAAATAAGTGACCTCCTATCCTGGGATGATGCTGTCTGCTCCTGGACTCTCGCATAAGGGGAGCAGTCAGTCTGGGTGGAAGTCAGAAACAGGAAAGGAGCGGTCACTTTATTGGAAGTTTTCCACAGACCCCCCCAAGAGCAACAGAGACATGGAGGAGCACATTGGGGGTCAGATTTTGGAAAGGTGCAGAAGTAATAGGGTTGTTGTCATGGGTGACTTCAACTTGCCTAATATTGACTGGAATTGTGCAAATAGTTTGGATTGGGCAGACTTTGTCAGGAGTGTCCAGGAAGGATTCCTGACTCAATATGTAGGTAGGCTGACTAGAGGGATTTGGTGCTTGGCAATGAACCAGGTCAGGCATCAGATCTCACAGTGGGAGAGCATTTTGGTGACAGTGATCACAACTCCCTGAACTTTACTATCGCCATGGAGAGGGAGGGGAGCAGATGGTCTGGGAAAGTATGTAATTGTGGGAGGGGAGATTACAATGCTGTTAGGCAGGAACTATGAGGCATAAATTGGGAACAGATATTCTCAGGGAAATGCATGACAGAAATGTGGAGGTTGTTCAGGGAGCACTTGCTGATAGAGCTGGACGGGTTTGTCTCACTGAGGCAAGGAACCTTGGATGACAAGAGATGAGGAACACCTAGTCAAGAGGAAGAAGGAAGCTTACTTATGGCTGAGAAGGGATGGATTAGACAGGGCTTTACAGGGTTACAAGGAAGTCAGGAAGGAACTGAAGAATGAACTGAGTTCAGTTCGAAAGGGGGGGGCATGAAAACGCCTTGGTGGGTGGGATTAAGGAATACCCCACGGCATTCACATCTATGTGAGGAACAGGAGGATGGCCAGAGTGAGGGTATGGTCAGGGACAGTGGAAGGAACTTGTGCCTGGAGTTGGAGGAAGTAGGGGAGGTTCTTAACCAATACTTTGCTTCAGTATTTACTACTGAGAGGGACCTTGGGACCTTGGCATTTGTGAGGACAGCGTGAAACAGGCTAATACCCTCAAACAGGTTAATGTTAAGGAGGAGGATGTGCTAGAAATTTTGAAAAACATGAGGATAGATAAGTCGCCTGGGTCAGATGGGATATAGGATCCTGGATTAGAGTGGTGCTGGAAAAGCACAGCAGTTCAGACAGCATCCGAGGAACAGAGAAATTGATGTTTCGGGTAAAAGCCCTTCATCAGGCAAACAGGCAGAGTGTCTGAAGGATGCAGAGATAAATGAGAGGAGGGAGGGAGTGGGGAGAGAGTAGCATAGAGTATAATAGGTGAGTGGGCGTGGGGGTGGGGATGGAGGTGATAGGTCAGGGAGGAGGGTGGGGGAAGGTAGCAAAAGCACAAGGGGTGAATGGGGGTGGAATGAAGATGATAGGTCAGAGAGGAGGGTGGTGTGGATAGGTGGAAAGGAAGATAGGCAGGTAAGACAAGTCATGGGGACAGTGCTGAGCTGGAAGGTTGGAATTAGGGTAAGGTGGGGGAGGGGAAATGAGGAAACTGTTGAAGTCCACATTGATGCCCTGGGGTTGAAGTGTTCCGAGGTGGAAGATGAGGCGTTCTTCCTCCAGGCGTCTGGTGGTGAGGGAGTGGCGGTGAAGGAGGCCCAGGACCTCCATGTCCTCGGCAGAGTGGGAGGGGGAGTTGAAATGTTGGGCCACAGGGCGGTGTGGTTGATTGGTGCAGGTGTCCCGGAGATGTTCCCTAAAGCGCTCTGCTAGGAGGTGCCCAGTCTCCCCAATGTAGAGGAGACCGCGTCGGGAGCAAAGGATACAATAAATGATATTAGTGGATGTGCAGGTAAAACTTTGATGGATGTGGAAGGCTCCTTTAGGGCCTTGGATGGAGGTGAGGGAGGAGGTGTGTGCACAGGTTTTACAGTTCCTGTGGTGGCAGGGGAAAGTGCCAGGATGGGAGGGTGGGTTGTAGGGGGGCGTGGACCTGATCAGGTAGTCACAGAGGGAATGGTCTTTGCAGAAAGCGGAAAGGGTTGGGGAGGGAAATATATCCCTGGGGGTGGGGTCTGTTTGGAGGTGGCGGAAATGTCGGCAGATGATTTATTGTTTGCAAAGGTTTGTAGGGTGGAAGGTGAGCACCGGGGGGGGGGGGGGGGGGCGTTCTGTCCTTGTTACGGTTGGAGGGGTGGGGTCTGGGGGCGGAGGTGCGGGATGTGGACGAGATGCGTTGGAGGGCATCTTTAACCACGTGGGAAGGGAAATTGCGGTCTCTAAAGAAGGAGGCCATCTGGTGTGTTCTGTGGTGGAACTGGTCCTCCTGGGAGCAGATAAGGCAGAGGCGGAGGAATTGGGAATACGGGATGGCATTTTTGCAGGAGGTAGGGTGGGAAGAGGTGTAATCCAGGTAGCTGTGGGAGTCGGTGGGTTTGTAAAAAATGTCAGTGTCAAGTCGGTTGTCATTAATGGAGATGGAGAGGTCCAGGAAGGGGAGGGAGGTGTCAGAGATGGTCCAGGTAAATTTAAGGTCAGGGTGGAATGTGTTGGTGAAGTTGATGAACTGCTCAACCTCCACGCGGGAGCACGAGGTGGCGCCAATGCAGTCATTAATGAAGCGGAGGAAGAGGTGGGGAGTGGTGCTGGTCGGCACAATATCGAGGGCCGAAGGGCCTGGACTGTACTGTACTGTTCTATGTTCCAAGGGAAAACAACCACTCTACATCTCCTCTGTCAAGCTCCCAAAGATCTTAAATGTTCAATAAGATTGTCTCTCACTCTTCAAAACTCCAATGAGTACAGCCCCAACCTGTTCAACCACAAGTCAGTCCCTCCATACCTGGCATTAGCCGAATAAACTTTCTCTGGATTGGCTCCAACGCCAGAATGTCATTCCTTAGTTGAGAGGCTCAAATTGTTCACTGTATTTAAGATGTGGTCTGTTTTTATGTAACTTGCTAGTTTACATTCAAAGGTTATTTTCTTCCTCTTTATTAAGTTTTGGTCATTTTTTATTGGTTTTTAAAACATACCCCTGACTATCCTGATCTATATGAAGATTAAAGTCACCCATGATTAATGAACTGCATTTGTTATATGACCTCATTAACTTTTGACTTACTCTGTCCAACTGTACAGCTACGGTTAGGGGACCTGAGACTATTGTCTCCTAGCTCCACCCACATGAATTCTGTGTCTTCTGAGTCAAGATCATTTCTAACTAACACACTAGCCCCATCTTGTCTGAACAAATCCACCCATCCCATTCCTCTTGCCTGTCCTCTCGAAAAGCCCCATAGCCCCTGGAGGTTCAGTACAGAGCTCGGATCTCCTTCTGACTATCACTCGGTAACAGCCTCGAGATCAGACCCATTAACTTCCATTTGTGCTGATAACTCCCTTATTCAGAATATTATGCTCATTCAAGTAGAGGACAATTCATTTTGTCTCATTACCTTTTAACTGCCCTTTGCACCTATTTGCCATGCTTGTTTTATGCCTGTAGACTGTAGAGGCCATTCTGCCCATCATGTCTGCATCAATCCTCTGAAGAGCATCCCATTCTATCCCTGTAACTCCATGGTTAACCCACCTAACCCACCTTTGTCCCATCCTGTGTCTCCCTGGCTATCACTGTCTGCAATGCTGCCTGATCCTTTCGATTTACCCTCCTCTTGAACTCTCCGTCCTCTTTGTCCCCCATGTCTGAACCCTGTCAGAGAGAGCTCTCTGTTTGACCAGATGCTGAGGTGATGAGGTGCATTGAATGACAGCAGGCAGGCTCCTTCCTGGAGAAGTGAATGGGTTAAACTGACAGGAGCTTTCACACTGCTCACACACCGACACAACAGCCCAAACTCCCAAGCAGAGCACTGAGCTCCAAGAAGCTAGTAGATAAGGTGAAGGGAGTGTGCAAGTCTCGCAGATGGAGCACGATGTTGGGTCAATGTGAGCTCATCCATTTTCAGATGAAGGATGGGAAAAATTTCTGGCTGTAACAGGCTGCTCCTTTTTTTTTGAGGTATTTTAGGGGCTGGAGGTGATTTCCTCTAATTCCAGGAGCAGTAATTCCTGGTTTATATGCTGCTGCATTGTTTTGGAACTTTGAAGAAAAAAAATCAACACCACAGCAGGTTTAAAAGGGAGGAGAGCAGACGAAGGAAACACATGGTGAGGACAGTGCAGGAGAGAGAGAGAGAGAGAGAGAGAGAGAGAGAGAGAGAGAGAGAAAACCCCACACTGCTATCTGACACAGCAGGGAACCTGCACAGTTACTGCCTTAGCTGTTTTTGAATTCATGGACATTTGGAGTGTGTCTGGGAAAATTCATAAACAGTGCAATTCAGAGAGGAACCTGTTTGGGAGAGGTCACAGCACAGGATCAGCTCAGTGGATCATTTTAAATGTGGCCATACAGTACGTCTGCAGTCGTGAGTAGAACGGGCTATTTCTTCATTATACGTTTTATTGAGATATGTCTCGATTAAACTTAAAAATATAAGCCATATGTATTAAGTTAGCCTGGAGCAGTGTTTTATAGAGGAATAAGCTGGTGCTATTTAATAGAGTGATATGCTCTTCCTGTCAGATGTGGGAGTTTAGGGAAAGTTTACGGGATACTGAGGATTATATCTGCAATAAATGCTGTTGGTTGCGAATCCTATCAGATCGAAAGGGGATGTGATGGATGGCAGTTATAGGAAGGGGGGAAAGTCTCAGATACAGTCTCATAGATGGGTTAACTCCAGGAAAGGTAAGAGAGGTAGGCAGCTAGTGCAGGAGTCTTTTGTGGCTATCCCCACTTCAAACAGGTATGCTGTTTTGGAAAATGTAGGGGGTGATGGATTCTCAGGGGAACGTAGCACAAACAGCCAAGTTTCTGGTATTGAGACTGGCTCTAATGCAACGAGGGGTATGTCGGGTTCCAAGAGATCAATTGTGTTAGGAGACTGAAAAATGTGTTGCTGGAAAAGCGCAGCAGGTCAGGCAGCATCAAAGGAGCAGGAGAATCAACATTTCGGGCATGAGCCCATCTTCATTCTTGAAGAAGGGCTTATGCCTGAAACATCGATTCTCCGGCTCCTTTGAAGCTGCCTGACCTGCTGCGCTTTTCCAGCAACACATTTTTCAGCTCTGATCTCCAGCATCTGCAGTCCTCACTTTCTCCTGTGTTAGGGGACTGTCTAGTCCGAGGTACTGACAGACATTTCTGTGGCCAGTTGCAAAAAATCAGAATGGCGTATTGTTTCCCTGGTGCCAGGATCAAGGATGTCTCAGAGAGGGGGCAGAATGTTCTCATGGGGGAGAGAGGCCAGCAAGAGGTCATTGTCCATATTGGAACCAATGACATAGGAAGGGAAAAGGTTGAGATTCTGAAGGGAGATTACAGAGAGTTAGGCTGGAATTTAAAAAGGAGGTCCTCGAGAGTAGTAATATCTGGATTACTCCCGGTGCTACGAGCTAGTGAGAGCTGGAATTGGACGATAGAGCAGATGAATGCATGGCTGAGGAGCTGGTGTATGGGAGAAGGATTCACATTTTTGGATCATTGGAATCTCTTTTGGGGTAGAAGTGACCTGTACAAGAAGGACGGATTGCCATGATTGAATGGTGGAGTGGACTCGATGGGCCGAATGGCCTTACTTCCACTCCTATGTCTTATGGTCTTATGGTCTAAATTGGAAGGGGACTAATATACTGGCAGGGAAATTTGCTAAAACTGTTTGGGAGGATTTAAACTAGTAAGGTGGTGGGGTGGGACCCAGGGAGATAGTGAGGGAAGAGATCGATCTGAGACTGGTACAGTTGAGAACAGAAGTGAGTCAACCAGTCAGGGCAGGCAGGGACAAGGTAGGACTAATAAATTAAACTGCATTTATTTCAATGCAAGGGGCCTAACAGGGAAGGCAGATGAACTCAGGGCATGGTTAGGAACATGGGACTGGGATATCATAGCAATTACGGAAACATGGCTCAGGGATGGGCAGGACTGGCAGCTTAATGTTCCAGGATACAAATGCTACAGGAAGGATAGAAAGGGAGGCAAGAGAGGAGGGGGAGTGGTGTTTTTGATCAGGGATAGCATTACAGCTGTGCTGAGGGAGGATATTCCCAGAATTACATCCAGGGAAGTTATTTGGGTGGAACTGCGAAATAAGAAAGGGACGATCACCTTATTGGGATTGTATTATAGATGCCCAATAGTCAGAGGGAAATTGAGAAACAATTTGTAAGAAGATCTCAGTTACTTATGCGGATAATAGGGTGGTTATGGTCAGGATTTTAAATTTCCAAACACAGACTGGGATTGCCATAGTGTTAAGGATTTGGATGGAGAGGTATTTCTTAAGTGTGTACAAGAAAGTTTTCTGATTCAGTATGTGGATGTACCTACTAGAGAAGGTGTAAAACTTGACCTAGTCTTGGGAAATAAGGCAGGGCAGGTGACTGAGGTGTCAGTGGGGGAGCACTTTGGGGCCAGCGACCATAATACTATTTGTTTTTAAATAGTGATGGAAAAGGATAGCCCAGATCTAAAAGTTGAAGTTCTAAATTGGAGAAAGGCCAATTTTGACGGTATTAGGCAAGAACTTTTGAAAGTTGATTGGAGGCAGGTGTTCGCAGGTAAAGGGACGGCAGGAAAATGGGAAGCCTTCAGAAATGAGATAATTAGAATCCAGAGAAAGTATATTCCTGTCAGGGTGAAAGGGAAGGCTGGTAGGTATAGGGAATGCTGGATGACTAAAGAAATTGAGGGTTTGGTTAAGAAATAGAAGGAAGCATATGTCAGGTATAGACAGGATAGATCGAGTGAATCCTGAGCAGAGTATAAAGGAAGTAGGAGTATACTTAAGAGGGAAATCAGGAGGGCAAAACGGGGACATGAGCTAGCTTTGGCAAATAGAATTAAGGAGAATCCAAAGGGTTTTTACAAATACGTTAAAGACGAAAAGGGTAACTAGGGGGAGAATAGGGCCCCTCAGAGATCAGCTAGGCGGCTTTTGTGTGGAGCCGCAGAAAATGGGGCAGATACTAAATGAATGTTTTGCATCAGTATTTACTGTGGAAAAGGGTATGGAAGATATAGACTGTAGGGAAATAGATGGTGACATCTTGCAAAATGTCCAGATTACAGAGGAGGAAGTGCTGGATGTCTTGAAACGGTTAAAGGTGGATAAATCCCCAGGACCTGATCAGGTGTACCCGAGAACTCTGTGGGAAGCTAGAGAAGTGATTGCTGGGCCTCTTGCTGAGATATTTGTATCATCGATAGTCACAGGTGAGGTACTGGAATACTGGAGGTTGGCAAACATGGTGCCACTGTTCAAGAAGGGCGATAAAGACAAGCCAGGGAGCTATAGACTGGTGAGCCTGACCTCGGTGGTGGGCAAGTTGTTGGAGGGAATCCTGAGGGACAGGATGTACATGTATTTGGAAAGGCAAGGACTGATTCGGGATAGTCAACATAGCTTTGTGCATGGGAAATCATGTCTCACAAACTTGATTGAGTTTTTTGAAGAAGTAACAAAGAGGATTGATGAGGGCAGAGCAGTAGATGTGATCTATATGGACTTCAGTAAGGCGTTTGACAAGGTTCCCCATGGGAGACTGATTAGCAAAGTCAGATCTCACAGAATACAGGGAGAACTAATCATTTGGATACAGAACTGGCTCAAAGGTAGAAGACAGTGGGTGGTGGTGGAGGATTGTTTTTCAGACTGGAGGCCTGTGACCAGTGGAGTGCCACAAGGATCGGTGCTGGGTCCTCTACTTTTTTGTGATTTACATAAATGATTTGGAAGCGAGCATAAGAGGTACAGTGAGTAAGTTTGCAGATGACACCAAAATTGGAGGTGTAGTGGACAGCGAAGAGGGTTACCTCAGATTACAACAGGATCTTGATCAGATGGGCCAATGGGCTGAGTAGTGGCTGATGGAGTTTAATTTAGATAAATGTGAGGTGCTGCATTTGGGAAAGCAAATCTTAGCAGGAGTTATACACTTAATGGTAAGGTCCTAGGGAGTGTTGCTGAACAAAGAGACCTTGGAGTGCAGGTTCATAGCTCCTTGAAAGTGGAGTCGCAGGTAGATAGGATAGTGAAGAAGGTGTTTGATATGCTTTCTTTTATTGGTCAGAGTATTGAGTACAGGAGTTGGGAGGTCATGTTGCGACTGTACAGGACATTGGTTAGGCCACTGTTGGAATATTGCTTGCAATTCTGGTCTCCTCCCTATGGGAAAGATGTTGTGAAACCTGAAAGGGTTCAGAAAAGATTTACAAGGATGTTGCCAGGATTGGAGGGAGAGGCTGAACAGGCTGGGGCTGTTTTCCCTGGAGTGTTGGAGGCTGAGGGGTGACTTATAGAGGTTTACAAAATCATGAGGAGCATGGATAGGAAAATAGGCAAAGTCTTTTCCCTGGTGATGGGGGAGTCCAGAACTAGAGGGCATAGATTTAGGGTGAGAGATGAAAGATATAAAAGAGACCTCAGGGAGAGCTTTTTCACACAGAGGGTGGTACGTGTATGGAATGAGCTGCCAGAGGATGTGGTGGAGGCTGGTACAATTGCAACATTTAAGAGGCATTTGGATGGGTATATAAATAGGAAGGGTTTGGAGGGATATGGGCCGGGTGCTGACAGGTGGGATTAGATTGGGTTGGGATATCTGGTTGGCATGGACGGGTTGGCTGAAGGGTTTGTTTCCATGCTGTACATCTCTGTGACCCGAAGACTCCATAGGCAATAACAACAAAATTAGCTGTGATTTAACTGATGGAAAATTACAGCATGTTACCGTGCAGAGGGACCTGGGTGTCCATGGACATGAATTGCAAACAGTTGGTTTACAGGTGCAGTAGGCAATATAGAAGGCAAATGGAATATTGTCCTTCATGACCAGGACACTGGTGAGGCCATACCTGGAGTACTGTGTACGGTTTTGGTCTCCTTTCTTTAGAAAGGATGGACTGACACCGGAGGGGACGCAGAGGAGGTTCACGCGGTTGATTCTGCAGTTGAGGGGGTTAACTGAAGAGGAGACCAAAACTACACTCACTGGAATTTAAAAGAGGGAGATGATGCCTTACAGAAACATATGAAATGACCAAGGGAATTGGTAAGAGAGAAGGGAACGCGTCGTGCTGCATTTGGTGGATACTTTCAGTGTACCTTCCTCCCAGGTGGGCCTGGCATTCCCCTCGATCTATCAACTCCAGCCCAACTCTAAAGGGGTGGAGGGGGGCTCGGGGGTGAAACAAGAACCAGGGGCCTTAGCCTCAAAAGAAGCGGAGGCAGGTTCAGGGCTGAGTTGAGGAGGAACTCCTTCACCCAGAAGGTTGTGAACCTGTGAAGTTGATGAAGCGACCTTGTTGAATGTTTTTAAGGCAGAGATAGATCGATTGTTTGAACAGGAAAGGAACGAAGGATGATGGTGAGAGGGTGGGTAAGTGGAGCTGAGGCCAGGAAAAGGTCAGCCAGGATCTTATTGAATGGCAGAGCGGCCTCCAAGGACCAGGGGCCTATTCCTGCTCATATTTGTTATGTTGTTAAGCTCCTGTGGTGTAGTGTAGTGTCCCTACCTCTGAGCCAGGAGGCCTGCATTCAGGCCCCACCTGCATCAGAATGTCTGCCACAACATCTCTAAACAGGCTGATTAGACAAAACAGCCAGCACTGGGCTCACTTCACACAAGGTGGGAGACAGTAGCAGAGTCAGCAAACACCCAGTCAGATACTGGGGTGGCACGGTGGCTCAGTGGTTAGCGCTGCTGCCTCACAGCGCCAGGGACCCGGGTTTGATCCCAGCCTTCAATGACTGTCTGTGTGGAGTTTGCACGTTCTCCCTGTGTCTGCGTGGGTTTCCTGCGGGTGCTCCGGTTTCCTCCCACAGTCCATACATGTGCAGGTCGGGAAATGCAGGGTTATGGCGATAGGGTGGGCAGCTCTTCAGAGGATTGGTGTGGGCTCAATGGGGCCATGACCTGCTTCCAGACTACAGAAACTCTATAATTCCATACAGAGTAAAGTTCCCTCAACACTGCCCCTTTCAAATACTTCCAGGACAGCAAGGGATTAGATACAGGATAATGCTACCTGTACACACCCAGGGCATGGAGAGAGATGCTGAATCAGATTTCTCTTGTATCTCCAGGAGTCACCAATCCTGGGCCAGGAGAGGGGGGAGGGGGTTGTCGTTAAAGCTTGACTACCTTCAATAACACACTCGAGGCGAGACCCTCAATCAGTGAACAACACCTCCTGGAAGAAAATAAGGTCAGCACTTACTCTGTTTCCCTTCTCACCCGGAAGCCCAGGGAGTCCATCAAATCCTCGATCTCCCTGTCAAATGTTAAAGAAATGCAGTTTAATTTCAAATAATTTTCACAGTCAGTATAGATAATGCAGCACACACACACACACATGAGTGCACGTGCATGCGGGTGTGTGTGTGTGAATGCGCGCAGGTGTATGTGTGTATGTCTGTCTGTGTGTGTGCTTACGCGCATGTGTGTATACGTGTGTGTGTGTATGTGTATGCACGTGTGTGTGTATATGGGCGTGTGTGCACATGCGTGCATGTGTGTGTGTGTCTGTGTGTATATGCGTGTGTGTGTGTATATGCATGTGTATGTGTCCGTACGTGAGTGTATGTGTCTGTGTGCATGTTTGTGTGTGCGTGTGTACGTGCGTGTATGTGTTTGTGTGTATAATTGTGTATGTGTGTCTGTGAGAATGTGTCTGAGTGTGTATGTATTTGTGTGACACTGTGTGTGTTTGTGTGTGTGAGTGAGTGTGTGTCTATGTGCCTGTGAGTGATCGTGTGTGTGTGAGTCTGTGTATCTGTGTGCATGTGTGTGTGTGTGTGTGCCTGCGTGAGTGTGTGTCTGTATGTGTGTAAGTGAGTGTATGATATGGGTCTGTGTGTCTGTTTGTGCGCATTTGTGTGTGAGTGTGTATTTGTGTGCATGTGTTTGTATACGTGTGTGCGTGAATGTGTGTGTGTGTGAGCGTGTGTCTGCATATGTGTGTGTGTGTATGTGTGTATATGCGTGTGTGTGTGTATATGCATGTGTATGTGTCCGTACGTGAGTGTATGTGTCTGTGTGCATGTTTGTGTGTGCGTGTGTACGTGCGTGTATGTGTTTGTGTGTATAATTGTGTATGTGTGTCTGTGAGAATGTGTCTGAGTGTGTATGTATTTGTGTGACACTGTGTGTGTTTGTGTGTGTGAGTGAGTGTGTGTCTATGTGCCTGTGAGTGATCGTGTGTGTGTGAGTCTGTGTATCTGTGTGCATGTGTGTGTGTGTGTGCCTGCGTGAGTGTGTGTCTGTATGTGTGTAAGTGAGTGTATGATATGGGTCTGTGTGTCTGTTTGTGCGCATTTGTGTGTGAGTGTGTATTTGTGTGCATGTGTTTGTATACGTGTGTGCGTGAATGTGTGTGTGTGTGAGCGTGTGTCTGCATATGTGTGTGTGTGTATGTGTGCTTGTTTGTGTGTGTGTCTGTTTGTGAGTGACCATGCGTGTGTGCATGTGTCTGTGTGAGTGCGTGTGTGTGTATCTGTGTGAGAGTGTGTGTGTGAGAGAGTAAGTGTGTCTGCATGTCTGTGTGAGCACGCATCTGTATGTGTTAGTGAGTATATGTGTGTGTGACTATGTGTGTGTCTATGTATTTCTGAGTGAGTGAGCGTGTGTGAGTGTATCTATGTGCGTGTGTGTGTGTCTGTGTGAGTGAATGTGTCTGCGTGTGTGTATGAGAGTGTGAGTGAGTGTGTATGTGTGTGTGTATGAGAGTGTGAGTGAGTGTGTATGTGTGTGTCTGCGTATGCATATGTGTGTCTGTGTGTGTAATTTTGTGCATGTGTGTGTGTCAGTGTATGTGTGTATGGAGAAAGTGAGGTCTGCAGATGCTGGAGATCAGAGCTGAAAATGTGTTGCTGGAAAAGCGCAGCAGGTCAGGCAGCATCCAAGGAACAGGAGACTCGACGTTTCGGGCATAAGCCCTTCTTCAGGATTCAGTGCATGTCATGTGTGAGTGAGTGTGTGTGTCTGTGTGTGTTTGTCTGTGTGTGTGTGCGTGTGAGTGTGTGTGTGTGTATGTTTGTGCATCTGTCTATGTGAGAGTGTGTGTGTGTGTGTGTCTGCATGTGTATGTGAGAGAGTGTGTGTGTGAGTTTCTGTGTGAGTGTGTGTGTGAGTGTGTGTGAGTGTGGAGTGTGTGTAGAGTGAGTGTGAGTTTGTGTATGAGTGTATGTGTGGAGTGTGTGTAGAGTGTGTGTGAGTGTGTGTGTGAGTTTGTGTGAGTGTGTGTGTGTATGTGTTTGTGTGTGTGGAGTGTGTGTAGAGTGTGTGTGAGTTTGTGTGTGAGTGTGTGTGTGTGGAAGGTGTGTAGAGTGTGTGTGAGTGCGTGTGTGTTTGTGTGTGAGTGTGTGTGTAGAGTGTGTGAGAGTTTGTGTGTGAGTGTGTGTGTGTAGAGTGTGTTTGTGGAGTGTGTGTGAGTATGTGTGAGTGTGTGTGGAGTGTGTGGTGAGTGTGTGTATGTGGAGTGTGTGTAGAGTGTGTGTGTGTGGGTGTGTGTGGATGTGTGTAGAGTGTGTGTGTGTGTGTGTGGAGTGTGTGTGGAGTGTGTGTGGAGTGTGTGTAGAGTGTGTGTGTGTGGAGTGTGTGTAGAGTGTGTGTGAGTGTGTGTGTAGAGTGTGTGTGGAGTGTGTGTAGAGTGTGTGTGTATGTGTGTGAGTGTGTGTGTGTGGAGTGTGTGTAGAGTGTGTGTGGAGTGTGTGTGAGTTTGTGTATGAGTGTGTGTGTGTGTGGAGTGTGTGTGGAGTGTGTGTGGAGTGTGTGTGAGTGTGTGTAGAGTGTGTGTGGAGTGTGTGTAGAGTGTGTGTGTGAGTATGTGTGTGAGTTTGTGTGTGTGGAGTGTGTGTGTGGAGTGTGTGTAGAGTGTGTGTGTGTGTGTGTGTGTGTGGAGTGTGTGTAGAGTGTGTGTGTGGAGTGTGCGTAGAGTGTGTGTGAGTGTGTGTGTGAGTTTGTGTATGAGTGTGTGTGTGTG
Organism: Hemiscyllium ocellatum; assembly: GCF_020745735.1. Classification (NCBI taxonomy): domain Eukaryota; kingdom Metazoa; phylum Chordata; class Chondrichthyes; order Orectolobiformes; family Hemiscylliidae; genus Hemiscyllium; species Hemiscyllium ocellatum. The sequence goes on from NC_083421.1 coordinate 65,071,191, forward strand.
TGTGGAGTGTGTGTGAGTGTGTGTGTGGAGTGTGTGTAGAGTGTGTGTGTGAGTTTGTGTGTGTGTGTGTGAGTGTGTGTGGAGTGTGTGTCTGAGTGTGTGTGTGTGTGTGAGTGTATGTGAGTGTGTGTATGTGTGCATGTATAAGTCTGTGCTTCAGTGGCTCCTCCACTTCTGTGTGCACTCTGTGAGACACAGCCTGACGTGCTGATTACTACAGACCCCACCCCTTCCAACCACTTAAAACCTTGGAAAACAGAGCCAAGAGGGTTTGAATGACCAGGGGGTTACGTGTGTAACGGGACTGTCCTAGACAGCCAGCGAATGGAAGGAACACGCCATGCTGTGATAATTTCCGTGTACCTTCCTCCCAGGTGGGCCTGGCATTCCCCTCGATCCATCAGCTCCAGCTCGACCCTAAAACACAAAGGACACAGAAACAAAAATCATTTCACTGACCCTCACTGAGGTACACTCCCACACACACTGACCCTCATGGGGGACAGTCCCACACACACTGACCCTCACTGGGGTACAGCTCCCACACACACTGACCCTCACTGGGGGACCGTCCCACACACACTGACCCTCACTGGGGGACAGTCCCACACACACTGACTCTCACTGGGGTACACTCCCACACACACTGACCCTCACTGGGGTGCAGTCCCACCCACACTGACTCTCACTGGGGTACAGCTCCCACACACACTGACCCTCACTGGGGGACAGTCCCACACACACTGACTGTCACTGGGGTACACTCCCACACACACTGACCCTCACTGGGGTACAGTCCCACCCACACTGACTCTCACTGGGGTACAGCTCCCACACACACTGACTCTCACTGGGGTACAGTACCACATACACTGACTCTCACTGGGGTACAGCTCTCACACACACTGACTCTCACTGGGGTACAGTCCCACACACACTGACTCTCACTGGGGCACACTCCCACACACACTGACTCTCACTGGGGTACAGCTCTCACACACACTGACTCTCACTGGGGTACAGTCCCACACACACTGACTCTCACTGGGGCACACTCCCACACACACTGACTCTCACTGGGGTACAGCTCCAACACACACTGACTCTCACTGGGTACAGTCCCACACACACTGACTCTCACTGGGGCACACTCCCACACACACTGACTCTCACTGGGGTACAGCTCCAACACACACTGACTCTCACTGGGTACAGTCCCACACACACTGACTCTCACTGGGGTACAGCTCCCACACACACTGACTCTCACTGGGGTATAGGATGTTATGGATTGTTCCCCCTCTCTATCCTACCTGCCCAATTCTGCGTAGAGCCAGAGGACATTTCTTGCTGCCTATCAAACCTGCTCTCCCTGTATACTGAAGCGTTTGGTCCAATAACCAGTCATCATTTGAATTCCTCTGAAGTTGATCCCGGTTTTCTCCAGATGTCTTATTCCATTCGACATTCCCATCTGTTGTTCCTGAGGCGGGGGGTCCCTTGACCCACTAACCCAGACTCCCCATGAACCGCCCTTCAGGCTGGGTCACTGAACACAACTTCAACCCTTTGTCTTTCCACCTTCAGGTCACCCTTCCCCCTTTGGGAGATTCCTGTTGAGTCTGTTCCCACTGCCCTCTCGGCAGCACTTCACAGAACACGACAACTCACTGTGTCCGGAACATTCTCCTCCTCTCCCCCTCTGGCTTCTTTACTGATTCCCTTCAATTTGTGTCCCTCTGCTCAATGACCCTCCTGCCACATGAACACCTGAGCCCGAACTGTCACCCTGGGGTCTGCCTAGTGACCAGCATCTATCCCCGATGTGTACCTGTGAGATAATGGTCATATCCCTAAAGTGCCCCATCTCGGGGCAGTTTGAGTGCTCCGTGTGCTCTTACCCTTCGGCCTGGTTTCCCTGTTGGGCCGGGTGGGCCTTGTGCCCCTCTTGGACCCTGTGAATGAGAATGAAACCATCAGTCCGTGTAACACTGGAGCAGGTTCTGCAAACAATCAGCATTCGGACTCTGACTGGCTGGGCTACTCTTTATTGCCCGTCCCTAGTTGCCCCCTTGAGAAGCTGGTGGTGAACTGTCTTCTTGAACTGCTGCAGCCCACATTCTGGAGTAACCCCCTCAAAGCTGTTGGGAGGGAATTCCAGGGTTTTCACTCAGTGACCATGAAGAAACGGAGATATATTTCCGAGTCAGGATGGTGAGGGGCTTGGAGGGGAACTTGCAGGGGGTGGTGTTCCCCTGGATCTGCTGCCCTTGTCCTTCTCGATGGAAATGGTCATGGGTTTGGAAGGATCTTTGGTGAATTTCTACAGTGCGTCTTGTAGATGGTACACATCGCTGCTACTGAGCATCACAGTGGTACAGGCAGCGGATGTGTGTGGACATGGTGCCAATCAAGTGGACTGCTTTGTCCTGGATTGTGCCAAGCTTCCAGAGTGTGGGAGCTTCCCATCTGGGGAGTATTCCATCACATTCCTGACTTGTGCCTTGGAGGTGGTGGACATGCTTTGGGGAGTCAGAAGGTGAGTTACACGCTGAAGTATTTCCAGCCTCTGACCTGTCCTTGTGGCCACTGTCTTCATGTGGTAAGTTCAGTTGCGTTTCTGATCAATGATAAAGCCCAGGATGTTGGTAATTGGAGATTCAGTGACGGTAACACCATTGAATATCAAGAGGCATTGGTAATGGTCTTTGCCTGGCATTTGTGTGCCATAAATATTATTTGCCACTTATCAGCCCAAGCCTGGAGATTGCCCAGATCTTGTTACATTTGAACATGACTGCTTCAGTATGTGAGGAGTTGTGAATAGTGCTGAACACTGTGCCATCATTGACAAATATCCCCATTTCTGAGCTTATGATGGAGGGAAGGTCATTGATGAAGCAGCTGAAGATGGTTGGGCCTAGGACACTACCCTGAGGAACTCCCGCAGAGATGTCCTGGAGCTGAGATAACTGCCCCCCAACAACCACAACTATCTTCCCAAGTGTCAGGTATGACTCCAACCAGCAGAGAGATTGCCCCCTGCTGCCCACTGACTCCAGTTTTGCTCAGGCTCCTTGGTGCCACACTTGGTCTTGATGTGAAGAGCTGTCACTCTCCCCTTACCGCTGGTGTGGGGTGTGTCCTCAATATCGACCATCTAACAGTGTGGCACTCCCTGCACTAGATGTCCTTTTGAGATGGGACTTTGCTCTTTCATGTTTTGGCTCCAGGGTTATTTGTGATGTTTAATTCATTTTATTGTCAAATGGGACCTGTGTTGGGTTCCCTGGAGGGGTCAGCAGGAATACTGAAGGTGCTGGGTGGAATGGAGCTCCCTGTACTGGGTCCATCAGTGTCTTGTCTCTCATAAGTGGCACTAGTTCTTGTTCTGGGATACACTGCAACTTTGAAAGGATTTTGCGAATTTGCTGCAGGACAGTCATAATTGAAGATTGATGACTGTTACAAAGCCCAGAATTGGATAAGATGATGTCTTAGAGTCTCACCTGAGGCCCAATGTCTCCCATTTCACCTTTGATCCCAAGATATCCAGGTGGTCCCTGGGGAAACAGAACAGACACTTACAGAAGCTCAGGCCAATACCAAGAACCCCACCCAGTTGTCCCTTCCCAAAGGCAGGCCCTTCCCACACACACAGCTCCCCCTCGCAAACACAGCCTTCTACCTAGGGGGAGCTGAACCACATGCCACCCCTGGTCTGGCTCCACCAACATGAATTCCACACATCTTCCAGCCTCCAAAAGCCTGCCCAGTCGCAGTCTCAATCTCAGGCCCAGGCCTGTGCTCAGTTTTAAGAACAATCACAGGCCCAATCCAACTCTCAATCCTATGTCCACTTCCAAATCCAGTTCCAGGCCCAATTCCAATCCTGGTTCCAGTCCTGCATCCTGTCCCAACCCCAGGACCAGTCCCAGTCAAAATACCAGCCTCAGACCAAATCCCATTTCCACCCCAAGCCCAGCCCCAATCCTAAATTCATTCTCAGTCCAACTCCAGTCATATTCCCAGGCTTAATCCCAATGCCAGGCCAATTCCCAAACTCAGGCCCAATCCCAATCCCAATCCCAGTCTCAGTGCCAGGCCCAGGTTAGCAATGCTGCCAAGGCCAGAGCAGGGTAATCTGGCCCATCAAGCTTCTCCTCTCAGCTGTCATCCACCACTTACTGAATCGAACTCATCAAGCCCGAAATTCCTCAAAGGGGAAATGAGGAAGAATTCCAGAATAGTCTGTCCAAATCTTGATAACTCTTTGAATCATTCGGTTGTGGAACTCTTTTCTGGCTGATATTCTCCCTAAACTGTATAAACCTTGAGCTGTGGGTCAGTCTCAGTTCAGGGTTGATCTCAGGTTGTACAGTAGAGTCTTCAGCCAGGGGCTTCCCTGTGAGAGGCACCAATGGGCTCAGGCCATTTAAGACATCGAGGCTCCTATACCCTGAACCTATGTTCAAACTCTGCCAGACAGTGTGACAGGTAGATAACATTTGTGAAGATGTAGACCACACTCTCTTCCCTCTCTTCCCCAACCCTCTCTATCCCCTTCCTCCTGCCTCTCAACTTCATTCTCTCTCCTTCATTCCTGTCTTCCCTTGCTGTCCACTCCCATTCTTCCTGTTGCTCTTCCCTCCCTCATGTTTCCTCTTGCACTACCCTCCTCCTCTCGAATGTCCTTGTCCAGGGTCAGGTGGCAGTCACTCGGGGTGCGAAGTCTCGAAGCCTGAGGTCTGGGTCTTGTCACTCTCAGAGAAAGCAGTTTCCAAACGATGAGAGTGTGTGCAACAGGGAAACCGGTAATCCAATAGATCCCATTTCCTCAGTCATCCAAAAGATCCCACTCTCACCTGTATTCCAATAGGATCTCACTCACAAAGTTAATTCAACTGATCTCACTTACCTCTGTCAGAATCCAACAGATCTCTCTCCCCAGGAACACAATACCTGAAATCTCACAACCATCAGGAGTGAATCATCATTTGGTTTCTGAACTGAGTGTCTTGCAGCTTGGATTGTGCCATCAGGGGAGGAGAAAGAGGGGGACATGTGCTCAACGCTGAGTTCACACCCACCCCACACCCACCCCACCCCACGCCCACCACCTCAACATTGGAGCTAACCACCAGCTGCACTTACAATAGGGCCTGGTCTTCCAGTTAATCCCATTGGTCCAGTTGGTCCTCTCAATGCCAGCTGTAAAAACAACAGATTTTCATCAAAACAAGACAATCACCAGGAGCAGCTCCACCACCCACTGGCAAAGACAGCGAGAGTTAACAAACCGCAGGAGCGCTCACCACATTGTCCTGCAGAGGTTTTAAATCAACTTTGTTATCATGGAGCCGTTTGTCAGAGCTCCCCAAGTTCACATTAGTTTCCCCACCAGTAGATAATGGCAGTAATTACAGCAATATTCACTCCCACATTCTCAAACAGTGCCTACTCCCTCAGCACTGACCCTCCGACAGTGCCTACTCCCTCAGCACTGACCCTCCGACAGTGCCTACTCCCTCAGCACTGACCCTCCGACAGTGCTCACTCCCTCAGCACTGACCCTCCGACAGTGCAGCACTCCCTCAGCACTGACCCTCCGACAGTGCTCACTCCCTCAGCACTGACCCTCCGACAGTGCTCACTCCCTCGACACTGACCCTCCGACAGTGCTCACTCCCTCAGCACTGACCCTCCGACAGTGCGGCACTCCCTCAGCACTGACCCTCCGACAGTGCGGCACTCCCTCAGCACTGACCCTCCGACAGTGCGGCACTCCCTCAGCACTGACCCTCCGACAGTGCGGCACTCCCTCAGCACTGACCCTCCGACAGTGCGGCACTCCCTCGACACTGACCCTCCGACAGTGCGGCACTCCCTCGACACTGACCCTCCGACAGTGCCTACTCCCTCAGCACTGACCCTCCGACAGTGCAGCACTCCCTCAGCACTGACCCTCTGACAGTGCGGCACTCCCTCAGCACTGACCCTCCGACAGTTTGGCACTCCTTCAGCACTGAGCCTCTCACAGCGCTGCACTCTCTCGGCGCTGACTCAGCAGTGGGTTGGATTGTACACTCTGAGGGGCAATGTGTTTCTGATGAGGGTGAGGTGTTGTTATGTCGGTGCAGCACCATGTCTGGTCAGAGTCACTGCATCACTGTCTCCTGGGGGAATCCTCACCACAGTGATGTCTGAGCTGTGAATGGAGGGAAGGATGGGTCCTACCCGGATGGTCACTCTCCAAGCCCATGCGTCCTGCCTGCTGTACGGGGAGGGTCTCCGGCTCCATACTGGTACTCACCCTGGCCTGCTGTAATATTGCCTGGGCTTGAGCTTCCTGAGCAGACAGCATCGGTCCCTTCTCTCCCGCACTGCCACCACCCGTGAACCGGAACTGTAGGAGGAAAGAGTCAGCACTGAGTGTCTTCCAGAAAACACACAAAGATTCATCCCCCAGTGAGCAGCCTCGCTGCTAACATCTTGTAACCAACCAGACCCTGTCTGTCAAGGCTCAGTCAATATGTGTAGAGACAGGGTAGAGGGAGTTTTACTCCGTACCTCACCCTGCTTCCCCTGTCCTGGGAGTGTTTGATGGTGACAGTGTAGAGAGAGCTTTACTTTCAGTTTATTTCACATTAAAAGAGTAAACATCAAAACATAGAAAACCGGAGCTGAAGAGGCCCTTTGGCCCGTCGAGCCTTCCCCACCATTCAATATGATCATGGCTGATCATGTGATCTCGGTACCCCTCTCCTGCTCTCTCTCCAAACCCCTAGATCCCTTTAGCCACAAGGACCACGCCCAGCTCCCTCTTGAATCTATCTAATGAACTGGCCCCAACAGCTTCCTGTTGGAGAGAATTCCACAGGTTCACATCTCCAAGTGAAGACATTCTTCCTCATCTCAGTACTGAATGGCTTACCCCGTATTCTTAAACTGTGACCCCTAGTTCTGGACTTCTCCAACATTGGGAACATTTTTCCTGCATCTAGCCTGACTCCAGCATTCTCCCCACCACCCATGTCAGGCTAAGTGGTCTCTAATTCCCTACTTTCTCTCTCCCTCTATTTTTAAAAAGTGAGTTATATTAGTTATTGCAAAGTCCGCTGGAACTCTTCTAGATTCTATAGAATGCTGGAAAATGACCATCAGTATTTCTAGGGCCACTTCCTTAAGTACTGTGGGATGCAGAGCATCAGGCCCTGGGGACATATCAGGTTTTAATCCCATCAATTTCCCTAATACCAGTCCTGACTAATATGGATTTCCTTCGGTTCCTCCTTCATGCTTGATCTTCTGTCCCCTAGTATTTTCAGAACAATATTAGTTTCTGCCTTAGTGAAGACAGATCCAAAGTATTTGTTCAATGGTCTGCCATCTCTTTGTGGTCCATTATGAGTTCACTTGAATCGAACTGTAAGGGAGCCTCATTTGTTTTCACCAGTTGTTTCCTCTTTTCATATCTATAGAAGTTTTTGCAGTCAGTTTTAATGTTTTTTGCAAGCTTACTCTCTTTTGTCGGAGAGAGTGAGGACTGCAGATGCTGGAGATCAGAGCTGAAAATGTGTTGCTGGAAGAATGTCCAGCCCGACATTCCTGAAGAAGGACTTATGCCCGAAACGTCGATTCTCCTGCTCTTTGGATGCTGCCTGACCTGCTGTGCTTTTCCAGCACCACATTTTCAGCTCTGATCTCTTTTGTCCCCTTCCGAATTAAAGCTCTTGACCTCCTCTGGTGAGTTTTAGATTTCTCCCCACAGCACTGTTTTTCCTGGCCTTGTTAGCTATTGGGGATCCACCTTCCCTGTTTCCCTCTTATGCCAGACAGGGATGGACAATTGTTGAAATTTATCTGTTTGTTCTTTCAATGTCTGCCATTTCCTATCCACTGTTAGCCCCTTAAGGAGAGAGAGCTTTACCCTGCATCGAACCTTGTCCTGGGAGTGTTTGATGGGAAAGTGTCGAGGGAACTTTATTCTGTATCTAACCCTGTGCTATGCCTTCCTGTTAAAATAATTCCAGATGCCAATATACTGTCACCAAGTCACCCTTTAGTTACACAGGAACAGCCTCAGAGACAGAATCTTTGATGCTCCCCTTTTCATCTTTCAGCCAGGGATCCCTATTGGACCAGATTAACAGCCCAAATCAGGGAACTCAGATTCTCGGAGGTCCACCCAGGTGACCTTGTTACAATCAGTACATGCCTCTCCCTCTGAGTTCATGTGGCCGTAGGTCAGTGTTTTTCCTTGGAGAGGCTCCTGGGGCATTTCAACACCAGGTCAGTTTCCCGGACTCAGGCAGCGTCTAACACACAGCAGCTCACCGTCTCCCGTGCAAGGAACACCTTGGTTGCATTTCACTCCATTCCTTGGGCAGCAAAGACATTGAGGCGGTTACAACCACCATGTCCATCTCAGATTCGGAGGTGTGATCAAACTTTGACAGAAAAGGTCATGCTCCAGACGCCCCAGGGTCCAGCACCCTCTCCTTTGTTCCAAGAGGCACAGCGTGCTTTCCTCCTGTAGTGTTTGCAATTTTGTGGCTTTCATTTGGCCCACACACTTGTTTAGGACTTTCATACTGACCCTAACTTTATATCTCAATGCTCCTGACCTTGCATTGACCAGGCCTCTTACCCAAGCAGGGCCGTTTCCATGATTCTTACACCATCATCTCCTGTACCAAATTGTCTTTTTCGTTTGGCAGAGCCTTGGGTCCAACACTGGTGTTCCTGATGCCATTTCACCCTCCCCCCAAGGGTCAAGAGGACCAGGCTTAACCTGTTAGGGAGTCTTTTACCCATTAGCAATGCTGTTAGTGCTATCCCTGCCCAGCGGGTGGTCCCAGAATCAGGGAAGAACCGTGACAGTTTGGTATCTCCCAAAGTTGTAAGCTGTTTCTTCAAGCCAGCCATTAGAATTTGGATTGCTCTTTCTGCCAGGCCACTAGACAATGGGTGGTATGGAGCTGTTGAATCTCATTTGACTTTAGGAAATATCCAAATTCCCTGCTGGTAAATGATGGCTTGGAATCTGTGACTGATGCTTCCAGTATGGTGTGCATTGGAAACAATGCACTCAATTTTTCGAACACATCCCTGGTCCAGACGTGAAAACCAGGGCACCCTTGGTCACCTTCACTTTCTCATACAACATCTGGTCATCTGGTGAGCTCTGCAGCCCAGGTAGATCAGTTGGGATGCCTGGAGCACATTGTTTTTCCTTTTAAGATGTACACCCACCTGGGAGAAATAGCTAAGGACTATGTCCAAGTGCTCTAAGTGCTCTGTATTGGTTTTCCCTGTTATTAGCACATCATCTGACTAAATGGTGATCTGGTGTAAACCTTGTAAAAACCTTCTCCAATGTCCACTGACAAACTGCACAGGCTGGCGATACCCCAAAGGGCAGCCTCGTTTCTTGATATAAACCCTTACGGCTATTCACTGTAGCACACTCCAGGGAATCCTCATTTCATCGCAATTGCAAGGACACAGATTCGTGTCCAGCTTCATGAAGGGCAGCACCCCCAGCCCCCCCCAACCTCCCGCCAGCCCCCCCCCCCAACCCCCTCGCCCCCGCCAGCACCCCCCAACCTCCCGCCAGCTCCCCCTCCAACCCCCAACCCCCCCCCCCGGAATGTTGTGGGGGTCGTGTGTGCGAGGGATTGGTTATTTATCCAGCTTCAAACATCCAGTTACCGTTTGTTTAAAATCCCCAGAAAGGTGAACCGACCCATCAGGCTTCACAGTCAGTGTGACCGGTGCTGCCCATTCCACAACCAGGACTGGTTTGATAGTTCCTTCCCTTTCCAGCCTCCTGATTCCTGCCTCGACTTTTGCCCATAATGCAAATGGCAGTGGGCGGGCCTTGCAGAATCATGGAATTGCTTCCTGGTCAATATGCAGGGTGCCCTTGGCTACTTTCATGGTCTCAAGACCTTTCTGAAAAACCTCTGGATATTTAATTAGGACTTTACTCAGGTAGCTATTTTCTAATTGAAAAAGGTTGAGCCAATCAAGGTGAATCTTCCTCAACCAAATTTTCCACATTAAGCTTTGGCCTGAACCTTTTATTGTAATCAGTGCTGACTGGCTCAGCTGCTTCTCATCAAAACCTGGAACCAAAGTTGTCCCCCGAATCTGGAAAGAGTTCCCAGTAAAGGCTCACAGCCGAACCAAGGGCTGGTCTGTGATCACTGACATGGTTAGGCTGGTATCACCCTCCATTACAACCAGGTGAGCATTTAACCAAATGTTTATTTTGATTAGTTCAAATTTGGAAGGTGCTGAACATTTTAAACGTTCCAAACCAGATACAGGTGGACTTTCCCAGGTGTGAACTGGATCATAGAACCCCTACAGTGGGGAAGCAGGCCATTCAGCCCCTCTAGTCCACATTAACCTTCTGAAGAGCATCCCGCCCAGACCCAATCCTCTCCTATTTGCCTAACCCCATATCTCCCCATGGTTAACCCACCTAGCCTGCACATCCCTGAACACTATGGGCATTTAGCATGGCCAATCCACCCTGACCTGTGCAGCTTTGGGTTGTGGGAGGGAACTGGAGCACCCAGAGGAAACCCATGCAGACAGGGGAGAATGTACAAACTCCACACAGTCCCCCGAGGCTGGAATTGAACCCTGGTCCCTGGCACCCAGCCACAGTGCTGCCCCACTTTCCTGGGTACCAGTCTATGAGCTCTCTTACACCATTTAGACCTAGTAAGACTCTTTTGCTGTCATGAATCCACATACCAACAACATCTACAACGGGTCGCCGGCTTGGATCCTGAAGAAAACTTTACCCGTTTGGCTGAGACTTGGCTTTGTTTTGGAGTTTTGCTGTGGGCTGGCCTAGAGTCCATCTGTTCAGGATATATCCTGCATGAGGCTATGCAGGGGGCATTCCCCCAGGCTCAGTGGGACTGGCGAGGGTGTCCACTTCCATTGGAATACCCCAAAACTCAGATGCTTCACTTGCTGCATTTTCCAATGACAAAGCCAGTTTGAAGTACAGTTGAGCTTCAGCTAATAGGCTTTTTTTTGCACGGTTACATCATTAATTCCACATTCCAAATAGTCTCTCAGCATCTCATTAAGGGTTGAATCAAAATCTCATGCTTCTGCCCGTCATCTTAATTTAGTCAGAATCCAATACAGATTCCTACGGTTCTTCAACTGCCAAGTAAAATCAATAAGGTCTCCGAAGTTCAGGACACTTGGGGTCACAATATTCCTTAATGAAATCCATCACTTCTTGAAAGGTGGTAGCATCTGGTGCCTCAGAGAAAGTCGGGGTCCTAAAAACCAAAACAGCTGCAGCTCCACAGGCCGCCAGGAGAATGACTTGTTGCTTTTCATCTGGCAAAATGTTGTTTGCTGGGAACAATCACGTGCTCTTCCCACAAACGGCAGGGGTGAACGAGTCATGCTTCCCAAACAAGAGCATGATGTATGAAAATATTTACCCCCAACTCAAAGACTACTGTTGGGAGTGGGTCTCTTCACCCAAAACTGAAAATGTGTTGCTGGTTAAAGCGCAGCAGGTCAGGCAGCATCCGAGGAACAGGAAATTCAATGTTTCGGGCAGAAGCTTCTTCACCCAAAAGCTTTATTCTTGTCCCCACTGATATAACTCCATAAAGGCCGTCACCAAATCATCCTTTATTTATATGGGATCAGTCCGTGACTTTAGCATTGCTTCTTCAGTCAGCTCACAGAATGACCCCTTTTTATCTGTCAGCCAGGGCTCCCTGACTGGACCAGGTTAACAGCCCCAATCAGGAAACTCGGAGTCTATGATGTCCACCTGCCTGCCCTCTCATGACAGTCACTATATTGGGGCGGCACGGTGGCTCAGTGGTTAGCACTGCTGCCTCACAGCACCAGGGACCCAGATTAAATTCCCACCTCGGGTGACTGACTGTGTGGAGTTTGCACATTCTCCCCGTGTCTGCGTGGGTATCCTCCGGGTGCTCCAGTTTCCTCTCACAGTCCAAAGATGTGCAGGTTAGGGTGAATTCACCAGGCTAAATTGCTCATAGTGTTAGGTGTGGGGGAATGGGTCTGGGTGGGCTGCTCTTTGGAGGGTCGGTGTGGACTTGTTGGGGTGAAGGGCCTGTTTCCACACTGTAGGGAATCTCATCTAATCCCTCTCCCTCTGAGTCTGAGGACAGAGGTCGGCCATTTCTCTTAGAGAGCCTCCTGGGGTGTTTTATCACCAGGACAGGTCCCTCTCACTCAGCAATGGAATGTTTGAGTGGGAGTGTTTGTTGGGGACAGTGTCAAGGTAGTTTGACGATGTACCTAACCGTGTGCTGGCCTGGTACCGGGAGTGTTTGATGGGGACAGTGTCAAAAGCACTTCAATTTCAGTTTAGAAGTGTAGAGGTAGCTTCAGTCTGACAGTGGGGCTCCAGGGGGATGGGTTACTGAGCTGTCCAGTCTATCTGTATCTGAGAGTGAGGTTCTGACAGACTGTGATCTGAGTATTGCAGGAATACTCACCGGCAGCATAAGCATGGTCCCTGGAGGTCCGGGTAAGCCATCAGCCCCAGGCAGCCCGGAACGTCCACGCGGTCCCTGGTTGGAGAATGAAACAGAAAATCACAATGTATAATCTCGAGAAAGCATGGAGACAGGACAGACCCCTGAGAGGGGGGAACGGCAGGTTCAAGGTGGGGATGGAGTGGGTGGTGGGGTATCAGGATAAGAGCTGGAAGAGGCCATTCACTCCTTTGTTCCTGTTCCACCATTCAATGGTAGATCTGAACACTAGCTCCACATGATTACTAGTTCCCCAACCCCTTAATGTCCTCGACCTAAAACTCGCAGCAAACAAGCTTGCTCAGTGACAGGGGAGGAGTGTGCTGTTGGTGAGAGTTCAGGGAGAGGAGGGAATAGACAGGGTTTAGAGGTGGGAGTGGCTCTGAGATTGGCAAGAGGATTTGGATTTGGATTTGGATTTGGATTTGGATTTCAGGGAGTGTGTGAGAAATTAGGCTGCAGTTGCTATAACAGGATTTGCCACCAGGTGGCAGTAAGAGACCACAATGGAGTTGGTTTCACAGAGACAGGGTTGAACATTTAAACACGAAAATAAAATGTGTTCTGTCCTGTCCCTTTTACTGGTTTTTAAAATAGTACTGCAGAATTTGCCAAGTGCAAAAAGCCAACATTTTCTCCTAATCCAAAAAGAATCTGGAGTTTTAAGTTCTTTAGAATCTGTTTGAGGTTTTGGAATTAAGAAACGCATCCTCACTGAAGGGGCTGCAATTCCCCAAACAGTGTGAGGGGGCAGGGGAATTCCGAGATACTTTATGTTCTTTGTAGTTTCTCAGGGAATGGCAGAAATGGGAGAGGGAATAGGTGAGAGAGACCGATCCAAACTACTCTTGGACAAGGTAGAAGTTCCAGAGTATGATGGACAATGTAAATCCAGTGCCAGAGAATTACATACTGTACAGTGCCAGTGTACAACAGGCCATGCACTGCCAGTGTATGGGACACTGTACAGTGCCAGTGTACAACAGGCCGTGCACTGCCAGTGTATGGGACACTGTACAGTGCCAGTGTACAACAGGCCATGCACTGCCAGTGTATGGGACACTGTACAGTGCCAGTGTACAACAGGCCGTGCACTGCCAGTGTATGGGACACTGTACAGTGCCAGTGTACAACAGGCCGTGCACTGCCAGTGTATGGGACACTCTACAATGCCAGTGCATAATACACTACACTGTGCCAGAGCAAATGAACCTTTCAGTTTGGGGTTGGTGAAATCAGGTCACATCAAGCTGATTAGACCCTAACACCCTGCCACTCCTTCCCAATGTCCTCCCACAGCCTCTCCATCCCCTCACTGTCACTCCTTCCCAATGTCCTCCCACAGCCTCTCCATCCCCTCACTGTCACTCCTTCCCAATGTCCTCCCACAGCCTCTCCATCCCCTCACTGTCACTCCTTCCCAATGTCCTCCCACAGCCTCTCCATCCCCTCACTGTCACTCCTTCCCAATGTCCTCCCACAGCCTCTCCATCCCCTCACTGTCACCTCCCCAAACTGGATTCCCTCTCCCCACACAGCCATCCCCTGAGATCACCCCTCCCCCGGTGGAGGGTTTTATTTGGCGGGGTGGGGGAGTGTGTGTAGGGGGTGTGACAGGGTACAACATGTTGTCAAACTGCTCTGAGTTTCCTTTCCAATCTCTGGGCAGTTTTCAGAGGCTGGAAATTTTCCCTGAATCTTTCATCTTTGATCCCAGTCAGAACAAGCTGCAACTCGCAATCAGTTTAATGACTTGTGGAGTTTTGGAAGGAATCCCACAGATTACGAGCCGTCTTCCCAGTGGCAAATGTACATCATCAAACAGGCTCACTCACCCTCAGCCCTGGATCACCGACTGGACCTGGAGGTCCTGGGGGTCCAGTGCGCCCAGGACTGCCCTGGAGAGAGTCACAAAAAGACAGGTCACAGACTTGGAACACCAGTTAGACAGGTCAAAATAATACCACACCATTCTTAACCAGAGGACAACTTCAACATTCTCATTCAAAGATTCAAATTCTGCATATGTAAGCAATTGAAAAAGAATCTACATTTAAATCCACTCAGAAAGACATAGAAAACAACCCAAAAGTGTCCTCAGGGTTTCACAACATGTGACTCACAGATGGTCCTTCTCTTCCCGGGGGGCCTTCAATCAGCATTCCCTAAAACAAAGGAAAAACACAGGATCATTATCCAACTGAACACTCAGATTAGCCGACACACAGACGGTCAATATGGAGCAGGATCACTGGGGAAAGTAAGACACAGAGAGAGTGAGAGAGAGAGAGAGTGTTTCAGAATCACAACTTGTTAATCCAGCTCCCTCACACTGTCCCTCAGTAACCCCTCTCCCCCCCCCAGCACCCTGTGTTACTGACTGTATCCCTACTGATGTTAATCCAGCTCCCTCACACTGTCCCTCAGTAACCCCTCTCCCCCCCCAGCGCCCTGTGTTACTGACTGTATCCCTACTGATGTTAATCCAGCTCCCTCACACTGTCCCTCAGTAACCCCTCTCCCCCCCCAGCGCCCTGTGTTACTGACTGTATCCCTACTGATGTTAATCCAGCTCCCTCACACTGTCACTCAGTAACCCCTCTCCCCCCCCCAGCGCCCTGTGTCACTGACTGTATCCCTACTGATGTTAATCCAGCTCCCTCACACTGTCACTCAGTAACCCTCCCCCCCCCCAGCACCCTGTGTTACTGACTGTATCTCCAGTGATGTTAATCCAGCTCCCTCACACTGTCCCTCAGTAACCCCTCTCCCCCCCCAGCGCCCTGTGTCACTGACTGTATCCCTACTGATGTTAATCCAGCTCCCTCACACTGTCACTCAGTAACCCCTCTCCCCCCCCAGCGCCCTGTGTTACTGACTGTATCCCTACTGATGTTAATCCAGCTCCCTCACACTGTCACTCAGTAACCCCTCTCCCCCCCAGCACCCTGTGTTACTGACTGTATCTCCAGTGATGTTAATCCAGCTCCCTCACACTGTCCCTCAGTAACCCCTCTCCCCCCCCCAGCGCCCTGTGTCACTGACTGTATCCCTACTGATGTTAATCCAGCTCCCTCACACTGTCACTCAGTAACCCCTCTCCCCCCCAGCACCCTGTGTTACTGACTGTATCCCTACTGATGTTAATCCAGCTCCCTCACACTGTCTCTCAGTAACCCCTCTCCCCCCAGCGCCCTGTGTTACTGACAGTATCTCCAGTGATGTTAATCCAGCTCCCTCACACTGTCCCTCAGTAACCCCTCTCCCCCCCCCAGTGCCCTGTGTCACTGACTGTATCCCTACTGATGTTAATCCAGCTCCCTCATACTGTCACTCAGTAACCACCTCCCCCCCCCAGCACCCTGTGTTACTGACTGTATCCCTGCTGATGTTAATCCAGCTCCCTCACACTGTCACTCAGTAATCCCCCTTCCCCCAGCGCCCTGTGTTATTGACTGCATCTCAAGTGATGTTAATCCACATCAAGGGGTAACTCAGGAATAAATACACTCCCAGCCAGCGATGCCCATGCTTGCTGAATGGATAAAACGGAACACGGTCTTGGGGGCATGTTCCCATCTGTCTCTAGCCCAGCCCAGAGAGCAGTGGGGAGCCCAGCTTCGGTTGGTGTACGTGGATGAGGGGTTAGTGATGGCAATGAGGAAATGGCAGTTTGTGCCCAGGTGCATGGCCCTGTCTCAGTCTGCCCTGTCTTAGTCTGCCCTGTGAGCTCTGAGATTGTACTGGCCTCTCCCCTAGTTGAAAACCGAAGCTGATTTCCAACAAGCTGAAGTAGCCAGCTTCCCCACTGGGCCACACTGTCAGGGCCATCAGCAGGCTGCCATTAACAGCAGTATCCACAGCACACCTCCTGCCCTTACTGTTTGAGGTTCTCGGGCTCAGGGGAGGTTCAAGCTTCCTTAGAATGCGAGTTCAATCCCAGTCAAAGTCACCGGGCCTGAATACTCACTGGCTCAATGATGGCAGGTTCACCTTTCTGTCCCTTCTCACCCCTCGGTCCAGTGCCCTGCAGACAATGAATACAAGAGGAACACACTCAAATCTTTAACCCAAACGCTCTTTCCAGAGGGAGCAAATTCATCAAAGGAACAATATCAGCACAGAGTGGGGGGAGTGAGGGACAGAGACAGAGAGGGATGGGGGAGTGAGGGACAGAGACAGTGAGGGACGGGGGGAGTGAGGGACAGAGACAGTGAGGGATGGGGGAGTGAGGGACAGAGACAGTGAGGGATGGGGGAGTGAGGGACAGAGACAGTGAGGGACGGGGGGAGTGAGGGACAGAGACAGTGAGGGATGGGGGAGTGAGGGACAGAGACAGTGAGGGACGGGGGGAGTGAGGGACAGGGGGAGTGAGGGATGGGGGAGTGAGGGACAGAGACAGTGAGGGATGGGGGGAGTGAGGGATGGGGGAGTGAGGGACAGAGACAGTGAGGGATGGGGGAGTGAGGGACAGAGACAGCGAGAGATGGGGGGAGTGAGGGATGGGGGAGTGAGGGACAGAGACAGTGAGGGATGGGGGAGTGAGGGACAGAGACAGTGAGGGATGGGGGAGTGAGGGACAGGGACAGTGAGGGATGGGGGAGTGAGGGACAGAGACAGCGAGAGATGGGGGGAGTGAGGGATGGGGGAGTGAGGGACAGAGACAGTGAGGGATGGGGGAGTGAGGGATGGGGGAGTGAGGGACAGGGACAGTGAGGGATGGGGGAGTGAGGGATAGGGGGAGTGAGGGACAGAGACAGAGAGGGATGGGGGGAGTGAGGGATGGGGGAGTGAGGGACAGCGACAGTGAGGGATGGGGGAGTGAGGGATGGGGGAGTGAGGGACAGAGACAGTGAGGGATGGGGGAGTGAGGGATGGGGGAGTGAGGGACAGGGACAGTGAGGGATGGGGGAGTGAGGGATGGGGGAGTGAGGGACAGAGACAGAGAGGGATGGGGGGAGTGAGGGATGGGGGAGTGAGGGACAGCGACAGTAAGGGATGGGGGAGTGAGGGACAGAGACAGTGAGGAATGGGGGGAGTGAGGGACAGAGAGAGAGGGATGGGGGAGTGAGGGACAGAGACAGAGAGGGATGGGGGGAGTGAGGGACAGAGACAGAGAGGGATGGCGGGAGTGAGGGACAGAGACAGAGAGGGATGGGGGGAGTGAGGGACAGAGACAGTGAGGGATGGGGTGAGTGAGGGACAGAGACAGTGAGGGATGGGGTGAGTGAGGGACAGAGACAGTGAGGAATGGGGGGAGTGAGGGACAGAGACAGTGAGGGATGGTTGGGTGGGAGGGATGCAGAGAGTGATGGGGAGAGTAAGGAATGGGAAGAGTGAGGGATAGGGAGAGTGAGGGAAGGTGAGTAAGGGATGGGGAGAGTGAGAGATGTGGAATGAGGGATGGAGACAGTGAGGGATGGGGCAAGTGAGGGATGGGGAGAGTGAGGGATGGGGCAAGTGAGGGATGGGTGGGAAGACTGGGGGGGAATGAACGATGGGGATGGGAAGAGTGAGGGATGGGGAGAGCGATGGGGAGTGAGGGGTGGGGAGAGTGAGGCATGGAGATTGTGCGGGATGGATGGAGTGAGGGATGGGAAGAGCAATGGGGTGAGTGAGGGATGGGGAGAGTGAACTGAAATGGTGGGAGGGTGTTCAATTCCAGGTGAGTCTTCAATGAGAGTGTGTCCCATTGAACGTACTCACCACTTCGTGGATGTTATCTGTGATCACTGGGGAAACTGGGCCAATGTTTTCCTTGTCATCAAAATCTTCGTATTCATAATAAACCTCATAGTCGTCATAGAATGAGTTGTCTCCTTCTTCCCCAATTGTAGTTACATTGAATTTGTCTTCCGTCTCTTCTGGGCCTGTTCTCTTGTCCAGATCCACATTGATGGTGTCGTCAGGATTTCCTTCCAAGACAGTCTCGTTGTATGCAAACACTTCCGGCCTGACCGTCTGGGTCTTCACACAACAGGGAGACACAGAACAGGGGGAGGAGTTCTTATTAGAGATGGAGTAAACTGGAAGTGATATAAACAGAGCTGAGGAAAGCTCAAAGATGCGACCAACACTGTAAACAAAACAAGTCCACCTCTTGGCTATAATGATCCACTCCTTTAACTGTGTGTGTGTGTGTGTGTGTTGGTGGTCATGTTGCTCTGTATAAACTCTCAGATATCCAGCAGTGGGTTCCGTACTCCCAGCAGATTTCATGCTAGGATTTAATACCTCACATCTACAGCATCACCACAACACCCAGGCCTCAGCTGCTGACCAGCAAGGGTAGTTTCTGCAGATGGGCATTCTGTGGTGCAGTGACAAGTGTCCCTGCCTCAGGGCAAGAAGGTCTGAGTTTAGGTTGAAGCTTCCCAGGTGTGTAATAACCTGGGACCAGAGTTTGATTCCGCTCTCGGGTGAGTGTCTGTGTGGAATCTGCACATTCTCCCCGTGTCTGTGTGGGTTTCCTCCGGCTGCTTCGGTTTGTTCCCACAGTCCAAAGATGTGCAGATTAGGGTGGATTGGCCATGCTAAATTGCCCGTAATGTTCAGGGATGTGTAGGTTAGGTGCATTAGTCAGGGGGTAAATGTCGAGTAATAGGGTGGGGGTTTAGGTCTGGGTGGGTTACTCCTTGGAGGGTCGGTGTGGGCTTGTTGGGCCAAAGGGATTCTGTAGGGATTGTAGGATGATTCTCTGATGATGCCCTATGCCTCTATTTATCAACCAAAGCATCCCATAAGCCTGCTTATCAACTGTTTCAACTTAAAACAAATGGAAAGAACCAAGGATGCTGTAAATCAGTAAAATAGCAGTTGCTGGGGCTGTGAAGAGAAATCAAAGTTAACATTTCAGGTTGAGTTACCCTTCTTCAGAACTGATGCTAGCGAGGAAAATGTTGGTTTATATGCAGAAGATAGGATGGGAAGGGATAAGGAATAAATGGTAGGCAGGGGTAGAGCCAAAGGGAGAGAACAGTTGGACAGACAAAGGAGTGGCTAATGATCTGGCTGGGAGGGTGAGGAGCTGTTAAATGGAGACTGTAAGTGGTTAACAAAGAGGTAAAAACAATGACTGCAGATGCTGGAAACCAGATTCTGGGTCAGTGGTGCTGGAAGAGCACAGCAGTTCAGGCAGCATCCAACGAGCAGTGAAATCGACGTTTCGGGCAAAAGCCCTTCATCAGGAATAAAGGCAGAGAGCCTGAAGCGTGGAGAGATAAGCTAGAGGAGGGTGGGGGTGGGGAGAAAGTAGCATGGAGTACCTGGGAGTTGCAGTGGGAGAGAGACCCCCTGAGATTCTTGTAGAGAGAGGAGGAAACTTCTTCAAGGCAATCAAAGAGTGTAATAGCAGAATATGTGATAACAGTGGCTTGGTAGGAATGAGGGGGGTGGGGGTGGGGCGCTAGGACATGGGAAAGTCCAACATGAATAAACTCAAAATTGAGTGTGGAGGGCTGCAGGGTTGCTGAGTGCAAAATGGGGCGCTGTTCTTCCAGCTTGTAGAGAGAACAGGCTGGGCAGGCAACTGAAAACTCGGGGTCTTTTTGCTGGTGCTCTGTGAGGCAGTTTCCCCAGTGTAGAGGTGACTGCATAGTGAGCGGTGAATGCAGGAGACGAGATTGTAGGACGTGCAGGGAGCACTGCTTCACCTGGAAGGTGTGTTTGGGCTCTTGGATAGTGAGGAGGGAGGGGGAAATGGCCAGGTGTTACACCTTCAGCGGTTCAGGGAAAGGTGCAGTGAGGCTGTTGGGAGTGAAGGAAGAGTGGACCAGGGTGTCTGGAGGAAACAGTACCTGTGGAAGGCAGACAAGGGAGGGGAGGGGAATGTATGTCTGCTGGTGGCATCTTGCTGGAGGGGGTGATCCTCTGGACGTGGATGCTTCTGGGACGGTAGGTATCGCTGTTGTAAGAGAGAAGAGAGTGAATGATGGCGGAGATGCGGGAGGTAGGTTGGACCCCCAGTTGAGGGTCCTATCAACATCAGTGCTGAGGAATCCTTGGTTCAGGAAGGTGGACATTTCAGAGACTCCCCATTGTCAAAGTTGGCCTCATTGGAACAGATGTGACAGAGACAGAGGAACTGTGAGGGTGGAAGAGAGTCTTCATAGGAAACAGTGTGAGGATGGACAGTCCAGGAAGCTGTGGGAGTCAGGTTAGAGGGATGGCCATGGTGGATATCCATACAATCACGACAGTGGAGAAACGAGCCATTCACACTGACCCTTCAAAGAGCATCCCACACAGACCTATCCCTCTACCCTATCCCTGTAACCCTGCATTTACACCTGGCTATTGCACCTAACCTACACATCCCTGATCACTATGGGATTTAGCATGGGCAATTCACCGAACCTGCACATCTTTGTGGGCGGCACGGTGGCACAGTGGTTAGCACTGCTGTCTCACAGCGCCAGAGACCCGGGTTCAATTCCCAACTCAGGTGACTGACTGTGTGGAGTTTGCACGTTCTCCCCGTGTCTGTGTGGGTTTCCTCCGGGTGCTCCGGTTTCCTCCCACAGTCCAAAGATTAGCATGAATTGGCCATGCTAAATTGCCCATAGTGTTAGGTAAGGGGTAAATGTAGGGGTATGGGTGGGTTGCGCTTTGGTGGGTCAGTGTGGACTTGTTGGGCCAAAGGGCCTGTTTCCACACTGCAAGTAATCTAATCTAATCTAATCTTTGGACATCATGGGAGGAAACTCACGCAGACACGGGGAGAATGTGCAAACTTCACACAGAAATCGCCCGAGGCTGGGATTGAACCCAGGTCCCTGGCGCTGTGAGGGAGCAGTGCTAACCACTGAGCCGCTGTGCCACCCAATATTAGTGGCCAATCTATCCCCAGAAATGGAAACAGAGGTGTCAAGGAAGGGAAGGGAGGGGTCAGAGATAGACCAGGTGAAAGTAAGGGTGAGGTTGAA
The DNA here is from genome assembly GCF_020745735.1 of Hemiscyllium ocellatum. Taxonomy (NCBI): domain Eukaryota; kingdom Metazoa; phylum Chordata; class Chondrichthyes; order Orectolobiformes; family Hemiscylliidae; genus Hemiscyllium; species Hemiscyllium ocellatum. Next base: position 65,092,675 of record NC_083421.1, read on the forward strand.
ATTGGAAGCGAAATCAATGAACGTTTCCAATTCCGGATGACAGAGGGAAGCAGCACTGATGACATCATCAATATGTCGGAGAAAGAGTTGCAGGTGGGGTTCAGACAAGGAATGTCCCACAGACCCCAGGAAGAGACAGGTATAACTGGGGTTCTTGTGGGGACCCCTGGCCATCCCTCTGACCTGAAGAATATGGGAGGAGTTAAAAGGGACGTTGTTGAGGGTGAGAACAAACTCAGCCAAGCAGAGGAGGGTGGATTGGGGGCTGGGGCTAGTTCCAGGAAGAAGCAGAGAGCCCTGAGAGCACCCTGCTGGGGGATGGATGCCTGACAGGGATTGCACATTCATGGTAAGGAGAAGGGGGCTGGAGCTTGCAAAGTGGAAACTCTGATATTAGCATAAAGCGTGAGGGGAATCCTGGATGTATGTGGGCATGGACTGGACCAGAGGAGAAAACTTGAGTCAAGGTAGGAAGAGCTGAGTTCTGTGGGGCAGGAGCAGGCAGAAGCAATAGGTGTGCCCGGGCAGTCCTGTTTGTGGGTCTTGGGGAGGGCGAAGCGAGCTGGGTGGGGCTGAGGAACTATCAGCTTGGAGACAGTAGTTGGGGGAGGGTAGGGGGCGGGGGACATCATCAGATGAAATGAGGTCAGTGACCGTAGTTAATACAATGGCGTGATGTTCCATGGTGGGTCATGGGGAGATAGGAGGAGGGTCTGCGAGCTGGCACTCAGCCTCTGCAATGTAACGGTCAGTCTGCCAGACAACAACAGCACCACCCTCACCATCAGCTTAATTAGAAACTCAGGGTTGGATCTGAGGGCAGAGTGTGCAGTCAGTTTGGAGGGAGATAGGTTGGCTTGGGTGAGGGGGGGCACAGAAATTCTCAATGGACAGACTGAGTGCAGGTAAAAGGCCAAAGGGAGGGCTCCAGGTGGAGGGAGCGTGCTGGAGCTGGGTGAAGGGGGGTCTGTGGTAAAGACTCTAGTCCAAAGAAATGGACATGGACGCAAAGGCAATGTAAGAAGAGTTCAACATATTGTTTTGCCCGAAATTCATCAAGGTAGGGGTGCAGAGGGATAATGCTGAGAGCTTTTCTGAGTACAGAACGTTCTGTGAAAGATGTGCAGTCAGAGAGTGAAAGCTTAGGAGGATGGTGAACAGCCAACAGGAGGGAGGGGTGGGGAATGGGATGGAATCAGAGGGAACAGGAGGGAAGGAAGGTTCCAGAAGGCCATGGGTATCCCTGAGTTGTTGAATCTTGTGGGTCTTACTGTCTGAAAGGTTTCTTGTTAGCGTGATGAATGAGCTAGAACTGGGGAGCCCTGAGCCAGTGAGACGCGATGCTGTTGGAGAGAGAGGTCAGGAGTGACCCTGCATGGCACTGAGTGTGGATCTCAGGGAATGGCCAGAGCAGCTGTCTGTGGAATGTTTCCTAGCTTTTAGTCAACTCTTAATCAATCTTAACCATGTCTAATTTGCTAACCAACCTGCCATGTGGCAATGTATCAAATGCTTTCTGAAAAGTCCAAATTTACACTTCACCTCCCTCATTCACTGTCTATGTGCCCTCTTCAAAATAACTCAACTGAATTGTCAAAGCCATAAAACCTGTCTAGTATGACCTTACTTTTCCCTAAAAGTATATTTATTTTATTCTATATTATGGTGCCCGTCAATTTCCACACTGTTGACATGAAGCTGACAGGTTTGTTCCCTCAGTTATCCTTTGCCCCATTACCAGGGTCACATTTGTAATCCTCCAGACCCGATTGGGCCTTATCCAGGGTGCACTGACCCAGTGTTAATCATTCAGTCCATGCTGATTCAGTGTTTATCATACCGTTTCTGTTGAACCTGTGTGTGCTATTCAGTGTGTATTACCCAGCGCTTATTATTCATTTGCGTGTATTCATCCAATGTTTATTCCTCAGGGTACATTTCCCAGTGTGTAATCCCCAGTGTCTATTCCCCAGTGTCTATTCCCCAGTGTCTACTCCCCAGTGTGTATTTCCCAGTGTCTATTCCCCAGTGTGTATTCCCCTGTGCCTATTTCCCAGTGTTTATCCCCCAAAGTCTATTCCCCAGTGTATAATCCCTAGTGCGTATTCCCCATTGTGTATTCTCCAGTGTGTATTCCCATGTCTATTCCGCAGTGTCTATTCCTCAGTGTCTGTTCTCCAGTGTCTATTCCCCAGTGTGTATTCTCCAGTGTGTATTCTCCAGTGCCTATTCCCCAGTGTCTAGTCCCCAGTGTGTATTCCCCAGTGTGTATTCCCCAGTGTGTATTCCCCAGTGTGTATTCCCCAGTGCGTATTCCCCAGTGCGTATTCCCCAGTGCGTATTCCCCAGTGCGTATTCCCCAGTGTGGATTCCCCAGTGTCTGTTCCCTAGTGTCTATTTCCTGTATGTTTTCTGTTGGGAAAGTGGTGCCTTCAATTTTGTGCTTCCCCATTTATTTTCCAGCCAATGAGACAATGGCTGTACTTTGCTGTAACACCTGACCTGACTTGGTTCATCAACCCTTGGCCTCCATCCAAGGCCCCAGATGAACATCTGACATCCAGCAGAGATTTTCCTGCACATCCAAACACCTCATCCACTGTATCCATTGCTCTCAATGTGGTCTCCTCTACATTGGGGTGATAGGACGCCAACTCACAGAACGTTTCAGGGAACAGCTCTGGGATGCATGTACCAACGAACCCCACTGCCCTGTGGTCGACCACTTCAACTCCACCTCCCACTCCACCAAGGACATGCAAGTCCTGAGCCTCCTCCATCACCAAATCCAAACCTGATGACTGAAGGAAGAATGTCTCATCTTCAAACAAACGGCATCAATGTCGACTTCATCAGTTTCATAGAATCATAGAATCCCTAAAGTGTGGAAACAGGCCATTCGGCCCAACAATTCCATACCAACCCTGGGAAGCATAAACTACCCAGATTCATTTCCCTCCCCATTATCCTATATTTGTACCAACTAATGCACCTAACCTCCACATCCCTGAACTATGGGCAATTTAGCATGGCCAATTCAACTAATCTGCACATCTTTGGACTGTGGGAGGAAACCGGAGCACCCGGAGGAAACCCACGCAGAGACACAGGGAGAATGTACAAGCTCCACACGGTCGGTCACCCGAGGCTGGAATCGAACCCAGGTCTCTGGCTCTGTAAGGATGCAGTGCTAACCACTGAGCCACTATGCCACCCTTATCTCCCCTGCCCCCCGCCTCATCCCAGATCCAACCTTCCAACTCAGCACTGCCCTCTTGACCTGTCCTAGCTGTCCATCTTATGCCCACCTATCTGCTCCACCCTCCACTCCAATCTATCACTATCACACCCCACCTCCATCCACCGATCGTCTTCCCAGCTACCTTCCTCCTAACCCACACCCTCTTATTTACCTCTCAGCCCCCTTCCCCCTCCACATTCCTGAATGAAGGGCTTATGCCCAAAACGTTGACTCTCCTGCTCCTCAGATGCTGCCTGACCTGCTGTGCTTTTCCAGCACCACACTTTTCAATTCTTCAACCCTTAGTCCCTGCTGCCCTGATGCAGTTTGTGTGGGACGATGTGCCAGTATAGTATACAAAACAACACGATACACTGATTATGGTACATGTCACAACAATGAATCAGTCTACCAGACTGGCATCACTGTTTAACATTTCAGGCCCAGGTCCATGAGATGCAGAATCTGGACTCAACCCAGTGACTCCCAACTGGAGCTGGATATGTCTGAAACTGGGCAGCATCAGTATTGACTGTCACCACAATGCCAGCTCACGTCCAGAGGAACTCCTGGTGAGATTGAGAAGCACTTGCACCGCCACAGCCTCAAGTAATCAACATCTTAGGGACATCTGCAGTAAAGTGGGAACACTGAAAATTAAAGCTCATGAAGACCAGACATGACACAGCTGCGGAACTCCCAGTGCTGCATCTACAACAGGGATTATACTCCTACCTGGTTGTCCAGCCAATCTCCTCCTGAAACAATATAATCCTCTGTGTCCAATGTTTCATCTGTGAGTGGGATTTCTGGATAATAATATTCATCTCCGTAGATGTCATAATAACCTGTCACCGATGATGGATAAGCCTCCTCAGTTATGGTTTTTGGGAGGGTGGTTGTTGGTTCCTCATAGAAATCCTCACCTTCAGTATGGGTCTCCTGAAAGATGAAACAATAACCAAACAACTGCAGCAGCTGGACATCAGGAATCCAAATCAAAAATTGCTGCGAAAACTCAGCAGGACTGGCAACAGCTGGGGAGAGAAATCAAATGAAGCTTTTGACACATCTTCAGAAGTGATGGCAGCTGGGTAAAGGTTGGAATTCAGACTGACACTAGGGTGCGGCTGGGGAAAGGTACAAACAACAGCAGGAGCACAAGCACACACCGACACCGAAATGCAGCTGGGCACTGGTATCCCTGCCCCAGGATCACACTGCCCCAGTATCACACTGCCCCAGGATCACACTGCCCCAGGATCACATTGCCCCAGGATCACATTGCCCCAGGATCACATTGCCCCAGGATTACACTGCTCCACTATCACGCTGCCCCAGTATCTCACTCCCTCAGTATCTCAGTGTGCCCAGTATCTGACTACCCGAGTATCACACTGCTCCAGTATCACACTGCCCCACTAACCCACTGCCCCAGTATCACAGTGCCCCAGTATCTCACTGCCCCAGTATCTCAGTGCCCCAGTATCACACTGCCCCAATATCCTACTACCCTAGTAGCACACTGCCCCAGTATCACACTGCCCCAGTATCACACTGCCCAGTATCTCAGTGCCCCAGTATCTCACTACCCTAGTATCACACTGCCCCAGTGTCACACTGCCCCAGTGTCACACTGCCCCAGTGTCACACTGCCCCCAGTATCTCAAAGCCCCAGTATCTCACCTCCCCAGTGTCACATTGCCCCAGTATCTCAGAGCCCCAGTATCTCCCTACTCTAGTATCTCACTGCCTCAGTATCACAGTGGCCCAATATCTCACTGCCCCAGTGTCACACTGCCCCAGTGTCACACTGCCCCAGTGTCACACTGCCCCAGTATCTCAAAGCCCCAGTATCTCACCTCCCCAGTGTCACACTGCCCCGGTATCTCACTGCCCCAGTGTCACACTGCCCCAGTGTCACACTGCCCTAGTATCACACTGCACCAGTATCACACTGCCTCAGTATCACACTGCACCAGTATCTCAGTGCCCTGGTATCTCAGTGCCCCAGTATCACACTGCCCCGGCATCTCAGTGCCCCAGTATCTCAATGCCCCAAGATCACAGTGCTCCAGTATCACAAGGCACCAGTATCTCAGTGGCCAGGTATCACACTGCACCAGTATCTCAGAGCCCCAGTGTCTCAGTGCTCTAGTATCACACTGTCCCAGTATCTCAGTGCCCCAGTATCTCAGTGCCCCAGCATCACACTGCTACAGTATCAAACTGCCCCAGTATCACACTGCCCCGGTATCTCAGTGCCTCAGTATCTCAATGCCCCAGTGCCTTAGTGCCCCAGTATCTCACTATTCCAGTATCACACTGCCCCAGTATCTCAGTGCCCCAGGATAACAGTGCCTCAGTATCACACTGCCCCAGTATCTCAGTGCCCCAGTATCTCACTATTCCAGTATCACACTGCCCCAGTATCTCAGTGCCCCAGGATAACAGCGCCTCAGTATCACACTGCACCAGTATCTCAGTGGCCTAGTATTACATTGCCCCAGTATCACACTGTCCTAGTATCTCAATGCCCCAGTGTCTCAGTGTCCCAGTATCTTAGTGCCCCAGTATCACATTGCTCCAGTATCTCAATGCTCCTGTGTCTGATTGTCCCAGTATCTCAGTGCCCCAGTATCTCAGTGTCCCAGTATCAGAGTGTCCCAGTATCTCACAGCCCCAGTACTACAATGCCCCAGTATCGCACTGTCCCAGTATCTCAGTGCCCCAGTATCTCACTGCCTCAGTATCACACTGTCCAAGTATTTCAGTGCCCCAGTATCTCACTGCCTGAGTATCACACTGTCCCAGTATCTCACTGCCTCAGTATCTCACTGCCTCAGTATCACACTGCCTCAGTATCGCACTGCCCCAGTATCTCAGAGCCCCAGTATCTCAGTGCCCTAGTATCACACTGCACCAGTATCTCAGAGCCCCAGAATCTCAGTGTCCCAGTATCTCTGTGCCCCAGTATCTGTGCCCCAGTATCACACTGCCCCACAATTTCAGTGCCCCAGTATCTCAGTGCTCCAGTATCACACTGCCCCAGTATCACACTGTCCCAGTATCTCAGTGCCCCAGTGTCTCAGTGCCCCAGTATCACATTGTTCCAGTATCTCAATGCTCCTGTGTCTGATTGTCCCAGTATCTCACAGCCCCAGTACCACAATGCCCCAGTATCGCACTGTCCCAGTATTTCAGTGCCCCAGTATCTCACTGCCTGAGTATCACACTGTCCCAGTATCTTAGTGCCCCAGTATCTCACTGCCTCAGTATCACACTGCCACAGTATGTCAGTGCACCAGTATCACACTGCCTCAGTATCGCACTGCCGCAGTATCACAGTGTCCCAGTATCTTACTGCCCCAGTATCTCAAAGCCCCATGTATCTCAGTGCCCCAGTATCACACTGCTCTAGTATCACACTGCGCCAGTATCTCAGTGGCCAGGTATCACACTGCACCAGTATCTTAGTGCCCCAGTATCACACTGCCCCAGTATCACACTGCCCCAGTATCACACTGGACCAGTATCTCGGAGCCCCAGTATCTCAGTGTCCCAGTATCTCTGTGCCCCAGTATCTTAGTGCCCCAGTATCACACTGCCCCACAATCTCAGTGCCCCAATATCACCCTGCCCCAGTATCTCAGTGCCCCAGTATCACACTGCCTCAGTATCACAGTGTCCCAGTATCTCTGTGCCCCAGTATCACAGTGCCCCAGTATCAGCCTGCCCCAGTATCTCAGTGCCCCAGTATCACACTGCTCCAGTATCGCAATGCCCAAATACTTCAGTGCCCCAAGGTCACAATGCCCAAGTATCACATTGCGCCAGTATCTCGGTGACACTGTATCTCATTGGCCCAGTATGACACTGTACCAGTATCTCACTGCCCCAGTATCATACTGCACCAGTATCTCACTGTCACAGTATCTCACTGCTCCAGTATCACACTGCCTCAGTATCACAGTATTCCAGTATCACATTGCACCAGTATATCAGTGCCCCAGTATCACACTGCCCCAGTATCGCAGTGCACCAGTATCTCACTGCCCCAGTATAACACTGTCCCGGTATCTCAGTGCCCCAGTGTCTCACTGTCACAGTATCTCACTGCCCAGTATCACAGTGCCCCAGTATCACGGTGCCTCAGTATCGCACTTCCCCAGTATCGCACTGCCCCAGTATCACAGTATCCCAGTATCACACTGCACCAGTATCTCAGAGCCTCAGTATCTCAGTGCCCTAGTATCACACTGCCCCAGTATTGCACTGTCCCAGTATCTCAGTGCCCCAGTATCTCAGTGCCCCAGTATCTCAGTGCCCCAGTATCTCAGTGTCCCAGTATCTCAGTGTCCCAGTATCTTCGTGCCCCAGTATCTTTGTGCCCTAGTATCACACTGCCCCAGTATCACACTGTCCCAGTACCACACTGCACCAGTATCTCACTGCTTCAGTATCACACTGAACCAGTATCTCAGTGCCCCAGTATCACTGTGCCCTGTATCACACTGCCCCACTATCTCAGTGCCCCGGTATCTCACTGCCCCAGTATCACACTGCCCCACTATCTCAGTGTCCCAGTATCGCACTGCACCAGTATCTCAGTTCCCCAGTATCTCAGTGCCCCAGTATCACACTGCCCCAGTGTCTCACTGTCACAGTATCTCATTGCCCCAGTATCACACTGCCCCAGTATTGCACTGCCCCAGTATTGCACTGCCCCAGTATCACAGTGCCCTAGTATCACACTGCACCAATATGTCAGTGCCCCAGGATCACACTGCCCCAGTATCACACTGCCACAGTATCGAACTGCCCCAGTATCACAGTTCCCCAGTATCTTACTGCCCCAGTATCACACTGTCCCAGTATCTCAATGCCCCAGTACCTCAGTGCCCCAAGGTCACAGTGCCTCAGTATCACACTGCCCCAGTACCACACTGTCCTGGTATCTCAATGCCCCAGTATCTCAAGTGTCCCAGTACTTCAGTGCCCCAGGAACACACTGCACCAGTATCTCAGTGCCCTAGTATCACACTTCCCCAGTATCGCACTGCCTCAGTATCACACTGCCCCAGTGTCTCACTGTCACAGTATCTCACTGCCCCAGTATCACTGTGCCCCAGTATCGCACTGACCCAGTATCGCACTGACCCAGTATCACAGTATTCCAGTATCACATTGCACCAGTATATCAGTGCCCCAGTATCACACTGCCCCAGTATCACACTGCACCAGTATCTCACTGCCCCAGTATAACACTGTCCCGGTATCTCAGTGGCCCAGTGTCTCACTGTCACAGTATCTCACTGCCCCAGTATCACAGTGCCCCAGTATCGCACTTCCCCAGTATCGCACTGCCCCAGTATCACAGTATTCCAGTATCACACTGCACCAGTATCTCAGAGCCTCAGTATCTCAGTGCCCCAGTATCACACTGCCCCAGTATTGCACTGTCCCAGTATCTCAGTGCCCCAGTACCACACTGCACCAGTATCTCAGTTCCCCAGTATCTCAGTGCCCCAGTATCACACTGCACCAATATGTCAGTGCCCCAGGATCACACTGCCCCAGTATCTCAGTGTCCCAGTATGACAGTGCCCCAATATCGCACTGCCCCAGTATCACACTGCCACGGTATCGAACTGCCCCAGTATCACAGTTCCCCAGTATCTTACTGCCCCAGTATCACACTGTCCTGGTATCTCAAGTGTCCCAGTACCTCAGTGCCCCAGGAACACACTGCACCAGTATCTCAGTGCCCTAGTATCACACTGCCCCAGTATCGTACTGCCCCAGTATCACACTGCCCCAGTGTCTCACTGTCACAGTATCTCACTGCCCCAGTATCACAGTGCCCCAGTATCACTGTGCCCCAGTATCGCACTGACCCAGTATCACACTGCCTCAGTATCACACTGCACCAGTATCGCACTGCCCCAGTATCACAGTATTCCAGTATCACATTGCACCAGTATATCAGTGCCCCAGTATCACACTGCCCCAGTATCGCACTGCACCAGTATCTCACTGCCCCAGTATAACACTGTCCCAGAATCTCAGTGCCCCAGGATAACAGCGCCTCAGTATCACACTGCACCAGTATCTCAGTGGCCTAGTATTACATTGCCCCAGAATCACACTGTCCTAGTATCTCAATGCCCCAGTGTCTCAGTGTCCCAGTATCTTAGTGCCCCAGTATCACATTGCTCCAGTATCTCAATGCTCCTGTGTCTGATTGTCCCAGTATCTCAGTGCCCCAGTATCTCAGTGTCCCAGTATCAGAGTGTCCCAGTATCTCACAGCCCCAGTACTACAATGCCCCAGTATCGCACTGTCCCAGTATCTCAGTGCCCCAGTATCTCACTGCCTCAGTATCACACTGTCCCAGTATCTCACTGCCTCAGTATCTCACTGCCTCAGTATCACACTGCCTCAGTATCTCACTGCCCCAGTATCTCAGAGTCCCAGTATCTCAGTGCCCTAGTATCACACTGCACCAGTATCTCATAGCCCCAGTATCTGTGCCCCAGTATCACACTGCCCCACAATTTCAGTGCCCCAGTATCTCAGTGCTCCAGTATCACACTGCCCCAGTATCACACTGTCCCAGTATCTCAGACCCCCAGAATCTCAGTGCCCCAGTATCTCAGTGTCCCAGCATCAGAGTGTCCCAGTATCTCACAGCCCCAGTACCACAATGCCCCAGTATCGCACTGTCCCAGTATCTCAGTGCCCCAGTATCTCACTGCCTGAGTATCACACTGTCCCAGTATCTCAGTGCCCCAGTATCTCACTGCCTCAGTATCACACTGCCACAGTATGTCAGTGCACCAGTATCACACTGCCTCAGTATCGCACTGCCCCAGTATCTCAAAGCCCCATGTATCTCAGTGCCCCAGTATCACACTGCCCTAGTATCACACTGCGCCAGTATCTCAGTGGCCAGGTATCACACTGCACCAGTACCTCAGAGCCCCAGTATCTCAGTGTCCCAGTATCTCTGTGCCCCAGTATCTTAGTGCCCCAGTATCACACTGCCCCACAATTTCAGTGCCCCAGTATCACACTGCCCCAGTATCACACTGCCCCAGTATCACACTGGACCAGTATCTCGGAGCCCCAGTATCTCAGTGTCCCAGTATCTCTGTGCCCCAGTATCTTAGTGCCCCAGTATCACACTGCCCCACAATCTCAGTGCCCCAATATCACCCTGCCCCAGTATCTCAGTGCCCCAGTATCACACTGCCCCAGTATCACACTGTCCCAGTATCACACTGCCTCAGTATCACAGTGTCCCAGCATCTCTGTGCCCCAGTATCTTAGTGCCCCAGTATCACACTGCCCCACAACTCAGTGCCCCAGTATCAGCCTGCCCCAGTATCTCAGTGCCCCAGTATCACACTGCTCCAGTATCGCAATGCCCGAATACTTCAGTGCCCTAAGGTCACAATGCCCAAGTATCACATTGTGCCAGTATCTCGGTGACACTGTATCTCATTGGCCCAGTATGACACTGTACCAGTATCTCACTGCCCCAGTATCATACTGCACCAGTATCTCAGTGCCGCAGTATCTCAGTGTCCCAGTATCACACTGCCCAGTGTCTCACTGTCACAGTATCTCACTGCTCCAGTATCACACTGCCTCAGTATCACACTGCACCAGTATCGCACTGGCCCAGTATCACAGTATTCCAGTATCACATTGCACCAGTATATCAGTGCCCCAGTATCACACTGCCCCAGTATCGCACTGCACCAGTATCTCACTGCCCCAGTATAACACTGTCCCGGTATCTCAGCGGCCCAGTGTCTCACTGTCACAGTATCTCACTGCCCAGTATCACAGTGCCCCAGTATCACGGTGCCTCAGTATCGCACTTCCCCAGTATCGCACTGCCCCAGTATCACAGTATCCCAGTATCACACTGCACCAGTATCTCAGAGCCTCAGTATCTCAGTGCCCTAGTATCACACTGCCCCAGTATTGCACTGTCCCAGTATCTCAGTGCCCCAGTATCTCAGTGTCCCAGTATCTCAGTGTCCCAGTATATTCGTGCCCCAGTATCTTCGTGCCCCAGTATCTTCGTGCCCCAGTATCACACTGCCCCAGTATCACACTGTCCCAGTATCTCACTGTCCCAGTACCACACTGTCCCAGTACCACACTGCACCAGTATCTCACTGCTTCAGTATCACACTGCCCCGGAATCTCAGTGCCCCAGTATCACACTGAACCAGTATCTCAGTGCCCCAGTATCACTGTGCCCTGTATCACACTGCCCCACTATCTTCGTGCCCCAGTATCTCACTGTCCCAGTACCACACTGTCCCAGTACCACACTGCACCAGTATCTCACTGCTTCAGTATCACACTGCCCCGGAATCTCAGTGCCCCAGTATCACACTGAACCAGTATCTCAGTGCCCCGGTATCTCACTGCCCCAGTATCACACTGCCCCACTATCTCAGTGTCCCAGTATCGCACTGCACCAGTATCTCAGTTCCCCAGTATCTCAGTGCCCCAGTATCACACTGCCCCAGTATCTCACTGTCACAGTATCTGATTGCCCCAGTATCACACTGCCCCAGTATTGCACTGCCCCAGTATTGCACTGCCCCAGTATCACAGTGCCCTAGTATCACACTGCACCAATATGTCAGTGCCCCAGGATCACACTGCCCCAGTATCTCAGTGTCCCAGTATGACAGTGCCCCAATATCGCACTGCCCCAGGATCACACTGCCCCAGTATCTCAGTGTCCCAGTATGACAGTGCCCCAATATCGCACTGCCCCAGTATCACACTGCCACAGTATCGAACTGCCCCAATATCACAGTTCCCCAGTATCTTACTGCCCCAGTATCACACTGTCCCGGTATCTCAATGCCCCAGTACCTCAGTGCCCCAAGGTCACAGTGCCTCAGTATCACACTGCATCAGTATCTCAGTGCCTCAGTATCACACTGCCCCAGTACCACACTGTCCTGGTATCTCAATGCCCCAGTATCTCAAGTGTCCCAGTACCTCAGTGCCCCAGAAACACACTGCACCAGTATCTCAGTGCCCTAGTATCACACTGCCCCAGTATCGCACTGCCCCAGTATCACACTGCCCCAGTGTCTCACTGTCACAGTATCTCACTGCCCCAGTATCACAGTGCCCCAGTATCACTGTGCCCCAGTATCGCACTGACCCAGTATCGCACTGACCCAGTATCGCACTGCCTCAGTATCACACTGCACCAGTATTGCACTGCCCCAGTATCACAGTATTCCAGTATCACATTGCACCAGTATATCAGTGCCCCAGTATCACACTGCCCCAGTATCGCACTGTCCCGGTATCTCAGTGCCCCAGTGTCTCACTGTCACAGTATCTCACTGCCCAGTATCACAGTGCCCCAGTATCACGGTGCCTCAGTATCGCACTTCCCCAGTATCGCACTGCCCCAGTACCACAGTATCCCAGTATCACACTGCACCAGTATCTCAGAGCCTCAGTATCTCAGTGCCCTAGTATCACACTGCCCCAGTATTGCACTGTTCCAGTATCTCAGTGCCCCAGTATCTCAGTGCCCCAGTATCTCAGTGCCCCAGTATCTTCGTGCCCCAGTATCTTCGTGCCCTAGTATCACACTGTCCCAGTACCACACTGCACCAGTATCTCACTGCTTCAGTATCACACTGCCCCGGAATCTCAGTGCCCCAATATCACACTGAACCAGTATCTCAGTGCCCCAGTATCACTGTGCCCTGTATCACACTGCCCTGGTATCTCAGTGCCCCGGTATCTCACTGCCCCAGTATCACACTGCCCCACTATCTCAGTGTCCCAGTATCGCACTACACCAGTATCTCAGTTCCCCAGTATCTCAGTGCCCCAGTATCACTGTGCCCTGTATCACACTGCCCCACTATCTCAGTGTCCCAGTGTCTCACTGTCACAGTATCTGATTGCCCCAGTATCACACTGCCCCAGTATCACACTGCCCCAGTATTGCACTGCCCCAGTATCACAGTGCCCTAGTATCACACTGCACCAATATGTCAGTGCCCCAGGATCACACTGCCCCAGTGCCTCACTGTCACAGTATCTCATTGCCCCAGTATCACACTGCCCCAGTATTGCACTGCCCCAGTATTACAGTGCCCTAGTATCACACTGCACCAATATGTCAGTGCCCCAGGATCACACTGCCCCAGTATCTCAGTGTCCCAGTATGACAGTGCCCCAATATCGCACTGCCCCAGTATCACACTGCCACAGTATCGAACTGCCCCAGTATCACAGTTCCCCAGTCTCTTCCTGCCCCAGTATCACACTGTCCCGGTATCTCAATGCCCCAGTACCTCAGTGCCCCAAGGTCACAGTGCCTCAGTATCACACTGCATCAGTATCTCAGTGCCCCAGGAACACACTGCACCAGTATCTCAGTGCCCTAGTATCACACTGCCCCAGTATCGCACTGCCCCAGTATCACACTGCCCCAGTGTCTCACTGTCACAGTATCTCACTGCCCCAGTATCACAGTGCCCCAGTATCACTGTGCCCCAGTATCGCACTGACCCAGTATCGCACTGACCCAGTATCACAGTGCCCCAGTATCACTGTGCCCCAGTATCGCACTGACCCAGTATCGCACTGACCCAGTATCACACTGCCTCAGTATCACACTGCACCAGTATCGCACTGCCCCAGTATCACACTGCCCCAGTATCGCACTGCACCAGTATCTCACTGCCCCAGTATAACACTGTCCCGGTATCTCAGTGCCCCAGTGTCTCACTGTCACAGTATCTCACTGCCCAGTATCACAGTGCCCCAGTATCACGGTGCCTCAGTATCGCACTTCCCCAGTATCGCACTGCCCCAGTATCACAGTATCCCAGTATCGCACTGCCCCAGTATCTCAGAGCCTCAGTATCTCAGTGTCCCAGTATCTCAGTGCCCCAGTATCTTCATGCCCCAGTATCTTCGTGCCCTAGTATCTTCGTGCCCCAGTATCACACTGTCCCAGTACCACACTGCACCAGTATCTCACTGCTTCAGTATCTCACTGCCCCGGAATCTCAGTGCCCCAGTATCACACTGAACCAGTATCTCAGTGCCCCAGTATCACTGTGCCCTGTATCACACTGCCCTGGTATCTCAGTGCCCCGGTATCTCAGTTCCCCAGTATCTCAGTGTCCCAGTATCGCACTGCACCAGTATCTCAGTTCCCCAGTATCTCAGTGCCCCAGTATCACACTGCCCCAGTGTCTCACTGTCACAGTATCTCATTGCCCCAGTATCACACTGCCCCAGTATTGCACTGCCCCAGTATCACAGTGCCCTAGTATCACACTGCACCAATATGTCAGTGCCCCAGTATCACACTGCCCCACTATCTCAGTGTCCCAGTATGACAGTGCCCCAATATCGCACTGCCCCAGTATCACACTGCCACAGTATCGAACTGCCCCAATATCACAGTTCCCCAGTATCTTACTGCCCCAGTATCACACTGTCCCGGTATCTCAATGCCCCAGTACCTCAGTGCCCCAAGGTCACAGTGCCTCAGTATCACACTGCATCAGTATCTCAGTGCCCCAGAAGCTCACTGCCCCAGTACCACACTGTCCTGGTATCTCAATGCCCCAGTATCTCAAGTGTCCCAGTATCTCAGTGCCCCAGGAACACACTGCACCAGTATCTCAGTGCCCTAGTATCACACTGCCCCAGTATCGCACTGCCCCAGTATCACACTGCCCCACTGTCACAGTGCCCCAGTATTACACTGTCCAGATATCTCAGTGCCCCGGTTTTACACTGCCCCAGTATCTCAGTGCCCCACTGTCACAGTGCCCCAGCATTACACTGTCCTGGTATCTCAGTGCCCCGGATTCACACTGCCCTGGTATCTCAGTGCCCCAGTATCTCAATGCCCCAGTACCTCAGTGCCCCAAATCACAGCGCCTATGTTTCACACTGCACCAGTATCTCAGTGCCCCAGTATCACATTGCCCCAGTACCTCAATGCCCCAGTATCTCAAGTGCCCCAGTATCTCAGTGCCCTAGTATCTCAGTGCCCCAGTATCACACTGCCCCAGTATCTCAATGCCCCAGTATCTCAATGCCCCAGTATCTCAAGTGCCCCAGTATCTCAGTGCCCTAGTATCTCAGTGCCCCAGTATCACACTGCCCCAGTATCACACTGCCCCATTGTCTCACTGTCACAGTATCTCACTGCCCCAGTATCACAGTGCTCCAGTATCACACTGCCCCGTTATTACACTGTCCCGGTATCTCAATGCCTCAGTACCTCTGTGCCCAAGGATCACACTGCACCAGTATCTCAGTGACCCAGTATCACACTGCCCCAGTATCACTCTGCCCCAGTATCTCATTGCCCCAGTGTTACACTGCACCAGGATATCAGTGCCCCAGTATCACACTGCCCCAGTATCTCAGGGGCCCAGTATCACACTGCACCAGTATCTCAGTGCCCTAGTATCACACTGTCCCAGTATCGAACTGTCCCAGTATCTTAGCGCCCCAGTTTTTCAGTCTCCCAGTATCTCAATGCCCCAGTACCTCAGTGCCCCAAGATCACACTGCCCCAGTATCTCACTGCCCCAGTACATCAGTGCCCCTGGATAACAGTGCCTCAGTATCACACCGCAACAGTATCTCAGTGGCCCAGTATCACTCTGCACCTGTATTTCACTGCCCCAGGATCACACTGCCACGGTATCTCAGTGCCCCAGTATCTCAGTGACCCTGTATCTCATTGGCCCAGGATCACACTGCCCCAGTACCACACTGCCCCAGTATCACACTGCCCCTGTATTACACTGTCCTGGTATCTCAGTGCCCCAGTATCTCAATGCCCCAGTATCACAGTGCCCCAGTATCACTGTGCCCCAGTATCGCACTGACCCAGTATCGCACTGACCCAGTATCGCACTGCCTCAGTATCACACTGCACCAGTATTGCACTGCCCCAGTATCACAGTATTCCAGTATCACATTGCACCAGTATATCAGTGCCCCAGTATCACACTGCCCCAGTATCGCACTGTCCCGGTATCTCAGTGCCCCAGTGTCTCACTGTCACAGTATCTCACTGCCCAGTATCACAGTGCCCCAGTATCACGGTGCCTCAGTATCGCACTTCCTCAGTATCGCACTGCCCCAGTACCACAGTATCCCAGTATCACACTGCACCAGTATCTCAGAGCCTCAGTATCTCAGTGCCCTAGTATCACACTGCCCCAGTATTGCACTGTTCCAGTATCTCAGTGCCCCAGTATCTCAGTGCCCCAGTATCTCAGTGCCCCAGTATCTTCGTGCCCCAGTATCTTCGTGCCCTAGTATCACACTGTCCCAGTACCACACTGCACCAGTATCTCACTGCTTCAGTATCACACTGCCCCGGAATCTCAGTGCCCCAATATCACACTGAACCAGTATCTCAGTGCCCCAGTATCACTGTGCCCTGTATCACACTGCCCTGGTATCTCAGTGCCCCGGTATCTCACTGCCCCAGTATCACACTGCCCCACTATCTCAGTGTCCCAGTATCGCACTACACCAGTATCTCAGTTCCCCAGTATCTCAGTGCCCCAGTATCACTGTGCCCTGTATCACACTGCCCCACTATCTCAGTGTCCCAGTGTCTCACTGTCACAGTATCTGATTGCCCCAGTATCACACTGCCCCAGTATCACACTGCCCCAGTATCACACTGCCCCAGTATTGCACTGCCCCAGTATCACAGTGCCCTAGTATCACACTGCACCAATATGTCAGTGCCCCAGGATCACACTGCCCCAGTGTCTCACTGTCACAGTATCTCATTGCCCCAGTATCACACTGCCCCAGTATTGCACTGCCCCAGTATTACAGTGCCCTAGTATCACACTGCACCAATATGTCAGTGCCCCAGGATCACACTGCCCCAGTATCTCAGTGTCCCAGTATGACAGTGCCCCAATATCGCACTGCCCCAGTATCACACTGCCACAGTATCGAACTGCCCCAGTATCACAGTTCCCCAGTCTCTTCCTGCCCCAGTATCACACTGTCCCGGTATCTCAATGCCCCAGTACCTCAGTGCCCCAAGGTCACAGTGCCTCAGTATCACACTGCATCAGTATCTCAGTGCCCCAGGAACACACTGCACCAGTATCTCAGTGCCCTAGTATCACACTGCCCCAGTATCGCACTGCCCCAGTATCACACTGCCCCAGTGTCTCACTGTCACAGTATCTCACTGCCCCAGTATCACAGTGCCCCAGTATCACTGTGCCCCAGTATCGCACTGACCCAGTATCGCACTGACCCAGTATCACAGTGCCCCAGTATCACTGTGCCCCAGTATCGCACTGACCCAGTATCGCACTGACCCAGTATCACACTGCCTCAGTATCACACTGCACCAGTATCGCACTGCCCCAGTATCACAATGCCCCAGTATCGCACTGCACCAGTATCTCACTGCCCCAGTATAACACTGTCCCGGTATCTCAGTGCCCCAGTGTCTCACTGTCACAGTATCTCACTGCCCAGTATCACAGTGCCCCAGTATCACGGTGCCTCAGTATCGCACTTCCCCAGTATCGCACTGCCCCAGTATCACAGTATCCCAGTATCGCACTGCCCCAGTATCTCAGAGCCTCAGTATCTCAGTGTCCCAGTATCTCAGTGCCCCAGTATCTTCATGCCCCAGTATCTTCGTGCCCTAGTATCTTCGTGCCCCAGTATCACACTGTCCCAGTACCACACTGCACCAGTATCTCACTGCTTCAGTATCTCACTGCCCCGGAATCTCAGTGCCCCAGTATCACACTGAACCAGTATCTCAGTGCCCCAGTATCACTGTGCCCTGTATCACACTGCCCTGGTATCTCAGTGCCCCGGTATCTCAGTTCCCCAGTATCTCAGTGTCCCAGTATCGCACTGCACCAGTATCTCAGTTCCCCAGTATCTCAGTGCCCCAGTATCACACTGCCCCAGTGTCTCACTGTCACAGTATCTCATTGCCCCAGTATCACACTGCCCCAGTATTGCACTGCCCCAGTATCACAGTGCCCTAGTATCACACTGCACCAATATGTCAGTGCCCCAGTATCACACTGCCCCAGTATCTCAGTGTCCCAGTATGACAGTGCCCCAATATCGCACTGCCCCAGTATCACACTGCCACAGTATCGAACTGCCCCAATATCACAGTTCCCCAGTATCTTACTGCCCCAGTATCACACTGTCCCGGTATCTCAATGCCCCAGTACCTCAGTGCCCCAAGGTCACAGTGCCTCAGTATCACACTGCATCAGTATCTCAGTGCCCCAGAAGCTCACTGCCCCAGTACCACACTGTCCTGGTATCTCAATGCCCCAGTATCTCAAGTGTCCCAGTATCTCAGTGCCCCAGGAACACACTGCACCAGTATCTCAGTGCCCTAGTATCACACTGCCCCAGTATCGCACTGCCCCAGTATCACACTGCCCCACTGTCACAGTGCCCCAGTATTACACTGTCCAGATATCTCAGTGCCCCGGTTTTACACTGCCCCAGTATCTCAGTGCCCCACTGTCACAGTGCCCCAGCATTACACTGTCCTGGTATCTCAGTGCCCCGGATTCACACTGTCCTGGTATCTCAGTGCCCCAGTATCTCAATGCCCCAGTACCTCAGTGCCCCAAATCACAGCGCCTATGTTTCACACTGCACCAGTATCTCAGTGCCCCAGTATCACATTGCCCCAGTACCTCAATGCCCCAGTATCTCAAGTGCCCCAGTATCTCAGTGCCCTAGTATCTCAGTGCCCCAGTATCACACTGCCCCAGTATCTCAATGCCCCAGTATCTCAATGCCCCAGTATCTCAAGTGCCCCAGTATCTCAGTGCCCTAGTATCTCAGTGCCCCAGTATCACACTGCCCCAGTATCACACTGCCCCATTGTCTCACTGTCACAGTATCTCACTGCCCCAGTATCACAGTGCTCCAGTATCACACTGCCCCGTTATTACACTGTCCCGGTATCTCAATGCCTCAGTACCTCTGTGCCCAAGGATCACACTGCACCAGTATCTCAGTGACCCAGTATCACACTGCCCCAGTATCACTCTGCCCCAGTATCTCATTGCCCCAGTGTTACACTGCACCAGGATATCAGTGCTCCAGTATCACACTGCCCCAGTATCTCAGGGGCCCAGTATCACACTGCACCAGTATCTCAGTGCCCTAGTATCACACTGTCCCAGTATCGAACTGTCCCAGTATCTTAGCGCCCCAGTTTTTCAGTCTCCCAGTATCTCAATGCCCCAGTACCTCAGTGCCCCAAGATCACACTGCCCCAGTATCTCACTGCCCCAGTACATCAGTGCCCCTGGATAACAGTGCCTCAGTATCACACCGCAACAGTATCTCAGTGGCCCAGTATCACTCTGCACCTGTATTTCACTGCCCCAGGATCACACTGCCACGGTATCTCAGTGCCCCAGTATCTCAGTGACCCTGTATCTCATTGGCCCAGGATCACACTGCCACGGTATCTCAGTGCCCCAGTATCTCAGTGACCCTGTATCTCATTGGCCCAGGATCACACTGCCCCAGTACCACACTGCCCCAGTATCACACTGCCCCTGTATTACACTGTCCTGGTATCTCAGTGCCCCAGTATCTCAATGCCCCAGTACCTCAGTGCCCCAAGATCACAGTGCCCCAGTATCACACTACACCAGTATCTCAATGCCCCAGTATCACACTGCCCCAGTATCTCAGTGCCCCAGTATCGCAATGCCCCAATACCTCAGTGCCCCAGGATAACAGTGCCTCAGTATCACACTGCACCAGTATCACAGTGCCCCAGTATCTCAGTGCCCCAGTATCTCAAGTGCCCGACTATCTCAGTGCCCCACTTTCTCAGTGCCCTAGTATCTCAGTGCCCCAGTATCACACTGCCCCAGTGTCTCACTGTCACAGTATCTCACTGCCCCATGATCACACTGCCCCAGTATCACACTGCCCTGGTATTACACTGTCCCGGTATCTAAATGCACCAGTATCTCAAGTGCCCCAGTATCTCAATGCCCTAGTACCTCCGTGTCCAAGGATCACACTGCACCAGTATTTCAGTGACCCAGTATCTCAAGTGCCCCAGTATCTCAGTGCCCTAGTATCTCAGTGCCCCAGTATCACACTGCCCCCGTATCACACTGCCCCAGTGTCTCACTGTCACAGTATCTCACTACCCCAGTATCACACTACCCCAGTGTCTGACTGTCACAGTATCACAGTGCCCCAGTATCACAGTGCCCCAGTATCACACTGCCCCAGTGTCTCACTGTCACAGTATCTCACTGCCCCAGTATCACACTACCCCAGTGTCTGACTGTCACAGTATCACAGTGCCCCAGTATCACACTGCCCCAGTATCACACTGTCCCAGTGTCTCACTGTCACAGTATCACAGTGCCCCAGTATCACACTGACCCAGTATCACACTGTCCCGGTTAGATTACTTACAGTGTGGAAACAGGCCCTTCGGCCCAACAAGTCCACACCGACCCGCCGAAGCGCAACCCACCCATACCCCTACATTTACCCCTTACCTAACACTACGGGCAATTTAGCATGGCCAATTCACCTGACCCGCAGATCTTTGGACTGTGGGAGGAAACTGGAGCACCCGGAGGAAACCCACGCAGACACGGGGAGAGTGTGCAAACTCCACACAGTCAGTCGCCTGAGTCGGGAATTAAACCCGGGTCTCAGGCGCTGTGAGACAGCAGTGCTAACCGTGCCACTGTGCCACCGTGCCGCCCATCAATGCCCTGGTATCGCACTGTCCCTGTATCTCAGTGCCCCAGTATCACACCGCCCCAGTACCTCAGTGCCCCAAGATCACAGTGCCTCAGTATCACACTACACCAGTATCTCAGTGCCCCAGTATCACACTGCCGTGGTATCCCAGTGCCCCAGTATCGCAATGCCACAGTACCTCAGTGCCCCAGGATAACAGTGCCTCAGTATCACACTGCACCAGTATCACAGTGCCCCAGTATCACACTGCCCCAGTATCTCAGTGCCCCAGTATCTCAAGTGCCCCAGTATCTCAGTGCCCCAGTATCTCAGTGCCCTAGTATCTCAGTGCCCCAGTATCACACTGCCCCAGTGTCTGACTGTCACAGTATCACAGTGCCCCAGTATCACACTGCCCCAGTATCACACTACCCCAGTGTCTGACTGTCACAGTATCACAGTGCCCCAGTATCTCACTGCCCCAGTATCACACTGTCCCGGTATCACACTGACCCAGTATCACACTGCCCCGGTTAGATTACTTACAGTGTGGAAACAGGCCCTTCGGCCCAACAAGTCCACACCGACCCGCCGAAGCGCAACCCACCCATACCCCTACATTTACCCCTTACCTAACACTACGGGCAATTTAGCATGGCCAATTCACCTGACCCGCACATCTTTGGACTGTGGGAGGAAACCGGAGCAACCGGAGGAAACCCACGCAGACACGGGGAGAGTGTGCAAACTCCACACAGACAGTCGCCTGAGGCAGGAATTGAACCCAGGTCCCTGGCGCTGTGAGGCAGCTCATTGGCCCAGTATGACACTGCACCAGTATCTCACTGACCCAGGCTCACACTGCACCAATATCACACTGCCCCAGTATTACACTGTCCCGGTATCTCAATGCCTCAGTATCTCAATGCCCCAGTACCTCAGTGCCCCAGGAACACACTGCCCCAGTATCTCAGTGCCCTAGTATCACACTGTCCCAGTATCTTAGTGCCCCAGTAAATCAGTGCCCCAGGATCACAGTGCCTCAGTATCACACTGCTCCAGTATCATAGTGCCCCAGTATCATAGTGCCCCAGTATCTCACTGCCCCAGTATCACATTGTCCCGGTATCTCAGTGCCCTAGTATCACACTGCCCCAGTATCGAACTGTCCCAGTATCTTAGCGCCCCAGTTTTTCAGTCTCCCAGTATCTCAATGCCCCAGTACCTCAGGATCACAGTGCCTCAGTATCACACTGCTCCAGTATCTCAATGCGCCAGTATCTCACTGCCACAGTATCTCACTGCCCCAGTATCTCACTGCCCCAGTATCTTAGTGCCCTGTTTCTTAGTGCCCTAGTATCTCACTGCTCCTGTGTCTGATTGCCCCAGTATCTCAGTGGCCCAGTATCACAGTGTCTCAGTATCTCACTGCCCCAGTATTTCATTGCTCCAGTGTCTCACAATCCCATTATCTCATTGCCCCATATCACAGTGTCCCAGCATCACAGTGCCCCAGTATCACAGTGCCCCAGTATCACAATGCCCCAGAACCACAATGCCCCAGTATTGCACTGTCCCAGTATCTCAGTGCCCCAGTATCTCATTGGCCCAGTATGACACTGCACCAGTATCTCACTGACCCAGGCTCACACTGCACCAATATCACACTGCCCCAGTATTACACTGTCCCGGTATCTCAATGCCTCAGTATCTCAATGCCCCAGTACCTCAGTGCCCCAGGAACACACTGCACCAGTATCTCAGTGGCCCAGTATCTCACTGCACCAGTATCTCAGGGCTCTAGTATCACTCTGCCCCAGTATCGCACTGCCCCAGTGTCACACTGTCACAGTATCGCACTGCCCCAGTATCACAGTGCCCCAGTATCACACTGCACCAATATCTCAGTGGCCCAGTATCACACTGCACCAGTATCACACTGTCCCAGTATTTTAGCGCCCCAGTTTCTCAGTCTCCCAATATCTCAATGCCCCTGTACCTCAGTGCCCCAGGATCACAGTGCCTCAGTATCACACTGCTCCAGTATCTCAGTGCCCCAGTATCACACAGCCACAGGATCTCATTGCCACAGTATCTCAGTGCGCCAGTATCTCACTGCCCCAGTATCTCAGTGCCCCAGTATCTTAGTGCCCCAGTATCTCAGTGGCCCAGTATCACAGTTTCCAGTATCTCACTGCCCCAGTATTTCATTGCTCCAGTGTCTCACAATCCCATTATCTCATTGCCCCATATCACAAGTGCCCCAGTATCACAATGCCCCAGTACCACAATGCCCCAGTATCGCACTGTCCCAGTATCTTAGTATCTGAATCCTCAATGCCCCAAGTTCACAGTGCACAAGTATCACAGTGCACCAGTATCTCAGTGACCCTGTATCTCATTGGCCCAGTATGACACTGCGCCCGTATCTCACTGACCCAGGCTCACACGGCACCAATATCACACTGTCCCGGTATCTCAGTGCCCCAGTATCTCAGTGGCCCAGTATCACACTGCCCCAGTATCGCACTGTCCCAGTATCTCAGTGCCCCAGTATCTCAGTACCTCAGTATCACACTGCCCCAATACCTCAGTGCCCCAAGGTCACAGCGCCCAAGTATCACACTGCTACAGCATCTCATTGCCACAATATCTCAGTGCGCCACTATCTCACTGCCACAGGATCTCAATACCCAAGTATCTTCGTGCCCTGTTTCTTAGTGCCCCAGTATCTCAGTGCCCCAGTATCTCACTGCTCCTGTGTCTGATTGCCCCAGTATTTCATTGCCCCATATCACAGTGTCCCAGTATCTCAATGCACCAGTATCACAATACCCCAGTACCACAATGCCCCAGTATCGCACTGTCCCAGTATCACACTGCCGCAGTGTCTCAGTGTCCCAGTATGTCAGTGCCCCAGTATCTCACTGCCCCAGTATCACACTGCCCCAATACCAAACTGCCCCAGTACCACACTGTCCCAGTATCTCACAGCCTCATTATCTCAGTGTCACAGTATCCCAGTGTCTCAGTATCCCAGTATCTTAGTGCCCCAGCATCTCACAGCCCCAGTATCACAATGTCCCAAATCCTCAGTGCCCCAAGGTCACAGCGCCCAAGTATCACACTGCACCAGTATCTCAGTAACCCAGGATCACACTGCCCCAGTATCATACTGCCCCGGTATTACACTGTCCCGGTATCTCAATGCCTCAGTATCACACTGCACCAGTATCTCAGTGCCCCAGTATCTCAGTGCACCAGTATCTCAGTAACCCAGGATCACACTGCCCCAGTATCTCACTGCCCCAGTATCGCACTGTCCCAGTATCTCAGTGTCCCAGTATCTCAGTGTCCCAGTATCTCAATGCCCCAGTATCTCAGTGTCCCAGTGTCTCAGTGTCCCAGTATCTCAGTGCCCCAGTATCTCAGTGTCCCAGTGTCTCAGTGTCCCAGTATCTCAGTGTCCCAGTGTCTCAGTGTCTCAGTGTCTCAGTGTCCCAGTATCTCAGTGTCCCAGTGTCTCAGTGTCCCAGTATCTCAGTGTCCCAGTATCTCAGTGTCCCAGTGTCTCAGTGTCCCAGTATCTCAGTGTCCCAGTGTCTCAGTGTCCCAGTGTCTCAGTGTCCCAGTATCTCAGTGTCCCAGTATCTCAGTGTCCCAGTGTCTCAGTGTCCCAGTATCTCAGTGTCCCAGTGTCTCAGTGTCCCAGTATCTCAGTGTCCCAGTATCTCAGTCTCCCAGTATCTCACTACCCCAGTACCTCAGTGCCTCAGTATCACACAACTCCAGTATCTCAGTGCCCCAGTATCACACTGCCAAAGGATCTCTTTGGCACAGTATCTCAGTGCGCCAGTATCTCACTGCCCCAGTATCTCAGTGCCCTAGTATCTCAGTGCCCTGTTTCTTAGTGCCCCAGTATCTCAGTGGCCCAGTATCACAGTGTCCCAGTATCTCACTGCCCCAGTATTTCATTGCTCCAGTATCTCACAGCCCCATTATCTCATTGTAAAAAATGAGGTCTGCAGATGCTGGAGATCACAGCCGAAAATGTGTTGCTGGTCAAAGCACAGCAGGCCAGGCAGCATCTCAGGAATAGAGAATTCGACGTCGAATTCTCTATTCATGAGATGCTGCCTGGCCTGCTGTGCTTTGACCAGCAACACATTTTCAGCCATTATCTCATTGCCCCAGTATCACAGTGTCCCAGTATCACAATGCCCCAGTATCACACTGCCCCAATACCAAACTACCCCAATATCACACTGCCCCAGTATCTCACAGTCCCATTTTCTCACTGCCCCAGTATCACAGTGTCCCAGTATCTCACAGCAGCAGCATCACAGTGACCCAGTATCACAATGCCCCAGTATCCCACAGTCCCAGTATCACACTGCCCCAGTTTCTCAGTGCCCCAGTATCTCACAGCCCCAGTATCACAATGTCCCAAATCCTCAGTGCCCCAAGGTCACAGCGCTCAGCTATCACACTGCACCAGTATCTCAGTGACCCTGTATCTCATTGGCTCAGTATGACACTGCACCAGTATCTCAGTGGCCCAGCATCTCACTGCCCCAGTATCACATTGCCCTGGTATTACACTGTCCTGGTATCTCAATGCCTCAGTATCTCAATGCCCCAGTATCTCAGTGGGCCAGTATCACACTGCACCAGTATCTCGGTGCCCCAGTATCTTAGTGCCCCAGTGTCTCATTGTCACAGTATCGCACAGCCCCAGCATCATAGTGTCCCAGTATCACACTTCCCCAGTACCCCAATGCCCCGCTATCGCACTGTCCCAGGATCTCAGTGTCCCAATATCACACTGCCCCAGTATCACATTGCCCCAGTATCTCAAAGCCCCAGTATCATACTGTACCAGTACCACACTGTCCCAATACCACACTGCCCCAGTACCACACTGCCCTAGTATCTCACTGCCCTAGTATTGCATTGTCCCGGTATCTCCGTGTCCCAGTGTCTCAATGTCCCAGTATCTCAGTGCCCCAGTATCTTAGCGCCCCAGTTTCTCAGTCTCCCAGTATCTCAATGCCCCAGTACCTCAGTGCCTCAGTATCACACTGCTCCAGTATCTCAGTGGCCCAGTATCACATTGCCACAGGATCTCATTGCCACAGTATCTCACTACTCCTGTGTCAGATTGCCCCAGTATCTCAGTGTCCCAGTATCACAGTGTCCCAGTATCTCACTGCCCCAGTATTTCATTGCTCCAGTATCTCACAGCCCCATTATCTCATTGCCCCAGTATCACAGTGTCCCAGTATCACACAGCCCCAGTACCTCACAGCCCCAGCATCACAGTGTCCCAGTACCACAATGCCCCAGTATCGCACTGTCCCAGTATCTCAGTGTCCCAGTATCTCACTGCCCCAGTATCACACTTCCCCAGTATCACACTGACCCAGAATCTCAATGCCCCAACACCTCAGTGCCCAAGTATCACACTGCCCCAGTATCACACTACACCAGTATCTCACTGCCCCAGGATCTCAGTGACCCAGTATTACACTGTCCCGGTATCTCACTGCCCCAGTATCTCAGTGCCCCAGTATCTCACTGTCCCAGTATCTCACTGCCCCAGGATCTCAGTGCTCCAGTATGTCAATGCCCCAGTATCGCACTGTCCCAGTATCTCAGTGCCCCAGTATCTCAGTGCCCCAGTATCTCACTGCCCCGGTATCTCAGTGCCCCAGTATCTCACTGCCCCAGTATCTCAGTGCCCCAGTATCTCAGTGCCCCAGTATCTCAGTGCCCCAGTATCTCACTGCCCCAGTATCTCACTGCCCCAGTATCTCACTGCCCCAGTATCTCAGTGCCCCAGTATCTCAGTGCCCCAGTATCTCACTGCCCCAGTATCTCAGTGCCCCAGTATCTCAGTGCCCCAGTATCTCACTGCCCCAGTATCTCAGTGCCCCAGTATCTCAGTGCCCCAGTATCTCAGTGCCCCAGTATCTCAGTGCCCCAGTATCTCAGTGCCCCAGTATCTCACTGCCCCAGTATCTCAGTGCCCCAGTATCTCAGTGCCCCAGTATCACACTGCCCCGGTGTTACACTGGCCCGGTATCTCAATGCCCCAATATCTCAAGTGCCCCAGTATCTCAATGCCGCAGTACCTCAGTGCCCCAGGATCACACTGCATCAATATCTCAGTGGCCCAATACCTCAGAGGCCCAGTATCACACTGCACTGTTCTCTCATGGTCCCAGTTTCTCAGTGCCCCAGGATCACACTGCCCCAGTATCACACTGCCCCAGTATCCCATTGTCCCAGCATCACAGTGCATCAGTATCACACTGGCCGAGTATCACACTGCCCCAGTATCCCATTGCCCCAGCATCACAGTGCACCAGTATCACACTGCCCCAGCATCACACAGCCCCAGTATCTCACTGCCCCAGTATCACACTGCCGCGGTATCTCAGTGGCCCAATACCTCAGTGCCCAAGTATCACACTGCCCCAGTATCACACTGACCCAGTATCTCAATGCCCAAATACCTCAGTGTCCAATTATCACACTGCACCAGTATCTCAGTTACCCAGTATCTCATTGGCCCACTATGACACTGCACCAGTATCTCACTGCCCCAGGATCACACTGCCCCAGTATCACACTGACCCAGTATTACACTGACCCGGTATCTCAGTGCCCCAGTATCTCAGTGCCCCAGTATTTCACTGCCCCAGTATCTCACTGTTCCAGAATCTCAGTGCCCCACTATCACACTGCCCCGGTATCACACTGACCCAGTATCTCAATGCCCAAATACCTCAGTGTCCAATTATCACACTGCACCAGTATCTCAGTTACCCAGTATCTCATTGGCCCACTATGACACTGCACCAGTATCTCACTGCCCCAGGATCACACTGCCCCAGTACCCCAATGCCCCGCTATCGCACTGTCCCAGGATCTCAGTGTCCCAATATCACACTGCCCCAGTATCACATTGCCCCAGTATCTCAAAGCCCCAGTATCATACTGTACCAGTACCACACTGTCCCAATACCACACTGCCCCAGTACCACACTGCCCTAGTATCTCACTGCCCTAGTATTGCATTGTCCCGGTATCTCCGTGTCCCAGTGTCTCAATGTCCCAGTATCTCAGTGCCCCAGTATCTTAGCGCCCCAGTTTCTCAGTCTCCCAGTATCTCAATGCCCCAGTACCTCAGTGCCTCAGTATCACA
The DNA here is from genome assembly GCF_020745735.1 of Hemiscyllium ocellatum. Lineage (NCBI taxonomy): Eukaryota > Metazoa > Chordata > Chondrichthyes > Orectolobiformes > Hemiscylliidae > Hemiscyllium > Hemiscyllium ocellatum. Next base: position 65,120,925 of record NC_083421.1, read on the forward strand.
CTGCTCCAGTATCTCAGTGGCCCAGTATCACATTGCCACAGGATCTCATTGCCACAGTATCTCACTACTCCTGTGTCAGATTGCCCCAGTATCTCAGTGTCCCAGTATCACAGTGTCCCAGTATCTCACTGCCCCAGTATTTCATTGCTCCAGTATCTCACAGCCCCATTATCTCATTGCCCCAGTATCACAGTGTCCCAGTATCACACAGCCCCAGTACCTCACAGCCCCAGCATCACAGTGTCCCAGTACCACAATGCCCCAGTATCGCACTGTCCCAGTATCTCAGTGTCCCAGTATCTCACTGCCCCAGTATCACACTTCCCCAGTATCACACTGACCCAGAATCTCAATGCCCCAACACCTCAGTGCCCAAGTATCACACTGCCCCAGTATCACACTACACCAGTATCTCACTGCCCCAGGATCTCAGTGACCCAGTATTACACTGTCCCGGTATCTCACTGCCCCAGTATCTCAGTGCCCCAGTATCTCACTGTCCCAGTATCTCACTGCCCCAGGATCTCAGTGCTCCAGTATGTCAATGCCCCAGTATCGCACTGTCCCAGTATCTCAGTGCCCCAGTATCTCAGTGCCCCAGTATCTCACTGCCCCGGTATCTCAGTGCCCCAGTATCTCACTGCCCCAGTATCTCAGTGCCCCAGTATCTCAGTGCCCCAGTATCTCAGTGCCCCAGTATCTCACTGCCCCAATATCTCACTGCCCCAGTATCTCACTGCCCCAGTATCTCAGTGCCCCAGTATCTCAGTGCCCCAGTATCTCAGTGCCCCAGTATCTCACTGCCCCGGTGTTACACTGGCCCGGTATCTCAATGCCCCAATATCTCAAGTGCCCCAGTATCTCAATGCCGCAGTACCTCAGTGCCCCAGGATCACACTGCATCAATATCTCAGTGGCCCAATACCTCAGAGGCCCAGTATCACACTGCACTGTTCTCTCATGGTCCCAGTTTCTCAGTGCCCCAGGATCACACTGCCCCAGTATCACACTGCCCCAGTATCCCATTGTCCCAGCATCACAGTGCATCAGTATCACACTGGCCGAGTATCACACTGCCCCAGTATCCCATTGCCCCAGCATCACAGTGCACCAGTATCACACTGCCCCAGCATCACACAGCCCCAGTATCTCACTGCCCCAGTATCACACTGCCGCGGTATCTCAGTGGCCCAATACCTCAGTGCCCAAGTATCACACTGCCCCAGTATCACACTGACCCAGTATCTCTATGCCCAAATACCTCAGTGTCCAATTATCACACTGCACCAGTATCTCAGTTACCCAGTATCTCATTGGCCCACTATGACACTGCACCAGTATCTCACTGCCCCAGGATCACACTGCCCCAGTATCACACTGACCCAGTATTACACTGACCCGGTATCTCAGTGCCCCAGTATCTCAGTGCCCCAGTATTTCACTGCCCCAGTATCTCACTGTTCCAGAATCTCAGTGCCCCACTATCACACTGCCCCGGTATCACACTGACCCAGTATCTCAATGCCCAAATACCTCAGTGTCCAATTATCACACTGCACCAGTATCTCAGTTACCCAGTATCTCATTGGCCCACTATGACACTGCACCAGTATCTCACTGCCCCAGGATCACACTGCCCCAGTATCACACTGACCCAGTATTACACTGACCCGGTATCTCAGTGCCCCAGTATCTCAGTGCCCCAGTATTTCACTGCCCCAGTATCTCACTGTTCCAGAATCTCAGTGCCCCACTATCACACTGCCCCGGTATTACACTGTCCTGGTATCACACTGCCCCAGTATCTCAAGTGCCCCAGTATCTCAGTGCCCCAGTACCTTAGTGCCCCAGGAACACACTGCACCAGTATCTCAGTGACCCAGTATCTCAGAGGCCCAGTATGACACTGCACCAGAATCTCACTGCCCCAGGATCACACTGCCCCGATATTACACTGTCCCGGTATCTCAATGCCCCAGTACTTCAGTGACCCAGGATCATACTGCACCAGTATCTCAGTGCCCCAATATCACACTGCCCCGGTATTACAATGTCCCAGCATCTCAATGCCCCAGTATGTCATTGCCCCAGTATCTCAGTGCCCCAGTATCTCAGTGCCCCAATATCACACTGCCCCGGTATTACACTGTCCCAGCATCTCAATGCCTCAGTATCTCAATGCCCCAGTACCTCAGTGCCCCAGGATGATACTGCACCAGTATCTCAGTGGCCCAGTATCACTCTGCACCAGTATCTCAGTGACCCTGTATCTCATTGGCTCAGTATGACACTGCACCAGTATCTCAGTGGCCCAGCATCTCAGTGCCCCAGTATCACATTGCCCCGGTATTACACTGTCCTGGTATTTCAATGCCTCAGTATCTCAATGCCCCAGTATCTCAGTGGCCCAGTATCACACTGCTCCAGTATCTCAGTGGCCCAGTATCACATTTCCACAGGATCTCATTGCCACAGTATCTCACTGCCCCTGTGTCTGATTGCCCCAGTATCTCACTGCCCCAGTATCACAGTGTCCCAGTATCTCACTGCCACAGTATTTCATTGCTCCAGTATCTCACAGCCCCATTATCTCATTGCCCCAGTATCACAGTGTCCCAGTATCTTACAGCCCCAGTACCTCACGGCCCCAGCATCACAGTGCCCCAGTACCACAATGCCCCAGTATCGCACTGTCCTAGTATCTCAGTGTCCCAGTATCTCATTGCCCCAGTATCACACTGACCCAGAATCTCAATGCCCCAACACCTCAGTGCCCAAGTATCACACTGCACCAGTATCTCAGTGACCCAGGATCTCAGTGACCCAGTATTACACTGTCCCGGTATCTCAATGCCCCAGTATCTCAAGTGCCCCAGTACGTCAGTGTCCCAGTATCTCACTGCCCCAGTATCTCAGTGCCCCAGTATCTCACTGTTCCAGAATCTCAGTGCCCCAGTATCACACTGCCCCGGTATTACACTGGCCCGGTATCTCAATGCCGCAATATCTCAAGTGCCCCAGTATCTCAATGCCGCAGTACCTCAGTGCCCCAGGATCACACTGCATCAATATCTCAGTGGCCCAGTACCTCAGAGGCCCAGTATCACACTGCCCCAGTATCACACTGCCCCAGTATCTCATTGCCCCAGCATCACAGTGCACCAGTATCACACTGCCCCAGTATCCCATTGCCCCAGCATCACACTGCCCCAGCATCACACAGCCCCAGTATCTCACTGCCCCAGTATCACACTGACCCAGTATCTCAATGCCCAAATACCTCAGTGTCCAATTATCACACTGCACCAGTATCTTAGTTACCCAGTATCTCATTGGCCCACTATGACACTGCACCAGTATCTCGCTGCCCCAGGATCACACTGCCCCAGTATCACACTGACCCGGTATTACACTGACCCGGTATCTCAATGCCCCTGTATCTCAGTGCCCCAGTATCTCAGTGCCCCAGTATCTCACTGTTCCAGAATCTCAGTGCTCCAGTATCACACTGCCCCGGTATTACACTGTCCTGGTATCACACTGCCCCAGTATCTCAAGTGCTCCAGTATCACAGTGCCCCAGTACCTTAGTGCCCCAGGAACACACTGCACCAGTATCTCAGTAACCCAGTATCTCAGAGGCCCAGTATGACACTGCACCAGTATCTCACTGCCCCAGGATCACACTGCCCCGGTATTACACTGTCCCGGTATCTCAATGCCCCAGTATCTCAATGCCCCAGTACTTCAGTGACCCAGGATCATACTGCATCAGTGTCTCAGTGCCCCAGTATCTCACTGTTCCAGAATCTCAGTGCCCCAATATCACACTGCCCCGGTATTACACTGTCCCGGCATCTCAATGCCCCAGTATATCAGTGTCCCAGTATCTCAGTGCTCCAGTATGTCATTGTCCCAGTATCTCAGTGCCCCAATATCACACTGCCCCGGTATTACACTATCCCGGCATCTCAATGCCCCAGTATCTCAATGCCCCAGTACCTCAGTGCCCCAGGATCATACTGCCCCAGTATCACACTGACCCAGTATCTCAATTCCCAAATACCTCAGTGTCCAATTATCACACTGCACCAGTATCTCAGTTACCCAGTATCTCATTGGCCCACTATGACACTGCACCAGTATCTCGCTGCCCCAGGATCACACTGCCCCAGTATCACACTGACCCGGTATTACACTGACCCGGTATCTCAATGCCCCTGTATCTCAGTGCCCCAGTATCTCAGTGCCCCAGTATCTCACTGTTCCAGAATCTCAGTGCTCCAGTATCACACTGCCCCGGTATTACACTGTCCTGGTATCACACTGCCCCAGTATCTCAAGTGCTCCAGTATCACAATGCCCCAGTACCTTAGTGCCCCAGGAACACACTGCACCAGTATCTCAGTGACCCAGTATCTCAGAGGCCCAGTATGACACTGCACCAGTATCTCACTGCCCCAGGATCACACTGCCCCGGTATTACACTGTCCCGGTATCTCAATGCCCCAGTATCTCAAGTGCCCCAGTACGTCAGTGTCCCAGTATCTCACTGCCCCAGTATCTCAGTGCCCCAGTATCTCACTGTTCCAGAATCTCAGTGCCCCAGTATCACACTGCCCCGGTATTACACTGGCCCGGTATCTCAATGCCGCAATATCTCAAGTGCCCCAGTATCTCAATGCCGCAGTACCTCAGTGCCCCAGGATCACACTGCATCAATATCTCAGTGGCCCAGTACCTCAGAGGCCCAGTATCACACTGCCCCAGTATCACACTGCCCCAGTATCTCATTGCCCCAGCATCACAGTGCACCAGTATCACACTGCCCCAGTATCCCATTGCCCCAGCATCACACTGCCCCAGCATCACACTGCCCCAGTATCCCATTGCCCCAGTATCTCACTGCCCCAGTATCACACTGACCCAGTATCTCAATGCCCAAATACCTCAGTGTCCAATTATCACACTGCACCAGTATCTTAGTTACCCAGTATCTCATTGGCCCACTATGACACTGCACCAGTATCTCACTGCCCCAGGATCACACTGACCCGGTATTACACTGACCCGGTATCTCAATGCCCCGGTATCTCAATGCCCCTGTATCTCAGTGTCCCAATATCTCATTGCCCCAATATCTCACTGCCCCAGGATCACACTGCCCCAGTATCACACTGACCCGGTATTACACTGACCCGGTATCTCAATGCCCCTGTATCACAGTGCCCCAGTATATCAGTGTCCCAGTATCTCAGTGCTCCAGTATCTCAGTGTCCCAGTATCTCACTGCCCCAGTATCTCACTGTCCCAGTATCACAGTGTCCCAGTTTCTCAGTCTCCCAGTATCTCAATACCCCAGTACCTCAGTGCCCCAGGATCACAGTGCCTCAGTATCACACTGCCCCAGTATTACAGTGTCCCAGTATCACAGTGCCCCAGTATCACACTGTCCCGGTATCTCAATGCCCCAGTATCTCAAGTGCCCCAGTACGTCAGTCCCCCAGTATCTCACTATCCCTGTACCTCAGTGCCCCAGGATCACAGTGCCTCAGTATCACACTGCCACAGGATCTCTTTGCCACAGTATCTCAGTGCTCCAGTATCTCACTGCCCCAGTATCTCAGTGCCCTGTTTCTTAGTGCCCCAGTATTTCATTGCTCCAGTATCTCACAGCCCCATTATCTCATTGCCCCAGTATCACAGTGTCCCAGTATCACAGTGCCCCAGTATCTCACTGCCCTAGTATCACACTGCCCCAGTATTGCTTTGCCCGGTATCTCAGTGTCCCAGTATCTTAGCACCCCAGTTTCTCAGTCTCCCAGTATCTCACTACCCCTGTACCTCAGTGCCCCAGGATCACACTGCCACAGGATCTCTTTGCCACAGTATCTCAGTGTCCCAGTATCTCACTGCCCCAGTATTTCATTGCTCCAGACACGGGGAGAGTGTGCAAACTCCACACAGACAGTCGCCTGAGTCGGGAATTGAACCCGGGTCTCAGGCGCTGTGAGACAGCAGTGCTAACCACTGTGCCACCGTGCCGCCCATCAATGCCCTGGTATCGCACTGTCCCAGGATCTCACTGCCCCAGTATCTCAGTGCCCCAGTATCTCAGTGCCCTGTTTCTTAGTGCCCCAGTATTTCAGTGGCCCAGTATCACAGTGTCCCAGTATCTCACTGCCCCAGTATTTCATTGCCCCAGTATCACAGTGTCCCAGTATCACAGTGCCCCAGTATCACACTGCCCCAATACCAAACTACCCCAATATCACACTGCCCCAGTATCTCACAGCCCCATTATCTCACTGCCCCAGTATCACAGTGTCCCAGTATCTCACAGCCGCAGCATCACAGTGACCCAGTATCACAATGCCCCAGTATCCCACAGTCCCAGTATCATACTGCCACAGTGTCTCAGTATCCCAGTATCTTAGTGCCCCAGCATCTCACAGCCCCAGTATCACACTGCCCCAGTATCACAATGTCCCAAATCCTCAGTGCCCCAAGGTCACAGCGCTCAGCTATCACACTGCACCAGTATCTCAGTGACCCTGTATCTCATTGGCTCAGTATGACACTGCACCAGTATCTCAGTGGCCCAGCATCTCACTGCCCCAGTATCACATTGCCCTGGTATTACACTGTCCTGGTATCTCAATGCCTCAGTATCTCAATGCCTCAATATCTCAATGCTCCAGTATCTCAGTGGCCCAGTGTCACACTGCACCAGTATCTCGGTGCCCCAGTATCTCAGTGCCCCAGGATCACACTGCATCAATATCTCAGTGGCCCAGTACCTCAGAGGCCCAGTATCACACTGCACCATTCTCTCATGGTCCCAGTTTCTCAGTGCCCCAGGATCACACTGCCCCAGTATCACACTGCCCCAGTATCCCATTGCCCCAGCATCACAGTGCACCAGTATCACACTGCCCCAGCATCACACAGCCCCAGTATCTCACTGCCCCAGTATCACACTGCCGCGGTATCTCAGTGGCCCAATACCCCAGTGCCCAAGTATCACACTGCCCCAGTATCACACTGACCCAGTATCTCAATGCCCAAATACCTCAGTGTCCAATTATCACACTGCACCAGTATCTCAGTTACCCAGTATCTCATTGGCCCACTATGACACTGCACCAGTATCTCGCTGCCCCAGGATCACACTGCCCCAGTATCACACTGACCCGGTATTACACTGACCCGGTATCTCAATGCCCCTGTATCTCAGTGCCCCAGTATCTCAGTGCCCCAGTATCTCACTGTTCCAGAATCTCAGTGCTCCAGTATCACACTGCCCCGGTATTACACTGTCCTGGTATCACACTGCCCCAGTATCTCAAGTGCTCCAGTATCTCAGTGCCCCAGTACCTTAGTGCCCCAGGAACACACTGCACCAGTATCTCAGTGACCCAGTATCTCAGAGGCCCAGTATGACACTGCACCAGTATCTCACTGCCCCAGGATCACACTGCCCCGGTATTACACTGTCCCGGTATCTCAATGCCCCAGTATCTCAATGCCCCAGTACTTCAGTGACCCAGGATCATACTGCATCAGTGTCTCAGTGCCCCAGTATCTCACTGTTCCAGAATCTCAGTGCCCCAATATCACACTGCCCCGGTATTACACTGTCCCGGCATCTCAATGCCCCAGTATATCAGTGTCCCAGTATCTCAGTGCTCCAGTATGTCATTGTCCCAGTATCTCAGTGCCCCAATATCACACTGCCCCGGTATTACACTATCCCGGCATCTCAATGCCCCAGTATCTCAATGCCCCAGTACCTCAGTGCCCCAGGATCATACTGCACCAGTATCTCAGTGCCCCAGTATCACAGTGCCCCAGTGTCTCACTGTCACAGTATCTCACAGCCCCAGCATCACAGTGTCCCAGTATCACAATGCCTCAGTACATCAATGCCATGGTATCGCACTGTCTCAGTATCTCAGTGCCCCAGTGTCTCAGAATCTCAGTGCCCCAGTATCACACTGCCCCAGTATCTCAATGCCCAAATACCTCAGTGCCCCAAGGTCACAGTGCCCAAGTATCACACTGTCCCAGTATCTCAGTGACTCTGCATCTCATTGGCCCAGTATCAAACTGCACCAGTATCTCACTGATCCAGTATCACAGTGTCCCAGTGTCAACACTGTCCCGGTATCTCAATGCCCCAGCATCTCAAGTGCCCCAGTAGCTCAATGTCCCAGTATCTCAATGTCCCATAATCACAGTGCCCCAATATCACACTGCTCAAGCATCTCACTGCTCCAGTATCACACCGCCCCGGTATCACACTGCCCCAGTATCACACTGCACCAGTATGTCACTGCCCTAGTATCACACTGCCCCAGTATTGCTTTGTCCCAGTATTTCAGTGTCCCAGTATCTCAGTGCCCCAGTATCTTAGCGCCTCAGTATCTCAGTGCCCCAGTACCTCAGTGCCCCAGGACCACAGTGCCTCAGTATCAAGCTGCTCCAGTATCTCAGTGCCGCAGTATCTCACTGCCACAGTATCTCAGTGCCCCTGCATCTTAGTGCCCTGTTTCTTAGTACCCCAGTATCTCACTGCCCCTGTGTCTGATTGCCCCAGTATCTCAGTGGCCCAGTATCACAGTGTCCTAGTATCTCACTGCCACAGTATTTCATTGCTCCAGTGTCTCACAACTCCATTATCTCATTGCCCCAGTATCACAGTGTCCCAATATCACAATGCCCCAGTACCACAAAGCCCCAGTATCGCTCTGTCCCAGTATCTCAGTGCCCTGTATCTCACTGCCCCAGTATCTCAGTGCCCCAGTATCGCTCTGTCCCAGTATCTCAGTGCCCTGTATCTCACTGCCCCAGTATCACAGTGCCCCAGTATCTCACTGCCCCAGTATCTCACAGCCCCAGCATCACAGTGCCCCAGTATCACAATGCCCCAGTACCACACTGCCCCAGTATTGCACTGTTCCAGTATCACACTGCCGCAGTGTCTCAGTGTCCCAGTGTCTCAGTATCCCAGTTTCTCAGTGCCCCAGTATCTTAGTGCCCAAGCATCTCACAGCCCCAGTATTACACTGCCCCAGTATCACAATGTCCGAAATACTCAAAGCCCCAAGGTCACAGCGCCCAAGTATCAAACTGCACCAGTATATCAGTGTCCCAGTATCTCATTGCCCCAGCATCACAGTGCACCAGTATCACACTGCCCCAGTATCTCACTGCCCCAGTATCACACTGCCCCAGTATCTCACTGCCCCAGTATCACAGTGCCCCAGTATCACACTGCCCCAGTATCTCACTGCCCCAGTATCACAGTGCCCCAGTATCACACTGCCCCAGTATCTCACTGCCCCAGTATCACAGTGCCCCAGTATCACACTGCGCGGTATCTCACTGGCCCAATACTTCAGTGCCCAAGTATCACACTGCACCAGTATCTCACTGCCGCAGGATCACAATGGTCCAGTATCACACTGCCCTGGTAGTACACTGTCCCGGTATCTCAATGCCCCAGTATATTAGTGCCCCAGTATCTCAGTGCTCCAGTATGTCATTGCCCCAGTACTTCAGTGCCCCAGTATCTCACTGTTCCAAAATCTCAGTGCCCCAATATCACACTGCCCCGGTATTACACTGTCCCAGCATCTCAATGCCTCAGTATCTCAATGCCCCAGTATCTCAGTGCCCCAGGATCATACTGCACCAGTATCTCAGTGGCCCAGTATCACTCTGCACCAGTATCTCAGTGCCCCAGTGTCTCACTGTCACAGTATCTCACAGCCCCAGCATCACAGTGTCCCAGTATCACAATGCCTCAGTACATCAATTAGATTTTACAATTAGATTACTTACAGTGTGGAAACAGGCCCTTCGGCCCAACAAGTCCACACCGACCCGCCGAAGCGCAACCCACCCATACCCCTACATTTACCCCTTACCTAACACTACGGGCAATTTAGCATGGCCAATTCACCTGACCCGCAGATCTTTGGACTGTGGGAGGAAACTGGAGCACCCGGAGGAAACCCACGCAGACACGGGGAGAGTGTGCAAACGCCACACAGACAGTCGCCTGAGTCGGGAATTGAACCCGGGTCTCAGGCGCTGTGAGACAGCAGTGCTAACCACTGTGCCACCATGCTGCCCATCAATGCCCTGGTATCGCACTGTCCCAGTATCTCAGTGCCCCAGTATCTCACAGCCCCAGTATCACAGTGCCCCAGTATCTCAGTGCCCCGGTATCACACTGCCCCAGTATCACACTGCACCAGTATCTCAGTGACCCAGTATCTCAGAGGCCTAGTATGACACTGCACCAGTATCTCACTGATCCAGGATCACACTGCCCCGGTATTACACTGTCCCGTTATCTCAGTGCCCCAGTATCTCACAGTTCCAGTATCTCAGTGCCACAGTATCTCACTGTTCCAGAATCTCAGTGCTCCAGTATCACACTGCCCCGGTATTACACTGTCCTGGTATCACACTGCCCCAGTATCTCAAGTGCCCCAGTATCCCAATGCCCCAGTACCTTAGTGCCCGAGGAACACACTGCCCCAGTATCTCAGTGCCCCAGTATCACACTGCCCCAGTATCTCAATGTCCCAAATACCTCAGTGCCCCAAGGTCACAGTGCCCAAGTATCACACTGTCCCAGTATCTCAGTGACTCTGCATCTCATTGGCCCAGTATCAAACAGCACCAGTATCTCATTGATCCAGTATCACAGTGCCCCAGTGTCAACACTGTCCCGGTATCTCAATGCCCCAGCATCTCAAGTGCCCCAGTACCTCAATGTCCCAGTATCACAGTGCCCCAGTATCACACTGCTCCAGTATCTCAGTGGCCCAGTATCTCACTGCACCAGTATGTCACTGCCCTAGTTTCCCACTGCCCCAGTATTGCTTTGTCCCAGTATCTCAATGCCCCAGTACCTCAGTGCCCCAGGACCACAGTGCCTCAGTATCAAGCTGCTCCAGTATCTCAGTGCTGCAGTATCTCACTGCCACAGTATCTCAGTGTCCCAGTATCTCAGTGCCGCAGTATCTCACTGCCACAGTATCTCAGTGCCCCTGTATCTTAGTGCCCTGTTTCTTAGTACCCCAGTATCTCACTGCCCCTGTGTCTGATTGCCCCAGTATCTCAGTGGCCCAGTATCACAGTGTCCTAGTATCTCACTGCCACAGTATTTCATTGCTCCAGTGTCTCACAACTCCATTATCTCATTGCCCCAGTATCACAGTGTCCCAGTATCACAATGCCCCAGTACCACAAAGCCCCAGCATCGCTCTGTCCCAGTATCTCAGTGCCCTGTATCTCAGTGCCCCAGTATCTCAGTGCCCCAGTATCTCAGTGCCCCAGTATCTCAGTGCCCTGTATCTCAGTGCCCCAGTATCTCAGTGCCCCAGTATCTCAGTGCCCTGTATCTCAGTGCCCCAGTATCTCAGTGCCCCAGTATCTCAGTGCCCCAGTATCTCAGTGCCCTGTATCTCAGTGCCCCAGTATCTCAGTGCCCTGTATCTCACTGCCCCAGTATCTCAGTGCCCCAGTATCACACTGCCCCAGTATCTCAATGCTCCAATACCTCAGCGCCCCAAGGTCATAGCGCCCAAGTATCACACTGCCCCAGTATATCAGTGACTCTGCATCTCATTGGCTCAGTATCAAACTGCACCAGTATCTCACTGATCCAGTATCTCACTGCCCCAGTATCACACTGCCCCAGTATCACACTGCCCCAGAACCACACTGCACCAGGATCTCACAGCCCCGGTATCTCACAGCCCCAGTATCTCAATGCCCCAGTACCACACTGCCCCAGTATCGCACTGTCCCAGTATCACACTGCCGCAGTGTCTCAGTGTCCCAGTGTCTCAGTATCCCAGTTTCTCAGTGCCCCAGCATCTCACAGCCCCAGTATGACACTGCCCCAGTATCACAATGTCCCAAATCCTCAAAGCCCCAAGGTCACATCGCCCAAGTATCATACTGCACCAGTATATCAGTGTCCCAGTATCTCATTGCCCCAGCATCACAGTGCACCAGTATCACACTGCCCCAGTATCACACTGCCCCAGTATCTCACTGCCCCAGTATCACAGTGCCCCAGTATCACAGTGCCCCAGTATCACACTGCCCCAGTATCACACTGCCGCGGTATCTCACTGGCCCAATACCTCAGTGCCCAAGTATCACACTGCACCAGTATCTCACTGCCCCAGGATCACAATGGTCCAGTATGACACTGCCCTGGTATTACACTGTCCCGGTATCTCAATGCCCCAGTATATTAGTGCCCCAGGATCATACTGCACCAGTATCTCAGTGGCCCAGTATCTCAATGCCCCAGTATCTCAGTGGCCCAGTATCACTCTGCACCAGTATCTCAATGCCCCAGTGTCTCACAGTGCCCCAGTATCACACTGCCCCAATACCTCAGTGCCCCAAGGTCACAGCGCCCAAGTGTTACACTGCGCCAGTATCTCAGTGACTCTGCATCTCATTGGCCCAGTATCAAACTGCACCAGTATCTCACTGATCCAGTATCACAGTGCCCCAGTATCACACTGTCCCGGTATCTCAATGCCCCAGCATCTCAAGTGCCCGAGTACCTCAATGTCCCAGTATCACAGTGCCCCAGTATCTCAGTGCCCCAGTATCTCAGTGCACCGGTATCACACTGCCCCAGTATCACACTGCACCAGTATCTCAGTGACCCAGGATCACACTGCCCCAGTATTACACTGTCCCGTTATCTCAGTGCCCCAGTATCTCAGTGCCCCAGTATCTCACTGTTCCAGAATCTCAGTGCCCCACTATCACACTGCCCCGGTATTATACTGTCCTGGTATCACACTGCCCCAGTATCTCAAGTGCCCCAGTATCTCAATGCCCCAGTACCTCAGTGCCCGAGGAACACACTGCACCAGTATCTCAGTGACCTAGTATCTCAGAGGCCCTGTATGACACTGCACCACTATCTCACTGCCCCAGGATCACAATGGTCCAGGATCACAATGGTCCAGTATCACACTGCTCTAGTATTACACTGTCCCGGTATCTCAATGCCCCAGTATATCAGTGTCCCAGTATCTCAGTGCTCCAGTATGTCATTGCCCCAGTATCTCAGGGCCCCAGTATCTCACTGTTCCAGTATCTCAGTGCCCCAGTATCTCAGTGCCCCAGTGTCTCACTGTCACAGTATCTCACAGCCCCAGCATCATAGCGTCCCAGTATCACAATGCCTCAGTACATCAATGCCCTGGTATCGCACTGTCTCAGTATCTCAGTGCCCCAGAATCTCAGTGCCCCAGTATCACACTGCCCCAATACCACACTGCCTCAGTATCTCAGTGCCCCAGTATCTCAGAGGCCTAGTATGACACTGCACCAGTATCTCACTGACCCAGGATCACACTGCCCCAGTATTACACTGTCCCGTTATCTCAGTGCCCCAGTATCTCAGTGCCCCAGTATCTCACTGTTCCAGAATCTCAGTGCCCCACTATCACACTGCCCCGGTATTATACTGTCCTGGTATCACACTGCCCCAGTATCTCAAGTGCCCCAGTATCTCAATGCCCCAGTACCTTAGTGCCCGAGGAACACACTGCCCCAGTATTACACTGTCCCGGTATTACACTGTCCTGGCATCACACTGCCCCAGTATCTTAATGCCCCAGTACCTCAGTGCCCGAGGAACACACTGCACCAGTATCTCAGTGACCTAGTATCTCAGAGGCCCTGTATGACAATGCACCACTATCTCACTGCCCCAGGATCACAATGGTCCAGGATCACAATGGTCCAGTATCACACTGCTCTAGTATTACACTGTCCCGGTATCTCAATGCCCCAGTATATCAGTGTCCCAGTATCTCAGTGCTCCAGTATGTCATTGCCCCAGTATCTCAGGGCCCCAGTATCTCACTGTTCCAGTATCTCAGTGCCCCAGTATCTCAGTGCCCCAGTGTCTCACTGTCACAGTATCTCACAGCCCCAGCATCATAGCGTCCCAGTATCACAATGCCTCAGTACATCAATGCCCTGGTATCGCACTGTCTCAGTATCTCAGTGTCCCAGAATCTCAGTGCCCCAGTATCACACTGCCCCAGTACCACACTGCCTCAGTATCTCAGTGCCCCAGTATCTCAGTGCCCCAGTATCCCACTGCCCCAGTATCTCATTGCCCCAGTATCTCAGTGCCCCAGTATCACACTGCCCCAGTATCTCAATGCCCCAATACCTCAGTGCCCCAAGGTCACAGCGCCCAAGTATCACACTGCCCCAGTATCTCAGTGACTCTGCATCTCATTGGCCCAGTATCAAACTGCACCAGTATCTCACTGATCCAGTATCACAGTGCCCCAGTGTCAACACTGTCCCGGTATCTCAATGCCCCAGCATCTCAAGTGCCCCAGTACCTCACTGCCCCAGTATCACACTGCCCCGGTATCACACTGCTCAAGCATCTCACTGCCCCAGTATCTCACTGCCCCAGTATCTCAGTGGCCCAGTATCTCAGTGGCCCAGTATCACACTGCACCAGTATGTCACTGCCCTAGTATCACAGTGGCCCAGTATCACACTGCACCAGTATGTCACTGCCCTAGATTCCCACTGCCCCAGTATCTCAGTGCCCCAGTATCTCAATGCCCCAGTACCTCAGTGCCCCAGGACCACAGTGCCTCAGTATCAAGCTGCTCCAGTATCTCAGTGCCGCAGTATCTCACTGCCACAGTATCTCAGTGCCCCTGTATCTTAGTGCCCTGTTTCTTAGTACCCCAGTATCTCACTGCCCCTGTGTCTGATTGCCCCAGTATCTCAGTGGCCCAGTATCACAGTGTCCTAGTATCTCACTGCCACAGTATTTCATTGCTCCAGTGTCTCACAACTCCATTATCTCATTGCCCCAGTATCACAGTGTCCCAGTATCACAATGCCCCAGTACCACAAAGCCCCAGCATCGCTCTGTCCCAGTATCTCAGTGCCCTGTATCTCAGTGCCCCAGTATCTCAGTGCCCCAGTATCTCAGTGCCCCAGTATCACACTGCCCCAGTACCACTCTGCCCCAGTACCACACTGCCTCAGTATCTCAGTGCCCCAGTATCTCAGTGCCCCAGTATCACACTGCCCCAATACCTCAGTGCCCCAAGGTCACAGCGCCCAAGTATTACACTGCGCCAGTATCTCAGTGACTCTGCATCTCATTGGCCCAGTATCAAACTGCACCAGTATCTCACTGATCCAGTATCACAGTGCCCCAGTATCACACTGTCCCGGTATCTCAATGCCCCAGCATCTCAAGTGCCCCAGTACCTCAATGTCCCAGTATCACAGTGCCCCAGTATCTCAGTGCCCCGGTATCACACTGCCCCAGTATCACACTACACCAGTATCTCAGTGACCCAGTATCTCAGAGGCCTAGTATGACACTGCACCAGTATCTCACTGCCCCAGGATCACACTGCCCCGGTATTACACTGTCCCGTTATCTCAGTGCCCCAGTATCTCAGTGCCCCAGTATATCAGTGCCCCAGTATCTCACAGTTCCAGTATCTCAGTGCCCCAGTATCTCACTGTTCCAGAATCTCAGTGCTCCAGTATCACACTGCCCCGGTATTACACTGTCCTGGTATCACACTGCCCCAGTATCTCAAGTGCCCCAGTACCTTAGTGCCCGAGGAACACACTGCACCAGTATCTCAGTGACCCAGTATCTCAGAGGCCCAGTATGACACTGCCCCAGTATGACACTGCCCCAGTATCACAATGTCCCAAATCCTCAAAGCCCCAAGGTCACAGCGCCCAAATATCATATTGCACCAGTATATCAGTGTCCCAGTATCTCATTGCCCCAGCATCACAGTGCACCAGTATCACACTGCCCCAGTATCTCACTGCCCCAGTATCACAGTGCCCCAGTATCACACTGCCCCAGTATCTCAGTGCCCCAGTATCACACTGCCCCAGTATCACACTGCCGCGGTATCTCACTGGCCCAATACCTCAGTGCCCAAGTATCACACTGCACCAGTATCTCACTGCCCCAGGATCACAATGGTCCAGTATCACACTGCCCTGGTATTACACTGTCCCGGTATCTCAATGCCCCAGTATATTAGTGCCCCAGTATCTCAGTGCTCAAGTATGTCATTGTCCCAGTACTTCAGTGCCCCAGTATCACAGTGCCCCAGTATCTCACGGTTCCAAAATCTCAGTGCCCCAGTATCACACTGCCCCGGTATTACACTGTCCCAGCATCTCAATGCCTCAGTATCTAAATGCCCCAGTATCTCAGTGCCCCAGGATCATACTGCACCAGTATCTCAGTGGCCCAGTATCACTCTGCACCAGTATCTCAGTGCCCCAGTATCTCAATGCCCCAGTGTCTCACTGTCACAGTATCTCAGCCCCAGCATCACAGTGCACCAGTATCACACTGCCTCAGTATTACACTGCCCCAGTATCCCATTGCCCCAGCATCACAGTGCACCAGTATCACACTGCCCCAGCATCACACAGCCCCAGTATCTCATTGCCCAAGTATCACACTGCCCCAGTATCACACTGACCCAGTATCTCAATGCCCAAATACCTCAGTGTCCAATTATCACACTGCACCAGTATCTCAGTTACCCAGTATCTCATTGGCCCACTATGACACTGCACCAGTATATCGCTGCCCCAGGATCACACTGCCCCAGTATCACACTGACCCGGTATTACACTGACCCGGTATCTCAATGCCCCTGTATCTCAGTGCCCCAGTATATCAAGTGTCCCAGTATCTCAGTGCTCCAATATCTCATTGCCCCAGTATCTCAGTGCCCCAGTACCTTAGTGCCCCAGGAACACACTGCACCAGTATCTCAGTGACCCAGTATCACACTGCCCCAGTGTCTGACTGTCACAGTATCTCACTACCCCAGTATCACACTACCCCAGTGTCTGACTGTCACAGTATCACAGTGCCCCAGTATCACAGTGCCCCAGTATCACACTGCCCCAGTGTCTCACTGTCACAGTATCTCACTGCCCCAGGATCACACTGCACCAGTATCTCAGTGACCCAGTATCTCAGAGGCCCAGTATCTCAGAGGCCCAGTATGACACTGCACCAGTATCTCACTGCCCCAGGATCACACTGCCCCGATATTACACTATCCCGGTATCTCAATGCCCCAGTATCTCAATGCCCCAGTACTTCAGTGCCCCAGGATCATACTGCACCAGGATCTCAGTGCCCCAGTATCTCAGTGCCCCAGTATCTCACTGTTCCAGAATCTCAGTGCCCCAATATCACACTGCCCCGGTATTACACTATCCCGGCATCTCAATGCCTCAGTATCTCAATGCCCCAGTACCTCATTGCCCCAGGATCATACTGCACCAGTATCTCAGTGCCCCAGTATCACAGTGCCCCAGTGTCTCACTGTCACAGTATCTCACAGCCCCAGCATCACAGTGTCCCAGTATCACAATGCCTCAGTACATCAATGCCATGGTATCGCACTGTCTCAGTATCTCAGGGCCCCAGTGTCTCAGTGCCCCAGAATCTCAGTGCCCCCGTATCACACTGCCCCAGTACCACACTGCCCCAGTATCTCAGTGCCCCAGTATCACACTGCCCCAGTATCTCAATGCCCAAATACCTCAGTGCCCCAAGGTCACAGTGCCCAAGTATCACACTGTCCCAGTATCTCAGTGACTCTGCATCTCATTGGCCCAGTATCAAACTGCACCAGTATCACACTGATCCAGTATCACAGTGCCCCATACTGTCCCGGTATCTCAAGTGCCCCAGTACCTCAATGTCCCAGTATCACACTGCACGATTATAACACTGCTCAAGCATCTCACTGCCCCAGTATCTCAGTGGCCCAGTATCACACTGCACGATTATAACACTGCTCAAGCATCTCACTGCCCCAGTATCTCACTGCCCCAATATCTCAGTGGCCCAGTATCACACTGCACCAGTATGTCACTGCCCTAGCATCACAATGCCCCAGTATTGCTTTGTCCCAGTATCTCAGTGGCCCAGTATCTCAATGCCCCAGTATCTCAGTGCCCCAGTATCTCAATGCCCCAGTGTCTCACTGTCACAGTGTCTCACAGCCCCAGCATCACAGTGTCCCAGTATCACAATGCCTCAGTACATCAATTAGATTTCTTACAGTGTGGAAACAGGCCCTTCGGCCCAACAAGTCCACACCGACCCGCCGAAGCACAACCCACCCATACCCCTACATTTACCCCTTACCTAACACTACGGGCAATTTAGCATGGCCAATTCACCTGACCCGCACATCTTTGGACTGTGGGAGGAAACCGGAGTACCCGGAGGAAACCCACGCAGACACGGGGAGAGTGTGCAAACTCCACACAGACAGTCGCCTGAGTCGGGAATTGAACCCGGGTCTCAGGCGCTGTGAGACAGCAGTGCTAACCACTGTGCCACCGTGCCGCCCATCAATGCCCTGGTATCGCACTGTCCCAGTATCTCAGTGCCCCAGTATCTCAATGCCCCAGTACCTCAGTGCCCCAGGACCACAGTGCCTCAGTATCAAGCTGCTCCAGTATCTCAGTGCCGCAGTATCTCACTGCCACAGTATCTCAGTGCCCCTGTATCTTAGTGCCCTGTTTCTTAGTACCCCAGTATCTCAATGGCCCAGTATCACAGTGTCTTAGTATCTCACTGCCACAGTATTTCATTGCTCCAGTGTCTCACAACTCCATTATCTCATTGCCCCAGTATCACAGTGTCCCAGTATCACAATGCCCCAGTACCACAAAGCCCCAGCATCGCTCTGTCCCAGTATCTCAGTGCCCTGTATCTCAGTGCCCCAGTATCTCAGTGCCCCAGTATCTCACTGCCCCAGTATCACGCTGCCCCAGACCCACACTGCCCCACTACCACACTGCCTCAGTATCTCAGTGCCCCAGTATCACACTGCCCCAATACCTCAGTGCCCCAAGGTCACAGCGCCCAAGTATTACACTGCCCCAGTATCTCAGTGACTCTGCATCTCATTGGCCCAGTATCAAACTGCACCAGTATCTCACTGATCCAGTATCACAGTGCCCCAGTATCACACTGTCCCGGTATCTCAATGCCCCAGCATCTCAAGTGCCCCAGTACCTCAATGTCCCAGTATCACAGTGCCCCAGTATCTCAGTGCCCCAGTATCTCAGTGCCCCAGTATCTCACTGCCCCAGTATCTCAGTGCCCCAGTATCTCACTGTTCCAGAATCTCAGTGCTCCAGCATCACACTGTCCCGGTATTACACTGTCCTGGTATCACACTGCCCCAGTATCTCAAGTGCCCCAGTATCTCAATGCCCCAGTACCTTAGTGCCCGAGGAACACACTGCACCAGTATCTCAGTGACCCAGTATCTCAGAGGCCCAGTATGACACTGCCCCAGTATGACACTGCCCCAGTATCACAATGTCCCAAATCCTCAAAGCCCCAAGGTCACAGTGCCCAAGTATCATATTGCACCAGTATCTCATTGCCCCAGCATCACAGTGCACCAGTATTACACTGTCCCGGTATCTCAATGCCCCAGTATATCAGTGTCCCAGTATCTCAGTGCTCCAGTATGTCATTGCCCCATTATCTCAGTGCCCCAGTATCACACTGCCCCGGTATTACACTATCCCAGCATCTCAATGCCTCAGTATCTCAATGCCCCAGTACCTCAGTGCCCCAGGATCATACTGCACCAGTATCTCAGTGGCCCAGTATCACACTGCACCAGTATCTCAGGGCCCCAGTATCTCAATGCCCCAGTGTCTCACTGTCACAGTATCTCACAGCCCCAGTATTTCAGTGCCCCAGTATCTCACTGTTCCAGTATCTCAGTGCCCCAGTATCTCAGTGCCCCTGGTATCGCACTGTCTCAGTATCTCAGTGCCCCAGTGTCTCAGTGCCCCAGAATCTCAGTGCCCCAGTATCATACTGCCCCAGTATCACACTGCCCCAGAATCTCAGTGCCCCAGTATCACACTGCCCCAGTATCTCACTGCCCCAGTATCTCAGTGCCCCAGTATCACACTGCCCCAGTATCTCAATGCCCCAATACCTCAGTGCCCCAAGGTCACAGCGCCCAAGTATCACACTGCCCCAATATCTCAGTGACTCTGCATCTCATTGGCCCAGTATCATACTGCACCAGTATCTCACTGATCCAGTATCACAGTGCCCCAGTATCACACTGTCCCGTTATCTCAGTGACCCAGCATCTCAAGTGCCCCAGTACCTCAATGTCCCAGTATCACAGTGCCCCAGTATCACGCTGCACCAATATCACACTGCTCAAGCATCTCACTGCCCCAGTATCACACTGCCCCGGTATCTCAGTGCCCCAGTATCACAGTGCCCCAGTATCACACTGCCCCAGTATCTCACTGCCCCAGTATAACAGTGCCCCAGTATCACACTGCCCCAGTATCTCACTGCCCCAGTATCACAGTGCCCCAGTATCACACTGCCCCAGTATCACACTGCCGCGGTATCTGACTGCCCCAGTATCACACTGCCCCAGTATCACACTGCCCCAGTATCACAGTGCACCAGTATCACAGTGCCCCAGTATCACACTGCCCCAGTATCACACTGCCGCGGTATCTCACTGGCCCATTACCTCAGTGCCCAAGTATCACACTGCACCAGTATCTCACTGCCCCAGGATCACAATGCCCCAGTTCCTTAGTGCCCGAGGAACACACTGCACCAGTATCTCACTGCCCCAGGATCACAATGGTCCAGGATCACAATGGTCCAGTATCACACTGCCCTGGTATTACACTGTCCCGGTATCTCAATGCCCCAGTATATTAGTGCCCCAGTATCTCAGTGCTCCAGTATGTCATTGCCCCAGTATCTCACTGTTCCAAAATCTCAGTGCCCCAGTATCACACTGCCCCGGTATTACACTGTCCCAGCATCTCAATGCCTCAGTATCTCAATGCCCCAGTATCTCAGTGCCCCAGGATCATACTGCACCAGTATCTCAGTGGCCCAGTATCACTCTGCACCAGTATCTCAATGCCCCAGTGTCTCACTGTCACAGTATCTCACAGCCCCAGCATCACAGTGTCCCAGTATCACAATGCCTCAGTACATCAATTAGATTTTACAATTAGATTACTTACAGTGTGGAAACAGGCCCTTCGGCCCAACAAGTCCACACCGACCCGCCGAAGCGCAACCCACCCATACCCCTACATTTACCCCTTACCCCTTACTGCTGCCTCACAGCGCCTGAAGACCGGGTTCAATTCCCGACTCAGGCGACTGACTGTGTGGAGTTTGCACGTTCTCCCCGTGTCAGCGTGGGTTTCCTACGGGTGCTCCGGTTTCCTCCCACAGTCACAAAGATGTGCGGGTCAGGTGAATTGGCCATGCTAAATTGTCCGTAGTGTTAGGTAAGGGGTAAAATGTAGGGGTATGGGTGGGTTTCGCTTCGGCGGGTCGGTGTGGACTTGTTGGGCCGAAGGGCCTGTTTCCACTCTGTAAATCTAATCTAATCTAATCTAACACTACGGGCAATTTAGCATGGCCAATTCATCTGACCCGCAGATCTTTGGACTGTGGGAGGAAACCGGAGCACCCGGAGGAAACCCACGCAGACACGGGGAGAGTGTGCAAACTCCACACAGGCAGTCGCCTGAGTCGGGAATTGAACCTGGGTCTCAGGCGCTGTGAGACAGCAGTGCTAACCGTGCCACTGTGCCACCCATCAATGCCCTGGTATCGCACTGTCCCTGTATCTCAGTGCCCCAGTATCACACCGCCCCAGTACCACACTGCCCCAGTACCACACTGCCCCAGTATCTCAGTGCCCCAGTATCACACTGCACCAGTATCTCAGTGCCCCAGTATCTCAGTGCCCCAGTATCACACTGCCCCAATACCTCAGTGCCCCAAGGTCACAGTGCCCAAGTATTACACTGCCCCAGTATCTCAGTGACTCTGCATCTCATTGGCCCAGTATCAAACTGCACCAGTATCTCACTGATCCAGTATCACAGTGCCCCAGTATCACACTGTCCCGGTATCTCAATGCCCCAGCATCTCAGGTGCCCCAGTACCTCAATGTCCCAGTATCACAGTGCCCCAGTATCTCAGTGCCCCGGTATCACACTGCCCCAGTATCACACTGCACAAGTATCTCAGTGACCCAGTATCTCAGAGGCCTAGTATCTCACTGTTCCAGTATCTCAGTGCCCCACTATCACACTGCCCCAGTATTACACTGTCCTGGTATCACACTGCCCCAGTATCACAATGCCCCAGTACCTTAGTGCCCGAGGAACACACTGCACCAGTATCTCAGTGACCCAGTATCTCAGTGGCCCAGTATGACACTGCACCAGTATCTCACTGACCCAGGATCACACTGCCCCGGTATTACACTGTCCCGGTATTACACTGTCCTGGTATCACACTGCCCCAGTATCTCAATGCCCCAGTTCCTTAGTGTCCGAGGAACACACTGCACCAGTATCTCACTGCCCCAGGATCACAATGGTCCGGGATCACAATGGTCCAGTATCACACTGCTCCAGTATTACACTGTCACGGTATCTCAATGCCCCAGTATATCAGTGTCCCAGTATCTCAGTGCTCCAGTATGTCATTGCCCCAGTATCTCAGTGCCCCAGTATCTCAGTGCCCCAGTATCACACTGCCCCGGTATTACACTATCCCGGCATCTCAATGCCTCAGTATCTCAATGCCCCAGTACCTCAGTGCCCCAGGTTCATACTGCACCAGTATCTCAGTGGCCCAGTATCTCAGTGCCCCAGTGTCTCACTGTCACAGTATCTTACAGCCCCAGCATCACAGTGTCCAGTATCACAATGCCTCAGTACATCAATGCCCTGGTATCGCACTGTCTCAGTATCTCAGTGCCCCAGTGTCTCAGTGCCCCAGAATCTCAGTGCCCCAGTATCACACTGCCCCAGTACCACACTGCCTCAGTACCACACTGCCTCAGTATCTCAGTGCCCCAGTATCTCAGTGCCCCAGTATCACAGTCTCCCAGTATCTCAATGCCCCAGTACCTCAGTGCTCCAGGATCATACTGCACCAGTATCTCAGTGGCCCAGTCTCACACTGCCCCAGTACCACACTGCCCAGTATCTCAGTGCCCCAGTATATCAGTGCCCCAGTATCACACTGCCCCAATACCTCAGTGCCCCAAGGTCACAGTGCCCAAGTATTACACTGCGCCAGTATCTCAGTGACTCTGCATCTCATTGGCCCAGTATCAAACTGCACCAGTATCTCACTGATCCAGTATCACAGTGCCCCAGTATCACACTGTCCCGGTATCTCAATGCCCCAGCATCTCAGGTGCCCCAGTACCTCAATGTCCCAGTATCACAGTGCCCCAGTATCTCAGTGCCCCGGTATCACACTGCCCCAGTATCACACTACACCAGTATCTCAGTGACCCAGTATCTCAGAGGCCTAGTATGACACTGCACCAGTATCTCACTGTCCCAGGATCACACTGCCCCGGTATTACACTGTCCCGTTATCTCAGTGACCCAGTATCTCAGTGCCCCAGTATCTCACTGTTCCAGAATCTCAGTGCCCCACTATCACACTGCCCCAGTATTACACTGTCCTGGTATCACACTGCCCCAGTATCTCAATGCCCCAGTACCTTAGTGCCCGAGGAACACACTGCACCAGTATCTCGGTGACCCAGTAACTCAGAGGCCCAGTATGACACTGCACCAGTATCTCACTGACCCAGGATCACACTGCCCCGGTATTACACTGTCCCGGTATTACACTGTCCTGGCATCACACTGCCCCAATATCTCAATGCCCCAGTTCCTTAGTGCCCGAGGAACACACTGCACCAGTATCTCAGTGACCCAGTATCTCAGAGGCCCAGTATGACACTGCACCAGTATCTCACTGCCCCAGGATCACAATGGTCCAGGATCACAATGGTCCAGTATCACACTGCTCCAGTATTACACTGTCCCGGTATCTCAATGCCCCAGTATATCAGTGTCCCAGTATCTCAGTGCTCCAGTATGTCATTGCCCCAGTATCTCAGTGCCCCAGTATCACACTGCCCCGGTATTACACTATCCCGGCATCTCAATGCCTCAGTATCTCAATGCCCCAGTACCTCAGTGCCCAGGATCATACTGCACCAGTATCTCAGTGGCCCAGTATCACACTGCACCAGTATCTCAGTGCCCAGTATCTCAGTGCCCCAGTATTACAGTGTCCTGGTATCACACTGCCCCAGTATCTCAATGCCCCAGTTCCTTAGTGCCCGAGGAACACACTGCACCAGTATCTCACTGCCCCAGGATCACAATGGTCCAGGATCACAATGGTCCAGTATCACACTGCTCCAGTATTACACTGTCCCGGTATCTCAATGCCCCAGTATATCAGTGTCCCAGTATCTCAGTGCTCCAGTATGTCATTGCCCCAGTATCTCAGTGTCCCAGTATCTCAGTGCCCCAGTATCACACTGCCCCGGTATTACACCATCCCGGCATCTCAATGCCTCAGTATCTCAATGCCCAGTACCTCAGTGCCCCAGGATCATACTGCACCAGTATCTCAGGGCCCCAGTATCTCACTGTTCCAGGATCTCAGTGGCCCAGTATCACAGTGCCCCAGTGTCTCACTGTCACAGTATCTTACAGCCCCAGCATCACAGTGTCCCAGTATCACAATGCCTCAGTACATCAATGCCCTGGTATCGCACTGTCTCAGTATCTCAGTGCCCCAGTGTCTCAGTGCCCCAGAATCTCAGTGCCCCAGTATCACACTGTCCCAGTACCACACTGCCCCAGTACCACACTGCCTCAGTATCTCAGTGCCCCAGTATCTCAGTGCCCC
The DNA here is from genome assembly GCF_020745735.1 of Hemiscyllium ocellatum. NCBI lineage: Eukaryota > Metazoa > Chordata > Chondrichthyes > Orectolobiformes > Hemiscylliidae > Hemiscyllium > Hemiscyllium ocellatum. The sequence continues at coordinate 65,145,810 of NC_083421.1, forward strand.
GGTATCACACTGCCCAGTATCACACTGCACCAGTATCTCAGTGACCCAGTATCTCAGAGGCCTAGTATGACACTGCACCAGTATCTCACTGACCCAGGATCACACTGCCCCGGTATTACACTGTCCCGTTATCTCAGTGCCCCAGTATCTCAGTGCCCCAGTATCTCAGTGCCCCAGTATCTCACTGCCCCAGTATCTCAGTGCCCCAGTATCTCACTGTTCCAGAATCTCAGTGCTCCAGTATCACACTGCCCGGTATTACACTGTCCCGTTATCTCAGTGCCCAGTATCTCACTGCCCCAGTATCTCAGTGCCCAGTATCTCACTGTTCCAGAATCTCAGTGCTCCAGTATCACACTGCCCCGGTATTACACTGTCCTGGTATCACATTGCCCCAGTATCTCAAGTGCCCCAGTATCTCAATGCCCAGTACCTTAGTGCCCGAGGAACACACTGCACCAGTATCTCAGTGACCCAGTATCTCAGAGGCCCAGTATGACACTGCACCAGAATCTCACTGCCCCAGGATCACACTGCCCCGGTATCTCAATGCCCCAGTATCTCAATGCCGCAGTACTTCAGTGCCCCAGGATCATACTGCACCAGTATCTCAGTGCCCCAGTATCTCACTGTTCCAGAATCTCAGTGCCCCAACATCACACTGCCCCGGTATTACACTGTCCGCATCTCAATGCCCAGTATATCAGTGTCCCAGTATCTCAGTGCTCCAGTATGTCATTGTCCAGTATCTCAATGCCTCAGTATCTCAATGCCTCAGTATCTCAATGCCTCAGTACCTCAGTGCCCCAGCATCATACTGCACCAGTATCTCAGTGGCCCAGTATCACAGTGCCCCAGTGTCTCACTGTCACAGTATCTCACAGCCCAGCATCACAGTGTCCGTATCACAATGCCTCAATACATCAATGCCATGGTATCGCACTGTCTCAGTCTCTCAATGCCCCAGCATCTCAAGTGCCCCAGTACCTCAATGTCCCAGTATCACACTGCACGATTATAACACTGCTCAAGCATCTCACTGCCCCAGTATCTCACTGCCCCAGTATCTCAGTGGCCCAGTATCACACTGCACGATTATAACACTGCTCAAGCATCTCACTGCCCCAGTATCTCAGTGGCCCAGTATCACTCTGCACCAGTATCTCAGTGCTCCAGTATCTCAATGCCCCAGTGTCTCACTGTCACAGTATCTCACAGCCCCAGCATCACAGTGTCCCAGTATCACAATGCCTCAGTACATCAATTAGATTTTACAATTAGATTTCTTACAGTGTGGAAACAGGCCCTTCGGCCCAACAAGTCCACACCGACCCGCCGAAGCGCAACCCACCCATACCCCTACATTTACCCTTACCTAACACTACGGGCAATTTAGCATGGCCAATTCACCTGACCCGCAGATCTTTGGACTGTGGGAGGGAAACCGGAGTACCCAGAGGAAACCCACGCAGACACGGGGAGAGTGGGCAAACTCCACACAGACAGTCGCCTGAGTCGGGAATTGAACCCGGGTCTCAGGCGCTGTGAGACAGCAATGCTAACCACTGTGCCACCGTGCCGCCATCAATGCCCTGGTATCGCACTGTCCCAGTATCTCAGTGCCCAGTATCACACTGCCCCAGTACCACACTGCCTCAGTATCTCAGTGCCCCAGTATCACACTGCCCCAGTACCACACTGCCCCGGTATGACACTGCACCAGTATCTCACTGACCCAGGATCACACTGCCCCGGTATTACACTGTCCCGTTATCTCCGTGCCCCAGTATCTCACTGTTCCAGTATCTCAGTGCCCCAGTATCTCACTGTTCCAGAATCTCAGTGCCCCAGTATCACACTGCCCCGGTATTACACTGTCCTGGTATCACACTGCCCCAGTATCTCAAGTGCCCCAGTATCTCAATGCCCCAGTACCTTAGTGCCCGAGGAACACACTGCACCAGTATCTCGGTGACCCAGTATCTCAGAGGCCCAGTATGACACTGCACCAGTATCTCACTGACCCAGGATCACACTGCCCCGGTATTACACTGTCCCGGTATTACACTGTCCTTGCATCACACTGCCCCAATTTCTCAATGTCCCAGTTCCTTAGTGCCCGAGGAACACACTGCACCAGTATCTCAGTGACCCAGTATCTCAAAGGCCCAGTATGACACTGCACCAGTATCTCACTGCCCCAGGATCACAATGGTCCAGGATCACAATGGTCCAGTATCACACTGCTCCAGTATTACACTGTCCCGGTATCTCAATGCCCCAGTATATCAGTGTCCCAGTATCTCAGTGCTCCAGTATGTCATTGCCCCAGTATCTCAGTGCCCCAGTATCTCAGTGCCCCAGTATCACACTGCCCCGGTATTACACTATCCCGGCATCTCAATGCCTCAGTATCTCAATGCCCAGTACCTCAGTGCCCCAGGATCATACTGCACCAGTATCTCAGTGGCCCAGTATCACACTGCACCAGTATCTCAGTGCCCCAGTATCTCAATGCCCCAGTGTCTCACTGTCACAGTATCTCACAGTCCCAGAATCTCAGTGCCCAGTATCACACTGCCCCAGTACCACAATGCCCCAGTACCACACTGCCTCAGTATCTCAGTGCCCCAGTATCTCAGTGCCCAGTATCTCAGTGCCCCAGTATCCCACTGCCCCAGTATCTCACTGCCCCAGTATCTCAGTGCCCCAGTATCACACTGCCCCAAGGTCACAGCGCCCAAGTATCACACTGCCCCAGTATCTCAGTGACTCTGCATCTCATTGGCCCAGTATCAAACTGCACCAGTATCTCACTGATCCAGTATCACAGTGCCCCAGTGTCAACACTGTCCCGGTATCTCAAGGCCCCAGCATCTCACTGCCCCAGTATCTCAATGCCCCAATACCTCAGTGCCCAAGGTCACAGCGCCCAAGTATCACACTGCCCCGGTATTACACTGTCCTGGTATCACACTGCCCCAGTATCTCAAGTGCCCCAGTATCTCAATGCCCCAGTACCTTAGTGCCCGAGGAACACACTGCACCAGTATCTCGGTGACCCAGTATCTCAGAGGCCCAGTATGACACTGCACCAGTATCTCACTGACCCAGGATCACACTGCCCCGGTATTACACTGTCCCGGTATTACACTGTCCTGGCATCACACTGCCCCAATATCTCAATGCCCCAGTTCCTTAGTGCCCGAGGAACACACTGCACCAGTATCTCAGTGACCCAGTATCTCAGAGGCCCAGTATGACACTGCACCAGTATCTCACTGCCCCAGGATCACAATGGTCCAGGATCACAATGGTCCAGTATCACACTGCTCCAGTATTACACTGTCCCGGTATCTCAATGCCCCAGTATATCAGTGTCCCAGTATCTCAGTGCTCCAGTATGTCATTGCCCCAGTATCTCAGTGCCCCAGTATCACACTGCCCCGGTATTACACTATCCCGGCATCTCAATGCCTCAGTATCTCAATGCCCCAGTACCTCAGTGCCCCAGGATCATACTGCACCAGTATCTCAGTGGCCCAGTATCACACTGCACCAGTATCTCAGTGCCCCAGTATCTCAGTGCCCCAGTGTCTCACTGTCACAGTATCTCACAGTCCCAGTATCTCAGTGCCCCAGAATCTCAGTGCCCCAGTATCACACTGCCCCAGTACCACACTGCCCCAGTATCTCACTGCCCCAGTATCTCAGTGCCCCAGTATCACACTGCCCCAAGGTCACAGCGCCCAAGTATCACACTGCCCCAGTATCTCAGTGACTCTGCATCTCATTGGCCCAGTATCAAACTGCACCAGTATCTCACTGATCCAGTATCACAGTGCCCCAGTGTCAACACTGTCCCGGTATCTCAATGCCCCAGCATCTCAAGTGCCCCAGTACCTCACTGCCCCAGTATCACACTGCCCCGGTATCTCAGTGCCCCGGTATCACACTGCCCCAGTATCACACTGCTCAAGCATCTCACTGCCCCAGTATGTCACTGCCCCAGTATCTCAGTGGCCCAGTATCACACTGCACCAGTATGTCACTGCCCTAGTATCACACTGCCCCAGTATTGCTTTGTCCCAGTATCTCAGTGTCCCAGTATCTCAGTGCCCCAGTATCACACTGCCCCAATACCTCAGTGCCCAAGGTCACAGCGCCCAAGTATTACACTGCACCAGTATCTCAGTGACTCTGCATCTCATTGGCCCAGTATCAAACTGCACCAGTATCTCACTGATCCAGTATCACAGCGCCCCAGTATCACACTGTCCCGGTATCTCAATGCCCCAGCGTCTCAAGTGCCCCAGTACCTCAATGTCCCATTATCACAGTGCCCCAGTATCTTAGTGCCCCGGTATCACACTGCCCCAGTATCACACTACACCAGTATCTCAGTGACCCAGTATCTCAGAGGCCTAGTATGACACTGCACCAGTATCTCACTGACCCAGGATCACACTGCCCCGGTATTACACTGTCCAGTTATCTCAGTGCCCCAGTATCTCAGTGCCCCAGTATCTCACAGTTCCAGTATCTCAGTGCCCCAGTATCTCACTGTTCCAGAATCTCAGTGCTCCAGTATCACACTGCCCCGGTATTACACTGTCCTGGTATCACACTGCCCCAGTATCTCAAGTGCCCCAGTATCTCAATGCCCCAGTACCTTAGTGCCCGAGGAACACACTGCACCAGTATCTCAGTGACCCAGTATCTCAGAGGCCCAGTATGACACTGCCCCAGTATGACACTGCCCCAGTATCACAATGTCCCAAATCCTCAAAGCCCCAAGGTCACAGCGCCCAAGTATCATATTGCACCAGTATATCAGTGTCCCAGTATCTCATTGCCCCAGCATCACAGTGCACCAGTATCACACTGCCCAGTATCTCACTGCCCCAGTATCACAGTGCCCCAGTATCACACTGCCCCAGTATCACACTGCCGCGGTATCTCACTGGCCCAATACCTCAGTGCCCAAGTATCACACTGCACCAGTATCTCACTGCCCCAGGATCACAATGGTCCAGTATCACACTGCCCTGGTATTACACTGTCCCGGTATCTCAATGCCCCAGTATATTAGTGCCCCAGTATCTCAGTGCTCAAGTATGTCATTGTCCCAGTACTTCAGTGCCCCAGTATCACAGTGCCCCAGTATCTCACTGTTCCAAAATCTCAGTGCCCCAGTATCACACTGCCCCGGTTTTACACTGTCCCAGCATCTCAATGCCTCAGTATCTAAATGCCCCAGTATCTCAGTGCCCAGGATCATACTGCACCAGTATCTCAGTGGCCCAGTATCACTCTGCACCAGTATTCAGTGCCCCAGTGTCTCACTGTCACAGTATCTCACAGCCCCAGCATCACAGTGCACCAGTATCACACTGCCTCAGTATTACACTGCCCAGTATCCCATTGCCCCAGCATCACAGTGCACCAGTATCACACTGCCCCAGCATCACACAGCCCCAGTATCTCATTGCCCAGTATCACACTGCCGCGGTATCTCAGTGGCCCAATACCTCAGTGCCCCAGTATCACACTGCCCAGTATCACACTGACCCAGTATCTCAATGCCCAAATACCTCAGTGTCCAATTATCACACTGCACCAGTATCTCAGTTACCCAGTATCTCATGGCCACTATGACACTGCACCAGTATCTCGCTGCCCCAGGATCACACTGCCCCCAGTATCACACTGACCCAGTATAACCACTGAACCGGTATCTCAAGCCCCTGTATCTCAGTGCCCCAGTATATCAAGTGTCCCAGTATCTCAGTGCTCCAATATCTCATTGTCCCAGTATCTCAGTGCCCAGTACCTTAGTGCCCCAGGAACACACTGCACCAGTATCTCAGTGACCCAGTATCTCAGAGGCCCAGTATG